>NC_058193.1:14025520-14650520 GCF_907165205.1 Coccinella septempunctata | reverse complement strand
AAACATTAGTTATTCTTCCCAATTTCTATTTATACCCTGGGGCAGTATCATCAACTAAAACAACAACATCGTCCACTCGAACTGATTTCTGATCTCTAGTCCATTTATTTCTTCTGGTTAGAGAAGGTAGATATTCTTTTACCCAACGACTCCAAAAGGAATCTTAAAGATGTCTAGATAATTTCCACCCCCGTCTTAAAGAGTTTTCATTCAAATTATTAGAAAATGGGGGACCTTCCCCATTTGAAGAACCAATCAAGAAATGATATGGTGTAAGTACTTCGAGATCATTTAGATCATTTGAGAGTCTAGTTAGAGATCTGGAATTAACTAGACGTATGGTCCGTATATACACATTTGGTAACCGAAAGTTACCAGAGCGGTTACTCTGGTGACTGATATTGAACCAGGAATTCAGGAATTCGACATATACGGACCGCCCACTTACTAACCAGAAGTAACCAAAGTGTATATACGTACCACAGCCTAGAAATTCTGCTTCTGCGAACAGGGTCTGCAAAATTTTTTTCTTCAAAAATTTTTGGACTACATGAATTACTCATCCAATTCACAACATCGAATCCAGCAAGCTTTTGTATCCTACGAACCTCTGCAATTGTTACTATCGCATCTTTTTCTGAGTCCCTCGAGTCAAGATAGTCGTCCACGTCCACTTAATGGATCAACTTAAATCTCACCTAGCTGTCACCAGTGTAATAATGCACCCCGTATCTTGATCAATGGAAGAGCGGCTTTCTACTGGTCATAGGGTGATTATTTTTAAGATGTTAAATACACAAATTGAACGCCCTCGAAAGGGGAAAAAATGTGGATCCGGCCCGTCGCACGAAGAACAGGTCTTGAAGTTGATACTATTTCTGGGGAGAAGTTTAAATGAAACTCATGAAAAAAACTTAAACAAATAAATCTATTGGCAAAATAAAATTAGAACTATTCTACAAATACGTACTCGGTCGAAGACGACCAACAAAAAAAATTTTCAATTTCTTAAACCTATGCAAATGAGCGCAAAACAATAAAACCCATTTTTCTCAACCAAAAATCTTGGGTTTAAATTCAACTTCCCAACTTAGCGAGCAATATTAATCAATACAATCAATGAATTTTAGAGGAGCTTCCAAGACTCTGGACGAATAAAAAATTGGAACTTTGTACCTTTTCCTGCGACTGCTATTTGTATGACGCTGCCGATGAAGAACTTTTCGACACCAGACTTTACCCGCACCAATCGGCGAATTCTTTACACTTAACCGAACTTCCCGCACTTTTTCGTCGCAAACGTTTAACGCTTTAAGTTTCCCTATCCAAAATACCAACACAATTCTATATATGGTCTTACTATGCTCCATTCACTTTTATTTTAGCAGTCGGTTGGCCATGGAAATTTGACACATTTCACTGTGTATAGTACGAAAATGTGGGGTTATAACGCTTGTCAAAACATTTTTGGGTTTTAAATCAAGGCTATGTTGCCCCTTTCACGTAAAAGTTTCTGTTATTACGTATTTTATCACAATGTCGAATCTCTTCGGAAGATATTTGACGAACATAATTGAAGTTGATACAAACTGACTGAAGGCATACCAAATCCAGTTATATGCAAGGAAAATACAAGAGAACAGTATAATATCATAATATGAACTAGCTTGAGGAGAGTTAATGTTCGTTATCTTCTTTGACTAAAGTTTGAATACGTTACATCAGTTGTAGATTTCAAAAATATTAACCCGAAGATGAAATGCATATGTTGCAGTGGTTGGGAATGGGTATCTCCCGAAGGAATCAACAGATAATCACAAGAATGTAAAATTCTTGAACAAAAATCATCTTGCATCAATATAAGTAAAAGGAATAAAAGGAAGTTTCAATAAAGATGAACTTCACCTTTGAACAAAAATTTCACATGAATAAACAATTAGCAGGACAACTGGCGCGTATTTGTTGCTGTTCATCTTAATGCATTGATATAATAATAATAATTAGGTATTTATTGGTACCTTAAGACATTAACAATGTATAGGGGAACATATTCTACGATGACATTCATCGAAAATCCTGTAGTAAATTTTCCGCATTAATTCACTCAAACATAAAATTCTCAAATGCTACCACTTTTTTGGGTCTCCCAATAGAAAGAAATTCTTTGTCATCCTCTTCATTCACAATCTTTCTGACTGTGGAAATATTCAGCAGAAATATAAGTCGTTTAGATTCAGATGAAACATTTTATAAATTCTCTTACATTGAATATGTTCGCTACCGTCTGACGTATTGTGGATTTTAGAATATCAGGGTATAACTATTTGAATGAGCGGACCTGAATTTTAAATAGCACTTCCTGAAAACTTGTCTCTTTTTTTAATCACTTTCGGCATTTTCGTAATGAAAATTTATATTAGTTTTGGCAACGGCGTTATGACATTAATGACATTTCATGAGTGCCAACCTTACTCCGTTCTAGTTACAAAAACTTGAGAAAATTATTTCATGGCCAACCGACTGCTAAAATGAATGCGAATGGAGTATACAAATCAAAATAAATGATCACTCCTCGACTACTACTTTACTGATTCCCGATAAAACTGACTTTAACTCCAAATTATTTCCGTTCTCTTCAACTACCTATTTCCCGATATTCCGTTTCTACTTGAACAAAATCAACAAAAACAAAGGACTGGACTTTTCTTTTTACTCAATCTTTCCTAATATTTATGACCCGACCGAGTCTCCGATTCTTTTCCGTTATCTACCTATAATTTCTCTCACTTCGTGAAAACTTATTTATTCTAAGTCCCTTTTCTCTTTCTTTAATGACTGACTCTACAAAAGACTTGTAATTTCTCTACTATTCCGTACCGACTCGAAGGGATATATTTTTTCGATATTTTACAGATCACGTCCCTGGACCGACTTGAAGGGGTATTGTTTTTTGATCACTTTCCTTGGACCGATTGACTAACTTTTCCGAGGTACTTTTGCCCCCGGTCTTTCTCTCCCACGCTATGGGTGGTACCAAAACGTCCCAAAATCGAAATCATTGGACGATCATTCTTGCTGAGTTGAAAAATCAGCATTCCCAATCTCGGCGGTTACAAAAAAATTTCGACTACTTCGAATTCTGCGAACTGATTTCCTCTCAGGGTCTCCAGACAAATAAATCTCCTAAATCAACATTGCTGACCATTTCCGCTTGTTCCGAAGTTCCTATCACAGGATATTGAAATCAATTACAGATCTCCTTACTGAGTGTCATGAAAAATATTTCCAACTCTTATCGGTCAGGTTATTATTTAAATTCCCGCGACTTAATACCGTCTGATCTCAAGCGCCTCAAAGTATCATATTTCCGGATAATAAACGCCTTTGCAGCTCTGCTGCAACAATGTATGAAGGTTCCAGTGATACCTCGTTTCAATTATCCCAAATTAATTCGAATTCTCTTATTCCGATTTATTACAATACTCCCTCCTTTCAAAAAGTTTTGGCATTGGATGCCATAACGTTTCCTAATTATCATTTATCCATCCAAAGTCCATCATCTTAATCTTTCCTATAACTAACATTCACAAACTTAAGTTTCATAAAAGAATTTGTCTCACAATTCATAGTTCCTTCCTTATTACTTAGCCTACTACTGTTCTAAACGAATAGGATGGTATGTTCTTCGCACAAAATATAAGCTCAAAAAACTCTTCCGGTACCTCTTAGCTGTGTTAACAAAATTAAAAGAGCCGAGGTACCCCCAAACAAATAAAATAGACAAAAACAAAAATGCTGCCCTGCAATTATTTAATCAAGCAGTCTTTTCATCCCTTCTAGCACTTTCCAAAAACACCCCACTACCTCCAGCATGGAGTCCTTTTCACTTTACGGAATTGCTATTTCACTTTCGCGCACACTTTCCGCTTAGTCCCCTGGTTGCTACGCTTCCTGCCATCCTCTCGCATCGTTCTCACATCCTCGGAATCACATGGAATAACTCTTCAGGTGAAAAACCAAAAGTTACCTCAGGTGGAAAAGTTTATTTACACGGAACGCCACTGTTTAACTCGTGCTAATGTCCATATCGTATGATCATCTGGGTCACGAAAACACAAACTCAGTTCGACCTTGTTGACGCGGCACATTATTCGGCGCATCGTTTACCGACTATGTCTCTCAGTCCAGTGTGGTATCACTATTGGTAAAATTGGGTGTAGCCCTGGATATTGCTCGATTTATGTTTTGGTATGGTACTTTCGACGTCGGATTTTTGCTCGCACCTTCTCGCCGTTATTCGTCTCCCATAAGTTGAAAACATTTTTTACTTGATTAATCGCAGTTTGGTGAGCTTATTCTATTCCTTCTTGATCGTCAAAGTATGTAGTGGACAGTCTATGTCCCGCCGTCTCTAATCTAATTCTCTCCTGGTTGCCTTCCAATCGCATCTCTCGAAGAACCTTTTTAAGCTGAACCATCGTTGTTCTACTGATGACGATTACGTCTACCCCTGGATGAAGAATTTCGAGCCTTATATGCGGACTGACATTGTCCCATAAACCGCACTTGATCAGTTCAGAATACCCTCGAACGCACACATATTGAGTTGAATGTCTCCCATTTCTTCTTTCTAATTCTTTGACGCACAACTTTTCGAGTTCATGAAGATTCTCAATATTTCTGATGAAATAACCGCACTATGGTATACTATCGCCGTCGCCACCTGGTAACTAAGGTTAATCACCATTCAGAGGTTATCCCACTGATGATGACCTGATGATTGTACCTTCCTTCTGGTTGAAAATCTGCCATGGATTGTCTTTCAAAGATACCTTCTTTTGGATATGAATTGACCAAAACCAACTTATCGACTAAATGCAAGAATGACAAAAAAAACACATGCAAAAATCATACAAAAACGAATCATCTCCCATGAGCATGCAATTTAATCATGGAGAAAACAATAATTATAAAAATACCTATCATAACTATATACACAAAACTCGACCTTATCGAAAAAGCATGCAGAACGTTGTGCTCACGTTCGTTAAAGGGTGACCACAACGCTTCTTCATAATCCTTTTCCGTCAAGGATTATTTCTATCATTCCATCTATTTCCGATATTCTTTATTGATGATATTCAAAATCATCCATCAGCAAATCACAATTAACCCCTTCTTTCGTTAATCTAACTTCCAACATGAAGCTCCTAACACAACCGAAATGACATTGCTCCTACGAAAATCTATCACTCAATAATGAGTCAAGCTGAAACTTAACTAAAAATACTTCAACTCGACGGTGTTTCTCCCAAAACTTCTCATATTGAATAGAGCAAACGATCTTCAGCTTGAATGATTTCAATCTGAACGAAAATGAACCAACTGCTATTACTGAATAAGGGTTATTCATATCATAAACGTTATAATACTCCCTGGCGCCCATCTGACGCAAAAAAATAAAGAAACCCCTCTTTATACCGTTCATGTTGGTCAGGGCGCTTATTCCGAACCTTAGCGACATAAGGCTTCAGCCTGTTTACTCGAACAGTTCTGCTCTCCCATCCCCCACATTTTCGTATCCTACAGGTTACCGAATCAAACACTGCCTTGATCCTGTATGGCACTTACCATTTCTTTTCCAATTTTTCAGATACCTCCTTGAAATATACCAAGTCTCTTACCGTAAAGTCCATCATCTGATCTTTTTCTGTATTGACGTCCCATGATACTCGTTTACTTGATTTCGACCCCCTGGGTCTATTTTCCTCTTGATATTCCACTTCGTTTCTATCCACTACTATTTCAGTAAACTTCTCTTTGTACCTTTTTCCTTGTTCCCTGTTATCATCCTCATCTCTCTGTTTCTTCCTAGTATAATCGGTACTAATTTTTAAATTCTTCCGAATTTCCTTCCCAGTTCCTTCCATGTAAGTCGTTTGTCCATGGCAAATATCATTTCCCAGTTACGCCCCTGATCTACGTCGATCATCTGCTCTACGTTATCGATTATTCCCTTATACGATTCTGTCAACTGGCATTCCTCCGTCGCGACCGTTCTTGGCACGCGTTCCCTAATCTTTGACCCCCTGGGCCCCTGTTCATGTAAGTACTTAGCATTCCTCCCTATCATTTCTGTATTTATTGCTAAGTTTCCTCGTTCGAAATCCCTAGTATTCTTATTTGAGGCTTCCTTTTCCCATGCCTCTACTGGTTTTTTCTCGGGTTTTCTTTTGGTTTTTTCATTCCGAACACCTGAATTCTCCAGAATTCCCCTCCGCAACTTCTGCTTTAACCATCGAAGACCTTTCTTCTCGCAGTTTCCAAGCTGCTTCCCTTTCACCGCTATTCTTCTTGTTTCCCTTTCCATTCTCATCTTCCCTCATCGGGATTCCCAACAGTGACTCTAGGTTCGCCGACCTATCACCATCCTTGTGACCTACCCTTGCTGGGTCCGGATTTGCTATTCTGATAGTATTAATACCCCTATGTATGTTATCCTCTTGCTTCCTGGGTTGGAACTCCCTCGAAAATGGAGACAATTGATTGAAAATAGCTTCCGTATTTCGCCCCCTTTCCCTATCTGCATTTTTCCCCATATCCTCGCTTCTATGGTGACCCATGGCCATATTTATATCACCCCCTCCTCCTGGGGGTGTTGTTCTCTGTATTCTATTTTTCGTAAAATTCTCTCGTCCCTGACGATTTTTTCTTGGGCATTCCCTAGCCCAATAACCCTTTTGACCGCAACTATCACAACCTCCCTGCGTCCTTCGCCCTGATCTGTTATTATTCCTACACTCTCTCGCAAAATGGCCCGGTCTACCACATGAATAACATTCCGCTGTATTCTTCTTTATCTCTGCGAGTTTTCTAATATTCCCCCTTTCATCCTTCGAGTCGTGCCCCTTTTTCCCGCAATTTTGACATCCCTCCGTTGCATCTACCGCCGATACCCTCATATTTGATGTCCTTCCTTGTATCATCATTGTTGCGGATCTTGTAATTTGACCAGTCCTTCCGCTTTTTCTAAATCTAACTTTTCTTCTCTTAATAAAGCTACCCCCATATCTTTCATCAAGTCTCTGCGCAACCTTGTTTCAAACTGATTTAATATCAACTCTTTATTTTTCTTTTTAATTCCCGCTTCTTCGTCTGGCGATGCTCTGCCCAAATCTTCCCGAAGTAATTCCGCGCCTAAAATCCGCAGCCTAGTACAAAATGATGAAACATCTTCATCATGTCGCTGGAAACAACGACTTAAATTCCACTGACTCTCCCCTGGCAATTTTGATGGTATAAATTTTGAAATTAGCCGCTGTTTCAATTCCGAGTATTTCAATTTGTCATACATCTCATCAGACTTAAAATATTCGTACGCCGCGACTATCAGTTTTAATTTCAATAGAGTAAGGGTTTCTTCCTCACTCCATCCGTCGTATTTCGACCTCAACTCTAATTTGTCGAAGTACCGCTTCGCGTCTTTTCCCGAAAAACCATCAAGGGTTATTGTCGCAATCATCCCCAACGAATACATAGATGGAAACCTCATAACATCTTTTTCAGCCACCGCAGGGGTGGTAGTACTAGCACTAGCCGCCGGCAACATTTTCAAAACCTTGTGAACAACCTCAATAATAATTAAATCCGAAAACTATCTTTAAACTCTGCAAATTAAACGAGGAAAACAAAACAATTAAATCAGGTTTCCGATATTCCAAAGTTTGAATCTAGTAACCCTATTTCAAAACCAAAATACGCTGCGCACACGCGATAGAATTGATCAACTATAAACGTCAATTGCTCTCCCTATTCAATTCATATCAACCTTATATGGAAAAGCCCTGAAAAAAAACTTAAATCACCAAAAAAAATATTATCCTGAACGCAACTGTGATCTCAAAAATAATTAACGCCCTGAAAAAAAATTATATCTCAACACCAAAAATAAAATTCAATAAACAATGTCCTGAAAAAAAAAAACCTGCAACCCTATCTTGTCCTAACTTTCCGAATTATTCTGTGAATCAAACCGATCCAAAAATTACATCCAACTGACTTAAAATTCCAAAATATTCTGACGTTCACTTGATCAAAACACTTAACTTGAAATAACCGAAATTCCAAATTTCACTTAATTGAAAGCAATTAAATTCAAATGACAGGAATTCAAAATTATTTCAGCCTCTAAATAGAAAAAAATATAATTCAAATGATTTCACCCTTAAATCAGCGTTCAAATTCTAATTAAACAGCATTAAAAACGTCTCAATTTTTCTTATCTGCTTTTTCTAAATTGATTTTAATTTCGCAAGAAAAAAAATATTTGAATGAAACTAACTAATTCTCAAACCCACTTTTTGTAACAAAACTACCGATCATTCGACTAGTCACCGATAACACAAAAGGAATTATTATACACGCCAAAAAAATTATAACTTGATCGACGACTTTTCTTCTGAAATTTTCGATAAACTACAAGTCCAAATTCAATAAATCCGCGCACACAACTTTGCGTTCAAAATCCTACGTAATTGATACTCAACAAAAAGAATTTCAAAATGATTCACTTCTAAACCATCAAATTTCTACAAGGCCAAATTTTCGAAAACACACAGTAATATACACTTAAAAAAAAATAATTCACCTGAAAACAATAAAAGAAAAAAATATATTTCACCATCAGCCAAGAATGCACCCTCAAAAAAAATAAAATTATCGCGAAAAATTAAATTCAAATCTTCAATACTGACCAACTACTTCATCAATTTTTTCTCAACGTTTCCATCAATGATTAATTAAATCTTCCACAAATTATTGAACACCAATGTTCTTCACAAAAAGTTTTTCCAACTATTTCCCGATTAAAAACTTGATAACTTATCCGATTTTTGAAATCCTTCATCCGAAAGTCCTCAAATTCCTTGATATGGTCGAAGCTAAATCCATCAATCAACCCTTAATCAACCACAAAAATTCGTAAAACAATATTCTCTCAATACTTCTACATGGCGCCGATTGAATTATTGGGATTTATCTCGAATCGCTCCAGAAACAACTAAAACTTTCAAAATCAAACTTCTCAAATAAAACAATTTAGTATTCTAACCCAGAAAAATCAACTTAAATCTCACCTAGCTGTCACCAGTGTAATAATGCACCCCGTTTCTTGATCAATGGAAGTCGGTTTCAAGAAGGGGTGAAAAATCTACAGCATGGTTCAAATAACAGTTCCTGAAAATTTCATCTTTTTGGCGTGAAGGGAAAAGAAATAGCTGAAAATTCAAGACGAAAAACAGTTTTTTGTGAATAACTCAGAAAATATCCACTTTAGGGCAAGGTTGTGATACACTCACATTATTTTTTAACGTAGATTCAATATCTGCCATAAAAAAATGGGGTTCTAATTTGAAAAAATTGATTTTTCACGATTTTGTCATCCCTAACTTTGAAAGCGATTTTTTCACCCCCTGTATCATGAATCGCGATTTCGATTTTTAAAGTGGATACATCAATCTTACATCTTGAAAAATCCCAAAAATGAAAATTTTCCATCCAGAAACCTCGAAGTTATTCTTGATTCAGCGGAGCTCTATTTTCGAATTTTCCCGTTCAGAGAGAATTTTCCAACCAAAACTGAAAAATGTTACATCAAAATAACTTGAAATTTTCTGAGACTTATAAGTGCTGAATTTCATGAAAATACGTCCAGTAGTTTCCCGTATAAATAAGGGTGAGGTTCCTCGTGAAAGACCCTGTATTTTAATGCTTCAGATATGTTTGATGAAAAAGATTGAACTGTTCATCAACTTTATGAGTTTCTATTTTGTAAAGTTCTGACCAGTCTGGATCTTTCAGACTGGCTTTGAACTTCTCCAAATTCTTAGGGGAGTAAATTCTCTTGAATATAAACTCTGGTTTCTCTTCAATTTGGCCGAGTGATATCATCTGTGCAGTGTGGTCAGATATGTGTTCGCAACACCTCTGTAGAAAAGGGATGTTCCAGTCGCATGTATACTTATACCATCAATCGAAGAGACAGTAGTCGATGTAATTTTGGTAGGTTCAAATATACCCTGCTTGATATTATAGGTACTTAGAAAATTAAGCCATTCATTCTTCTTTCTTGTTTCCTCAAGCATATTAATATTAAAATCCCCAAGAATCACTATTTGTGTATGCTCATTTTTTATATTGTCCAGTATAGATGTTAATTCACTTATCATTGTTTCTTGGTTACCATTGCTGTATTACACCATTATAATAATTTTCTTGTTGTTTATTGAAATTTCAACTGCTGCACACTCAAATTGTCCGCTTCTCGAATGCTTGCTGATCTTCTTGATTTCTCTTGCTTTAACATCCCTCCTGACAAAAATAGCAACTCCTCCATGCTCATCAGCCTTTCTACAAAACTTGGCCTTCAGAGTGAAGTTATTTATGCTGTAACAATTAAATTGTTCTTCCGACTTCCAATGTTCTGAGGGGCACAGTATCTTGATGTATTCTGTTTCCTTTATTAATTCTTCAAGTTGTTCAACACAGTTTCCAATTGATCTAACGTCTTGATGTAGAATGGCGAACCTGTCAGAAACTGATAATTTTTTTCAGCTGTACTTAAATTCGACTTAGTTCTTGTTGTGTATTTGTGATGTTCGTCTGATCTTTCCGAAAAAAATTTCGAAAATTGAAATCTCTTACTTGTATACCATTAGGCCAAAAATTTGTGTCCATTAGCAGCTTATACGTTTCTGGTGATGGGATTCCAACAATGAAAGATGAATTATTTTCCTTTGAATTAAGTTTTTTCACTTCTACAGAAGTGGTTTTCAATTTTTCACATACATAGTCTTTTATTATTTTCTCAGAAACATCTTTTCCTTCAACTTTGCCAACATATATCCATCTTTTTCGAGCGGCTCCAGCAAAATTTTCAGATGTTGAGCCAGTGCAGATTATCGCCTGAGAGCCTGATGCTTTTCTATTTTTCCTTTTGTTATTAACTTCAATCCATTCAGAATGCTCTGTTTGGTCATGTTGAACTTCCCTACTTCGTTTCGGATTTGTTATGTTTGGTTTCGCATTTATGGTTATGTCAGTGTTTTTATTTGTGACAGTACTTCGGGCCACCACAGAACTACATGTTGGATTTTGAGTTGATGTAAGTTTGACATCCTTATCAATTTCTTGTGACCATTTTGTCGGTTCTGAACGTTCCGGTTTTTTAGGATTTCATTTCTCTTTGCTTCCATAATCTTGATTTTATCATTTAATAATTCATTATTTTGGATAAGAATCAAATTCTTACTCTGCCCCTCCGCTAAAAGTTTCTCTAAGAAATCATTACGCATTTTCAGCATCATGAATTCCACATTTGTATCATCCGCTGATGACAGGCCCGGATCTAGGGGGGGGCAAGCGGGGCGCTTGCCCTGGGCGTTAGCTTAAGGGGGCGCCAAAATCAACCAGAGGTTGAGGTTTTTTTTAGTTTCTCGGAAAAAATTGATTTCCTAGTGCTAAAATCGCAACTGTAGAATGGAAACATGATAAACCATCACTATGCCAAAAATCTTCGAAATCAATGAGGGATCAATTAACTGTATATGTATTATTCAGTCATCTAGAAATGACCGCCACCCTTGGGTGAAATAGGTTAAAAGATAGGATATGTATACAATGTGTCGCAAGCAAAGAGCACAGTAATTTCTTTGCCTGGGGAATTACAGACTCATCCCCATTTCATCTGGAACTAAGGGCCAAAATTTCCGATATTTTATGGAGCATAACTTAAAAAATAATCCTTTCAGCAGAATTCTGTTCGCATATTCGTGATCTACGCCCTCGATTTAGTATATATGTTACGGGCAATGTAATTATTTAGGTCAGTATTCATAATGCTTGGTTATTATGAATAATGACCATTAAAATTGGGCAATTTGATAAATTCGAATTACTTTACGATAATTTCTCACATTGCCCGGTCATTATAAATACCACTATTATTTCTTTGGGCACTTTGATTAAGTGTCAGCTAATGAAGAACAGAGCTCATCCACAGCCCTTTTAAGGGTTAAGAGGGCCGTGGCTCATCTTAATGGCATCAACTGTAACTCCGTACAAGGCCATGTTTGGGACAAAGTTAAAAGTTGGTATAAAAAGTTTTTTAACCACAGACGTTCTGCATAATATAAATGTGAAGAGGACTCAGAAATTTAAGTAGAAGATCAGATCAATTTACAGTCTGTAGACGAAGGTCTACTGCAAAATAAACCACAGCGTAGCGAAGCTACCAGGTCCAAGTCATCATGATGAGGAGGAACTACGGCACGAAACACGGAATTCTAAATCAACTTTATGCCCGGAACCAATTTACAATTTGTAATGAGAAGTTTATATATGGCGAAGATATTCCACAGACAGAGATTCCACTATGAGAATGTGCAAGATTGTCATCCAAGAAAGAGGGCCAAAGCTATAGTCGATGTGGCTGTAAAGGTAGCTGCAAATCCGGTAAGTGCAAGTGTCGTAAAAAAAAGTTATGTAACTCCAAATGCCACCAAAGTAGAAGATGCTCTAATAAATACACCCTCTATGTAGGTATTGCTACATATTGACATTTTGTGTAAATATAAATTTATAAGTACGTACATATCTAATACATTATTTTTATTTGGACTTAAGTTTTGTTTGTACCTACTTATTTCATCGCCACCGGTTTGTTTGTCACCATGTGAAATTTGTTATTTTTTGTTACTTTGTCAGTTAGGTATGTAAAAATTTGTTTTTTTATAAGAAATATGAATAAAAATTATTTTTAAATTGCCCACTTGACTTTCAGCATTATACATAATGACCGGGCACTGTAATATTTGGAACATAATTTATCATTTTGTCATATCCATTTGGGCACTTTTTAAATTGCCCGGGCATTATGAACAATGCCCAATTATTTACATTGCCCGTAACATATGTACCAATATTGGTGGAAATCGCAGAGATCGAAAAATTTCCATACTGTATGGATTTTTTTGAAAAATATTTTTGGTCTCCGATCAAAACCAAATTTGTACTGTACACTAATACGAGGGCGTAGAACACGAATATGCAAACAGATATTTTTTAAAAATTAAGTTCTCAAGTTGGTCGATGGAAACGGAAATTTAGGACCTTCGCGAAAAAAATTATAAAATCTAAACGGTAGATGAATGAAGTGCTTCTTGTCTGGCTGCTACACCTCCTCAAAGTTGACCAATTCCTTCGAAATTTTACACGAAAAGTGATTTATTTCTCAAAATACTGATCCTACAAAAAATAAAATTGCATTTTCGTGATTTACGACCTCGAATTAATAAGTAAAATGACCCGGGTCGATATATGTCGCTGAAAAAATTAATTTTCGTTCGGAATAATTTCGTTCGTAAAGCGCGGGTAAAAACGATAGGTGAGCGAGGGTTGCAAACGAAATTCTTGTAAAAACAAACTTTTTTATTTTTCGAACGATTTCAACCCTAGTCATTTTTTCTACTAATTTGTGTACGAAGATTACGAATAAGCAATTAGATTTTTCCTCGGATGAGTACTTTGGGAAAAAAATAACTTTTAATGGAACAATGGGAAAAAATTGAGAGTGATTTTCTTAAATAATCAACTATGTAGTGGCAAAGAGAAAAGGGGAAATAAAAATCCTTATTGAGATTATCTTCCCAAAGTACTCATTTTAGGAAAAATCTAATTGCATATTCGTAATCAACGACCTCGAATTAGTGAAAAAATAACTCGGGTTGAAATCGCGATGACGAATATGCAATTATGTTTCCTAAGAACCTTAGAGGGGGGGGGGGGGCATCATGAATTTTTGCCCCGGTCAGAACAGAAAAAATCGTAGATCCGGGCTTGGCTGATGAATTTACTGAATTTTCATCCATCTCAGCTGCTGTGTGTACACAAGCAGCGGATTTCTTGTTCTCTGACTGCGTAAGACACGCCGGGTGAAATCTCTTATCACACTTCACGCACCTCACATACTGAAGCACTTTTCTGACGCAATGGGCTCAATTTACTTCCGTTTTTCCTTGTTCTTTGCTAACTTTATCTACTACGAGATCCCGCTGCAGAATTACTACGTTCATTACGTACAGAGACAAACATACATTTTTACATACGTTTATGGATAGGAGAATACACTGATAACACCGCAGCCTGTCAAAAGTGGCCGCAAGTAATTTTAATTAAATTAATGTTAATCAATATTCCAAGAGAAATTTCGTTCACTCCGTTTTGAGATAAAATTTCATCCACATCATAGCAATGCACGTAAAGAATACTTAAATCTATAGCTGCCGTTGCACACTCGGCCGCAACTACCTCGCAGCCAGGTGTAAGCAGGTAACATTTCGATATATTTCTACGTCCATGACGTACACGGATGTTTTTGATATCAAATTAAAGCTATTTTTTTTCGAATAGGATGATGTATGGCTGCCTGTGAAAAAATGGCCGCAAGTTAGGTCTGCCATCTGTTACAATAGCGAGATATCTGAAATAAAGTGAAAGGGATGGCGCGCAACGCCACTTGTTAGATGAGGATGGTGAATGCCAGCCGACTTAACATTTACAAAATTATAATTACGTAATTAATATTATGAGGAAAACTTAAAGTATTAAGAGATTTATTTTATAATAAAAAATGATTTATTCATCAAGTACAAATGTAATTAAATCTGTGTCCAGTGTCTTTGGAATGAACTTTGGAGAGACTTATCATCTTTTCAAAAAATTCTTCTTATGTTAAGATATTAATTTATTTGGACCTTATTCTTATTAAAATCTTTTATATGCATTGCGCCCGAACTATCAATATTCGTATAGCGCCCGACGAAGGGTGATTACATAAATAACTAGCTGACCCGGCAAATGTTGTTTTGCCATATAAATAATTTCCATGTTGTATCATAGAAAAATAGAAATTAAAAATTTTGTCTAAAAAATAAAAAAAAAAATTAGGGGTGGACTATCCCTAACATTTAGGGGGATGAAAAATAGATGTTGGCCGATTCTCATAGATAGCTGACCCGGCAAACGTTGTTTTGCCATATAAATAATTTCCTAATGATTAAATTACTAAAATGGCTATTAAAAAATAAGGGTTGATCGTAGAAGGGTGAAAATTGAGGATTGTATGTATTTTTGTATGTTGTATCATAAAAAAATAGAAATTAAAAATTTTGTCTAAAAAATACAAAAAAAATTTAGGGGTGGACTACCCCTAACATTTAGGGGGATGAAAAATAGATGTTGGCCGATTCTCATAGATAGCTGACCCGGCAAACGTTGTTTTGCCATATAAATAATTTCCTAATGATTAAATTACTAAAATGGCTATTAAAAAATAAGGGTTGATCTTAGAAGGGTGAAAATTGAGGAGTGTATGTATTTTTGTATGTTGTATCATAAAAAAATAGAAATTAAAAATTTTGTCTAAAAAATTTAGGGGTGGACTACCCCTAACATTTAGGGGGATGAAAAATAGATGTTGGCCGATTCCTCATAGATACCGGATAAGCACAAAAAATTTCATCAAAATCGGTCAAGCCGTTTCGGAGGAGTATGGTAACGAAAACTATGACACGAGAATTTTATATATTAGATATCAACAGCGTTGTGTACAAAGAGCTCCAACACGTGGTTATAATATAAGAATAATTCAGCTGCACTGTTGTGAACCCTGAGATTCCTTTCACATCACGGGTTTTTAACGGAAAACAACCTTAACGGAAAACAACCGAATAAAAAATTATTCATCGGGTTTTATCCGTACGGTGGGCACATCAAGCTCTCGAATCTCGTGGCGATAAGCGCCGCTATCCAGTGCGATACTAAACCGGAACATGTGTGAAAGATCCCAAAATATCAGTAGATATAATTCGGAACATCGGGTGAGAACCCGATGGTGCGAAATGAGTCTAACTCTCTCTTACTTTATTTCGGATATCTCGCTATTTCAACAGATGGCAGACCTAACTATTTTTTCACAGGCAGCCATACATCATTCTATTCGAAAAAAAAAATTAACTTTAATTTGATATCAAAAACATTTGTGTACGTCATGAACGAAGAAATACATCGAAATGTTACCTGCTTACGCCTGGCTGCGAGGTAGTTGCGGCCGAGTGTGCAACGGCAGCTATGGATTTTAGTATTCTTTACATGCATTGCTATTATGCGGATGATATTTCATTTCAAAATGGAGTGAACGAAATTTCTCTTGGAATATTGATTAATATTAATTTAATTAAAATTACTTGCGGCCACTTTTGACAGGCTGCGGTGTTATCAGTGTATTCTCCTATCCTTAAACGTATGTAAAAATGTGTGTTTGTCTCTGTACGTAATGAACGTAGTAATTCTGCAGTGGGATCTTAGACTAATCGGAGCGTTCTTCAAGTTCGTCATCACTTGCCGCCATCTTGTATATTCTATCAATTTCCTATAATGATATCTCTCATAAAACCTGGATTGAACATGTAGGTGAATTGAAACGCTTTCAGAAGGAATTGATTGTTTATTATATTTATCATATGAGGCTCATAATGTTATCTTTTTTCGAGGTTCATCAGGATCATCATTCTTCCGTTTATTGAGTGAATAGTCACCCCAAGGTAGTGTTTGGAATAAATATCTCTTATCATCTTCTGGACTATCTTATCTTGCGTAAGGAAATATACATGATGTTCCTTTGCCTGGATTATATTTTGGGTGACAATCTTATGTACCCATGTCTCCAAACATTCTATGTAGTCTTCAAAACAGATATTATTTTTCACAAATGATTTTTTGACGCCTTTCGCCATCTTCATAACACCATAATTTAGAATCACAGATTCAACTTCATCAGCTTCATACTCTTCTTTCACCCATTGTTTTTTCTTCACATTGAGCTCATCATTAGCAATTTTAACAGCATATAGTTTAGATCTGAGACCCACATAATTAGTCATCGGAAAACCAAAAGTTTCATCCTTCATCATGCCTAAAACATTCTTGTTCACGCGCGGTATTCCATATGAATTATTCTCTAGGTAATCAGAAGTATTAGAGTGTTTGTGACAGTCTCGCTCCATGATTTCATACTGATCTTCAAAGATTTCATAAATAAGAGAGTCGGTATCAGTATATAATATGATACACTCGTTAGGCATTCTTCATATAATCATAGTGGAACTCATAAATTGTATTACTTGCCAAATCAAGAATACCTACACATCCCCACATAGATTGGTTTGTTTAAATAGATCTGCAGGTTTCACATCTCAACAGCTACCAAGTTCTCATAAAATATAATAAAATTCTTGAACTCTAGTTTCGCAATGTATGATTCAGATCCATAACGTCCTTCCTATTTCGTAAGAAGATAAACATTGACTCTCTTCCTAATATTTGCCATCGTTTTTCCTGTAACAATGAGAACGTGTAGATATCTATATCTATAACTATGATATGAACTCAGCAAAGACAGCTTTATTCATCAATTTGAATAGATTCTTGTCGAAGTCATTCTTCGCTCGCTTCCTCAAGTTCGTATTCGGCAAGAAAATTGGTACTGTGCTATGTTTCCAGTTTTATTTTTGATATCTATGCGAATTATTCTTAAATACGTTATCTAGCATGATTTGTAGCATACTAACAGTTTATCATTTTTGCAACTCCTGATGAAGACACAAATAAAGTCTTGAAAGCTTGAGAGAAAGGAATAACGAATTTTCTTTTATCCTGTCTACTATCCCAACACTATGTTACACATATTATACTGAATAGTCAGCAATATTACTTCTCAGATATCTATATCTATAACTATGATATGAACATACCAAAGACAGCTTTATTCATCAATTTGAATAGATTCTTTTTTCAAAGTCATTCTTCGCTTGCTTCATCAAATTATTAATAATAATAATAATAATAAAGGTCTTTTATTGAACAAAATAAGTTTCAACATCTATTCCAACATTTATAGAGGGCGAGGTTCAGTTCGTTCCGAGTATTACATACCCAGTACGTCTGTTCAACTAACCCTACATGAACTCAATAATTTAATCACAATTATGCCAATATATTACTACAAAAACTAAAAAAAAAGAAATATTTTGAACTAATTATAAAAAGAATCAAAAAACAAAACTTAAAACAAAACTTTTCGAGCGGAGTTATACCCATATACTATAATTATGAATGAGTATCCTGATTTCAGTCTTTATATCAACCTACGTATCCACTCAGAATTTCCAGCACCATCTCCCTGAATCTCCTCTTAGAATAAGATGAATCAATGCTCGTGTAATCCAGGGGGAAGCCGTTCAAACATTTTGCGACGTTATAAGAGAATGAGCGTTTAAATAGCTCTTTTGAGTGAGATGGTATTGTGAGCCTTCCCCTGAAACGGACATTGACATTGTGCACGTCAGATCGGAACCTTATTTTACGATACAGATATGGTGGTGACTTGTGGGCCACCACTGAGAAGAATTAGCCAAGATATCTCCTTCAACTTATGACTTATTCGATCGAATTTCCTGATGCCATATATTAATCTTAAACAAGAATTCTGCAATTTTTGAATTCTATTAGCATCGGCAGTTGTGATACAAGGCCCATAGACTGTGTCACAATAGTTGGGATGTGAAAGGACCAAACTATCGCAGAGCAGTGCCCTCGTTTTAACATCAAGAAAATGTCTACTGTGAAAAATGAATTTCAGACTGGTGTACGATCTTCTCAAAATCTGACTGACGTGATGTGAAAATCGCAAATCGCTATCAATATAGAGGCCAAGGTTTTTAACGACACTCTGAAAATTTATATTACAGTTGTCCATCATCAGCAGTTGACTATAGTTCTGCATAAAAATGTCCCTATCCTTCTGCCTTCCAAAGAGAATGGCATTAGTTTTTTGAGGGTTCAGTTTAAGTGAGTGATCGATAGAGAACTGTGTCAGATTTTCCAAATCATAATTCAAAGCAGACACAGCTTGTGGACTTTCTTCCAAGAAAAATGATAGATAGAGCTGAGTATCGTCGGCGTAGTAGTGTTGGGTACAAGATTGAAAGGCCGCTGGAAACCGCGATATATAGATGGCAAAAAGAAGAGGAGAGAGAACCGATCCTTGTGGAACACCAGTGAGCACACTCAAGAACGACGACTGATTTCCGTCAAATACAACGGTTTGAGACCTACCCGTTAAAAAGGCTGATATCATATTTAGTGCCGACTGTGATAAACCTATATAGTGTAACACAGCCTTTAAAACATCGTGACTCAACGTGTCAAATGCTCTAGAGTAGTCAAGTAGCATTAATATTGTCAGCTTTCCCTTATCAGTCGCCGTCAAAATATCATCAGTTATCGAAAGAAGGGCTGAACCACATCCATAACCTCGTCTGAAGCCTGACTGGCAATTCGGTAAAATTTTATTATTTTCTACATAAACACGAAGTTGGCTCTCAAGAACTTTCTCTAGTACCTTTGAGAGGGTTGGTAGGATGCTTATCGGTCTTAAATCATTAAGACTTGAAGGATTCGACTTTTTAGGAAGCGGGATGACACGAGCTCTCTTCCACTGCGCCGGAAATACGGAGTTCAAGATGGAATAATTAATTATATGAGTTATGTAAGGCAGCAAGTATGGCAAGCAAAGGTTCAAAGTTATCATATTTATACCATCTAGACCTGTTGCGTTACTTTTGATGTCGGTCATGATCTTCAAAATTTCTATTTCTGAAACGGTATGAAAATTGAATTCTGCTTCTCCACGTCGATTGTTCTCATAAAAAGATATTTGATCTTTATTCGTACCCAATTTTGGAATTGAATCAACGAAGTGTGAATTAATCAAATTAACATCCGACAAGTGGTCTGGTAAATTACCTGCAGATATTTTACCCGTTTTAATATCCAAAGATTTCAGATTCCTCCACAACTCCTTCCCTTTTTTGTCCTTCAGTTTGTTTTCATAAAATGCTTTCTTTTCTTTTCTCACAGTGACAGTGAAAAGATTGCGGAGCATTTTATAGTGATTCCAGTCAAATTCAGTTCTGTGCTTTTTATATTTAGACAGAGCTTTATCTCTATCCTTCTTCAAAGCTCGAAGGGTCTCCGTGAACCAAGGAGCGTATGGTTTGGTTGTGCGATAGGTTTTATATGGCGCATGTATGTCCAAAAGAGTAGTGATGTTGCTACAGAAGAAATCAAGTTTATCATCTATATCACTAATGTCATAGATATTGCGCCATGGAATAGATCGCAAGTCACAGTCAAACTGAGAGAAATTCAGATTTTTGAAATCCCGTGATGTAACCAACTTTGGGTTTGGCTTGCTCACATTCACCTTAACACTACAAGAAGTAATTCTGTGATCTACGAAATCAACAGGCTCTACCTTTATAGACGAAATTATGTCAACAGAATCGACAACTATATAGTCTAATAAAGTGGCAGACGTTTCTGTCACTCTAGTCGGCTCGTCAACCAGCTGTTTTAGACCAAGACCCTCAAACAGATTGAAAAAAAAAACTGAATCAGCTTTGGTGATATCTAGCAAATTAACATTGAAATCTCCTAAACAAATAACATTATCCACCATTGGTATAATCTGCGATAACTCAGTTTCGAATGCATCAAAAAAATATTTGTAGTTGAAGTCAGGTGGTTTATAAGTTGAACAGATAGCGATTTTCTTCCCAGGTAACCTCAGCTCAATCCACAATTGCTCTATATCAGCACCACTTGGCAAAACTATAAAATTCAAATGATTCCTCACAAAAATACCAACTCCGCCCGCACGGCTTGCTCTATCCTGGCGCACAAAATTATATCCAATAACAGCAAGATCGTCATTTGATATGCTGGGAGTCAACCAAGTTTCACTGACGCACACAATGTCAAAATCATTAGATGATAAGATGCATTTGAAATCAGTCAGGTGAGCCATTAAAGATCTAACATTGAGATGGGCACATTTAAGTCTGGAAGTTAACATTCTGTGGGATACGTTTACATTTCAGCGGAAAATCATACGGGCATCAAAAGTGATTAAATCACCTACAACGGAAGTGAACTTGAAAGACCCAATGAACAAAGCTATCCTATCTGAATTTTTCTATTTATTTATTTATTTATTGTAAAATTATTTATAGGGCAAACTCTACCTTGAAAATGAAGAATCTTAAAAAAAAAAATGAAAAGTGAAACTGAGAGATAAGAACTTAAAGAAAAACAAAGTGAAACAGATGAGTATTCCGAAATACTGAATCTGGAAATAAGCTAAATCATATACAAAGTTGACTCCCAAATCAAGTCCATATTATCATCGAGTTCATGAAACTCTACATTTTAAGGTCGTTTTCAGAATTAATTTTACGTTTCTGGTCAGAAATAATAGCATAAACTTGTCCATTTCTTGTCCAAGTAGACTTAAAGCCAGCTTTTTCGCAAGTTTTCTTGAAGATTTCCATCCTAGCAGAAGTTAACCATTCGTTTATAACCAGAGGAGTTCCCTTGAGGCCCTTTTTTGAGTTGAAAACTTTATTACGCATCCATCTATTCACAAACATGATCGATAAAGGCCGTGGTCTCGTTGATTTTCGATTTTCTTTCTTTCCCAGACGAAAACAGTAATTAATGTCATTTGCAGTGATTCCAATGTTCGGCATATGGGAATTAATAACATCAGCCGCGACTTCGCATAAATTGTTTGTTTCGAGTTCTTCTGCGATACCGCTGATAACGAGACCATTCAAGAGTTCGACCTGCTTTTGATCATCCATCTTCTTCACGCACATTTCAGATTGATATTGTAGTTTAGCGATTTCTGTTCGTAAGTTATCAATGGAATTTTGAGTGTTTATCTCAAATGCTGTGATTTTTTCTAAAATACTTCCGAAAGATTCGTCATTTCGCTTTTCATTGGATATATCATTATTGGGGTTGGACAGGATTAGATCTTTCAACTCACGTACGTTTTGTTTCATATTTTCTTCCAACCTCAGCAGTTCTGCACTGAAATCCACAGTATTGTTCTCCTGGGAAGATCCGGCATTATTTGCTCGTGTTGTTCTCCCCATGATGTCTGAATAGTAATAGGGCACTCACGAAAACTTACTTTCTAACAGTTATTTTAACCCTTAGTATAATTTTATCTGGGAGTAACTCTGAGCGCGTCTTACTTCGTTGACAACATACGGATCTATTCAGATCAATATTGGATTTTAACCAAGCAGATTGTTTGTACTCGATGTATTTTTGCGATAACCGAACCATTTCTCAAAGTCTGCTTCAGATTTCTATCATGTATAACATAATTCTTCTTCGGATGTAATGTGGCCATAAGTTTCGCATTTTATTGTGGAGCATAACAGGCTATTCGAGTTTTAGAGTTGTAATCTTCGGGCAAAGAGGAAGAAGAGATTTCACCCGTCCAATTTAGTTCCTGAGTCTGTGTGAATGGTTGGGAGACCTTCAAATCATTCTGTACTCCAAACTAACGCTCATTGATTCAGTTTTTGTTAATTCTTATTATCCATTCGAATAGATTCTTGATTGAAGCAACCGATATTCCATTTTCGTGGTTAAATAACACGTAGTTATTCTGAATTATTTTCCAATAATTGTGTTTTACTATAATGAGCATCAAATTCATAATTATCATTAAAAATTATCGTGTTGTTGATTGCGAAAGAATATAACATGCTGGCCACTATAATGTATTGTGAAGAGATGTCAAGAATAAAATGGTGTGAATGTTCGACACTATTGAAAGAACTGACTTATATTGGATATATTTATATTCCGATTATACTTATACTGTTCATTTGTTTTTGCTAGTTATATTTTGATAATGTTCATATGTTCATAAATTTGTACCGATTATATTTTAATACTGTTTCCTTTTCATAATAAAGCAAATACACCTTTTCAATGAACCGTTGCATTTTTTCGAGAAAATTCAATACAAACTAAGTTACATTATAATATGTATTTAGAATATTGATAACATCCCCAAATTACTTTTACAACCGCTGCACAGACAACGGTCAGGAACACTAGCCGAACATATTCGATATATCACCAATGCATTCCATAATCCTTACTTGTAGCATATTATTAAAGGTTAGCCATTATTTCTTTCTCTACATATTGTACAAATACTTCACAGTATAACCTAGATACAAAGCCTGCTTCGAAGTTTTGGTAGGCTGATGAGCTCTTGAAGGTTTTCATTTGCTGATTTGTTTAAGAACTGGTTGTTGAAACAAGACCAACCACAATATCTCCATATTCCACAAGTGGAAAGTTATCGGGAGTGTAACTTATATCTCTTTCTTGAAGGATGTATTCATCAAAACCCCAATCTTGTTTAATCTCTAGGAATCATTTATGAACTTGAATACCACTCTTCCGTAGCTGGTAACAACGAAAATATTCGTTGAAATATCAATCGTAACAGCATGAAATGACAAGTTTGCTTGTACTTTTTGAGGTTATAAGGTTCCATTTGCCTATTCGTTTGAGGAAAAACCGTTTCAATTAATTCACTTTGTGAATATTTCTACACGGTAGTTCGAAATACTTGTGATTTATTTTTAATATTTAATTTTTTTTTGTTGTAGCAGGGGGAAAATCTGCAAGTCAGACGAATCACTCTCTCCTAAGGGGGAACAAGTGTGGGGATTCTCATTCTACTGAGCTCTAGATCCACTAAAAACCGTTAACTGCTTTTTGAATATTGGTTCCGGGCATTTGCATATAAACCGTTCATCTCTTAGTCGTTTTACTTCTCGCACACTGTCGTGCTGGGATTTATGTATTTATCCTCGAATAACCCTTTATTGGATTTTGCAATAAGTTTTTGTTCTTATTTTTAACTCTTTTTAATTGATCTCTCGGTCTCCTTCGGTAAATTCGCATTCTCCTTTTGTCTTCCTCTGAGTCGTAGTCCACTAGTCGCCTGAGCTCTTGATTCTGATGGTTTTTCGCTGTTTCGAATAATTTCTGTGCTTTTCTAATCATAAATTCAGTTATGGTTTTCCATTTGTGGTCCCTATAAATCTGTCTATTCCTCACAAACCAAGGTGCGTCTACTGCACATCGTAGCAGCTTGTTTTCAGTGATCTGAATTATTTTGATATGGCTCTTTGCCGCGAAACCCCAGGCAACTGATCCATAAGTCAGTTGAGGCCTAGCAACGGCTTTGATTATCTTCAATTTTGTCTCTTTCGACATATGACTTCTTCCTATCAAAGGGTAGAGTCTATTCATCGCTGCTTTGTTTTGTCGATTGCTTGTTTGTTATGACTTTTCCAAGTAAGTCCTTTGACAAAAGTTATTCCTAAATATTTGGCTTTATTTTTCCACTCGATTTCTTCGCCGTCAACTTCTAAATTCGTTGTGGGTCGCAATCTTCTCTTCTGAATTAATATTGCTTGGCTCTTTTGTCCATTGAGCTTGATTTTCCACTTTATGTACCAGTCATTTGTTTCGTCAAACGTTTCTTGTAAAACTCGTTCTATTACTTCTGGGTTGAGGTGTCGAGTTGCTATGCCTGTGTCGTCAGCATATAACGTTAGCATGGTTCTTGGATTCTTCGGAATATCCTTAATGTATATGTTGTACAGAAGTGGCCAAGTACTGACCTTTGGGGTACTCCAGCCTCTATATCTCTTGTTGTGGAGCATTCTCCATCCACCGTCACGTGAAATCTTCTATTTTTGAGATAATTCCTGATCAGCTTGCATATTTTGATCGAATATCCAGCACATCTCATCTTATATATTAATCCTTCATGCCATACTGTGTCGAATGCTCTGGCAATAATAAACAAGACCTTCAGCTTGTTTATTATGGAATCCCTCTGTAATGTATACTGTGAGACTTAATATTCGTTGCTTTGTTGAATGCTCTCTCCTGAATCCGAACTGTTCTGGAGGTATTAGTTTCAGATTTTCGTTTTCCTCATTTAGCCTAGTGGCTATAATTCTTTCTACTAATTTTCCTAACGCCAGCAGTAGACTTATCGGTCTGTAGTTTTGTGGAAACTTCTTCTCTTTGAATGGTTTATTGAACACTATGACTTCCGCTGTTTTCCATTTTTCTGGTTAGTGTCCTCATAATTCCATTCGCGATATTTGTTAGAGCAGCTATACATTTTCTAGGTAACTTCTTCCGGGAGCTTCCTCTTCTTCAAACTTATAATTATTCTTGAGTTATTGTCCATTATGATTTCATTTGGAGATGTTGGATTGTTTATTTCAGCAGCCGCTGGTAGTTCATCCATTTCTTCTCCATTTTATTCAACCTGTTCTTTCCTGTAATTTATTCTCGATTCTCGTTCGATCGAGTCCGCCAATGCATCTGCCTTATCAATATTGGTATACGCCATTCCCTTTTCTCCGTGTAGGGGTGGAATTTAAGTTTTTTCTCCTCGTAGGTTTTTTGCATTCTCCATGCAGAATGATCAATTTTATTCAGTTCTTGAACCCTTTTGTTCCAATTGCTTGTTCTTAAATCTTTCAGGGCATTTTTCAGAACTTGGCTATGGCGGTTGAGGTTCCTTTTGTCCAGATCATTTTTATTCATCCGATATATTCTTCTGAGTCTTCGATTTTCTCGTATAAGATTTTTTACTTCTTTAGGGGTATCATCATGTCTATAACTTGGTGCTGGTGACTTCACTCTTCTCGTGCTTTTTTCGTAAGCTTTTAATATAATCTGTTCCAGTTTATCAACCGCACATTCCAGATCCTCTGGAGTGCTTATTGTTGGGATTTCTGTTATTTCCGATTGTATTAAATGGCTGTTTTTAGCCCAGTTGGTATATTCTCTTATTTCTATCACTTTTTCTATTGGTTCACCTCCAATTGTCAATTCCACGGGATTGTGGTTTGAGGTTCCATCTTCCAAAGTTTCAATCGAGAATTCTTGAATTACATTTTTCAATATTGCGATATCTATTACATCTGGTATTCCTATACTAAAAGCAAGATATGTCGGCAACTCACTGTTGCATTTTGTTTTTCGGCGAAATCCTTGAGTTTTTTGCCATTTCTATTCTCTGTTCTGCTGTTCCATAATGGGGATTCACAGTTGAAATCTCTGATGCAGATTTTAGGGTTTGTTCCTGCCAACATGTTGTTTATCTCTTCTTTCAATGAATTGTCTTGTGGTTGCCTGTATGCCGAGGTAATTTCGAGTCTTTGTCGATTTAATTCGGCAACAATCGTCACTGCTTCTGTTTCTTCTTGTGTTTCGTCGGATCTACTTTTGAAGTAGTGTTTTAGATCTGTTCTCACCAAAATTTCCACTCCTCCGCCGGTGTTTGTTATTCTGTCGCATCGATTTGTTTCCTAATTCATGAAATTTAGTAGTCTGTTCTGGTTTATTTTTGTTTCTTATAGGGTATCAGGTTGTCCCTCTCATATTTTTTGTTCTATCTCGGCTTTCCGAGTTTCCCGTTTATGTTCCACGAGATTATCTTGAGGGATTTCTTCCTTATATCCGTAGGGTCCATTAATTCAGTTTACTGAATAATGCTTGGAGCTTCTTCTCCATTTCCCTTTCAATTTTCAACATTATCTTGTTGACAATTTTTTCCGTGAAAGTATTTAAATCATCGGCTGATTCAGATATTTTTTTTTCCTTGTTGACTATTCACAGTCGGTTTTCATTTAGGCTTCTTTTGTTCCTCTTTCTTCTGGATAGGCTTAGAAGTTTTTTTCTTCTTTACATGTTCTGCAGGTTTAGTTTGTACAGTTTCCTGATCTTTTCGTGCAGGTGTTGCCTTATTCTACGGTTTTTTGTGTTCTTTCTGTTATTGGCTGGCTCCCTTGTCTCTTGTCACCAGCTCAAATTCGCTACATCCTTTGTAGCTTGCTGGATGGCCTTCTTCTCCACACAAATCGCATGTAGGGTTTCTTTCTTCACCTTCCCTGGTGAGTTTACAATCTTTGCTGCTATGGTTTTCCGAACACTTCACACATCTCCACGGAAAGAAGCATTTGTTTTGTGCGTGTCCGTACCTTTGGCATCTGAAGCAGGGGCTTGGACTTTCTGTCTTCTTTCTGGGTTCGACTACAATACAGGGGTTGTAGAGTCGTAGGATGTTGAATATTTCCTTTTTTTGCGTTTTAACCAAATATAATGGTATCTGCTTTCTCGTTTTGTTTGATGTCATTCTAGACATCTCAGCATCATCGATTCCCTGGAATTTCAGGTCATTTTTTATCAATTCCAGATCTGCGTATAGTGGCAGATGCCTAATAACGGCTTAAATTTCCTTTTCCTCCTCCATCTGATATGTGAAGTACTTCATTACAAGTTGGTCGAAGAATTTAGTTATATTTTTTTATCATCTACAGTTGTGGCTATAATCTTGAGTCCGTCTTTCACTACAGTAGCCCAGTTATAACTAAATTTCTTGTTATAGAGAGCTTTTGAGATCTCTACCCAATCTGATGTACCCATCATCGTGATGGGTGGGATTTTATCCCTTTTAGTCACTCCCGTTGTCTTTTTGACGGTCTCCTCATCAGAAGAGGAGCTTTCTTTTCGCGAGCTTTTAGTTGAGGGCGAGTTTTGGGCCTTCGCAACCAGCTTTGCAACATTTTTCTTTTTTTCGGGTTGTGAAACAATTCCTAAGAGAATTATTTTTGGAACCCGCTACCGGTTGTGTGATTGCGGCGTAACTGCGTGATTTCGGCATATTATTTCGGTTCATTTCCTCTCTCAAGAGGCGCATCTCACCGACCAACTGTGACACAGTTTCAGTCAGTTTGTTAATTTGAGCTTTCAACTGCCCATTTTCTTGTCTGAGCTTTACAAGCTCCTCGAGTTCGCCGTCGCTGAACTCTTCAACATCGGTCGCTTCCATGTAGGAACTCTCATCATCTGAGGTCTCCGACATGGTTTTATAATCAGATTTCTCAAAATATCAAACAATTTGAAAATAATAAACTATTCAGGAATCTTCACTAAAATAGTCTTATATAACTGTGGTATAAAGCCAAAAATTTTCTACGCTATGAGAAAAATCAGGACAGATACGAAAAATGAGCTCATCTGATTCTTTCTGCAGAACCAACGATCTAGACCTGAATTCAGGCAGAAGGAACACCATTTTGAACGAACAAATAATTAAAATTCCAATAACACATACACATATAGAACCTACACAAACTTCACAGACGGAATCATCAATTCCGTAGCTTTGCTAGTGGGCACTTTCACTTCTCTACTCTCACTTTCACAGCACTATGAAATACGTCTGCTGTCAAGGTCTCTTGAAAGAATGAATATTTAAAATAATCGGTGTACTAGGTCGCCTGCAGCTGTGACGGGATGGATTGAGTAATTCCGTCGCGACTGTTGCCGCGACGTTTTAATGAAATTCGTATGCATTCCGCGAATAACTGGAAGTGCGAAAATTGCCATAGCGGTGAAACGCTGTGAAATTCAAGAGTCAAAGCTAACAACTGAGTTTTATAAACAAATTTTGGATCTAATGGACATAAAGAACGATATTGTAACCGAAATTACCGGTAAATTTATAAACGAATTCGATACATTGAAAAATATAATCATATTGCAAAATAAACAAATAAAAGAACTCACTGAAGAAATACGTTCATTGAAGAATTCTAAAAACCTTATCACGCATTCAACTGATAACAATTGTGGCAAGAAATCTAAAATAACAGGGAATCCGAGTGAATCATCTCCATCTGATTCGCTGCCCCCATCCACATGTTAACATATGCCCCGCAATCCAGGTGATTAGTGTTCGGATTCTCCTAAACAGAGTCCTATTGTACAGGGTCTCTCCGGAAAGAGTAACGCTGAAAAACAACCCTTTCAAAAAAAATCTAAATCTCAAGCTATTACAACTGAAAGCTCAATGTATAAAGAATAAGCTGGATATTCTTGAGCTACTTATGGCTGAAAAGAAACCTCATGTTATAAGTGTTGTCGAGCACTGGTTCTGTCCTGAATATGACCATTCCTGGGTATTTCCTGGCTGACTACTAATGCCGACCTAATAGAGAGCATGGAGGTTCGCTGATCTATGTCAGGGATGGTTGGCAAATGAAAAGTCTGAACTATACTGATCGCTCATAAGGCCCGCGTAAGATGTCTAAAACTCTGGTGTATTCACTGATTCGATTTTGTTTTCAATTTCGTGGGGATATGGGATCAGTTTCGTTTTTCCCACTGTAGGTAGCGCTGTTTAGAATTTGACAGAGCATCGTCATTTGATATCTGAGAATAATTTGAATACTTTCCTACGACGTACAAATATGTTGTATTTATAAGAGATTTTATTGGTGGGTGAAAATGTAGGTATTAGTTTCGAGAAAGGGATGTAGAACATTCATTTATTCAACATGTCGTTCAGTAAGTTCAGTTTTCTGTATGGACAATCAAGAGCTGCAGCTAAGAATTCGGTGTTATTAGAATTTGAAGCAGAAGCATATCAGATGAACGAACATTCGGGACCGATATAGCTAATGGTGGTATTCTGCTTTCATCTGTAACTCAATCTATAACTTTTCATAAACTCCTGGACGTTTTTAGTGATCTGTAGCTTACAGAAATTCGTAAGTTTTCACAATAAGTAGTTCAAAAGTAACACTGTGATGAAAACAGTTACAGGAACATTTCCAGAATTGCATTATTTACGAATCTGTCGGACCGATCGTTCGTACGCTACAGATTTGTAACTTACAGATGAAAAGCAGAATACAACCATAAGTTTTATGGAAATCAGCAATATTTCAAAGAAACTGTCTGTTACTTCAAATATTCTTCCTGAGTAGATATAGTGAAAATTCCCTTTCCGTCAACTGAATATGTTGGATATTTCACTAATCAACTGTGTTTTATTAAAATCATATTGAATTACCCCCCTCACGAATTCAAGTTGTCAAACGGAAATTATCTTGAAAAAGAACAGTAAATCCTCCTTCGAACTCTTATTCTATAGTGTTGAAATGTTGACGAAAATTGAACGGTAAAGCACAAATTCCTTAACAGCTGACAAAATGGACCAGTTCATATTTTGAACTCGTGGATCGACATTCGATATCAACGCAAAACAAAATAAAACGAGAGAGTATCATTGGACTTCTTTTGGTAGAACAAGGATAGAACGAAGCAAATGACATGGTGGCGCCGCCACGAAACTGATCTCATATCCCCGATTTTCTGAAATGTTGATGCTTGCAAAAAGTGACAAGTGTACACACCAGTGTCTTAGACATCTTAGGCCCGCGTAACCATTTTAAGTGTATATAGACCTGGCTCTGGTAATTTAGAAAATTTCCTCGAAAGAATACCACTAGCTTTGAATTATTGTTACAGCCTAACTGATATAATCTTTGTTTGTGGCGACTTGAACATTGATTTTGTTGAAGTCAAGTGTAAAAATCGTATGTTTCTTTTGGATTTAATGGAATGTTTTAAATTGAGGGTATCGTACGTGAACCTACTAGAGTATTTACTGATGTCACAGGTCATACTTCTATTTCAAAGGTGGATTATGTTCTGACTAATGCGGAGTTGAAAGATTGCAATGTTGAACTATAGATGAATGTTTTGAAGTATTCTTCAATATGATAAAAATTACTTTTGAGGATTGTTGTCCACTCATAAGATGGTCTAGTCGGGTCCAGCATGTTAAAAGGTGGATACCTTTTGATGTTATTACCGCTTAACGTAATCTGGATGGTCTTTATTGGTTGCATAAGAATTTCAATTGTCAGGCTACCTATGATTTATATAAGAAAGCCAAATCCTCTCATCATTCCCTTATTAAGGAAATATTAGTTCAATAAACAATTAATTGAAATATCAGAAAATAGAAATAGAACTGTATGGGATATGGTGAATACTATGACTGTTGGGAAAATAAATTATCTTTTGTAGAGAATTTTGACCTGTTTCCATTTTGTCATTTATGTACAATTCTGGAAATGAATACCCATTATTATGGCTTTAGCCTTGCGGCTTTCACACTCCTCTCCAGAGGAAAATTCACTTATCCCAGATATCTCAGATATCGAAATGATTAAGCTCTGTTGGAGCCCTTTCCAGGTTTTCGGGCTCGTGGTGGTGGTCGGGTCCGGGTCGCTCCTCGCCTCCCTGCTGTAGGTTGGATTCCTGCTCCACCCGCACTTCCTGTCGGAGCAGACGGTGTTCCTCTGCATTCCCCATGTACTTGCGTACAGTTCTCGCCGTTCCCAGCAGTACCGCCTTCTGCATGACTCTATAGATATTTTTGTCTAACTGAAGTTTCCTCAAGTTCTCTAGTATTTTCTTCGGTATCAGGCCTGTAGATGAAATGACAATAGGGATGGTCTTGATATCTTTCAGCTTCCACTGTCTTCTGGTTTGTTCCTCGAGATCTCTGTATTTTGAAATTTTTTTAGTGTGCCTATCTAGAAGATTGTTATTATTTGGAATTGCCACGTCGATGAAAAGTGCTGTGTCCTCATCCTTATTGAGCAATATGAGTTCTGGTCTATTGTGGGTTATTTTCCGGTCTGTGAGAACCGTGCGATCCCAGTAGAGCTTGTGATGTTCATTTTCCAGCATCCGGATGGTAATTGTAATAAAGAACCTTTTTCGAACATAGAGGTTGGTGTTTTAGTGCCAATTCTTGGTGAAGAGTCTTGGCAACGGCATCATGTCTATTTTTGTACTCCGTGCCTTCGAACTTCTGACATCCCCCGGTGATGTGCTGGATAGTTTCATGTGTCGCACAGCCATAACGACAGCTATCATCCGCTACTGAGGCATGAAGCCCTCTGTCTCAGGACACAACCTTCCGGAAGTCAACCAGTAGTTCGACGCTGATATGTCGACGTTATCATGGTTGACCTCGTTCTGGTGCCTTCCATGCAAAGGTTTGCCAATCAGTTTCTGCATTTTACTTTCTGCAGAGTGTTTGACGGTTTCCAAGTTGTCCTGCTGTAGCTTCAACGGTGTAGAACTATCAGCAACACAAACTACTTGATGGAGTTCTTATGAAGCAGCCTTTCTCTGGAAATTTTTTCGCAGTCCTTCAATTTCCTGAGACATACGGTTGGACAAATCAACAATTCCTCTACCCCCAAGATGTCGTGGCAGCTCTGTCCGTTCTATTGAGCTTTTGGGGTGATGTTTATTGTGTTGAGTCAGCATCGCCTCATTTTTCTCTGTAAGGCTGCTAAATCGGTGATGGTTCAAGAGATGATACCGGATAAGTAGCTCAGCGCCGAGCAAGCGTAGGTATTGATAGCTTTCATCAGATTCTTGCTGTTAAGGACAGTTCTCATATTCATCAATTTTCTTCATCTGGCTCTGATTGATTTTTCTTGCCTGTTTTATGCTCAGATACTTGTATGTGTTATGACTTTAGCCTTGCGGCTTTCACACTCCTCTCCATAGGAAAATTCACTTATCCCAGATATCTCAGATATCAAAAGGATTAAGCTCTGTTGGAGCCCTCACCAGGTTTTCGGGCTCGTGGTGGTGGTGGTCGGGTCCGGGTCGCTCCTCGTCTCCCTGCTGTAGGTTGGATTCCTGCTCCACCCGCACTTCCTGTCGGCGCAGATGGTGTTCCTCTGCATTCCCCATGTACTTGCGTACAGTTCTCGCCGTTCCGAGCAGTACCGCCTTCTGCATGACCTTATAAATATTTTCATCCAACTGAAGTTTCCTCAAGTTCTCTAGTAGTTTCTTTGGTATCAGGCCTGTAGATGAAATGACAATAGGGATGGTCTTGATATCTTTCAGCTTCCACTGTCTTCTGGTTTGTTGCTCGAGATCTCTGTATTTTGAAATTTTTTCAGTGTGTCTATCTAGAAGATTGTTATTATTTGGAATTGCCACGTCGATGAATAGTGCTGTGTCCTCATACTTATTGAGCAATATGAGGTCTGGTCTATTGTGGGTTATTTTCCGGTCCGTGAGGACAGTGCGATCCCAGTAGAGCTTGTGATGTTCGTTTTCCAGCACAGCATCCGGATGGTAATTGTAATAAGGAACCTTTTTCGAAGTAAGAGGTTGGTGTTTTAGTGCCAATTCTTGGTGAAGAATCTTGGCAACAGCATCATGTCTATTTTTGTACTCCGTGCCCGCGAACTTCTGACATCCCCCGGTGATGTGCTGGATAGTTTCATCGTCCTTATTTTTCTCTGTAAAGCTGTTAAATCGGTGGTCGTCCAAGAGATGATACCAAATGAATAGCTCAGCGCCGAGCAAGCGTAGGTGTTAATCGCTTTTATCAGATTCTTGCTGTTAAGACCATTTCTCATTATCCTTCTCAATCTTCGGGTGAACTCCTCCGTTAATTCTTTCTTCAACTGATTGATTTTTCTTGCCTGTTTTATGCCTAGATACTTGTATGTGTCTCCTTCCTTTAATGCTTCAATTTCTGCACCTTCCTTGAGTTTGAACGTACCATCTTCTATTTTCCCTCTCGTTATGTTTAGCAGTCGACATTTTTTTTAGTCCAAACTTCATTTTGATGTCTTCCGAGAATCCTTCCACCATTTTCAGCATCAGTTGCATTTGTTTTTTGGTAGATGCGAAGAGTTTCAAATCGTCCATGTAAAGGAGATGATTCAGTTTCATCATAGTTCTACTGCCGCTCTTGATGGAAAATCCGTAGTCCGTAGAATTCAATCTATGAGACAAGGGATTCAGGGCAATGCAGAACCACAGAGGGCTCAGCGAGTCTCCTTGGAAAATTCCGCGTCTTATTGGAATAGGTCCTGTTGTAATGGAGCAATCTGCTGCTTTCATTTGAAGACTAGTACGCCAGGTTGACATTGCGTTTTTCAGGAACTTAACAATATTGGGATCCACCTTATAAATCTTCAAGATCGTCAAGAGCCATTCGTGAGGTATAGAATCGAATGCTTTTTTGTAGTTTATGTACGCAGCGTAAAGATTCCTTCGCTTGGAGAACGCTTGATTGCAGATAACTGAATCTATTATTAGTTGTTCTTTGCACCCTCGGCTGTCTTTGGTGCATCCTTTCTGTTGCATGACGATGATGTTATTTCTTTCGCAATGGTTGTGAATTCGGTTTGATATGCACGATGTGATTAATTTGTACATCGTTGGAAGACATGTGATCGGTCGGTACTTGGATGGATCTTCTGTATTCCTTTGATCTTTAGGTAACAGGTATGTTGTGCCATGTGTAAGAAATACTGGCATTCTTTCTGGATTTTCAATGACATCATTTATTGCGGAGGTCAATTTGTCATGCATGATCCAAAGTTTCTTGATCCAGAAGTTCTGTAATCCATCAGGCCCAGGTGCTTTCCAGTTGTGCAGTCCTCTGATAGCTGATTTTACTTCTTCAATTGTGATCATGTCATGCTGCATCGGCTCATATTTTATAGCATCAGATTTTTCATCTTCAATCCATCCGGTATCTCCATTGAAGTGAGGTTTCGTTGATAATTGTTCGGTCCAGAATTGCTCAATGGCTGCCTTTGGTGGTAACTTTCCATTTTCTCCATCCGACGATGTGAGTGACCGGTAGAAAGATTCTTCCGACTTTTCGAATGAATTATTGTCTCTTTTCCGGCAATAATTGCTTTTATATCTTCTCAGGCGTTCTGCATACAGACTTAATTTTTGTTTCAGAGTGTCGAGGCAATGGTGAGCTGTAGCATTCTCCGTCTCTCGTTCTGTGTGTGTCCTGTTTCTATCCATGATCTCTTTGGCAGCTTTCACAACCTTTCTTCCTCGATTCCCGTTCAAGTACTCCGTCAGTCGTCCAATGTCTCTTCCTAGCCTTTCTGTTTTGTGTTGAAGACGTTTCTGCCATGCTGGCGCGTGTAATTTGTGTAATTTTGGACCATCGTTGTTCGTTCGGCGAATTTTTGCCCCTATGGTTTTCGCTGTCGTCAGCGCTGCACAGTGAAAAACTAGATGCAGATATTCCAATGAACTTCCGTTCTGTAGGTATTCAGGTAAAACGTCCTTATTCAAGATGTCGATTATAAGTGACAGTTTCTTGGATGTATTGAGTCGTGGAGGTGCTACTCGATGAAGAGGATCTGTTCCTTCCAGTTCGGTAAAGTATCTCCTCATGTCAGAATCAACTTGTCGGTGGAGCTCTTCCCTATCGTCCTGGTGTTCAGGCTCACTTGCGTTGCAAGATGGACTTTCAGTATCAGTTTCTTCTGCCTGTTGTTGCCCAGGCATGTGAATTTCATCAGAGATGTTGGTGTTATTCTCTATTGTAGGCGGACGCTGAAGTTCTCGTTTAATTGCGTCGATTCGTGCCGTTGGTATTAGTTCATTCCTCAGAATTACGCGGTACTGGTCTGCCACTCGTTGTTCAGTGACATTGAGATTTGGGTAGGCAATGCAGAATTCCTCATGGAGCCTTTTCCTATAGTTGTTCGTGTTCTGCCCTAGTCCCGTGATGGAGTTATATATGCGCACAATAGTTTCATTCATGGACGTTGTCCACTTCATGCGCTTTCTCACTAACCCCGCTTGGGTGAGCACTGGCTGAATATCCTGCGCAGCACTTTCAACGGTTCGAGTCGGCAATTGAATTGGACTCGTTGGTTGCTGTTGTTGCTTTGGAGCTGTAGCTTCTTTTGCAGCAGGAGCCCGCTTCCTCAACATCCTGCCACCGACGTCCCGCATGCTGTCATGTCCAGCGCCGGCTCCAGACATGCCCTGACGATCCCCAGGCAGCGACTTGTTTCCGAGGCTTCTCGTAATCACCATTTTCATGGGTTTGTGCTCCCCTTTCTCGGTTTGGGTGAGGGGTTGAGAAATGAGAGCAGAAAGAGCACCCCTATAAAGGATGTGAAAGAGATAGGAAGAAGGAATGGGACTGCGGACAGCAGGCGTGGCTGGCTGCACCGTCTACGTCGTTACGATGGCTACCTGGCAGGCCATCTACCAGATAGCTGCCAGGCAGGCCAGACATATTATTATTATCTGAGGTCTCAGACATGGCTAAACGTTTTCAATTTTTTACACTGGTGATAAATATCAATAAGACAGAAAAGAACAAAAATAACCAATTAATATATAGACCAAGCCTCACCTGATGTAATTTGCACAACCAACGATCTTTTGATCTGGACTGTATACAATAACAACACAACAAAACTCATTCACAGAACTCTCTCCCGAAAAATCAGTATTCAATCAAATTCCCAAATCGTATGCTCGAAAAATCATTCAACACGTCTACTCGCTTGAACGTATCGCACTGGTGTCTTTCAACATTATGTTAGAAGGCCAGTTTTCTTCCGAAAGCTTTAACCAAGATGGTTCCGCCAACCATAAGGAGGGCCCCTCTAGAGCAATGGGAGCCACTTCTCTAGAAGCACGATTCGCAACAAAGAGTCCATTTATATGGACTACTTCTAATCCAGGAAAAAACTACCGTGGAGTCAGAGTATGCGAACACTCTATCAAATTTTAGTTTTCCTTCGAAATTCTCCTGGAGATTAGTTCCGCCAACAACAAGGCCCCACTGAGTTCTAGCTAGGGAATTGAAATTAGTTTTAAAGGAGCTACCCTCGATTTAGCACATAAGAGATGTATAGATACAGAATGATCTGAGTTTATGATTTGAATATATGTTACAGCTGCATTTCTTCACTGATACGAGATAACATCTGAACAATATTTTCAGGAGAACTATCCCAGTAACTGCTAATTCCGAAAGAATGCTGCGTTTTGAACAAGTCGCGTTAAGGGGGCTCACAATATTAGAAAAGGAGTTTGTTGAGGGTTCCACTGGAGCCCTAATATTTTTACCATCGAAACGGGTTCTAAATCAAGAGTATTAGAATCTGCTTGGTCCGACGAAATAGAAGATGAGCAAGCATCTCCGGGTCGTTGCTTGCCCATTTGCGAAGCTCAAATCCAGACTTCCTCAATATCTGATTGAAATCAGTCTGGATCTGCAGTCCTTCAAGAAGTGAGCTGCCATCCGAAACGATGTCATCCACTAAAATATCTTCTTCGAGAGTATTAGATGCGATAGGAAATTCTTGTTTGTTTTCTTGAGCTTATTGTTCAATACATTGCATGGCAATGAAAGGACTACTCTTAATAACGAGTACTAAAGTTCTCAGTCGGTATTCTTGAATTGGGTCGGAGTGAGAAAAACGCCAAAGTATGCGTTGAAAATTCTGATGGCTATCCTTGACAAGTATTTGCCTGAACATTTTCCGTATCAGCCGTGAAACAAACACCATGAAGTCGAAAAAAAAGTATACGAGAAATATCCTGATGAAGTTTAGGTCCCCGAACGAGGGTGTCATTAAGAGAAATACCGCTAGCACCCTTATGTGAGTCATCGAATACAACTCTTAATTCAGTTGAAATACTCTCTGGCTTCAAAACGCAATGGTGGGGGTATGTAATACGTCAAAGAGGTACCAGAATTTTCAGAAACCAATTCCATGTGTTTTTGATCCAGATAATCTCGCATAAAATCGCGATATTTTTCGTACAGAGATGCATTTGAGATCAATCGTTTTTCCAGGGATATAAAACGTCGTTGAGAGATTTCATGAGTATCCCCGAATACTGGTTCGGAAATGTTAAATGAAATCGATACTATAAAGCGACCTGTGTCACTTCAAGATAAGTTTTCTACAAACATGTTCTCTGTCAACGAATCCTCTGGTGAGGAGACGACACGCGAGTCGATGTGTTCGAGCTCTCAAATTCGTTCACAAAACACTCCAACGAGTTTTCTGAGTAGTTCAAGAGTGAACTTATAGTGTTGGAGGCGAAATTTACCTTCCTCATTATCACGTGACTGAAAATAGTATCTAAAGCTACTGGTTCATCCGTAGAACCTCGAATGCTTGTACCTTTAAAGACATGAGCAAATATATCAACACCCAATAATGAATTGATAGGCTCTGACTTATTAAATTCGGGATCTGCTAGTGGCAAGTTTGTGAACTTTACTAATTGATTATGCATAATAGTGACGTGAGGCATATTGGTGCAAATTTTAGGGATTATCACGAAATCTACATCTAAAACAGGCTCATCGAAGCCATGAGGTTTTAGTTTACGAGAAACTTCCTGGTTCGCTCTTGCCGTTATTTGACCTACCCCTCTTATAGCGATAAAAAGTGGACTTGAGGCTAATCTCAATATACATTGAGATTGGCATTTTTCGTATTGAACGAAGATTGACTTGCACTGTCGAGAAGAGCACGCGGAGTATGATATTTCCCAGAAACATCGCGTTGTTCAACCAAAGCAGTAGACAATGATACAGTACGTTCAGAATTAGTGAATTAATTAACGGAAGCATCTCGAATGTCGGAATTATCTATTCATTTGTCGAACTTGTCGCCTGTAATTTGGTGGCCGATTTGGAGCCGAAATGTAAAAGGGTGCGATGCTGAAGAGAGCACTTTCTGCACACAGACTTCGAATTGCAATTCGATGCTTGTTGTTTATCGCCTAAACAATTAGTACACCATTTATAACATTTTACTAGGGCATGTCTTTCCTTAGCTGACGTATGTATTTAAAAATTGAGGACAAGTACCTATATATTTGATGTGAATTTGAACATAAGCGACAACATGCAGAAGTAGACGCAGACGAATCTACCAAGAAACTTGAATTCATTCCTCCTTTGGATGATAATATGCCTGTCAGAGTGTTTGAGTTTTGTTAAATCCATCTTTCTGCTACTCGAATTACATAATGCTACGTTATGCCAGGCTTCACATTGTTTTTCTAAAAATTCGCACGAAGTTTTATAATAATCATGAAGAAATAGGTTTAAACCATGTCTGATCGAATAGCAGGGGCGACAAAGTCGCATCGTTTCACCAGAAAATTAAGATTTTCCAAAACGGCGAGATTTTCTGAAAAGGTATCGAGCAGAACACGCAATGCGGATAAATTATCAACTACATTAATGCGTTTCGTTTTTTCTATTGTTCGCCAATGGGCTGTTGCAATGACGTTTTTATCGTCATATCTCTTTTTAAGAGCAGAATAAGCTGGGACGAAAACACCAATCGTTAATCATTATCGTATAATGAAAAAGGTACAATTTTCACAAACTTGTCGCATTGTAACGTCAGGCGTATTCGAAATTGAATTCCTCAGTAGTTCGTTAACACTTCCATAGCAATTCATGAAATTACTATTTTCCGTGGGTGGACAAATAGAATAATTGAGTGTACAAAAGTGGATTATCGTCCGACAAACGATCTTTACCATTAAAAATACGTTTTCGCAATTTGGTTGAGCTGCTAAGAAAATTCAACGAGAAAACTTCTTTTTCAATATCTCTCAAATTGTGCCTGGGCAAATAAACAAAAAGTGGGCAAGCTCGATGCACAAACAACCCTGAAATATTTGCTACAAAATTCGCATTTTGGGATGCCAGCTTCACATAGCTTCTTCCTTCAGATGCAGAATAAAAGAGAGCCGTCAACTCTCAACAAATTCGGTGAAAAGGCAGCGACACTGCTGTAATACTGATGCCGTCATTCAAGTCTATGATCATCCTGATTTATGTTCAATAGAGCACTCCTACAGACCTTACCGAGGAGAGGTGTTTGCCTAGAAAATGATCAGTCCCAGTATTAGAAATTTCACTAACATTCAAAATATCCTCACCTATCAAAAACCTTCTATAGTCAAGAAAATCCACATATATGTGAACGCATAAATGTTTTATATATAAGGTTTTTGGTGAAATGGATCATTTTGATGAGTAGGTATATACCTCATGTAAACAAAATAATATCCTCACCTTTCAAAACACCTTGTATAGACGCGAAAGTCCACATATACATAAGTGAACGCACGAATTTCTCCAGAAATATCATTTTGCGAAGCGTGCGAGCACAACATTTATTATCTACATAAGACCGCGACCATTTTTTGACATGATGCAATTCATTCAATAAATCAAAGAGTGTCTGGATGTTTGAGACGTAATACCTTGTGAACTAAAAATACTCACATACCTCTGCTACGAGTTCACGCCAAACCAGGCGTCCCCCGAATTACCATTAGATAATTCATTAGTTTATCCAAATTATCAAGGAATTTATGCCCCTGTTGGTCCAATTAATTTGAGCCTCAGCCTTCGGTGGTATTTCAGATGATAGTCTTACTAGATTAACATAATGAACTCTGATTCCAATTACGGCCGCTAAGATGTAAGGTTCCTCCTTTTTAAAAATTTAACTCCGTAGTCTCATTATGTTGTATAACATAATATAAGCAAGTACATTAAAGAAGCTAAGGGATCATCTACCTAGACTTCGAAGAAATAAAATACATAATGTATATGTTACCAGCAATGTGTGAAATCCAGCATTCTATACAATGCCTAGGCATTGTATAGAATGGCGGCCGATCAACGAGTGTCTCTAATATTCATTTTAAATGAAAAATAAATATTCAACATATAATCTAGGATATGAAAACTTAGTCATTTTTGTTCAGAATGGCTTTTCAGATATCTCTTCAATCGTCCATCAAAGGAGTAAATGAAAAAAAAAATAATGTTGCAATCATAAAATAATATCAACTACATATTACAAAACATAATAGATAGTATAGGGTGGGGAAAATTCGTTGTCTACTGAGGGAATCTCAAGAACCGAGCTCTATTTCAGAGGAATAAAGAATAGCGAAAACCGTAGCTATCTACGATTTTTCGTTATTGAGTTATTAGCAAAAAATGAGATTTTGACGATTTCTAAAAGTTCTCATAACTTTTCGATCTATTACAGATCTGAAACTTGAACCTTCTACAGGTTTTTTTACGTAGAATCCACTGACGAGTTCGAAATATTCTTTCATTTCGAACCATTAGGCGAACTTTCGTTTTTTTGAATGCAAGCTTCTATTGAATTTGTTATTTATGAATTGAAAAAACTCTTTTTTCCGTAGATTCTAAGCATAAAAGTGCCAGAGAAGATTCAAGTTTCAGATTTGTAAGTTCAAAGACAAAAGTTAGGAGAGCTTTTCGAAATCGTCAAAATCTCATTTTTTGCTAATAATTCAAAAACAAAGAATTGTAGGAGGCTACGGTTTTCACCATTCTTTGTTTCTCTGAAAAAAGCTCGGAAATGTGTCATCCGTTTTCTTCTAGCTCTTAGACCTAGTTCTCGAGATTTCCTCAGCAGACAATGAATTGTGCCTACCCTGTACATACCCATGCTGATAAGATAATGAATTCACACCTGAATCATTTCATTTCACATCCCGGAAGATCAGCAGGCATTCTATATAATACTTAGTATACAATATATACAATGTATACAATATGGGTGGGGCGTTATTCTCTAACCTGTTATTTAACAACGGTTATTCAAAAAAAGCAATAACTAACCGTTATATGTCCTGCACAATAACAGGTTGCGCAGTAACGTGTGCGCGAAATATGAAGTCTCGAATCGTTGACTGTCGAGTGTCGACCGTTGATGGAATGAATAGCAGTCGGCATTGAAAAGGCCGTTTATTCTATTAAGGCCCGGTACTTTCACCTTCGAATAAATTTATTTATTTGCTCGTGAAAGTACCGGGCCTTAGACCGTTTCTGATATAACTGGTCGGCGACGTTGGCGTTGATGGCGTTTAGTGTTAAGTTAGACCGTTTATCATATAACAGTTGGCGACTTTGGCGTTGATGGCGTTTAGTTAGTAGTTAGACAGTTTCTCACATAACGGTCGGTAACATTGGACTTGATGGCGTTTAGTTAGACCGTTTATTGGCGTTTATTAACAGAGGCCCTGGGCCTTTGCCCCTGAGAAAAAGACCTAGACTAGAAAACTGCGTTTTCTCTGAGGACAATGTATGTCGGACGGTAAATGAAAATTGGCGAGAAGATGCAGCGGAGGTTAGAGGGTGAGAGCAGATAGTTGTATGGACCAGATAGATCTTCAGGGCGCCTGTGCTAGATCAATATGTTGCCGCGTGATACAATGTCTAGGTAAAGTATGAAATGGAAATACATTGCCCAGGAGACCCAGGCATTCTATACATTGTCCAGGCATTGTCTAGAATTAATATTAATGGAAACAACAATTCCGGAGGAATTGTCGTTCCAATAATGTGGGTTAGTCACGAACTATCATAGGAGGTCCCAGAGAAGTCGAAAAGTGCAACTGAAGACCGGTTTCCGGATCATTTTCCCTCGTCACTACAGTAAAGCACTGATTCTTCCAAACGGAGGATCGTAGTCTTAAGCGATCTCGGGGCGCCGTTTTGAGATATTTTCCTCACGATGAGCCACCTGTCACGCAAAGACTGAACCAAATCTCACTTTCTCTGCAGACTCATATAACAGTTCATGGCTCCCAAGTTCAACTACTTCACGCAGTCATAGAATTTGAAAATATTCATCAAGGACAATCGAGCGAGCTGAGGAGGTTCGCTCACTAAGGCCATAATCTGGTCTGAAAGATAAAATACAAAGAAAAGGAATTGTTGTTTTCATAAATCTTCATCCTTCCGATGCGCGCGGTTAGGCGCTTGTAGTGCTGTACACGTATACAATACCCTTTTTTTCTTCGTATCGTATAGAATGCCTGAATTCTACACACTGCCGGTAACATATACATGAACATATTTTACTTTCCTAAGCGGCTCGAACCGTGTGACGAGGCAGATTTTACCCCGCCACGAAAAGGAAATTTCTCTACCGATACTTTCTTAATAGGACCTGACAATCGAAGTATTTCGGAAGAAAACCGTTAAATTATCATAGGGGGGATTTACCGATTGATTTCATGTCATTGTTTTCCACCGACCAGTCCCATATTTGTAGCGGAGACCGAATATATCTTGTTTTCAGAATTCATATATTTTAGAATTTTTTCCGTTGAACCGTACTTTTTCTGACTCGAAAAAGGTCTTTCAACTTGTTCCGTTTTTCCTTCTCTTCAATTGTTTCTGTCTCTTTCCGAGCCCGTTGATTTATCGAACAATTTGAGTTTATCCAATGGGGGACTGAGTTACCCATGGTGGGGACAATTTTCCGGGGTACCTACTTCTTCGAGTTCCGTCGCTGAAGGTCAAGATCAGTATGAATCGTTGTTGAGAGGTGAACGAGTGGAGTGTGTGCAAAGTTTGTAAAACCGTACTTACGAATCAAAGGAAAATCTAAGGCAAGTGATTGTTGAAATTATTACCGCTTCATTGCACCTTTATGGAATAATATTCTCTCTAGACTTTTGCTTGGCTGAAAATCCGAATTAACCGTAGATTGACCATTTCCTGCTGTATATAGCTTTCCGTTACCGTAGGGTGACATTTGGGTCCCAGGAGGACGTTGGGCCCCCCTGATTTCTCCGATTCCTGAATATTTGACCGTTTCATCCCGATTTCCAACCGTTTGAATTATAGTTATAGGTTAGATTCGCCGAGCATAGAGTTGGGATTCCATAACCGTCAAATACCCTTACCGCCGGCCTCTGTGGCCGCTGTTTGACAGCCAGCCAGCTTGAGGTCACCGAGAGAGAGAGAGAGAGACCGAAGGACACCGGATCATAGACAAACCACCGAGACAGAGATAGAGGCCGTACCCCGGTGAACTGGTGTTTTTTTAAATTTTGACCTGACTGAATTCCGTTTATTATTTTTAAAACCGTTCGTACTTTTCATTCAATTGTGTCTTGCCTTAGTTGAAATATTTTTCCGAAACCGTGCATGTTTCTTTGCACTTAGTTTAATTGAGGCTTGACTTACTTCCGTATATTTCCGAAACCGTCCATTTTCCTGAAGTGAAATTTTGCCAGCCGTCCTGCGCCGACCAGACACAGCCGTTGACGTCCACGATTTAGAGTACCTGTCTATTTTCTTTTGTGTACAGTTTATTTTAATAGAAATAAATAGTTGAACATTTATTTTTGTTGCCAATTATTTTGCCAGTGAGAGTCTATTTATTAAATCAGTTTCATCTAAGAGTTTAGTTAGAAGAGGTAAGTACTCTTTCTGACGCCTAAAGACCGTTGAAAAGCAGACACTTAGAAGACGCTACCGCCTTAGTCTTCATCGATACCCTTCTCCACTGATACTCAAGTCTACCCGGGCTCTCCAATTCTTTGGGGATTCTGTGAGAGACGTGGGGTTTGACTGATTGCCCCACTGGCGCCCGAGCAACCGTAAGGAGCTGCCAGAGTACGAAAAGTCTATCACATCTGGCGCCCGAGCAGGGACTTCTGCTGTCCTGTGAGTAGTTCCTGTTACCGTAACCGTACCGTTTTCTTTAAATACTCTTCACTGGCAAATTGGTAACCGTTCTTTGTTTCTTGTATATATCCATAGAGTGCATATTGTAAATATTTCTTCTGAGTTTGTGGTGCCGTAAAAATGGATGTCAACCGACTGAAAAGCGACGAACTTACGTGGGAGTTAGAGGCAAGAGGCTGCACCGTGGGACACACCGTTCAGGAGAAAAGAGCTCAACTGAGAAGGGCTATCCATTCCGACATACCGTTCATTCCAAGAGATGAAATTGACCAGGCACAGGAAATTGGGGTTTGTGGTGCCAAGTTGTTCGACTTGATGGGAGAGATATGTGAGTTCGATTTTAATAATAGAGACAATGAGTTGCAGCGCATTAGGAGCCGGCTACTGCACGTTCAAGGCCGACTGAGAAGTCTATCTCCGGAAGCTGTCAGTCTACTTCACAAGAAAACCGAGCTGGAGCACTCTCTGAAGATGGCTATGAGATTGCTGGAGAATACTCACTGGTTAGGAGGTATTCCAGAGAACCTGTCAGCTGGCACACCGTCGCTGATTGACCAGGAATTACCGGACTGCGCATCTAGACTTGGTCCAGGTCTGATTCCGTGCTCAACCACCGTTGGAGAAGCAGACTTGTTGAATTTGGGAGAAGATTGTGACATATCCCGACCGACCACTCATGATGACCGGCTGCAGCAAAACCGACAAGAAGTTTGCAGATTAATAACCGAACAAATTGAACGTACTTTTTTGCAGAAACAACCTTCATACCACCGACCGCCCGCCGACATCCTCCCATTTACCGTTGAACAAGCACTGCCAACCGACCGAACCAGTGAGGAAAACAGACCGCTAATATCGTCCCCTGAGTCAAGGCGATTAGCGAGGGAGTTTGCCGAATCAACCAGGAGAGTTTCATTTGCCTCATCTCCTACCGATACCGCTGGGATGAGAGACGTAAGAAGCGACGTACCGACGACCAAGGAAGCCGAACTGACGACCGAATACCCGCCGATGAAACCGCCGAAAGCCACCGACCATTCCATCGTTCCTACCGTTCCTGTGTGGAAATGGAACCTGACGTTCGATGGGTCAACCAGTGTGACCTCATTCCTGGAGGAGGCTGAGTATCTTGCCGAGGCTAGAAAGGTGAGCCACGAACAGTTATTCGAGTCAATATACGAGCTGTTACGTAGGGATGCAAGAGACTGGTACATTCCCCGGAGAGGCACCTTCACCGACTGGACCGATTTCAAAGAACAACTCCGAGAGGCCTTTCTTCCTCCCGACTACGAGGACATCCTTTTGGAGGAAATCAAGAAACGCACTCAAGGAACCGATGAACGACTCTTGTTGTATGTAACTCGAATGCAAAATCTGTTTCAGAAACTGACCGTAAAGCGACCGACCAAGGAAGAGCAGGTGAATATCATCAGACGACGTTTACTGCCAGAATTACAAACCGCCCTGGCCTTCCAACCGACTTCCACGATAGATGAACTGCTCCGAAAAGGAAAAACTTCCGAATTGGTCAAATGGCAAGCTGCTAACTATACTTCGCCACCGATACAAAAAGGTCTCATCAACGAACAGCATCTTACTTTCCGAAATCCCTCACCGAACGTCCGACCGATCGGAATGCACCTCAGCACACTGTCCGAACCGTCCGATAAACCGAAACTTGTCCAAAACTCTACAACACGTCAGAGACAAGATGAACCGAAGAATACCGTCCGACCGCCAACCGAAATCCAGTGCTGGAGATGTGGTGGTAAGGGCCATCTACGAGTACAGTGTACATCGAAACCGATACTTTTCTGCTCTCGATGTGGTAAGAAGGGTGTAATGTCCAGAGATTGTCATTGTCCGTTACCGAGAACCCCGGTTATTCCGAAGAAAATCCTTTCTGATAACCGTCCTATAACTAATGTTCTTATAGGAGACAAGGAGTTCCGGGCACTATTGGACACCGGATCAACCAGGTCCTTCATCAGCAGTGAAGTGGCTGCTCACTGCAAGGCCGCTGGAATAACACCGAATTATGTTAGAGACGTTACCACCACCGTCGCTAACGGAAGTTCTATCCCGATTAAGGAAATGTACACAGTACAGGTTCAGGTTGGATCCGAAAATATTGAGGCTACGTGGTTGTTAGTTTCAGATTTACCGATCAGTGTAGTACTGGGAATGGATGTACTGAGAGCACACGACTTCTCCATCAATCTCCAAACCTCCGAATGCTTTCTGAATGGCAGGTCCCTAAAGGACAAGCCCATGACGCAGGAAGAGCAGAATCAGTTACCGTCACCGTTACCGTTACCGTCACCGTCACCGTTACCGTTACCGTTACCGTTACCGTCACCGTTACCGCTACCGTTACCGACCGAAGGAACCATATGCCTGACCGAGGACAATGTAAGTTGCTCATGGTACAGGAGGAAATTGGCAGAAGTAAAATCGAATCCTACAGCGTTTCCTGACTACAGGATAGTGTCAGGAAAATTATACCGCCATTTTTGCGATTCCGATGATTTTACAGAGCCAGAATTGGGAAATCTCTGGAAGTTATGTGTTCCGAAAGATGACCGAAGAGAAGTCCTTCTCGAAAACCACGACCGACCGACCGCTGGACACTTGGGAATAGCAGAAACCAAATTTCGCATAGCCCGTAGCTACTATTGGCCAGGAATGTTCCGAGAAATTGCCCAATATGTCCGAAAATGTAGCAAGTGTCACCGATACAAGGTTTCACAGCAGAAACCGGCAAGGAATCATTCCTATGTGGTGGAAGAACCTTGTAAAAAGGACAGATTCTCCAAACGGATGGAATTTAGGCCCATGAGAACAACTGTCCAAAGAGGTGTGTACCAGGCTTCCAAGGAAGATGAAGTGAATTCCCCAAAGCAGGAGTCAACCGAAGACCCCAGAGCATTCTTGAACTTTGATAGGGAAATGCGTTCACCGAACGCCAAATTTTCTACCGAGATTGCTATCAAGGAGGGAGAGAATCACACCGAACCGGATACCGAACCGCAAGTTGCTTACCATGTAAATAACCGTAACCGATTTACCGAAGCTAAATTTGTCCGAACTAGATTAACACGAGCCTTCGTCCAGCAAAGTCACTATAACCTACGTCGTAAGGACTGGCGTCATAGGATTGGAGACCAAGTGTACCGAAGAGGGCATTCCTTATCTTCTGCAGTAGAAGGAGTTGCCGCCAAGTTGGCTCCGAAATACTCCGGACCGTATACCGTTGTAGGCATAGTCTCTCCTGTGGTGCATGACATCAAGGATGGCAGTGGTAAGGTTGTCAGACACATCCACATAAAGGACCTGAAATCCCCTGGGATTGAAAGGTATATGCCGTTAAGAACCTGACCGAATAATTTTCCAATTTGAAAATCCGAGAAGGCTAAGTCTTCTTACCGACATGGTGGATACGCCAACCGACAGTTTTTTTTTAATTACCGTTTGAGTTCATCAGGTCATGAAATGACGCCGAGTTCAATAACCCCGCAGCTTTCACAGGCTGAAACCGACATTTAGAAATACCGCAACGATACCCAGGGGGGTTGAAAAAAAAAAAAATAAAACTTCGTTTTATTTTTTTTTGCCGACGAAGGAGGGGGATGTGACGAGGCAGATTTTACCCCGCCACGAAAAGGAAATTTCTCTACCGATACTTTCTTAATAGGACCTGACAATCGAAGTATTTCGGAAGAAAACCGTTAAATTATCATAGGGGGGATTTACCGATTGATTTCATGTCATTGTTTTCCACCGACCAGTCCCATATTTGTAGCGGAGACCGAATATATCTTGTTTTCAGAATTCATATATTTTAGAATTTTTTCCGTTGAACCGTACTTTTTCTGACTCGAAAAAGGTCTTTCAACTTGTTCCGTTTTTCCTTCTCTTCAATTGTTTCTGTCTCTTTCCGAGCCCGTTGATTTATCGAACAATTTGAGTTTATCCAATGGGGGACTGAGTTACCCATGGTGGGGACAATTTTCCGGGGTACCTACTTCTTCGAGTTCCGTCGCTGAAGGTCAAGATCAGTATGAATCGTTGTTGAGAGGTGAACGAGTGGAGTGTGTGCAAAGTTTGTAAAACCGTACTTACGAATCAAAGGAAAATCTAAGGCAAGTGATTGTTGAAATTATTACCGCTTCATTGCACCTTTATGGAATAATATTCTCTCTAGACTTTTGCTTGGCTGAAAATCCGAATTAACCGTAGATTGACCATTTCCTGCTGTATATAGCTTTCCGTTACCGTAGGGTGACATTTGGGTCCCAGGAGGACGTTGGGCCCCCCTGATTTCTCCGATTCCTGAATATTTGACCGTTTCATCCCGATTTCCAACCGTTTGAATTATAGTTATAGGTTAGATTCGCCGAGCATAGAGTTGGGATTCCATAACCGTCAAATACCCTTACCGCCGGCCTCTGTGGCCGCTGTTTGACAGCCAGCCAGCTTGAGGTCACCGAGAGAGAGAGAGAGAGACCGAAGGACACCGGATCATAGACAAACCACCGAGACAGAGATAGAGGCCGTACCCCGGTGAACTGGTGTTTTTTTAAATTTTGACCTGACTGAATTCCGTTTATTATTTTTAAAACCGTTCGTACTTTTCATTCAATTGTGTCTTGCCTTAGTTGAAATATTTTTCCGAAACCGTGCATGTTTCTTTGCACTTAGTTTAATTGAGGCTTGACTTACTTCCGTATATTTCCGAAACCGTCCATTTTCCTGAAGTGAAATTTTGCCAGCCGTCCTGCGCCGACCAGACACAGCCGTTGACGTCCACGATTTAGAGTACCTGTCTATTTTCTTTTGTGTACAGTTTATTTTAATAGAAATAAATAGTTGAACATTTATTTTTGTTGCCAATTATTTTGCCAGTGAGAGTCTATTTATTAAATCAGTTTCATCTAAGAGTTTAGTTAGAAGAGGTAAGTACTCTTTCTGACGCCTAAAGACCGTTGAAAAGCAGACACTTAGAAGACGCTACCGCCTTAGTCTTCATCGATACCCTTCTCCACTGATACTCAAGTCTACCCGGGCTCTCCAATTCTTTGGGGATTCTGTGAGAGACGTGGGGTTTGACTGATTGCCCCACTGGCGCCCGAGCAACCGTAAGGAGCTGCCAGAGTACGAAAAGTCTATCACAACCGGTTTGATAAAAAAACTCTTTTGTTTTCTTACAAAGCTTTCGGATTTTCATTCTATCCTCAGTGCTACCACGGAAGGCTTTTTACAGTCATAAGCATTGATACATTTAAACAAAACAACACAAACTCGCAGAATTTGAAATTCCTATAATATAATATCTTGAAATTCAAATCAGTAATGTGAGTTTTTCAACCAGTCTTATATTTTATTCTCATTATTATTGTATGTTATCACCATAACAATCTCAAAACATAAAACAAATAAAAAAAATTAGAGAGAAACAATACTTAGGTATATAATCTCGTCACGTCATCATAATTACGAACGTTCGATATCGAGCTCGTACATGTGCACACGTCTGATATTATCATTTTGAATAGTTAGTTTTGTTATTTAAAAGTTTTGAAAGTTTTATGATTAGTGTAATTACGTACACTTAGAATTAGAGTTTGGGTTTGCTGTTCTTCCTGGGCCGATTTTCGTCAAGTTAGCTGAGCCTGTATGTAAAATATTCAATTTATCATTGAGTACCGGAACCTATCCTGAATGCTGGAAGACAAGCTATATAACCCCTGTTTTCAAGAATGGAGATAGATGCGATATAGAAAACTACAGGCCAATATGTAAATCATCCTATATCCCAAAGACCCTGGATGCCTTTCTAGCGAAAAAACTCACAACCGTATTCAAGCATATTCTAATTGAAGAACAACACGGTTTTATAGCCAAAAGATCTGTTACTACCAACCTTATAACATATGCTGACCACATAATAAGATCCGTTAAAAATAGAACCCAAACAGATGCTATATATATACAGACTTTTCAAAGGCCTATGATAGGGTGGCGCATTGGTTACTCATCCTTAAGCTTAGAAGGTTGGGTGTGGAATCACCACTAATAGATTGGATCTCGGATCGAATCCAGGGAGGAAAACTGAGAGTCAAGATTTCCAATGTACTGTCTGGAGAAATGCAGGTTGAATCAGGGGTGCCGCAGGGTTCTCCATTATCATGTTTACTCTTTCTATGCTTTGACATAAAAAAGGTTTTAAAATTTTACCTTTTTCTCCTATTTGTCGATGATTTTAAAATATTTCGAACCATTTTAAGTATGGAAGACTGTTAACTACTACAGAGTGATTTGGACAGTGTATCGAGATGGTGTTTTGAAAATGACATGGAATTTAATATCGATAAATGCCAAACAATGAGATTATACAGATTACAATTTCCAATAATTTTTAATTACTTCGACCGAAAGTTCAACTTTGTTCCTCAGGTTCAATTTTTGGTCAATGTTCAGAATGTTGGGATTAATTAAAAGAAATATGAGAGACTTCAACGATACTCAGGCGATGAAAATAGTGTATACATCCAATTGGTAAGAAGCATATTAGAATATTCTTCTGTAGTTTGGTCACCTTACTATCATGTGCACATAAATAATATTGAACGGGTTCTGAAAAAATTTTTACGCTGGGTAACGTTCAAATGTAATATGTCGCTCTCGGATTTTAGTTATGAGATTGTGCGACAAAATCTGGGATTAAGATCATTGGAACAAAGAAGGAGAAATTTTGACCTTACGCTTTTCGGTAGAATTCTCTGTTCAGTTGCATACAAAATAATCTCTGCCAAAATTTTTCTTACCAAAATTTGGTAGAGAATTCTCCAGACAATTCTCGGCAGTTACAAACAGGTTTAAGAGGCATCGAGGCAGAATTCAATATACGAGAACAATGAAATTTCGAACTGCGTCAGAAGTCCGGAAACTTCCGGAAATCACATCAATGGTCTGAAATAAGGTAGGTGTTTTTTATAACATTTTCTACGGTTTCCAGATATCACACACTTTTCACATAATACAGGGTTAGAACTATATAGAGGGGGACTACAGGGATATCGAAAACCGTTAGAAATACAGATTAGCTTAACTTACGAAAATGTTGCGTTATTCAAGGATGAGTGGGTTGGTGTGAACGGTTCCCAAGTAGCTCTGATGGTTCCTGAGATATCTCGAAAAAACTGAAAATCCAGATTATCATTTTTTCTTCATAACTCACATGTTTTTGGAGCTAACTACACGAAATTCGGTGTGTAGTCATAATCCTATATAGCGATTATACTGGTGTACTACCCTTTTGTAATTTAAGCCACCCTTCATTTTTAACAGTTTTCGATATTCCTATAGTCAGCCTCTTAATAGTTCTAAACCTGTATATCGAGTATATGGTATTTTTACTTTAAGGCGCAGTTCTCACTTAGGAAACCCTCTTCTCTTCTGTAGAACTGACAGTAAGAATGAAAAATGTTCCGATTTGAAAGGCTCGAGTACAGATTAATTTCGATTATTCCACTCTGATGATCTTTTTATATACATTTGGTACAAGCAAGCAGTGTTATTATACTACCATCCTGTTTGAGCCACTCTGTATATCATTTTGTTTTCTATGTTTCCTTTTATGTATTTGACATATTTTTTGCGATAACGCCGTAATCGTCCGGCCGCGGACAGATGTGTATCGAGTATCGGCTTGGCATGTTGTAGAGTTGGAGAAATAAATCAGTTGATTAATCAAGGTGTATTATTCGATCTTCGGAAAAAGTAACAAAACTATTATGCTAACTAACATTAAGTGGTTCTAGCGAACCGGATATTGAAGCTAGAATTCTTCGAAAAGACGAAAAGAAGAGTTTAAGAAATTGTGACATTCACATTCTGAAGAAAATGGAGTAATTCCTTTATTACGAAGATACTGCGACAACTCGAATCCGCTATCCATAAGGTAGAAAAACTTGTTTACAACTGCAACCAGGTAGGATAAGAGAGTTTTTCTGATAATTAATGCGGAATTTCGGAAATTTATCTGCATCCAATAATGGACATTTCATATTTGTGAGGAATAAACATTCATGCTGAAAATCCGTTTTGTGTCATCCTGTTTCGAGGAGACGAAACGGAATCGACGATTGTGAACATTTAGTATGCCTATAGTGAATTGAACGCTTTTGAATTGGAGACTTTAACTTCAGTGATGTTATTTTGAGACTTATTCAGACTTCATTGAAAATATGAAACTTATGCTTTGCTTCGGAATGAACAATTACAGTTTGTTTTAATTATTTAAAAGAGAGTTTTTTCAGATATAATTTCCTTTTAAACTTCGCTAAAACTTGAATTACTATTGGAATAAACATTTGCTGTTTATTCAAATTCTGCTGCTGAAGATCTGCTCGCTTGCTTGAACAAATATACTAATTGCTTTATTATAGTTTGCTTTGGCTTCGCAGTTGTTATAATAATTTGTGGTGCTGAAGGAAATTGTTGAAATTTACGTAATTGCTTGCATTATCAATTTGTGACTTTGATATATTTTTCTTCGTTCTGCTATTGAATGAAATTTACTTGCTTAGATTATCAATTTGTGAAGTTGATATATATTTTTTTCATTCTGCTATTGAATTGCCATATACTTGCTTGCATTATCAAATTGTGAAATATATATTTTTTCGTTCTACCATTGAAAGGAAGCTATTGTGCTTGAATTTTACTGTTTCTACTTGTAGAGACTGTTATGAATTTGATTGATTGAAACTTGATTTATTATAATTTGGTATTTCTTTTCGGAGAATGCTTGCTTTGGAAACTTATTTGAGGAAATTTGCTTCCCAATAATCGTTTTCTTAGATCTCTTATTTTTGAGCTGTTTGCATATTTCAAATAATTCTTAGTGGAGATTTCCTTAATTTACAATTTTGCTTTGTACTTGATAACATTGTTGCCGCTAACCGCTGCTCCAAGATCCATTCACAGTGTCCCCATGCCACATGGAGACATGTCAAGTCCCATGAAAACCCTGCTGACTGTGCTTCTAGAGGAATTAGTGCTCAAGCGTTGATAGATCATGAGCTCTGGTGGGCAGGTCCACCTTGGCTACACAATTTATCATTATTATTTAATGTCGAATCAAACAGCAATTCTGAAAGAGATAATGCGAGTGCTCTTCTTGTTTCTTGTAAGAGTGATGTTCCTCAAACTTGGAGTGTAATTGAAAACTACTCTTCGCTGACCAAGTTGGTTCGAACTCTGGGCTATGTGCTGCGTTTTATATGCATCACTTCAAACAAGGTACCATCATTGAAGGCTCGATTGACTTTAAATTCCTGTAAATGGTTTTCTATCAGCGAAACTGTTTACTCTTCTCCTGAATTAACCACTGACGAACTCACTAGATCGCGACTTACTTGTGTTTACATTGTTCAGCGCACCTTTTTCGATCAAGAATTGAACTTTCTTTCGAAAAACCAACAACTCTCTAAGTCCAACTCCCTCACTAAACTTGACCCTTTTATTCACGAAGGATTATTGAGAGTAAATGGCCGCCTACATAACGCTAATTTGAACTTTGAAGAAAAACATCCGTTGATAATACCGTTTGATAGTTACTTCACTTTGCTTCTTATTCGAAATGCCCATGCTAAATCTTTGCACGGTGGTTTGAAGCTAACCATCAGTAGTTTGAGGCAGGAATATTGGATTATTCGCTGCAGACAGCTAGTAAAAAAGGTGATGAGAGAATGTACAACCTGCATCCGATATCGTGGTACTTTTAGTTACCAGAAGCTTGGTACATTGCCTTCCTTCCGAACAAAACCTTCCAGGCCGTTTTCCAAGTCTGGTGTACATTATGCCGGCCCATATCTCATAAGGTCCTCCAAGGGTAGGGGTAAGACTGCGTTGAAGGGTTATATTGCTGTGTTCATTTGCTTGTGCACGAAGGCCGTACACCTCGAATTGGTGTCCGGTTATAGTAGTGCCGATTTCATTGCTGCTTTTCGTCGGTTTACTTCAAGGCGAGGTCATTGCACAGATCTCTATAGTGATCAAGGAACGACGTTCATTGGCGCTGACAAAGAGCTCAAGGAGCTGTATAAAAAATCATCGTCTTTTATAAAGGACATCACCAAGAAACTCAGTGATGAATCCACGCAATGGCATTTTAATCCACCTGCTGCTCCCCATTTTGGTGGCATTTGGGAGGCTGCGGTAAAGTCTACCAAACACCACTTACGTCGTGTTGTGGGAAGTCACACACTTACGTTCGAGGAGTTTTACACTCTTTTAACCCAGCTCGAGGCCTGTTTGAACTCTCGTCCACTTTTGCCGCTGTACGAGGATTTGTCAGATATCCAGTCACTGACTCCTGCTCATTTTTTGATACAATCCGCTTCTTACATCGTACCTGAACCTTCTCTTTCAGATGAAAGAATTCCTCCTATGCAGCGTTGGAAACAAATTCAACAGATGCTTCAAGATTGGTGGAGACAATGGTCTCAAGAGTACTTGCAAACTCTTCAAACGCGGTACAAGTGGCAAACTGAACAGTCAGTAATTCAAGCTGGTGATCTCGTTCTTTTAACGAATGAAAATTGTCCGCCTGCTAAGTGGCCTCTTGCCAAGGTAATTGATACTTATCCTGGGTCCGATAAACTAGTTAGAGTTGTAAAGATACGTACTGCTACTACTGAGCTAATAAGACCTATAACTAAGCTGGTACTGCTTTGTAAAGATGCTTGTTAAGGTCATATTCACATATATGTATTTCTGTATGTTGCATTTTCTTGTCACGACAGTGCTTTTGAATCTATCATTTTATAAAATAAAATGAAGTGGGTGGTAATGTTTGAGCCACTCTGTATATCATTTTGTTTTCTATGTTTCCTTTTATGTATTTGACATATTTTTTGCGATAACGCCGTAATCGTCCGGCCGCGGACAGATGTGTATCGAGTATCGGCTTGGCATGTTGTCGAGTTGGAGAAATAAATCAGTTGATTAATCAAGGTGTATTATTCGATCTTCGGAAAAAGTAACAAAACTATTATGCTAACTAACACATCCTAATATTTACCTTTGTCACCACTTTTTCCATGAGTCTGAAAAAATGACCTAGTTTTTGAATTAAGATGTAAACTTATGAAAGCAGTTCAAGAAGAACAAAGGTTACCCAATAATTTGAAGGTAATATCTTGTATCACGACCCTTACAGAACTGCTAACAAATCTTATGATAACGAATTTCTCAGCTTGATGTAAAATTGCTAGGGTTTTCTGTCATGGTGGTAACTATGAAGAAATAATTCGTACAGCTTCTACACAAGTCAGTGGTTAGGATGATAACGAAAAAAGTGTTCAAACTTCCCTTTCGAACAGAAGAATATTTTGCCATAAATGTAGGAGGATGTCGAGAGAAGTAGCTAAGATGTCTAAAATACTGATGTGTGCACTTGTCACTTTTTGCAAGCATCAACATTTCAGAAAATCGGAGATATGGGATCAGTTTCGTGGCGGCGCCACCATGTCATTTGCTTCGTTCTATCAAAGAGTAACAGTTGTTACTCTTTGGTTCTATCCTTGTTCTACCAAAGGAAGTCCAATTATACTCTCTCGCTTTATTTTGTTTTGGGTTTATATCAAATATCGATCAACGAATTCAAAATATGAACTGGCCCATTTTGTCAGCTGTTAAGGAGTATTTGTGATTTACAGTTTAATTTTCGTTGTAAAACCAAATCTGTCAATACTTCAACACTATCGAATAAGGGTTCGAAGGAGTATTTACTATTTTTCAAGATAATTTCCGTTTGATAAATTGAATTCATGAGGGGGTAATTCAATATGATTTCAATAAAATATAGTTTTATTAATGGAAATTAATATATTCAATACATTCAGTTGACGGAAAGGGAATTTTCACTATATCTACTCATGAATAATATTTGAAGAATAGACTAAAATAGATTTACAATGTATTTCTGTTTCTCAATACATGCCTACAATTCACATTACGTATGTCCAATACAGTTCCTTTGAAATATTGCTGAAGTTGCCATAAAACTTAGCTATATACGTCCCGAATGTTCGTTCATCTGATTTGGTGCTGCCCCTAATTCCAACAACACTGAATTCTTGGCTGTAGTTCTTGATCGTCCTTATAGAAAACTGAACTTACTGAACGACGAATGAATGAATGCTCTATATCCCTTTCTCTAAACTAATACATTTTCAGACACCAATAATCGCTTATAAATACAACATATTCGTAAGTCGTAGGAAAGTATTCAAGTTATTTTCAAATGTCAATTGATAATGCTCTGTCAAATTCTAAACAGCGCTACCTACAGTGGCAAAAACTAAACTGATCCCATATCCCCACGCAATTAAAAACAAAATCGAATACACCAGAGTTTTAGACATCTTAGAAGTAGCATATACGATCAATGATTTTTTTCTATGCATGGAATGGACAGATGAAAAGTAATCAGATCAATTTTGTAAATTGTCGGAGGTTAGAAATTGCATTTCTCTTTTTCAAAGAACTTACAATTTGAGAGGCAGAATAAAAATAATTGGGGGCGACCAGGATTCTATAGGACATTTTCTGCAAAAAGATTACGAGGAAAGTAAAAGAAATACGATGATTTAAGTAAGAAAGCTGAAAGTTCATGAGGATACGAAAGTGTCAACCACCCTCCTGATACATACTTGCTGAGAATATCTATTTTTGCTGCTCATTTCTTCCGAAATTATTCATTGTTGTTTGTATTATATATTTGTATTTATAAATATTTTGTTTTTAGTTTTTAACTACAAATGTACTTAACCACTGTTAAACACTGTACGTTCATAAATTGTTTGAATCAGTTGTTGGAATATTTATTATGACTATTATGACAAAAACTTGAAAGTTACCTCGGCATATAAGCCACCACAAAACAATTTATTGGAAGAAGAGATAAACAACATGTTGGAAGGAACAAACCCGAAAATCTGCATCTGAGATTTCAACTGTGAATCCCCATTATGGAACAGCATAACAGATGATAGAAATGGCAAAAAACTCAAGGATTTCGCCGAAAAACAAAATGCCATAGTGATTGGACCAGAGTTACCGACATATCTTGCTTTTGGTAGAGAAATACCAGATGTAATGGATATCGCGATATTGAAAAATATAACTCAAGAATTCTCTATTGAAACTTTGGAAGATGGAACCTCAAACCACAATCCCGTGGAATTGACAATTGGAGAAGAACCAAGAGAAAAACTGCTGGAAATAAGAGAATATACCAATTGGGATAAATACATCCAATTTAATACAATCGGGAATAACAGAAATTCCAACAATGAGCACTCCAGACGATCTGGAATGTGCGGTTGATAAACTGGAAGAGATTATATCGAAAGCTTACGAAAAAAGCACGAGAAGAGTGAAGAGACCAGCACCAAGTCATCCGCATGGCGATACGCCTAAAGAAGTAAAAAATCTTATACGAGAAAATCGAAGACTCAGAAGAATATATCGGATGAATAAAAATGATCTGGACAAAAGGAACCTCAACCGCCATAACCAAGTTCTGAAAAATGCTCTGAAAGATCTAAGAACAAGCAGATGGTTCAAGAACTGAATACAATCGATCATTCTGCGTGGAGAATGCAAAAAAGCCTACGAGGAGAAAAGACTAAAATTCCACCCTTACACGGAGAAAGGGGAATGGCGTTTACCAATACTGATAAGGCAGATGCATTGGCGGACTCGATCGAACGAGAATCGAGAATAGATTACAGGATAGACGACGATAATGAAAAGTTAGAAGAACTGCTTGAAAAAAATGAAAAAGCAATGGATGAATTACCAGCGGCTGCTGAAATAGACAAACCAACAACGCCAAATGAAATCAGGCAAATAATTAGAAGTTTAATGAGGAGGAAAGCTCCCGGAAGCGATAAAATAAAGAATGTTATGTTAAAGGAATTACCTAGAAAAGGTATAGCTGCTGTAACAAATATCGCGAATGGAATTATGAGGACAGAACACTACCCGGAAAAATGGAAAATAGCGGAAGTCATAGTGTTCAATAAACCATTCAAAGAGAAGAAGTTCCCACAAAACTACAGACCGATAAGTCTAGTGTCGTAGTAGTAGAAAGAATTATCGCCACGAGGCTAAATGAGGAAACCGAAAATCTGAAACTAATACCGCCAGAACTGTTTGGATTCAGAAGAGAGCATTCAACAGAGCAACAATTATTAAGGCTCACAGAATACATTACAGAGGGATTCCAAATAGAACAAGCTACAGGTCTTGTTTTACTAGACGTCGCCAGAGCATTCGACAGAGTATGGTATGAAGGATTAATATATAAGATGAGATGTGCTGGATATTCGATCAAAATATGCAAGTTGATCAAGAATTATCTCAAAAATAGAAGATTTTACGTGAAAGTGGGAGGAAAATGCTCCTCAACAAGAGAAATAAAGGCTGGAGTACCCCAAGGATCAGTACTTGGGCCACTTCTGTACAACATATACATCCACGATATTCCGAAAAATCCAAGAACCATGCTAACGTTTTATGCTGACGACACAGGAATAGCAACTCGACACCGCAACCCAGAAGTAATAGAACGAGTTGTACAAGAAACGATTGACGAAACAACTGGTGCATAAAGTATAAAATCAAGCTCAATGGACAAAAAAGCCAAGCAATATTACTACAGAAGAGAAGACTGCGACCTACAACGAAACTGGAAGTTGAGGGCGAAGAAATCGACTGGAAAAATGAAGCCAAATATTCAGGAATAACGCTTGACAAAGGACTTACTTGGAAAAGTCATATCAAACAAGCAATCGACAAAACGAAAGCAGCGATGAATAGACTCTACCCTCTGAGAGGAAGAAGCAGCCACATGTCTAAGGAGACAAAATTGAAGATAATCGAAGCCGTTGCTAGGCCTCAACTGACTTATGGATCAGCTGTCTGGGGTTTCGCGGCAAAGAGCCATATCAAAAGAATTCAGGCCACTGAAAATAAGCTGCTTCGATGTGCAATAGATGCACCGTGGTTTGTCAGAAATAGACAGATTTATAAGGACCTGAAATGGGAAACCATAATGAAATTCATGAACAAAAAAGCGGAGAAATTATTCGAAACAGCGAAAAACCATCCGAACCAAGAACTCAGGAGACTAGTGGACTACGACCCAGAGGAAGATAAAAGGAGAATGCGAATTTACCGAAGGAGACCAAGAGATCAATTAAAAAGAGATTAAAATAACAACAGAAACTTATTGAAAAATTCAATAAAGTGTTAATTCAATAGAGGATAAACACATTAACCCCAGCACAATAGTGTGCGAGAAGAAAACCGACTAAGAGATGAACGATTTATAGGCAAATGCTCGGAACCAAAATTCAGTTGAGGGTTTTTAGTGGGTCTCGAGCTCAGGAGAGTGAGAAACCCCACACTTGTTCCCCCTCAGGAGAGGGTGGTTCATCTGACTTGCAGATTTTCCCCCTGCTACACCAAAAAAAAAAACAAAAAGGTGAACTGGAGCCGTGCATCCAAGTTTACAATTTCATATCTCGAATATTAATTGAGGTATCGAAATAATTTTTTTACACAATATTTTTATTTTTTATGGAGAATAAGGATATCCAAAGATCAAAAATAGTGAATATTCTCCATTGTAGTTTTAAGTATAATATTAACGAAAAACTTAAATATTCAAGTTCAAAATAAGGTCAGGTCTGTGAACATATTTCGTCAATCACAGCTGGTATCTCTAACCTCACACCAATATGCCTGATTTTCAAGGTTATTTTATCAAGGGCATCCCATTAGAGACGCTGAGAAAACAACTGCAATTTCTGAAAACAAATAAAACTTCTATCACAGACGAAAAACTAAAATATATAATCTATATAAAGAAATTTCTTGGTAACTGACCTTACAGTCACATATTTTTTGCGCAAATTTTTCTTGACATCATTGAAATACTTATTACAAATTATGTCCAAAATTATTTCACTCAACATATTTTGGACATTTTCATAATGTTCAAAACTAGTAACCAAGTACCAAAAATGTTTTCAATAAAATATCCACTAACATATACAAGAGCTTGGTCATCAATTTCAGCAATATTGTTGAGAGGATTCATATTTTGAAATGTCAACTGAATTGTTGGGATAATTTCGATTTTCGTCACATTCAATATCCAAGAAATTTTTCAATTCTTCAAGGATGTCTATACTATTGTCTTCACGATGACGCACGGCCAAGTTCCCTGATCACACTGAAGAGATTCTCAACATAATCTTGGCTCAGCGTTCTTGTACACAGGTATTTGAAACCAGCTTTTCATTCATTTATTGAATAAGGAAAACAAACAGGATTTACCCATAAAAAGTATTCATAATTCAACATTATAAGCGAACTAACCAGTTACATATTAATTAACAAAATTTATATTCAACACAACAACCAAAAAACAATACAGATAAGGAAAAATTTATTACATTGAAAGAAAATATCTTTTGAGGAGCAATTTTGAATTCAGGACAATGCCATGAAAAACGTCAATAACTTGTCGAAGTTCATTACAGGTGCGGAGCATTCGAATTAGAGGTTGATTTCTCGATGCATTGGTTCTCCTCAACGGAATGAAAAAAGTCTCGAAAGTTCTGAGATTAACAGTTGGCACATTAAGGCCAGTAACTTGCAACAAACTCGGCACCTGCAATTCACCGCTCACAATTTTCTTCATCATAAGGAGATCGCTTAATCTACGTCTATCCTGAAGGGATAAAAGATTGAAATGTTTACCTGCCAGGTAATAAAAGTCCTCATTCTCACGAACAGTAAAATTACATTTCAAACTTAAAAATCTGAGCATTTTGTTCTGAATGCGTTCAATTCTATTAATATGAATATTGTAATGAGGACTCCAGATTACTGAGGCAAAACTGACCCTACTGAACACATAGGCGTAGTAAACGCTGAGGATTGACTTACAGCTTTTCAACATTCTACATTGCCTGAATAAAAATCCGAGCATCCTGTTGGCGCTATTAACGATACTATCAATATGTGGAGTAAAGGTGAGTCTTTGATCAAGTATTATGCCCAGGTCTCTCACTTGATCGACTCTAATTAAAACCGAAGTGCCAATAAAATATGGAAAAAGTATAGGAGTTTTCCCACGATAAAAAGAGACTACTCGACATTTTGACACATTGAGATGAAGTTGGTGTGTGCTACAGAATACTTCGAACCTCCTCAACTCCTCTTGAAGAGCATCGCAGTCATCGAACAGACTTGATGACGAGAAAGAGTTTCAAATCGTCAGCATATAAGAGTATCCTGCACCGTTTGGAAAGATTAATGATGTTATTAATGTAGATTAGGAAGAACAGAGGTCCAAGGTGGGAACCCTGCGGTACACCAGAAGTGCAAAGATAGCCCGAAGTATCATACCCGTCCACCGAAACATACTGCACTGTCTCGGAGACATATGATCCACACCAGCCCAGAAGACTGCCACCCACTCCCACATCGGATAGACGTTTAACAAGTACATCATGAGATATTTTATCAAATGCTTTGCTATAGTCTGTATGGATAAGGTCAACTTGAAAGTAGTCATCCGTCGCTCCGTGCAAAAAGGTTACAAAATCAAGTCATTCATTCATTCATTGCTGTATCCCGTCGCCGGGAATGAATCTACAAAAAGACGAAAAAAGGAAAAAAACAAAAAGAAAAAAAAAAAAAAGGTGCGAACCGAGGTGCGAACAGACTTATAATTTTTCAGGGCTACTTGCGACTGTGTGCTCTCCTGTGACTGTAGAGACCCAACCGTGACCTACATATCCTACCACACTCCGGGCATGGATAGTCACCAACCAGATCTGGCCGCCGCTGTATCCCTCTCGAGTCTCCATTATAACTGTGTACCAAAGACCTCCACTGTGACCTGTCTAACGCTAGTTGCTCCCAGTTATGATTGGCATTAACTGATTTTAGGGATTGATGTAGTGTATCCTTGAACCGCTTGTACTGGCCTCCTGGTTTCCGGGCTCCCTCAGTGAATTCGCCATATAGAGCTATTTTGGGGAGTCTTGTGTCTTGCATCCTCAGAATGTGGCGGCTCCATCTGAGTCGGGCCCTTGTTACTTGAGTCTCAATTGTTGTACAACTCGCGCGTTGCAAGACTTCTGCATTCGAAACTTTGTGGAACCATCTGATGTGCATTATCTTTCTTAGATGACGTTGTTGCGTTTGTTCAAACAGTTTAATATGTCGCCTGTAGGGCGTCCAGCTTTCGCTTCCGTAAAACAGCGTTGGGAGGACCACTGCTTTGTAAACAGCTGTCTTGGTGTTCAGATTGAGGTCGTGATTTTGAAACACTCTATCCTTTAGCTTCCAGAATGCCCGTGATGCCGAATTGATACGGTTGTGTATTTCCGTGTCAAGGTTTGCCCTAGTATTTATGAAGCTTCCCAAGTATTTGAACTGCTCGACCTGTTCTAGAGTTTCATTCTCCAGGCTGATATCTGTTGGAAGGCTTTCTGGCGGACTTACCAGGATTTTGATTTTGTCGATATTGAGTCTAAGGCCTAAAGCTTCGTATACATGTTTATAGGTGTCCAACATCATCGAAAAAACGCCTGTAATCATAGTTATCGGCGTAAGCTTGTATTTTCCTAGCTTTTTCTTTCCACCAGCTGTCCTTGATTTTTCTTATTTCTTGACGGACCACGCGTTTTATGTCAATAAAACATTTTTGGGCTGCAACATCGCCAGGCTTGTTAATTGCTGTTTTCATCGCTTTGTGTTTTGCCTCCAGAAGGGGTGCGATATGAGTTTCTTTGTCGGCGAACCAGTCTGGGGATTTTCGGGAGCGTTCTTTGCCCAGTATTTCTTTCGCTGAATTTGTAAGAGATGATTTGAAGCGAAGCCAATGACTCCCAATGTCGTCGTCATAATCCGGTGGTGTTAGGCTATCTTTGACGGCAGCTGTGAAGCTTTCCTTTGTAGAAGGGTTGTGTAGTTTGGAGATTTAAAGGCGCTCTCTTGGTAACTTTGGCCTGCGTTGGTATTCGGGGAGCATTGAGATCTTCATTCTCGAGATTACCAGCCTATGATCAGTCCACCACTCCAGATCTGCTCTGGGTTTAGTGACCAACACCTCTTTGAGATCTTTTCTTCTCACGATCACATAGTCGAAAGTATGCCAATGCCCTGAGCGCGGGTGGCGCCAGGTCCCCCTTGAATTGGGTCTCGTAATAAAGAAGGTGTTCGTTATACAAAGATTGTGTTTTGCACAAAGAGCCAGCAGACGTTCTCCGTTTGAATTAATGCTATCTGTGCCGTGTTTCCCTATTATTCCCGGCCATAGTTCTGTGTCTTGACATCTGCCCACTCTGGCGTTGAAGTCTCCAAGGAGGATAATTCGTTCCCGTTTTGGGATTTCACTTAATGTAGCAACGAGTGATTCGTAGAAAGTGTCCTTTGAGTTGTCAGAGGAGTTCAAAGTGGGTGCGTATACTGCAATAATGTTCACAAACGTGTTGTTTGCTGCAGGAAAGCGTAGAGTCATTAAACGTTCTGAGATGCCAACTGGATTTTCGGTTAGTTTGGCGGCCAGGTCGTTTCTAATGGCAAAGCCTACACCATGTTGTCTGATTTGGCCTTCAGGCAAGCCCTTCCAGAAAAAAGTATAAGCATGTTCTACCAAGCTACCTTCGCCCGAGAAGCGTGTCTCGCTTAAGGCAACTATTGCAATGGATGTTCGCTGCAGTTCCTCACCGATTAAGGCAGTACGCCTCTCTGGTCGGTCGGCCTTGGTGTCGTCTAGCAAGGTTCTGACTTTCCATGCTGCAAAAGCTATTTGCTTTTCATTGGTTGTTGTACGATGATTCACTCGCTCAGGCATCCTCCCCCGGAGATCCGAATGGGAGGGTATTTTACCTTCGGATACAAATTTTGTCCTGTTCGACTGATCCATCTTTTTGTAGGAGCTGCGTTAGAAGATGTTTTAAAGCTGCACTGGTAACGCTGTCAGTGCAACCTTGGTTGCGGTTGCGACTAGATTATCCTGTGGCACAGGTATCCTGAGACGACAAGGTCTGAGACGTAACCCAAGCAACGCAGAGTGCCATTTCCTGCTCAAGCAAACTTTTAGGCTAGGTGATTGTGGGAAACAGAGATATACCGCTCATGTTCGGTCGCCAGAGCCTCGTTCGTAAGAATAGGGTTCATCACGAGTAGGTGAGGTTGGCATTTGAAAGGAGAGGCTATAAAACGCATCCTTTCCCCTTACACCCCAAAATCAAGTAGGTTAGTTTGAACAGACTTACCCTTCAGAAAACCATGTTGCTCAGGGATTATTTGATTTTGTACAATATGGAACAAGTGGCTGTAAACAAAAGTATGCAACAGCTTAGAAAATATATTTAATTTACTGATAGGTCTGTAATTCTTTACAGAACCTCCATCACCCCCCTTGAAAACTGGGATAACATTAGTAATCTTCCAACGAAGTGGAAAATTACCAGTCCTCAAAGATAGGTTGAAAATATGATGAAGAGGATAACATAAAGCAGGACAGCGGCGGTTGAAGTAAAATGGAATCCCGTCAGGACCGGCACTCTTGGTCTGATCCAAGGATCTTATGGACTTCTCGATTTCCATTTGGGTTATCACCATGTTTGAGATATAGGCAGGTGGTGCATCGACCATTACAGCCGCGGGATATGAATTCCGTACCGGTGGTACAAATACACCCTGAAACAATTCTGCGAAACTGTTGCAAACACAAGTCCCACCATTGTATGACATTGAGGACGGAAATCTTTTACCTTCATTTTTATTTTTTGAAAGAGTTAAATTGAACAGTAGTTTAGGGTTTTGGGGATGTTCTTCTTCGACGTAATTGATGTAATTAGAATGGTCTTGTTTAATCATTATTTTCAACAAAGTTCGAAGGCGCCTGGACTCCAGCAGCTCTCTTGTATTCTTATAAATTTTAAACCTTTTATAAATTTTGTTTTTACGCCTCAATATTTTAATAGTGGAACTGGAAAAGTACGGTGAAAATCCAGGATAGATGCGTCTTTTGGGTATATATTTATTTATAATATCATTAATCACATTATAAAATGAGTCGAGATCTTTATTAACATTATTTCCCTTAAAAACGTCACGCCATGAAATCTCTGATATTTCCTCCTTTATATTACTATAGTCACCTCTTCTGGAGTTATAAGTGGGTTTTAATGGTTTGGAAAGAAAATTTCAATCGAGGTTTGCCAAATATTCCAAAGCAGGGTGGTGGCAATCCTCCCTAACCAAAGGGCTACAGCAAGGGCTCAAATGAGATAGAACGAATTGATTACATAAAATTAAATCTAGAGTCCTCTGGTTAGTGTTATAAATACTATTAAATTGCATCAGTTCGCATAGGGTAAGAGCATCAATTAATTCAGAATATTTGGCTTCAGCATTACTTGGTTGAAGAAAGGCACAATCAGAGTCCAAGTCTGTTACCCATTGAACACTGGCACAATGGAGATCCCCACGCAGAATAACTAAGGCTATGTCCTAATTGGTAAACGATCGCGCGAGCAGGCGTTCGCGTTGGTCGGTCGCATCGCAAGATTTGTTTTTTCATTACACGAGAATGCCAACTCCAACCTGTGACTACATTTGCAAGGAAATTGAGCGAGAGTGCTGTCATAAAGTTACTAATTTTAAAATACCAAAATGAAATTTTGTTCGTCGTCAGTTACACGTAAGCATTAATTTTTCAACTCACTTCTAAAATTTCAATCCAATGGGCATAGTTTCTGTAAAAAATTTCTTGAAATTTATTGAACCTTTTTCATGCAAACACATCATGTGTCATCTGTGACTACATTTGCAAGGAAATTGAGCGAAAGTGCTGTCATAAAGTTACTAATTTTAAAATACCAAAATGAAATTTTGTTCGTCGTCAGTTACACCTTAGCATTAATTTTTCAACTCACTTCTAAAATTTTAATCCAATGAGCATAGTGTCTGTAAAAAATTTCTTGAAATTTATTGAACCTTTTTCATGCAAACACATCATACTGATGATGATGATGCCTTATTCATCCAAATTGACAAAAATGAATATATTATATTTAGCTGGTTTGTATATAGAAATATAATAACAACAATATTTATGAAAGGTTTCAAGGATCACTACTGTGCTACAAGAAGAATGGGATATTTCATATGCGATGTGGTTTTCGATTTTGCTCCTCATCCTCAATTTTTGGTCAACTTCCATTCCCTTGAAATATGAAGCCAACGATTTTAAAAAAAGGGTTTCCTCATCGACAGCAGTTGCGTCTTCATAATTCATCTTGAAAGCAGCACTTCATTAATTAGATTTTCCTTCGCTCGATAGCGCGATCAAAAACAAACTTGCTTGTTCTGGAGCGATCAATCGCATTGAACGCTCGAAGTCGGTAACCAATTCGGCCACAACCCTTTATAAGTATAAGTTTGTATCTAGGCGTTGAGGCGATGTACTCGACGCGATGTCGAAACAAACAAGTGCGAGCGTCCTCCTCCATCGCGCGAGCCAGTTTGGTGCTGTATTCGGACAGCCAGCTTTATTTAATCATGTTTGATTTTTTCATCGCGCGATCCAACGACCAACGCCATCGCCCGATCGCGCGATCCTTTGCCAATTAGGACATAGGGTAAGTCACTCTCGATTCCACTCTTGATGTCACATAACTTTGTTGCAAAATTGGCACTAGCAAAATTATCCCCAGGTGAAAGATAGACACAACATTACGACATTCATCCCACACCATAATTATACCTTCAAGTGTGGTAATCGAACCTTCCTTACATCTGGAAGCCTTTGACTCTTAACCCATTTCAGGGTGCACAATCGCCATTTTTTGATCCTCCGTAAAATGGCATACCAAAATTGTAAATGTCTACTTTTTCTACTAATACATCGCCTTAACTCCTTACCCCCAAATCGAGATTTTCTTGCGGAATTCAAAGAGTTGATCCATATCGCCTATGAATTCTGCTGTATGAACTGCCGAAGAAGGGAAATCAGGATTTGTTGACATTATCTCCAATGCTGCAGCATACTGTGCGGCTCATAGAAGGGGGGTAAAACTCCCTCAGTAATGACGTGAAACTACAGTGACTCTATCACAGTGGCAACAATTGGAAATTCATCAAGAATATGGCGGCTTAGAAGCACAGATTTCAATGCTAAGATCTCTAATTCGGAATGCGGATTGGCTCACCTCACGTCACGTGACCAAATCCGCCATATTCTTGCTAAAATGATGAAAAACGAGATCACAATTGCCGCCACTGTCTCGTTAGAGTGACTGTAGTGAAACGACTAAACTGCTTCCATCTCTGAAACGTCAGCAAATTGATATGAAAAAATTTCAGTTTTCTACGGTGATAATTCTGCGCGTACGATAACGATATTATATCGTTATCGTGAGATGAACATCTTCGAATTGCGCTCCGTAGTATAAGTTTATCATTAAGTAATTAATTTCAAATTTGTGAGTCATATACTTATAAATAGTGCAGAGGGTCAAATTTCTGGAAAATATTTTCGAAATATTACTATGAAAAAAAATTAGAGACCAATGTTCTGATTTTTTGGCTGGACATATCAATCAAAGTACGCGAAGTAAACAAAGACTGCATATGCCAGCAGACCCGAGAAGGAAATAAAGGCTACCACACACGATTCTATTAAGTATTGTAATGACGGGGGATAAAATTACTTCGGATAACAACGAGGACTTCACACTGAAGCAGTTGTACGAAGAAATAATCCGGAGCAGGAAAGAAGTAAAAAGCTCAATCGCAGCTACCGAAACACGATTAGTGCTGGAGATTCATTCCCTTAAAAATAGAATCGACCAACTGGAACAAGAAAATTTTACGCTAAGGGAGAAAATTGAAAGCGTTGATCGAATCAATAGGAAGAACAATTTAGTCATTTTCGGGTTGGATACCCCGGAAGGTAAAGTGGCGCCAAAGATAGTTTGTGATGAGTTATCTGGGTTGTTGGAGGTTGACTTGACCTAAGCAGACATAAGTGACTGCTATAGATTGGGAAAAACTAAAAATTCCCCAATCAAGGTAGAGTTAATTTCAACTTTGAAGAAGAGAGCTATATTTTCGAAAGCAAAACGATTAAAAGAAACACCTGTTAGCATTTCGAATGATTCGACTGAAATTCAACGAAATGATTTCAAAATATTAAGAACAAATCTTCACCAAGTAAGAGCAAACTCAAAGCTCAAATCATACATACGTGGAAACAGACTAGTAGTTGGAACAAGAGAATATACGGTTGAAGACCTAAAGAATAATCAGCAAGAAAAAAAACCTCATAGTGCGCCCCCAACACCCTCAGCATCTGAGAGTCTATCAATCTCGAGGAAAAGTTCACAAAACAAGAGTTCAGAAGATACTGGAAGGGACTGGGAAACTGTAGAAGATACTGGAGAAACTTCTGCTGCGACTGCGGGGACTCCATGTTCGACATCTCTTAACAGTCGAAAAATTCTAAGAACTCACAAAAATCCTAAGAAGAAATCACCACCCAAAAAAAAACCCAAGATAAGCAGAAAGTTGAGAACTGGCTCTACGAGATCCTAAGGTTATGTAATACAGTTATGTAATACAGTTATGTAATACAGTCTAATATTTCTTTGTTTTCAATTCGTTTATCCATAAATTACAAGAGAACATGAATCCATACATAAGAGAATACCAAGAGGTTAAATATAATACAAAAATTATCGAGAATATTAACACTTTCAAACAAAACAAGCAGAGTCAATTCAAGATATTTCATGTGAACATTAGAAGTATCGCAAAAAACCTTGATGAATTACTACTAGTACTAGATACCCTTTTAGTTAAATTCGATATAATAGTGTTATCAGAAACATTTCAAATAAACAACTTAGAAATTTTCAATATTACTGGATATCGAACCATTTATAACGAGGGGAAATTCAACAGAAATGACGGGGTTTTGGTTTACATGAAGGAAGACATAGAATTCACGTATAATTTGATACCTTTGGGTGAAAGCATGACAATAGAAGTAAATCTAACTGGTGAAAATAATCTCACACTGACAGCTATTTATAGATCTCCCGATACATGTGTGTATACCTTTAATAAAGAACTTTATAATTATTTGGAGAGTAAGTGCCAGGCTAAAACACACATACTGATCGGAGACATGAATATCAATTTATTCACAGATGATGAATTTGTTGACGAATATAGGAATACATTATATTCCTCCGGTTTCATGTCCATCAAAAATAAATGCACTAGACCTGCAGGAAATTCCTGTATAGATCATATATTCCTCAAGAAAGGCAATCTCGAAAACCGATTAGATCACATAAACGGATACGTGTACTGCAATATCTTATTACCGATCATTTTTCAACGATTCTAACTATGGATTCAGATCACCAAACTTTGCTACATAAAAACGAAAAAAAAAAGAGTAAAAAAATATGTGAACTATGTAAAATTAAGAGAGGATTTGCAAAATGAAACATGGTCACTAATGTATGAAAAAGAGAACGTGAATGAAATGACTCACTGCTTTATTGAAATTCTTAATGAACATATAAATAACAACACACATTCTGTAAAGATAAAAAATAATGAGTCTCCTCGTAAAAAATGGATTAGTCCTAGTATGATAAAAGCAATCAACATAAAAAATGACCTTTACAGGCAGTTAAAAAAAGATCCTAATAATGCAATATTAAAACCTAAATACAATCAATGTAAGAATGAAATTCGAAAACTTATAAATAGTTCAAATCAAGATTATGTACAGAAAATAGTACATAGAACTCAAAATGAATCTAAGGCGGTATGGAAAAGTATGGATTATTTTTGCGGAAATCCGAAAGATACAAAAATGGAAATCCAACATATAAAGTATGAAGCAGTTTATCACCAGGATAAGACAGAAATAGCTAATATATTTAATAAACATTTCAGTGGTATAGGAAAACTTTATGCTGATAGAATCGATCCACCTAATGAGTATAAAGAAAGAGATACTTCCCAGTGTAATTCCTTCTACCTGCTTCCCGTCGACACTAAAGAGATACAGGATATCATAGGTCAGCTCAAGTCTGGAAAGGCTGCTGGTCATGATTCCATTAGATCTGAAACTCTAAAAGAAATTAAGTGGGAAATATCGGCACCTTTAGTTCATCTTATAAACAACTATTTTGAGAGGGGATGTTTTCCTGATACTTTCAAAACAGGTATTATCAAGCCAGTGTACAAAAGCGGAGACCGACCGAAGTTACGAACTATAGACCCATCTCTCTGATATCGAACCTGGCCAAGATAGTGGAAAAGGCTATGAAAAGACGTATTATGGACTATCTGAAACAATATAATATTATCGACGAGAAACAATACGGATTTATTGAGGGAAAATCAACAGAAGATGCCATAAGAGAACTGACAGGAAAGCTGTATGAATGTCTGGATAAAACGATCCCTTCACTTTGTATATCTGTGGACTTATGTAAGGCATTTGATACAGTGTGCCATATTCGACTGCTCAAAAAATTTAAAAATTACGGATTTAGAGGTTCGATGTATAAATTATTAAAGAGCTATTTGTCAAATAGAAAGCAGGTTGTGGAGATTGGAGACTCAAGGAGTCAAGAAGAGACAATAACATACGGAGTTCCACAAGGTACCGTATTAGGTCCTGTTCTATTTCTCATTTACATAAATAGTTTACTCAAAATGAAACAGTCTGAAGGTGCGATTTGCTTTGCTGATGATGCCGTTATCCAATACCAGGCGAAAACATGGGAAGAGCTGAGAGAAAAAGTTCAGGTGATATTTCCAGAAATAATAAATTGGTTCAAGCATAATAAACCAAGTTTAAATATAGACAAGACTAAATATATGGTGTTCAGCTCTTATGCTTCGAGTCTTCCGCATCTGGGAGATCTTGTTTTTGATGATGGAATCTGTATAGAGGAAGATATACTTACCCACCACCTATGTGTAACAAAAGTATAGGCCAAAGAAATTTTGCATATCTTGCACCGAAATGTTCAACATAATCCCTGATCATCTGAAAAATATATCAAATATTAAGAAATTCAAACGACGATTGAAGGCTTGGATGAACAGTGTGAACAGACAAATAATACACAGCTTAATAAATAATGATTGAACTATAAAAAAAAGTTGGCTCCGATTCCCACATAGCCTAAAATGAAAAAAAAAAACTTACTTACCGATTAGAGAAAAAAATGTCCGACGACGACTGAATAATATACCTGATGATGAGAGGAAACTTCACTCGAATGCGACAAAAGCTATACCCGATGATGACTGAATTTTTACCCTTCCTTGAATATCATGATATTTTTTGTGGAGAATATGAATATTCATGTTTTGTTTTTCTTTCAACGTTCATCCTCATGAAACAATATTAAGAATTATTTTTATTTCAAAGTCACGAACAGGTTGTAATATAATTCGCCTCTGTGATGTATTCTGTTTATTTTTCGAAATAAACTTATTATTTTTATTATTATATTATTATTATAAACCGAAGTGACTCTGTAGCATAGGCTAAGTTAATCTTTGATTATGCGCTTGTGCGTGAACATTCGATTTCAAATTTGTTTGATCATTTTATTATAAGTTTTCGTTGTGAAGCAATAATGTTGGGTACCAAAATTCAAGAGCATCGGGAAAAAGTTGAAGAAGAGTGAAAAAATTGCCAATTCTTATGGTTCTTTATAGTGTTATGATTGGCATAATTTTTCAGAAACTGGACTATTAGTAATTCGAAGAATAAATCCTTTCTGATCACGTACGATGTCGTGCCAAAGAGGAGGCATTATTTTTTCATGAAGTGCTTGAAAGCCTTTCTAATTTGAGTTATTTCAGCTTATTGAAGATTTCATTCCACTGATTCGTCAATCATATAGTCCATTGTTTTTCAATTATCATATGTTAATATTTCATCTAATGAATTGTATGTATGAACTCCAAGCATTATTTGTTACATTGTTGTCTCCGAATAAAATAAAATAAAATTAGGTACCTTATCAAAGCGTATAAGAGCGCTCTCGACAAATTAACCAAGATTTGTTTGCTGACGTTCATGAGATGGCATTGTTATTCGTAACAACATTTTATCCGAGAGTTTCCCATCTATAGTGTTCATCTATAATAGCTCATAGTTTTAGCAGCAACAGAAACTCTCATTTTTTATGCGAATGTTGCAGAAGCAAGTGTTGTATATCAATTTTATGCATCGTTCTAAATCTTCTACTATTGTCCAATGTATGACCTTGAATAATATGCTTCCATTTGGCAATTTTGTTGTCCTCAAATTTGATATTATAAAACTTTAAGGCATACGTGTGTTTTTCAATAAATGTGGAAGATCATGTAGTAACATGTAGTAACACAACAACTATTTGATAGTTTATGATGAAGTAAGGTCTTGGTGGATAAGTATGACATTATCAATCAACTGTTTAATGGCAGCTGCATTGATAATGCCTAAATCACAAACTGTGCAAGTGACCCGAAGACCAATTTCCGACACAGCAACCATCAATGAAAATTTTGAGATGAGTTGTCTTTATCTGATCTTTAGTAAAATAGTAGGCTATTGGCTGTTTTCAAGGCTTGAAAAGTTCGGAAATCATAAAATCTAAGGCATGGTCATAATGTGTGTCATGAGATAAAGAATATTAAATAACAAAATTTATCGAAGGTTTTTTTTTGGAAATTTGAGGACTAATTTCTTAAAAATTTGTTTATTGATGCCAGTATAAAAAAAAGGAACTTAAAACGTTGATTCACTTGGCAATCGTGAAAATCTGGACAAAAATCTGTATGAACGTGGATCTCGTTCATATAAAGCTAATGCAAAAACTTTGTCTTTAGGTGTGCAACGCTCCCCATGTTTTGTTGTTCAGCAGTTCCGAACTGAGAAAATATAAATTGAACCCCATTACCACTATTACCATTACCGCTCGAGTTGTAAAAACAATTTTGAAGAACTGATCTTCTCAGCTAATTTTAATTTATGTTTGGACTTTTCAATGGTTTTTTTCAATATAGACAGCTGCTCTGTTTGGTTTTTAGTAAACTATTGTTATTTGAATTTGCAAACTCCAATCTTCTCAAAGCACTAGATGATTTCGAACCTCCAACTTCAAAATCATTGTCGATAATTAAATTGTCCTGATCTGAATGCAGTGAAAAATTTGGAAAATCCAGTAGAGCTGAAAGTTGAAATCTAGATATAATATACCTACTGAAAAAAATTTCAGGCTGAAATGGTCCTCACATATTCTACTTTTCTTATTAAAAATACAATTAGAATGTACTGATTTGATTGCGTTATCCCACTGTGAAATTTTACTTGGAAGAGATCGAAAAAAGTGCTTGTTAGTTTTAGATCCCGTCTAATTTTTGTTAGCACAATTTGGGATGCAACATAAAAATTGAAATTATAATGATGCCATACTAATCGATTATGACAATTGAATTAATACTCACCCTTAATTATACTTACCTTCCACGTAAACCTAATGTATGACTGAAGTTGTATATTGTATCAAGCGCCTATTCATTTCTAGACTACAAAATTCATATTTAGATTAAAATGTTGCGAAGAATGTGTGCCTCAACTCAAAGTAAGATGTTCGCCTTTAAATCTTATAATGAATGAATAAAACTTGGTGATATAATTAATGCAGAAATCGTGTATTCACTGCAGAGAACAAACCCACGTATGATGCATTTAAAACATAAAAAGAATGTTAAATTTATAGAAAAAACATAACAAAACTATGACAACATGACTTACCATTGCTGAAAATACAACTGAAAGCGCGAAAAATTTAGGTTATGTTATGTTAGATCTACGCGTAGATCTACGTCTACCTACGAATCAGAGCAAAGTCTGATCGCTCTCTTTCCTCCGAGATGTAATTCTGGAACTCTACTATTGTATATAATTCACACAAGTAGAAGAAATACAATTGTTTTTTATTCCATTACGGGTCAGTAATTGGAACTTTGTTTATGCTAGTTTGTAGATTATATTTGAAATATTGTATCCATTAATGACATCAGAAGAATCTATTTCTTCAATAAAGAATAAAGAATTGATTACATCATTATACATATTTCATTCTTTTCTGCTATATAGCTATTTAAAACAATTAGTTCTATCAATTGTATGTAATTGGTTCGCAAAGGGTTTGCTACCAGTTTTGGATCATTTTTATTGTGGATATTGAGCAATTGAACAGGTGAAAATGCAATTATTTACCCCAAAGGGCTTAAGAAGAAACCTAATCGAATCTCCTCTGGTCTGGTAGTAAAAAGTGGGTTACAGAGGAGAGAGAAATAGGTAACTAGACTTTCATGCAAGTTTCGAGCTGATAGAGAAAATATAAGGCATTTTACTCTGTTTTGGGGATGACATTATTATTGTTATCAAGATTGACAGTGGTAGAGTTTGTTTCCTGTCCACAAGGCGTCGCTAGCAACTAGGATCGAAAACACCTAACAAACCCGAGTCAGGCAACTTTTATGACCAGATATTCCGCCCGTTGAGTTGGAAGAGGACACAATTTGAGGACTACTCGTCGAATTGTCCCAGAAGCAGTAGCAACATCAGCTACTCGAGTATTGAAATCAGCTCCAGAAAAATTTATGATATACCTACGGCGGATAGACCAATCCAGAGGAGAAGATTGTCATCTCGAATGATGACAACGGTACCTGGAAGGATAGGGGTTTATGAATACAACTACTCGTGATGTTGTTAAGAGGTATGTATGCAAGTGGTTACTCCTGACGCCAACGCTTCGAGAAGTTCTGTCGAAATCGTTGGACTGGTTGCCAAACAGATAGACGGTTCACAGACACAGAACTTACATAATTATCAGGAGGAGCGGCGAGCGAGCGGAAAACCAGAAAATGCTCTGGGGTGAGGGCTTCAAAATCAGAAGGTTCATACGATGGGAGATACAGAGGACAAGAGTTGGAGATTGCCTCAACCTGAATGTAGACGGTGAGAAACTCCTCGTAAGTTAGTTTTTGCACGCCGCAAACGCGAGTTAGATGATGCTTAGCAGGTTTGACAACGTCTTTCCACAAAGGCCGCTAAACTGAGGATTGGGGGTATGGATCTCAGTTCCGGAAGACGAGGCTGTTTATGCACCCACGAAGTAAGTCCTGTTTTCCGAAAAGATAACAAAAGGTTAACCTCGGCGTGCGACGATAAGCAGCAATGAATGCTGGGGTGGACTGCTTAAATGCAATTCTAGGTGAACCATTTTGGTAGTGAAACAGATTAACACAACTATGTATGCTTGATGCTAACGCGTAGTCGTGCATTCATCACATAAAATGGACCGGCGTAATCAACGACAGTGTTAAGAAAAACCATAGCAGAGGATAGCCGCTCAAGTGGAAGATTGCCCATTGGATGTATTAGAGGCTGGGGTTTGCAGGAGAAGCATCGGTTGCATCTGCGTAGACGACTACGTATTACATAACGTCCGTGCAAAATCCAGTACCGTCGACGAATTAACGAATGAGTAGCTAAAGTACTGGCTGCACTGGCGTGCAGAAAGAGATGATGGGCATCATCGATGATCTTATGAGTGACAGGATTTCGTTTTGGCAACAGAACATGATGTTGGTGTCTATGGTTTTTTCCTAGTCGCTCACTAGTTACCAACCTACTCTCATTTTCCGAATACATTGTTGAGAATACTGACGCCCAAGATCAGGTTGATGCGGTTTATACCGACTTCAGCAAGGCCTTCGACAAAATTAACCACGAAAAACTCTTGGAAAGGCGAGTGTGGTGAGTGTGGGTGGTTCACATCTGAGGTGGTGTGGATCGTATCTCTGGTTGGATACGTTTCTGTTGCGGGTCATAGATCCGAGTTTTTTGGCATAGACTCGGGTGTGCCCCAGGAAAGTCATCTGAGACCCCTGTTTTTCATTATCTACATCAATAGTAAAAAAACTTGTTTCCACCATTACCTGATACTTCTCTACTCGAATGATTTGAAGATCTACCGATGTATCCAGACTATGTTGGACTGTTTAAAAATGCAGGAAGATTTGCACCGGTTGACTGAATTCTGTAGGCGGAACTTTTCAATAATTAATCCCTCAAAATGTTTTTCCATCTCATTCACGGAAAAATTTGATAAAATCAATTACCCTTACGAAATTGACAATGAACCAGTAAAATATTCGTGTGAGGTGGTTAACTTGGGGGTTACACTTGACGAGAAGTTATCGTTTAGAACACATATAGAAAAGACAGTTAATGTATCTAATAGGTTGGTTGGATTCATTAACAGAAATAGTAGAGATTTCAATAACCCTAAAGTGCTTATTTCTCTGTACTATTCCTTCATTCATAGCAGGCTCTCATTTGCATCTGTAGTCTGGTCCCCGAAATATAATATTCATACAAGAAGAATTCAGCGAGTACAGAATAAATTTTTGAAATTTTTGGCCTTTAAAACACATACTCAAATTGATGATCGAAATAACAAGTCCTTAAGATATAAATTTAAAATCCTAGAACTCGAGTTCAACTTCTGAGTCTGAGTACCTAGTCGCGATGTTAGGGATAAATGCCTATTCAACAACCCATACAGGACTACAGGAATACAGGACAGCATTCTCCGAAGATGCTTTCACAGGCCGCTTTTGACTCTCTCAGTTTGATGTTTTCTCGGATGTGTTTCACAATGTCAAATTATTCATTAAAAACCTGTTTTTTCTTCTCATTGTTTTTTTTTTGTGTAGCCGGGGGAAAATCTGCAAGTCAGACGAACCTTCCTCTCCTGAGGAGGCACAAGTGTGGGGTTTCTCACTCTCCTGAGCTCGAGACCCACTCAAAACCTTCAACTGCTTCTTGAATTCTGGTTCCGGGCATTTGCCTATAAACCGTTCATCTCTTAGTCGGTTTCTTCTCGCACACTATTGTGCTGGGATTTATGTGTTTATCTTCTATTGGATTAACACTTTATTGAATTTTTCAAAAAGTTTCTGTTGTTATTTTAATCTCTTTTTAATTGATCTCTTGGTCTCCTTCGGTATATTGGCATTCTCGTTTTGTCTTCCTCTGGGTCGTAGTCCACTAGTCTCCTGAGTTCTTGATTCGGATGGTTTTTCGCTGTTTCGAATAATTTCTTTGCTTTTTTGTTCATGAATTCCATTATGGTTTCCCATTTTAGGTCCCTATAAATCTGTCTATTCCTGATAAACCAAGGTGCATCTATTGCACATCGAAGCAGCTTATTTTCAGTGGCCTGAATTTTTTTGATATGGCTCTTTGCCGCGAAATCCCAGGCAACTGATCCATAAGTCAGTTGAGGCCTAGCAACGGCTTTGAATATCTTCAATTTTGTCTCGTTAGACATGTGGCTTCTTCTTCCTATCAGAAGGTAGAGTCTATTCATCGCTGCTTTGTTTTGTCGATTGCTTGTTTGATATGACTTTTCCAAGTAAGTCCTTTGTCAAGCCTTATTCCTAAATATTTGGCTTCATTTTTCCAGTCGATTTTTTCGCCGTCAACTTCCAGTTTCGTTGTGGGTTGCAGTCTTCTCTTCTGTAGTAATATTGCTTGGCACTTTTGTCCATTGAGCTCGATTTTACACTCAATGCACCAGTCATTTGTTTCGTCAATCGTTTATTGTAGAACTCGTTCTATTACTTCTGGGTTGCGGTGTCGAGTTGCTATGCCTGTATCGTCAGCATATAACGTTAGCATGGTTCTTGAATTTTTCATAATATCGTGGATGTATATGTTGTACAGAAGTGGCCCAAGTACTGATCCTTGGGGTACTCCAGCCTCTATTCCTCTTGTTGAGGAGCATTCTCCTCCCACTTTCACGTAAAATCTTTTATTTTTGAGATAATTCCTGATCAACTTGCATATTTTGATCGAATATCCAGCACATCTCATCTTTTATATTAATCCTTCACGCCATACTCTGTCGAATGCTCTGGCGACGTCTAGTAAAACAAGACCTGTAGCTTGTTTATTTTGGAATCCCTCTGTAATGTATTCTGTGAGCCTAAATAATTGTTGCTCTGTTGAATGCTCTCTTCTGAATCCGAACTGTTCTGGCGGTATTAGTTTCAGATTTTCGGTTTCCTCATTTAGCCTCAAGGCGATAATTCTTTCTACTACTTTTCCTAACGCCGCCACTAGACTTATCGGTCTGTAGTTTTGTGGGAACTTCTTCTCGTTGAATGGTTTATTGAATACTATGACTTCCGCTATTTTCCATTTTTCCGGGTGGTGTTCTGTCCTCATAATTCCATTCGCGATATTTGTTAGATCGGCTATACCTTTTCTAGGTAATTTCTTTAACATAACATTCGTTATTTTATCGCTACCGGGAGCTTTCCTCTTCTTTAAACTTCTAATTATTTCCCTGATTTCATTTGGCGCTGTTGGTTTGTCTATTTCAGTATCCGCTGGTAATTCATCCATTTCTTTTTCATTTTCTTCAACCAGTTCTTCTAAATTTTCATTATCGTCGTCTATCCTGTAATCTATTCTCGATTCTCGTTCGATCGAGTCCGCCAATGCATCTGCATTATCAGTATTGGTATACGCCATTCTCCTTTCTCCGTGTAGGGGTGGAAATTTAGTCTTTTCTCCTCGTAGGCTTTTTTGCATTCTCCACGCAGAATGATCGATTGTATTCAGTTCTTGAACCCTTTCGTTCCATCTGCTTGTTCTTAGATCTTTCAGAGCATTTTTCAGAACTTGGTTATGGCGGTTGAGGTTCCTTTTGTCTAGATCATTTTTATTCATCCGATATATTCTTCTGAGTCTTCGATTTTCTCGTATAAGATCTTTTACTTCTTTAGGCGTATCGCCATGCGGATGGCTTGGTGCTGGTCTCTTCACTCTTCTCGTGCTTTTTTGTAAGCTTTCAATATAATCTCTTCCAGTTTATCAACCGCACATTCCAGATCGTCTGGAGTGCTTATTGTTGGAATTTCTGTTATTTCCGATTGTATTAAATGGCTGTATTAAGTCCAATTGGTATATTCTCTTATTTCCAGCAGTTTTTCTCTTGGTTCTTCTATAATTGTCAATTCTACGGGATTGTGGTTCGAGGTTCCATCTTCCAAAGTTTCAATCGAGAATTCTTGAGTTATATTTTTCAATATCGCGATATCTATTACATCTGGTATTCCTCTTCCAAAAGCAAGATATGTCGGTAGCTCTGGTCCAATAACTATGGCATTTTGTTTTTCGGCGAAATCCTTGAGTTTTTTGCCATTTCTATCCTCTGTTATGCTGTTCCATAATGGGGATTTACAGTTGAAATATCCGATGGAGATTTTCGGGTTTGATCCTTCCAACATGTTGTTCATCTCTTCTTCCAATAGATTGTTTTGTGGTGGCTTATACGCCGAGGTTATTTCGACTCTTTGCCGATTTAATTCGGCAACAATCGTCACTTTTTCTGTTTTTCCTTGTGTTTCGTCGTTATGTGTTACTACTTTTGAAGTAGTATTTCAGATCTGTTCTCACCAATATTGCTAGTCCTCCTCCAGTATTTGTAGTTCTGTCACATCTATATGTTTCATAATTCATGAAATTCAGTCGTCTGTTCCGGTGTATTCTTGTTTTCTGTAGAGCTATAGTATCAGGTTGTCTCTCTGATATTATTTCTTCTATTTCGGCTTTCCGAGTGTTGATCCCGATTATGTTCCACGAGATTATCTTGGGGGATTTCTTCCTAATATCAGTAAGGTCCATTAATTCAGTTTACTGAATAATGCTTGGAGTTTTTTTCTCTATTTCGCTCTCAATTTTCAACATTATTCTGTTGAAAATTTTCTCTTTGAAGATATCTAAATCATCGGCTGTTTCAGATATTCTTTTCTTCTCCTGTTTACTGTTTACAGCCTGATTCATTGGAGGCTTCTTCTGTTCTTCTTTTTTCTGAACCGCTGAATTTTTTGAACAGTAGTTTAAGTTTCTGTTACCAACTTTTCCTGTTCAGCTGATTTTCGGGAATTCTTCTTTCTGGTCACCAGCTTGAACTCGCTACATCCTTTGTCGCTAGCAGGATGGCCCTCTTCTCCACATAAGACGCATGTGGCATTTCTCTCTTCAACTTTTCTGGTGAGTGTGCAGTCATTGCTGCTATGACTTCCTGAGCACTTCACGCATCTCCACGGGAAGGAGCATTTGTTCTGTGCATGTCCGTATCTTTGGCACCTAAAGCACTGGCTTGGACTTTCAGGCCTCCTTTTGTGTTCAACCACAATACAGAGATTGTAGAGTCGTTTCACTTCGAAGATTCCTTTTTTCTGGGTTTTAACCAGGTGGAGAGGTATGGGCTTCTTCGTCTTGTACGATGTCATTCTGGACACCTCAGCGTCTGATATTCCCTGGAATATCAGGTCGTCCTTAATCAACGTAAGATCAGCGTCGATTGGTAAATGCCTGATGACGGCATATATCTTCTTCTCTTCCTCCATTTGGTAGGTAAAAAATTCTTTACCATGGTGTTCGAAGAATTTGGTAATTTTTCTATAATCATTTACGGTTGACGCGATGATTCTAATACCGTCTTCAACTACGGTTGCGCGGCTATAATTGAATTTCTTGGAGTAGAGTGCTTAAGAAATCTCTACCCAATATAAGGTGCCCATCATCGTGATGGGTGGGATTCTGTCTTTTCTAGGCACTTCAGTGGCTTTTTTAGTATTTTCCTCGTCTGACGAGGAGCTGTCTTTACGCGCGCGTTTAGATTGGGGCGCATTTTGAGGTTTAGCAATCAGCGGTGCTTGATTCCTCTTAATGTCAGAAGTGAAATTATTTCTCGCTGCCGAACTCGCATTTTCGGCAAATGTAGGGGGTTTCGGCGCTGAAAGCTTATTTATTTCTTCTTTTGCTAGGCGGAGTTCATTAATCAATTTGCGGACTGTTTCATTCAGTTTCGCGATTTGAGTTTTCATTTGCTCGTTATCCTCTCGTGAAGTAGTCTATCCTTCAGACTCATTCTCGCTTCCATGTAGGAACCCTCTTTATCTGAGGTCTCCGACATGGCTAAACGTTTTAGTTTTTTACAAAGGTGGTAAATATCAATGAGAGAGAAAAGAACGAAAATCACCAATTATTATATAGAAAAAGTCTCACCAGATGTGATTTGCACAACCAACGATCGATTTGATCTGAACGGAATACAACACATTACAACAAAACTCATTCACAAAACTCGTGTAATCGAAAAATCACTCAACACGTCTACTCGCTTCGACGTCTCGCTCTCGACTGACGTATTCTTATTGTGAACCACTGGGATTAGTATGAATTTGACTATCTTATTTGTAATGTGTGGTTGCTTTATTGGTACATTGTACTCTCTGCAACCTAAATGTACAATAAATAAATAAATATAGTAAAAAAGTGGCTGCAAGACGACCTCCAACACGTGAGAGTTCATATTCGTCAAAAAAAAAAGGTGGTCAGCTCAGATAGCTCCTCGAAGAAATCCCAGTATAGACACCAACCAGTAGTTGCACTCTTGATCAAATGAACTGAATTATTTACTCCTCCTAGAACACGCGCATCATATCGGCGCCCATGAGAAAATGCGGAAAATTTAAAGTGAATTATTTCACGGGAAGAATTAGGAGCCTTGAGTTGGATGTAAAAATAATATTACTTGATAATTATTACTTGTCAAGCATTATTTTAATATTTCCTATTTTTCTTTATTTGTAATAAATATCGTCAGGGGAAACTGATTCGCTTTTAGTGCATATTTCCTAAAGCGAACGCAATGGTTTTGTCTGAATCAGTGTTTTTTCAGATAATTTTTTGTTAGGGAAAATTATCGGTTAGAAAGGTTCTTTCCTTTATTTTCAGAGGTCTCATTTTTCTAGATTTCTTATTTCCATGGTAATTAATCAACCACCTTCTGTCACGAAGCTGCTGTGATCTGCATTGAATATAGAGCGGCATTACACTAGCAGGGCACCTCAGAAAATTTTTACGACTTTTATGCCTTCGTTTTGCTCTCATATTGCTCCGTTTTGTTCACCACCCAGTTTATTTTGTTCACCCATATACAATGAGCTAAAGACAATTCAAAGTGCACCTCAACAGATCTTTGCAATATTGGTATCATTCGAATGTTCTCGTTTTGCTCCGTTTTACTCACCAGTCCATTCGTTTTGCTCATTTATACTTTACGAGTTTTTGGAGGAGAAAATTTTTTTTTTCTCACCTTAGCTTGGGGGATATCTGTGTTTTGATCTCTTTCTGCTCTTTTCAAATCTGCAATTAGTTTTTTTCTATCACTTACCATTACCGAGATAAAGATAATCAAAAATGCCCTGCTGGTGTAATATTACACTAGCAGGGCACCTCAACGGAACTTTCCGATATTGGTTTCGATCGAAAGCCCTCATTTTGCTCCGGTTTTTCCGGAAATGACGTCAACTTCCGTTTTTCAAGTTAGAACACCATTTTTTTATTGCAGAATTAGATTCCTTAGAAAATTTCAAGTTATTTTGATGTAACATTTTTCAGTTTTGGTTGGAAAATTCTCTCTGGGCGGGAAAATTAAATCTCTCATCTCTCTCTCATTATTACCGAAATATAGATAATTAAAAGTGTCTTCCTTATGTAATAACACACTATAGGGTGTCTGCACCTGTCGGAGCAGACGCAGACGGTGTTCCTCTGAATTTCCCAAGTACTTGCATACATTTCTCGCCTTTTTTAGCAGTACCGCCTTCTGCATGACTCTACAGGGTCTTTCACGAGGAACCTCACCCATATTTATACGGGAAACTACTGAACGTATTTTCATGAAATTCAGCACTTATAAGTATTTCACGATGCTGATGGAATCTAAAATATTTTCAAGGCATGAGCACCTCCGGTTTTTCCGGAAATGACGTCAACTTCCGTTTTTCAAATTAGAACACCATTTTTTTTTTGCGGAATTAGATTCCTTAGAAAATTTCAAGTTATTTTGATGTAACATTTTTCAGTTTTGGTTGGAAAATTCTCTCTGAGCGGGAAAATTAAAAAAAAAATCGAAAATAGAGCTCCGCTGAAACAAGAATAACTTCGATGGAAAATTTTCAATTTTGGGATTTTTCAAGATGTAAGATTGATGTATCCACTTCAAAAATCGAAATCGCGATTCATGATACAGGGGGTGAAAAAATCGCTTTCAAAGTAAGGGATGACAAAATCGTGAAAAATCAATTTTTTCAAATTAGAAGCCCATTTTTTTATGGCAGATATTGAATCTACGTTAAAAAATAATGTGAGTGTTTGTATCACACCCTTGCCCTAAAGTGGATATTCTCTGAGTTATTCACAAAAAACTGTTTTTCGTCTTGAATTTTCAGCTATTTCTTTTCCCTTCACGCCAAAAAGATGAAATTTTCAGGAACTGTTACTTACACCATGTTTTAGATTTTACTACCCTAATATGCAAGAGAAAAAAGTTGCAGGTTGTTCCTAAATAGATGGCGAATTTTGATTCGAATTTGTGTCGGAAACCTCTTTATTTCAACTAATCGGCCATCGGTGATAAATAAATAATTCCTTATGAACCATATGCAGAAACTTACCATGTTTTACATTCTTTTTTTTAATGATAGATATCATTAATTACATCTGCCAAATTCCTCTTTATTCAGTAGCATTTTGTGTTTACTCTTAATTTGGTGATAATTCGTATTATGGTATAAAATCGATCACTATGCCTAATTTTACCAATGAAGATTATTTAAATCTCATTCTACTTCATGGAGAATGTAATAAAGTTGTAGATAGAACGATACGACTGTTCATTGAGAGGTTTCCTGACCGACCCAAACCAACGAGAGATACCATTAACAGAACCATGACAAACTTGAGAAATTTCGTATCTTTCGTTAAGAAAACTATACACAGAGAAAAAAGTGTAGTAGAAGATGAGAACAACGAAATTACAGTTCTTGCATATTTTCGTGTGAATCCTCAAAATTCTCTCAAAGATGCCGAGATTGATCTGGGATTATTTCAATCGAGTGTGTGGAGAATATTAAAAAAAATAAATAAAATGCACCCATATAAATTCAATAGGGTACAGCATTTGAAGGAAACTGATTTCGTCAGGAGAACAGAGTTTTGCGAAGCTATGATGATTCGATTTCAAGAGAATGAAAACATTTTGGACTGTATAATTTGGACAGATGAATCTAAATTCACAAAGAATGGTTCTTTCAATAGGCATAACAGTCATTATTGGGATGAAGAGAATAACCACCACTTCAGACAATGGAACTTTCAAGAGACCTGGAGTTTCAATGTTTTTTGCGCCATCAAAAATAATGCAATTCTCGATGTTCACATTTATGATGGGACTTTAACTGGTAAGATAGAACACTACACATGTTTGCATTATTTAAAGAATGTTCTCCCTCAGGAGATAGATATTCTGACATATTATTATTATTATTATTATTATTATTATTTACAAACAAGAGTTGAGAATGATTCTATAAACTCAAAACAAATTGTCTACGAAAAAATGTTCACATGCTGAAATTGCACACAGAAAAGTAAAAGAAATCCATCACGACATCACCGCGAAGCCGCACTCCACCCGTCGAAGGCATTCTTGAAAGCATTCACCGATGCAGCACCGACAACATCCACAGGTAAACGATTCCAAGCTTCAAACACCCTGTTTGATAGAAAACTCTGGCGATGAGTTGTTCTGAATTTCTCCTTCAAAAGTTTATATGAATGTCCTCTGAGATTATTTAAATTTCTCCTAAACATGTCACAAAACTCTTCTCCGAAATGACCGCGAAGGGAACGGTATGTTATTATCAGATCACCTCTTTGGCGTCTGTTTCTGAAGGAGGGGAGGTCAAAAATCCTGAGACGATCCTCATAGGAAGGACGATCCCGTCGGTAGGGAACACGCGTGTTCCATCTTTGCACTGACTCCAGTAAGTCCTCGTCATGTTTCGTAGATGGCCACCAGACTGGACCCACGTATTCGAGTATCGGTCTCACATATGTTACAAAAAGTGTACGAACAGTAGAAACATCGGCACCCCCGAACATCTTGTTGATACAATAAGTCAAGCGTTTGGCCTTGGCGCAAATGAAGGAGACATGCTCAGACCACTGCAAATCCTCAGTCACCACCAGCCCAAGATCGCAGTAGCTGGATACAGTTTTCACAGGTTCACCATTAATAAAATAAGCTACACGTGGATTATTCCTTCCTATATGAAGGACGCAACACTTATCTACGTTCAGAGGAAGGCACCAATCGCTACACCAAGAGCTAATGAGGTTCAGGTCGTATTGCACACTCTGGGTCTCAGTGAGGGGAAAGTTATAGATTTTTGTATCGTCAGCGAACATGGAGCATATCGAGCGGAGCAAACAGGGAAGGTCAGATGTGTATAATAAAAATAAGATTGGGCCGATTATGGAGCCCTGGGGTACACCAGAAGTAACAGGCCTTTCAGTGGAAAATGATTCACCGACTCTCACTTTATAGGAACGATTGGACAAGAAAGCCTGAATCCAAGCTAGTAAATTCCCCCTTATGCCCAGATGCTGCAGTTTATGTAAGAGTCTTCGATGAGGCACTTTATCAAAAGCTCTAGCGAAGTCTAAATACAATACATCAACTGGTACACCCATGTCCCATGCTCTCGTCCAGTCATTCAAGCAGTTCAACAGGTTGGTCAATGTCGAGCGTCCAGAAGTGAAGCCATGTTGTTCCTTAGGTATCAACTTATGGGTCGAAGCAAACTGGACGATGTGATCGCAAACTATTCTCTCCAACACCTTGGACACAGTGGAAAGCAAGCTGATGGGCCGATAGTTTCGTGGGGACAACTTGTCTCCCTTCTTGAACACTGGAGTCACAGAAGCCATAAGCCAGTCTTCAGGAAGCTTAGAGTCTTTAAGTGAGCAGGAAAATATTCTACAAAGAGGTGAGGCTAATGTGTCGGCACAACGTTGCAATAGTACTCCCGATATGCCATCACGTCCGGGGGCAGAAGCAGTTTTTATAAGCTTCAAGTATTTCCTGACCAAACCGTCATCAATCTCGATGTCGGAGATATCCACCTCACAACGGGGCGTCCGGACGTCAGGAAGTGGGCCATTTGGTTCCATGGAAAATGAGGAGAAAAATTCATCAGCTAATTCGTTCGCCGCTTCCGTGGAGTTGGCACATAAATTATTTGATTTGTTTCGGACAAGTGGTACGGCAACTTTCCCCGACATAGATGACCTTATGTACTTAAAAAATCTCTTCTTGTTCTTCGAAGTAACTATTTTTTTTTCAAAGTCTCTTTTAGCCTGGTGTGTACTCTCAGCTACGTAGTTTGAATAAGAACGATGAACTTTGTAATCTTCATCCGATCTGGTGCGAAGATACCTTTGCCAAAGTGATTTTTTCCTCCGAGCCATCTTAAGGATTTTATCATCTATCCAAGGTCGAACTCTGTTACATCCTACCACTCTTGTAGTGGTGCATGCCTCCACAACTCTATTTACTGTATCTCGAAATTCACCCCACATCTTGCTCACATCATCGCCATTGAAAACACCAGACCAATTTTCGGTCGACAACATATCAGAAACTTTGTTGTAGTCAACATTTCGGATAACCTTTGAAGGGTGATTATTGGCCGGAAGATGAAATTGAAACTCGGTTGACAGTGTAATATGGTCAGATCTACCAAACGGCGGTAAGTATTCTATATCAGAAACCAGGTTAGTGTCCGACACCAAGAATAGGTCGAGCAGAGAGGGCTCTTGGCCCAATCGAAACCTTGTAGGGCGTTCAATCACCTGCAGGAATGCAGAATTGTTAACTAGTTCTGCGAAGGGAAACGAAGGAGAACCAAATGAGGGCAGACGCGTCAGAGGCCACACAATGTCAGGGCAATTGAAGTCACCTGCGATAAAAACATTCCTGTTGGCTGATAGGGAATCGGATAAGAAACGGACGAGGTCGAGGTCGGATGGGCAAGGCCGTGGACGGTAGATACATCCAAGAAACAAAGAGAAATGAGAATTGGAAATTCTGAGAAACAAGTTGTCGATACCTGGCCAATCATTATGAGAAATCTCAACTTGGAATGACTCTAAAATGGTGTTTTTTACATAGATACAGACCCCACAGTACCCAACTGTGACTTTACTGTCATCACGGTATAGAGTATAATCAGGAATCGAAATAGTTTGGTCACAGATAGTTTCTTTGAGCCAAGTTTCAGTAAAACAGAGGAAATAAGGTCTATGGGCCTGCACGTAAGTTAAAATTTCTGAAAATTTAGATGATAGAGACTGCACATTACTGTACACCAGTGGCCATATCTGAAGATCATTTAGTTTTTTGAGTTCGAAGATTGCGTAATGGTGGGTCTTGGAACAATTTTAGGAGCACCCTTCACATATTTTATAGTTAAGTGACCTTCACCATCTGCCTGTCTCCTCCTAAGCTCCTCTCGGAGATTATTCATCTCCATCACTTGACCCCTGGTTTTATCCTCTTGAATGATGATCTTACGGAATCGCTGGCTTGCATGCAGACGCGATTTGTTCCTCAAGAGGTTTTTTACAACCTCTGGATTGGAGAACTTCATCTTCAGCCACCCCGGTTTTGCACTATCTCTTGCCGGCAATCTTAAGGTGTCCACCAGGTACCTACTCGCTGAACCATAGATTTCATCCACTATCTCTGCTGCTACAGCGGCATCTCCAGAACCTCCAGGCTTCTCAGGAACGTTCAACGCTATTATGTTATGGGATTTATTCACTCTTTCAATCACCTCGGACACGTCGATAGACTGAGAACTAACCCCGGAAGTGTCGGAAACAAACCTCGAATGAAGTTCGGAGACCTCAGCAGACATATCCGACATCTTACTCGATAGTGCTTCGTGGTTACGACGTAGGGAATCAATATCAGATCTGTCAAGCTTCAGAGCGGATTCATGTTGTGATATTATCTCCTGATGTTTCTCCAGGGTAGCATTACATTTTGCGATCTGCGAAAACAGATCTTTCTGCCTACTTTCCATGCGTTCTATACTAGATGACATACCTTGCATCATCTCCATGAGAGCGTTAAAGTGTTGAATGGTGATAGGTTCGTTGGTTTTGTCCTCCTTTAGCGTTTTGCCCGGGACCGTCTGGCCCGTATTCGAGAGAGGCAGTGCTCGAGAGCCGACAGAACCGCTACGCAGCAGACGTTCATTCTTGAAGCATGAGGGGCAATTCCACTTTTCTTTAGACTCCTCAAGGAAGTCCAGTTCACGGTCAGTTAAATTAATGCAACCAGAATGAAAGTTTTTGAGGCATTTATTACATGAAATTGATCTTGCAGAATTCGAAATAGTAGTGGCGCAACCGGAGCAGCTTCTCGGCATTATTATTCGAATTAAAAAAACGTGGATAGGGAAAAACAAAAAAAAAAAAAAAAACAGACTTTTCACTTTCTTGGGCCGATAAGAAAGACTCACACAAAAAAAGAAAGGTAGGCCTCGGAAAAAGGATATTAGAGAGATGGAATTAATATACGTTGCAAGGACAAGTAGAGAAGCTGCCTTTCAGTAACTAATATACGACGAATATCAGATCATAAGCTGCGGCAGCCGCTTCAATATTTCCTACATGCAACGGAGATCGGACAAAGTTCCCGATCGTTAGTTGCCGCATCCGCTCCGAGTTAAAGAATGAACTATGTTATGTTTTGCAGGGCGCGCTGATAAGAAATCTAAACAAAACAAATCTCGGAGTAAAGAAAAATGTAACCAATTCAGAACCCCAGACAACTCGCAAATGAAACGAAAACAACTTTTTACCTGGTAATAAAAACTAAAACTGAAAATACACTGCTAATACTTATACAAAGTGAAATTTAGGAGCTCGAATATACACGTCTGTCTTCAACCGTGAACGACATTACATTCTGACATTCTGACTCAAATAATTGAGCAGCTAGTACAGAATCATAATGACTTATTGTGTCAACAAGATGGCGCGACTCCACACAATTCACTCAATGTGTCAAATATCCTCTACAGGCTATTTGAAGATCGATGGTTGGCGAACGATGGTCCACATCTTTGGCCACCACGTTCTCCCGATTTAACTCCTTTAGACTATTATGTTTGGGGTAGGATAAAAAATATTGTCTACTCAACTCCCCTGACTGATAAAGAGGACTGCATAGAACGAGTCAGAAATGCGTTCAGGTTTGTTTAGATTTTTAGATTCATAGTTTTGAAACTCAATTTGGTTTTTAAACACTTTTGCAGATCTCTTCCTCTCGATGAAATAAGAAGAGCAACGCACGAAGCATTCCTGAGACGTATAAATAAATGTCTAGAAATTAACGGTCAAAACTTTGAGCATCTTCTCTAGTTATAACTGCGAGAGTTTGCCATGGTTCTGCTAATAGTAACTTGAAGTCGGTTTCAAAAAGGGGTGAAAAATCTACAGCATGGTTCAAATAACAGTTCCTGAAAATTTCATCTTTTTGGCGTGAAGGGAAAAGAAATAGATGAAAATTCAAGACGAAAAACAGTTTTTTGTGAATAACTCAGATAATATCCATTTTAGGGCAAGGGTGTGATGCATACACTCACATTATTTTTTAACGTAGATTCAATATCTACCATAAAAAAATGGGGTTCTAATTCGAAAAAATTGATTTGTCACGATTTTGTCATCCCTAACTTTGAAAGCGATTTTTTCACCCCCTGTATCATGAATCAAGATTTTGATTTTTAAAATGGATACATCAATCTTACATCTTGAAAAATCCCAAAAATGAAAATTTTCCATCCAAAAACCTCGAAGTTATTCTTGTTTCAGCGAAGCTCTATTTTCGATTTTTTTTTCGAATTTTCCCGCTCAGAGAGAATTTTCCAACTAAAACTGAAAAATGTTACATCAAAATAACTTGATATTTTCTATGGAATCTATTTCTGCAATAAAAAAATGGTGTTCTAATTCGAAAAACGGAAGTTCACGTCATTTCCGGAAAAACCGGAGGTGCTCATGCCTTGAAAATATTTTAGATTTCATCAGCATCGTGAAATACTTATAAGTGCTGAATTTTATGAAAATACGTTCAGTAGTTTCCCGTATAAATATGGGTGAGGTTCCTCGTGAAAGACCCTGTATAGATATTTTCGTCCAACTGCTTTCTCAACTTTTCTAGTAGTTTCTTGGGTATCAGGCCTGTAGATGATATGACAATAGGGATGGTCTTGATATCTTTCAACTTCCATTATTTCAGTGTGCCTATCTAGAAAATTGTTTTTATTTAGAATCGCCATATCAATGAATAGTGTTCTGTCCTCATCCTTATTGATCAATATGAGGTCTGGTCTATTGTAGGTTATTTTCCGGTCTGCGAGAACCGTACGTATGATTATTATTATTATTGATACAAATTACAGAGTTGAGGTAAAAAACCTATTGACTCTAAAGAAAAAAAAATTAACATAATTCCACATGAGAAAGCATGAATGAATGAATGAAAATGACAAAGATATAATATGCACATATCATTGAGCACCACCGAGCTTCCAGCGATCATAACGATTCATGAACGTGTTGACACTGCCAGATTCAACCATTGTTTCCGGTAAACCATTCTGATTGAAACTCTATTAGACAGGCAATTCTTACGTGTGTTGGTCCGGAATGGCTCCTTGGAAAGCTTAAAAGCATGTCCTCGAAGGTTGTTCCTGTTGAATTAAAAGTGGTATATTGTCAAATTGACCTACCGTGTAGTCAAGTGAGAAGCGAAGCTTTGCTCTGAAAATTAATGAACCTGTTTATTCAGTTCATTGTTGAAACTGCTATGAAAATCCATGAAAAAACTATACTGTCTTCCCTTTAAATTAGAATATTATCGTCTACTTACAATATGAAGTCAACATTCTAGACTGATTAAATGAAAATGCATAATTTTTTTAAATTTTTTATTTAAGAGTGTAATGAATTCTCAATCGAACATATAAACTTAATAAATAATTTAAAGGACATTCCTCACAAGGGTAATTGTAAGGGCAAGACTTTTCTTTTTCTTTCATCATTTTAATCCTAAAATTGTTTTGAAATTACAAAAATGAAAAATGTGAGATGATAGTGCTTGTACATTTGTCGGATAGACTGTAATTAGAAAAAATTATTTTATTTCAAATATTACAATGTATGATAATTGTGACGAATGATTCGTACAATAAATCGCGAAGACTTAAGTCAAGAATGATTAATTAGTCCCCCTGAATATTTTCTTTCTTTGGTTTCGAAGTAGCATCCTTTTGGAATTGAAATCAGATAGTTTCCCTTGATAGTGGTAAAGTCTTGCTTTTTGCACGACGTCAAACGTCGTTTTGGTTTCTTCAGGGATTATAGCGATGAATTTTGAATTGTCTATCCTCTGAATGAAATTTTGATTGGCTGTTACTGAATGATGTTGGCAGTTTATAATTGGTTTCTTCAACTGCATCAGTTGAAAAATACAGTCTTTCACTTTGGAACCCTTAACCAGGTGGTTCTCATCGCAATAGAATTGTTTTTGCAATTTCACACAAGATGAAGAGGTATAGAGTCATTCGGGGCAACTGTACGCACTTTTGCCTTTCAAGCCATACCCCGTTTCAAATGATGAAGCTAGGAAAATTAAAACATATTCATAACATAGGGAATTTTCTTATCTATAAAAAAACATCTGAAAGCAAACTAACAAAAACGTTTTCTTTCCGCAGAAAAAATTTAATAGTGAAAGTCGGAGTGCGTTCACATGCCCCGTATTTTGGGTAAGTGTGCGCACCCTCACGGGGTAAGTGAACGCAGTGCTTAGTGAACCACACAATCAAAACAAATTACAAAATGATGTCCTCAAAATGTTACAGTATTAGAGAAATGCTGTTTATTGTCAATACAGAAGCGCCTTTTCACAAGCATTGCCTTATTAATCGTGCCACCATTTCTGGTGAACACAACACTTGATACATTTCCCCGTTGGTGGCTCTTCATATTTTTCTGAAGAAATAGGAGAATATTGATCGAGTCTTTACCAAGAAAATCAAAAATGTCATAATTTATTCCTCACTGAACAAATTCCCATATAATGAATCTATGCGCACACTTTCCCCAGTGCGCCAGAATTTGAATTGACGTTCTTATAGAGTTGATCAGCTAAGAGAACCTAAAATTTTTTATTATATATTTAGATTAATAGGCGCATGATCGAATAAAATATTGTTTAACACTGTCGGACTCGGAACTTGGACCTGGCAGAATTTGCAGAGATGCTAAAAATTAACAAGAAAACTAGTGAATTTGTTTGATTGCAAATAAAAAGTTAACGAAACGTCGCACGGCGCACTCCTATGAAAAACTAATTTGTTGATTCTGCGCCCTTGCTTCACCCAAATGAACCCCTCTTTCATACATTGCATAGTCGAGATATATGCACTGCGCACACTTACTGATAAAACTTTTCATTCATTGTCAGATAAGTGTTTTTATGTAGAATTATGGTATTATTGATTGACGGAATAGAATGAAGATGATAGTGGGAGAATAATTGAGGGAGGATAATTGGAAAATGCAGAATGAAAACAATTTTGAATTGCATCTACTTTGATCAGTTCATAGAAACTATGATATTCATCTTCATTCTCGAAGATTAAACTATCTTGAGTGTATTGTTTCGTTATTTTCGCAATGATCAATTTCAATTCAGAGAATTTGATGATGCTATGATGTAAAACTCCTAATTTTGAGAAACTAATAGCGTTTTCGATTTCATCGATCATTGTCATAACGATATTGACTGATGTTCCAATTTGATCCATAATATCTTTGATTCTCATAAATCCAGAAAAATTATCTTCAAGATTTTTGAATTTTATAGAGATTTTTTCGAACTGAGAAGTAATAGTTTTTTGATTCTGTTGAAGTATCGAAAAAGTTTCATTAAAGTTCTCAATTATTTCTCTGGATAAAGTAATATCAGAATTTAATTTGATTATAACTTCTTTCTGCTTATCTTGGAGATTTCTGAGAGCATTTTCATAATAAACTGCATCGTCAGCGTCCAAATTTCTAGTATTACTTTTAATGATTGTACCTAATCCATTGACAAGAAATCTCTTCTTTCTTCCTTTTGGAATTAAGCAATCCAATTTTTGTTTAGCAACATTAAATTGATATTCGAAGATATTTCCTTCATTTTCTAATTCGGTGTAAAATATACTTTTGGGTTGATTAAGAAGAACATCTTTCACAGCCAAATATTGGTTTTGAAGGTTATTAAGTTCCTCGAGGATAGGTTTGATATCGTAATAATGTATGAAATCGTGAAATTTTGACTTAATTGAAGCTTGGCCCAGGTATATCGGAAGAATCCCTGGATTCTCTTGGAGGTTCATTTTTTCTATCTCCTGAGCTGCTACTAGATGCACTAGGAGCATCCTGTAAAAGAATTTTGGTTTTAATTTTTGGTTTTTTCAAATTTTGCTTATGAATTATTTTAGAATAACTTTGTATTTTAATCTTACTGCACTCAAGACCTTTTCTTTCGCGAATTTGGGAGTAAGCTTGTTTCTAATATTTGACTCAACTTTACGATATACAACAGAATCTGGTTCATAATTGAGAGGTTCTTGCCTTTTGTCGTTATGTTGATTCTGTTGTATATCGTAAAGTTAAGTCAAATATTACAAACATGCTGTTTTCTATTTTTCAAGTCTTCATTTAATTTTTTATAAATCTGCTTAGTCCTTTCTCTATTATTTTCAATATAATTATTTATCAATTTTTCATTAATATCTATATCGAGGGGATCTTTAGTATCAAGATGGCCGTTTATAACATCAATGGGCTTCTGTTTGGTGGAAGAATGGATAGAATTATTGTAACCGAAAATAGCATAAGGCATTAAATTTTCAATGTAAGTAATTCCTTTTCCTTGGGTTTTCACTATTCTCAAGTGTCTATTCTATTAATGTCGAATGAAATCTTTCGATCAATCCATTCGATTGAGGATTATTAGGAGTTATGTAATACGAAGTGATCTGATGGACTTTCAAGAATTCCGTAACTACACCATTTTTAAGTTCCGTTCCGTTATACATAATTATTGTTGTAGGTGAACCATGATGAGTCATGAATATTAAAAGTGAGCGAACGATCTCAATACCTGTTAAAGACAACAATGGATAAGCCTGAGCATATTTCGAAAAAGCATCAATAATTGTGAGAAACTTTTTATTTTGAGCCTGGAAGGTACCGATATGAATTATTTCGAATGGCTTCGAAGGTGTTGGTGTGAGAGGTCTATGTCTCCAGCCCCTCCAAATTTGAGTTTTTAAATTTTTTTGACACTAAAGTTTTGTACTGGTTTTGTACCGAAATGTACCGTTGGAAAAAAGTTTTGTACCCCTAATTAAAACGATGAAAATACGGATTTTAGTTTGGGGGGGTCGTAGACATGCTCACCGCCCACTTCCGAAATTGCAAATTTTTTTTTATCTCAAAGTTTTGTTCTAGTTTTGTACCGAAATGTATCGTCAAGAAAAGGTTTTGTACCCTAAGTTTAAGGGGTCTTAGGAGGGTTTCAAATTGGGGGGGCTGGAGACATGTTTTCGAAATAATGAGATTTCGGTTTCCGAAATAAGCTAAAACATGTGTACTAGTTTTGTACCGAAATGTACCGTCACAAAAACGGCACAATTCTCTACCCCGGGGGTGTACCTGTGCTCCATATAAAGTATTGAGGCTTCAGGGGTGTTTTTTTTCACACTAAGGAATATGGGATATGGGATATTGGTTTTGTACTTTTTCGATACTGAAATGTACCTTCGATAAAAAATTTTGTAGCCCCAAATAGAATGAGTGAATTATCATTTTCAACAAGGCTATAGGCCACAGGCAAGTAGGTATACCGCAACTTTGAAAAAGCAAATTTTCTCTATGTAAAAATTTCGTACTGGTTTTGTATCGTCAATAAAAGTTTTTTAGTCTGAGATCATGTTTAGTTTGTGACACCCTGTGCGCGGTTTGTACATTGCATGTGAACGCCTTTATATTATAAACATGTGTAATATGACTTCTGTGCGGAAGATAACGCATATTGAATTAATTGCGCTGTACGACATCGAATGTAACACATTAGATTAAGCCAAAAGATTGTAATTACGAATATATATTTTAAAACCAAGAAATTTTCAATTATCTGTATATCCAACGGCGCAAACAGTTTTGGTGACCCCGACGTGATTTGAAATCAGTGGAAAAACATCGAAATTCAAGAATAACGACAGATTTTCTGGAGGATCCACTTTGGGAAATCGCGAGCCACATTGCTGCAATTCATCGTTTCCGAAGCAGAGGGAAGTGCATTGTTTATTCCTTTGTAATTTTTCCTTCACATGATTCAGTTTGCGTAATTCATTACATTCTATTTTTCAACTAACAACTAACTCAAATTATTGACCGATTTAATTCAAATACTATATCATTTCAGGTGAAGTTGACCTCTGAAAGCTGCATAACAGTTATTTGAAAATCCAGTAACGGTTAATCTCGATTAATAACCATTTGAAGTCGCTTCGTTGCTGCAGAACCGTTTTCGTTATCAGCCCAGCTGCGTTATCAGGAATAACCGTAACGTATTCATTGTTTTGATTATTTGATTCCGTTGTTTTTTTGTTCCATCATTATTTGAGTGAAACGTTTTCTGCGTCGACAAGATGAGTGATTTAAAGGACTTAATAAAACAAAGAGGCAGTTTAAGAGCACGTATAACACTTTTTGAAAAATATTTAACGCCTTTAATGAATCGCAAGGATTTATCAAATTTGATTTTAAATGAGGTCAATATCAGATTGAATAAAATGCGTGAATTGTCGTGTAGTTTTGAAGATATTCAATCAAAAATAGAACTGTTGGATGAAGATATATCTAAACAAATGGAAGAGCGTGAAATCACTGAGAATATTTGTTTTAAGTTAATGGCTCAAGCTCAATCACTATTAGATTCTTTTCAAAATAATGCTATCGATGAATCTTCATCTAACATAAGTAATAAGTCGAATAATTACAATAGTCTTAAATTACCACCTTTGAAAATTCCACCCTTTAATGGTGATCAAAACAAATGGATATCATTTAGAGATACATTTACGTCATTAATTCACGATAATAACAGTATTGACAATGTCAGTAAATTCCATTATCTCTTATCCTTCTTAGAAGGTTCAGCATCGTCTATACTCAGTTCTATTACAGTATCACATGATAATTATGCTGTTGCTTGGGATTTACTGAGCCAACGTTATAACAATAAACGTCTTCTTATTAATGAACACTTAAGGTGTCTCTTTGCTATTGAACCACTACAGCGAGAAACTGACAGTGGATTGCGGTATATTATGGATTCATTAAATAAAAATTTGAGTGCTTTAAAGTCTTTGGGAGAACCTACTGATCAGTGGGATACTATAATCATTTATTTTGCATCTTCAAGGTTAGACACCGTAACCTCCAGAAAATGGGAGGAGTTTAGGAGTGATATAGACTCAGTTACTTTAGAAGAATTTTATTCATTTCTTCGTCAGAGATCTGTTGTCTTAGAAACTATGAATGCTTGTAAATCTGTTAAGAACAATGAGAAACGTCATAGCTTACCAAAAATAAATAACAAATCCTTCATTGCGTCCTCACATGATCTTTCACCTTCTAAAGGGTGTCTTATATGTAAACTAGAACATAAAATTCATGAGTGCTCTAAATTTAAATCATTGCCTATAGAAGAGCGAATCGCTAAAATCTCTTCATTAAAACTGTGCACTAACTGTCTTCGAGGCGGCCACCAATCCTATCAATGTAAGTTGGGCGGTTGTAGAATATGCCATCGAAGACATAATACATTGTTACATAAGCAATTACCTTTACAACAATCAATACAACAAATAAAAAATGAACAATCTGCAGTTAATACTAATAACAATAGTTTAAATACAAGTGAAAATTCGAATTTTTCAAATCCTGCAGTCGAGTCCACGGTAGCAAGCTCATCTGGCACTTCTATTGCTATGTCTGCTGTCTCCACCAATCAAGCTCTTCTTTCCACGGCGTTGGTCAGGGTGACAAACAAGGACAAAACATTTATTCTCAGGGCTTTGCTGGACTGCGGCAGTCAATCATCTTTTATTAGCTATAAGGCTCAACAAAATTTAGGTATCTACAAAATAAAAAAATATCATCAATATATTTCTGGTTTGGGAAATATGCTACTAAATGTCAATGAACATTGCAACATAAATATACAATCGCTTCACAACAACTTTAATATGAACATAAATTGCTCTATTCTACCTAAAATTACTGATAATGTGCCCCATTGTACTTTGCGTATCGAGAATCTAGGAGTCCCTAGCTCTTTGCACCTAGCCGATCCAGGGTTTCATCAACCTTCAGTAATAGATTTACTGTTAGGTGCTGATATCTTTTGGGATCTGCTTAAGCCAAATAGGCTTATCCTGGGACATCAAGGTCCTATATTACAGGAAACCTACCTGGGTTGGATAGTAGCTGGCCCCATGAAGGGGAATACTCACGATAAAGACAAAAATACTAAAATATATTGCCACTTCTCAAAGGAAATAAGTAAACAATTAGCAAAATTTTGGGAACTGGAGGAAATTCCTAGAGATAATAAAAATCTCAAAAACAACTACTGCGAGAACTTATTCAGTCGAACTACTCATCGTGAACATGATGGTAGATTTTGTGTTCGAATACCACTAAAAGAGAGCTCATCAGTTCTAGGTGATTCATATAAAATTGCCGAAAAAAGGTTAATGCAATTGGAAGAAAAATTTAAGCGCAAACCTGTTTTCAAAGAGGAGTATCGTAAATTTATTAGAGAATATGAACAATTGGGACACATGACTGAAATTCCTAAACCTATATTTGGTTGCTACCTTCCACATCATGCAGTATTGAAGGAAACTAGTGAAACAACAAAACTACGAGTTGTTTTTGATGCTTCTGCAAAAACCTCTACGGGTATATCGTTGAACGATATACAATATATCGGACCAGTAGTACAAAACGACTTGTTCTCAATTTTACTGAGGTATAGACAGCACAAGTTTGTGGTGTCAGCTGATGTGGAAAAAATGTACCGTCAGATCCTCGTTGAGCCCGAGCAACGAATACTACAATTAATTTTGTGGCACGATGATCCGACCCAGACCATTAGGGTATTTCGTTTGAATACAGTAACCTATGGTACTGCATCAGCACCATTTTTGAGTACGAGATGTCTTCACCAACTTGGATTGGATTGTAGTGATGAAGTAGTCTCAAAATGTATAAAGGACGATTTTTACATCGATGATTTACTTTCTGGTACTGATGACCCAGCTGAGTTGATCCATATAGTTCAATCAATCACTGAAATTTTAAGATCGGCTGGTCTTCCGTTACGAAGGTGGCGTACAAACTGCCCATCTATCTTTCAATTCCAGTCAAATATCTCTACACCTAAGGACTTAGATGTTTCTTCACCATCCAGTGTCTTGGGATTGAAATGGGATCCATTAAGTGACATTCTGCAATTTTCAGTTGAAAACATCAACTTAAACAAAAATGTAACTAAACGTACTATTTTGTCCAATTCTGCTAAACTCTTTGATCCATTGGGTTTGCTAAGCCCTTGTACTATCGTGCCGAAGATAATACTACAAAAATTATGGCAATCCAAACTGGGATGGGACGACCCAGTAGATGATAAATTAGAATCAGAGTGGCGGAATTTTACAATTAATTTGAACACAGTATCAAAGGTCGGAATTGGTAGACATATACTCATCAATCAGCCCGTTATTATAGAATTACATTCATTCTCAGATGCTTCACAGGCAGCATATGCTGCAGCTATTTACCTCAGGTCGATAGATAGCACAGGCAACATTTTCGTCAAATTAGTCTGCGCCAAAACCAGAGTCGCTCCAGTAAAACCTACGACAATACCACGCCTTGAGCTGTGCGGGGCATTACTGTCAGCACGACTGAGCTCAAAGGTTGCGAAATCACTCCGTTGTGATATAACTTCTTCCTATCATTGGACTGATTCAACGATTGTTTTAGGTTGGTTGTCCTCTGAAGCTTGTAACTTGCAACCCTTTGTCGCCAACCGTGTCAGTGAAGTACAAGAATTGACTGCATCTGGTACTTGGAGGCATGTGCCAGGCGATAAAAATCCAGCGGATATGGCCTCTAGAGGTGTAAATCCTAAGTGTATGCAGTCAGCTACACTTTGGTGGGAAGGTCCACCATTTTTATTTGAGGATCCTTGTAGCTGGCCTCAAACAATGAACACAAAAAATATTCTCGATTTACCCGAGAAGAAAACTACTGCTAAATGTTTACACGCTACGACTACACTCAATTCTACTATTCATGTTAACTCTTTGATAAACTTCGATAAATATTCAAGATTTTCAACTTTACAGAGGTCTGTAGCCTACGTTTTACGTTTCATCTCAAATTCGCGCAATAAAGTCGATAAATTTTCGAGTTCATTGTCCACTGTTGAGTTACATTCTTCACTCCAATTGTTGATAAAACTGCACCAGAGAGATTGCTTCTTAGATGAAATCAGAATTTTAAGTAATAAGCAGAACTTACCCTCTTATTCTCGTATGTTGTCGCTCAGTCCGTTCCTTGATGAGAATGGCATACTTCGTGTTGGTGGCCGCATACAGAAGTCGAAGGTTAGCTATGATAGAAAACATCCTGCTTTGTTAGATATAAATCATAACTTCACAAAATTGCTATTTTCCTATCATCACATCAAACTTATGCATTGTGGACCTCAGCTTTTGTTGAGTGATTTAAGAAATGAATTTTGGCCTTTAAGAGGTAGAATCTTAGCTAGAAGCACCATAAATAATTGCAAGATATGTAGAATAATGAAAGCTAAATGTTTAAATCCACTAATGGGCAACTTACCTGCTTCTAGAGTCATCCCAAGTTCTCCATTTCAGGTTAGCGGTGTCGATTTTGGCGGTCCATTTTACATCACAGACCGAAAGGGTCGCGGTTGCAAAATAACAAAATGTTATTTATGTCTATTTGTATGTTTTGCCACTAAGGCTTTACATTTAGAGGTAGCAAGCGACCTTACGTCTGATGTTTTCATTTTATGCTTGCGACGGTTTATATCTCGAAGAGGAAAGCCTCTTCAATTGTTATGTGATAATGGCACAAATTTTGTCGGCGCAGGCAACGAAATCGCGAGATTCTTAAAAACAAATAACGAAGAAATCTCAGGTTTTGCAGCAAATGAGGGCATTAATTTCAAGTTTTCACCAGCATACTCCCCTCACTTCGGTGGGCTTTGGGAAGCGGGCATTAAATCCGCCAAATACCATATCACTAGAATCTTAGGAGACAAACATTTGACATTTGAAGAACTAACAACATTATTTACGCAAATTGAAGCAATCCTTAATTCCAGACCATTGACCCCACTTTCTTCTGATCCTACAGACCTTAATCCTTTAACTCCAGCACATTTCCTCATAGGCAGGCCACTCACTTCATTGCCAGTAGAAAATCTCTTACAAGCAAATCCTAACAGGCTCAGCAGATTTCAGAACCTCGAGAGCATGCGTCAACATTTTTGGCATCGTTGGAAGAATGAATATCTCAGCGAATTACAACAAAGGTCCAAATGGCGCATCAAGCAAGAAGGGCTAAAGGAAGGCGATCTGGTTGTCATCAAGGAAGCCAACGTTCCTCCTTTGAAATGGCGTATGGCCCGAGTTTCGAAATTGTTTCCCGGATCGGATGGAGTTTCAAGAGTGGCTGAGCTTTACACATCCAAGGGTATCATCCGAAGAGCTGTGCACAATCTTTGCTCCCTGCCGGTACCACCAACAGCGGAAGTTCCTCGAAGTCCAAAGGGATTCGAGGGGGGGGAAGATGTTTAGTTTGTGACACCCTGTGCGCGGTTTGTACATTGCATGTGAACGCCTTTATATTATAAACATGTGTAATATGACTTCTGTGCGGAAGATAACGCATATTGAATTAATTGCGCTGTACGACATCGAATGTAACACATTAGATTAAGCCAAAAGATTGTAATTACGAATATATATTTTAAAACCAAGAAATTTTCAATTATCTGTATATCCAACGGCGCAAACAGTGGTCTTAGGAGAATTCCAGGGATGGAGACATCTTTTCGAAATAATAAAATTTTGGTTTTCGAAACAAACTGAAACATGTGTACTAGTTTGGTACCGATATTTACCGTTGTGAAAGCGAAATTAATTGTGCGACTAATTCAATTTTTCTCAACATCTCAGGGACGCTGACCTGTACGACTAAGTTGCTGTACGCTAGGACAATATCCGTCTCGACCAAGGCGATTGGTATTTACGGTATTTCCTGCGTGGAATGCCACATACTCCTTGCTCCTCTGGGGATGTGGGGAAGGGAGGCAAGAAGCTAGGACCCCGTCTCACGGATCTCACAGTCTGGTGACTGGCTTGAATCGTTCCGTAGTATCCCCCTGGCTCTGATTACGGAACTCGAGCTGTCCGGGGTAGATCCTCGGAAGGTCTTGACCCGGTCTGCTGTGTATAGTTCGTAAACAAATATGACATATTTGTAACAGACGTTGGCCCTGGTCCCTCGGAGATTGCGCAGAGAGGTTGTGGTATCTGTCGGACAATAACGGTACTCACTGGGTCTCCTCCGGATCCGGAGATGCCGGGGACCAAGCAAGTCATAGTTTCTCCGACGTATCACCACGAACTATGTCCACCCCGTGGTTCCAAGGGGGAAAGTGAGACGTACTCCTTGCGGCCACGCTCGGATTCCCGCCGGGATAGACGAGTCGTAGATCCGATACGAAGCACTAACATTGCTCCTTGGGTCTTCCCCGTGTCGGCGGACTCGAGGTGCCAAGAAAGCCATAGTTGCTTCTTGCAGGTGGTACTAACGGTACTTCTTGGGTCTACCTCTTGTCCGCGGACTAGAGGGGCCAAGAAAGCCATAGTTAACCACGCCACTTCCTCCTGCGAATCGTCCGAAGCCTTTTCTCGATAGCTCTGTCTCCGGCAGAATGCCTAGACTTTAGCCCTTGGATTAGAAGGATTTTGGGTTCGGGATATTGCGATGGGAAGCACTAACATTGCTCCGTGGGTCTACCTGAAGTCCTTAGATTTCAGGGGCCACTCAAGCCATAGTTACTCCACATCCAATTTCGAAGTTGATCCTGTTTCTTCTCTTCGGTTGGAAGTCCTCTTCTTCGTTTCCCACTGTCATTTGCGCTGTTTCCTGTAACATAGAAATCTTTGTAGTGGGAAACTCATCAGAGATAGGGACACAACAGTGAAGTACTAACAATACTCTCTGGGTCTGCCCGAGTCCATGAATTCATAAACTCTGGGAGCCAGAAAGTCATAGTTACTTCCTGTTGTTGTTGGTCATTCTTAGTCTTCATTGCTCCCCTCAAAAACAAGTCTTGAGATTCCTCGCAATTACTTAAGCCCGTGCACCACGACAAGGTGATGACCATCGCACGGGCCGTTGAGGTGCCCTGCTAGTGTAATATTACACCAGCAGGGCACTTTTGATTATCTATATCTCGGTAACGGTAAGTGATAGAGAAAAACTAATTTCAGATTTGAAAAGAGCAAAACGAGATCAAAACACAGATATCCCCCAAGCTAAGGTGAGAAAAAAACTCGTAATGAGCAAAACGAACGGACTGGTGAGTAAAACGGAGCAAAACGAGAACTTTTGAATGATACCAATATTGCAAAGATCCGTTGAGGTGCACTTTGAATTGTCTTTAGCTCATTGTATAAAGGTGAACAAAATAAACTTAGTGGTAAGCAAAACGGAGCAAAATGAGAGCAAAACGAAGGCATAAAAATCGTAAAAATTTTTTGAGGTGCCTGCTAGGGTAATGCCGCTCTATATTCAATGCAGATCACAGCAGCTTTGTGACAGAAGGTGGTTGATTAATTACCATGGAAATAAGAAATCTAGAAAAATGAGACCTCTGAAAATAAAGGAAAGAACCTTTATAACCGAGAATTTTCCCTAACAGAAAATTATCTGAAAAAACACTGATTCAGACAAAACCATCGCGTTCGCTTTAGGAATAATGCACTAAAAGCGAATCAGTTTCCCCTGACGATACTCATTTCAAATAAAGAAAAATTGAAAATATTAAAATAATACTTGACCAGTAATAATTATCAAGTAATACTATTTTTACATCCGCCGCATTGCTCATAATTCTTTACGTAAAATAAAATTCCCGCGCATTTTCTCATGCGCGCCTATATGATGCGCGTGTTCTAGGAGGAGTAAATAATTCGGTTCATTTGATCAAGAGTGCAACTCCTGGTTTGGTGTCTATAATGGGAATTCTTCGAGGAGCTATCAGAGCTGACCACCTTTTTTTCTGACAAGCATGAACTCTCACGTGTTGGAGGTCATCTTGCAGCCACCTTTTTACTATATTTATTTATTTATTGTACATTTAGGTTGCAGAGAGTACAATGTACCAATAAAGCAACAACACATTACAAATTAGATAGTCAAATTCATATTAATACCAGTGGTTTACTGTACAATAAGAAGACGACAGTCGAGAGCGAGACGTCGAGTTTTGTTGTGATGTGTTGTATTCAGTCCAGATCAAATCGATCGTTGGTTGTGCAAATCACATCAGGTGAGACTTTTTCCATATAATAATTGGTGATTTTCGTTCTTTTCTCTCTCATTGATATTTACCACCTTTGTAAAAAACTAAAACGTTTAGCCATGTCGGAGACCTCAGATAAAGAGGGTTCCTACATGGAAGCCTCAGAAAAAGTCGATGACTTCAGCGAGAATGAGTCTGAAGGATAGACTACTTCACGAGAGGATAACGAGCAAATGAAAACTCAAATCGCGAAACTGAATGAAACAGTCTGCCAATTGATTAATGAACTCTGCTAGCGAAAGAAGGAATAAATAAGCTCGCCGAAACCCCCTACATTTGCCGAAAATGCGAGTTCGGCAGCGAGAAATAATGTCACTTCTGACATTAAGAGGAATCAAGCACCGCTGATTGCTAAACCACAAAATGCGCCCCAATCTAAACGCGCGCGTAAAGACAGCTCCTCGTCAGACGAGGAAAATACCAAAAAAGCACCTGAAGTGAAGATTTCTAAAGCTACTCCAAGAAATTCAATTATAGCCGCGCAACTGTATTAGAATCATCGCGTCAACCGTAGATGATTATAGAAAAATCACCAAATTTTTCGAACACCATGGTAAAGAATTTTTCACCTACCAAATGTAGGAAGAGAAGAAGATATATGCCGTCATCAGGCATTTACCAATCGACGCTGATCTTGCGTTGATTAAGGACGACCTGATATTCCAGGGAATATCAGACGCTGAGGTGTCCAGAATGACATCGTACAAGACGAAGAAGCCCATACCTCTCTACCTGGTTAAAACCCAGAAAAAGGAAATCTTCGAAGTGAAGCGACTCTACAATCCCTGTATATATATATTCTTTTGAATGTAAGCAATACATTTTTGGTTATCAAACAATATAGCATATGTATAAGTTTTAGCAAAGGTTAGTGTAACGGGGTACCATACAATTAGGAGTATGATACAAGAGCTTAGGGAAAAACCTCAGTAAAAAAACCCTGTCTCCCCGTGAGTAGTGTAGTGATGACATATTTGTTTACAGAATGAGCTTTTAATACTGAAGGGCTTATTTCCCATTGATATAAAAATTTCTTTATCCTCTTTCCATTTCGAAATAATATCTGAAACAAAGAAACAGAGCAGAAAACGAAGAAGAAGTGAATAATAAAGCTTTCAACGAAACTTATTCAAAGACTGAATGAAGAAAAAATAAATAATTATAAGTACATAACTTGTCCTTCAATTGCACTGGGAGGAATAACATCTCAGCGTCAAAAACCTTCTGCTGATCGTGGTGGAGGATCACCCTCGTCGTTAGAAATGCCTTCAGTAGTAAATTTATAATAGCCAAATCTTGCTTTTGACTGGGAGGGTCTATCGACCAGGTACAGTCTTCCAATTGATGATTCTTCTGTTCTTCAGTTCTTCGGAGAACGCTGCAGGACCCTTATGTTGGGGAATCATCTCTCATAGATATACCAGTGGTTATTCAGTAGAAAATTGAAAAAACGAGAAAGAAATTCAAAAAACTTCTGACACTTTATTGTGGTTGAACACAAAAGGAGGCCTGAAAGTCCAAGCCAGTGCTTTAGGTGCCAAAGGTACGGACATGCACAGAACAAATGCTCCTTCCCGTGAAGATGCGTGAAGTGCTCAGGAAGCCATAGCAGCAATGACTGCACACTTACCAGAAAAGGTGAAGAGAGAAATGCCACATGCATCTTATGTGGAGAAGAGGGCCATCCTGCTAGCGACAAAGGATGTAGCGAGTTCAAGCTGGTGACAAGAAAGAAGAATTCCCGAAAACAAGCTGAACAGGAAAAGTCGGTAACAGAAACTTGAACTACTGTTCAAAAAATTCAGTGGTTCAGAAAAAAGAAGAACAGAAGAAGCCTCCAATGAATCAGGCTGTGAACAGTCAACAGGAGAAGAAAAGAATATCTGAAACAGTCGATGATTTAGATATCTTCACAGAGAAAATTTTCAACAGGATAATGTTGAAAATTGAGAGGAAATGGAGAAAAAACTCCAAGCATTATTCAGTAAACTGAATTAATGGACCTTACTGATATTAGGAAGAAATCCCTCAAGATAATCTCGTGGAACATAAACGGGATCAACACTCGGAAAGCCGAAATAGAAGCAATAATATCAGAGAGACTACATGATATTATAGCTCTACAGGAAACAAAAGTAAACCGGAACAGACGACTGAATTTCATGAATTATGAAACATATAGATGTGACAGAACTACAAACACATGGGGAGAACTAGCAATATTGGTGAGAACAGATCTGAAATACTAATTCAAAAGTAGATCCGACGAAACACAAGGAAAAACAGAAAAAGTGACGATTGTTGCTGAATTAAATCGTCAAGAGTCGAGAGTACCTCGGCATATAAGCCACCACAAAACAATTTATTGGAAGAAGAGATAAACAACATGTTGGAAGGAACAAACCCGAAAATCTACATTTGAGATTTCAACTGTTAATCCCCATTATGGAACAGCATAACAGATGATAGAAATGGCAAAATACTCAAGGATTTCGCCGAAAAACAAAATGCCATAGTGATTGGACCAGAGTTACCGACATATCTTGCTTTTGGATAGAGGAATACCAGATGTAATAGATATCGCGATATTGAAAAATATAACTCAAGAATTCTTCATTGAAACTTTGGAAGATGGAACCTCAAACCACAATCCCGTGGAATGGACAATTGGAGAAGAACCAAGAGAAAAACTGCTGGAAATAAGAGAATATACCAATTGGGCTAAATACATCCAATATAATACAATCGGAAATAACAGAAATTCCAACAATAAGCACTCCAGACGATCTGGAATGTGCGGTTGATAAACTGGAAGAGATTATATTGAAAGCTTACGAAAAAAGCACGAGAAGAGTGAAGAGACCAGCATCAAGTCATCCATATGGCTATACGCCTAAAGAAGTAAAAGATCTTAAACGAGAAAATCGAAGACTCAGAAGAATATATCGGATGAATAAAAATGATCTGAATAGAAGGAACCTAAAAAAACTAAAATTCCACCCCTACACGGAGAAAGGGGAATGGCGTATACCATTACTGATAAGGCAAATGCATTGGCGGACTCGATCGAACGAGAATCGAGAATAAATAACAGGATAGACGACGATAATGAAGATTTGGAAGCATTGGTTGAAGAAAATGATGATTCCCACAAAACTACAGACCGATAGTCTACTGTCGGCGTTAGGAAAAGTAGTAGAAAGAATTATCGCCACTAGGCTAAATGAGGAAACCGAAAATCTAATACCACCAGAACAGTTCGGATTAAGAAGAGAGCATTCAACAGAGCAACAATTATTAAGGCTCACAGAATACATCACAGAGGGATTCCAAAATAAACGAGCTACAGGTCTTGTATTACTAGACATCGCCACAGCATTCGACTGAGTATGGCATGAAGGATTAATATATAAGATGAGATGTGCTGGATTGTTGTTATGATAAGAGGTTTTGGTGGATCCTTTTTAATTAAACAAAAGTGTATACTACTTTCTTTATTATCTCATCAACCACAATACTACATCAGCTTCACAATCGTTATTAACCTTTATGTCAGTATACTTTCATAGAAAACGACTTGATTGACATTATATTGGCTTTCGCTTATGCAACAAATAATACACATTCTTGTATTTGAAATAGTTCAACACTAAATAAACATAATATTCAACACTTCCCCTTGTTGAGGTAATTTTTTAACAAAAATAAAAAAAATGTTTGCACTACAAAGTTACATTTTTACACTCAATCAAAACATTTCAATCCTAAAATGCATCTGATCTCCTTGGTTTTATGAGCAGGCAGAATTTTAGTAAAAATATCTGCCAAGAAAAAACATAATTAAAAATAATTTCATTCTTTTCTACCATGTCTCTCAAGAAATGTAATTTTATGTCAATATGCTTGGATCTACTTGAGATTACACTGCTTTTAGCTAAACTAATGGCACCTTGATTGTCACAAAAAGCCGTACATGGTTCAGGTAAAAACTCACTCAATCCAGTTTCAATAAAAAAAATCTTTTATCCACAGCCATTCTTTGGCTATGTCGATCATCGCAACATATTCCGCCTCCACTGTCGATAATGATACACTGCGTTGCTTTCTTGTTTGCCATATAACAGCAGCTCCGGCAAGGATAACTACCATTCCACTCCATGATTTTCTATCACTTTTGTTATTGCCCCAATCAGCATCCACAAAAATTTCAATTTTTCACCAGTTTTCTTGAAAAATAATGAGCGAATCAATACCTTTTCGATATAATTTTGCTGATCTAAAATCAATTCATTAAAGGTTGGTCTCTGAATTTTTATCGACAATATATTAAATACAGGACCCAGATCCTTCAATTCTAGTTCTTTCGAAAGCTTTGCTTTGATTTCTGTGATTTCTTCTGGTTCTCCTAATAAAAGAAAATCGTCAACATAAATACCTATGATCAACTTCTTGCTTTTAGTGAAATATACACAAGCATCGCTCTTTGATCGTATAAGATTAAGGTTAGAAAATATCGAATTTATATGCCTATTCCAGTCACGTCCTGACTGATGTAAACAAACCTTAGATGCTTTTCTTCAGCTTACATACATATTCTTCTCTATTTTCCTCTTCGAAGTACTCTGGTTCCTCCATATATACTTCTCCCTCAATTTTGCTATTTAAGTAGGCAGCATTTATATCTATATGCTCACAATGCCATTCCTTTTCAACTGCAATTGCTAAGAGTATTTTTAGAGTATTTTTATAAATGACTGGACTGTAGGTTTCTTCAAAATCGACTCCACGAATCTGTTTAAATCCTTGTGCCACAAGACGAGCTTTGAATTTTAAATTCTCATATTCCTTTTTGATCTTGAAAACCCATCCACATCCTATGATGCTGACATTTGGAGGTCTTTTAACAAGTTCCCATGCTTCATTTTTTTTCATATTACTCATCTCAATTTCCATTGCTTCATACCATTTTTCAGCATTTTTTCCATTTAATGCTTGAGTTGTTGATTTTGGTTCTTCTTTCATTATATTTGTGACCTTGTTACAACAATGGCAATTTTTAATTTTAATTCTTCTTGAAGATCTTCTAATCTCTGCTTCCCCTGGATCAGAAGTCTCTAAATTCATTGGATTTTCAATATAATCTGCAACGTGTTCATTCTCTACAATAATTCGTTCGTTTGACGTATTGGGAGTGTCAACTTCATTTGAATCTTCACAATCTAGATTTCTCAAAGTTATAAATTCTGGTGGTCGACCAATGTTGTTATTTTCCTTGAATGGAAATATGTTTTCTTGGAAAATAATGTCTCTACTTACTATTAGTTTCTTCTCGCTTATGTTCCTTACTCTGTATCCTTTTACTCCTTCAGGGTATCCTAAAAATACACACTTTGTGGCTCTAGGATCTAATTTGGTTTTGAATTGGTTGTTTTGTACCCAAGCACAACATCCAAATACTCGCATTGCATTCTCTTAATTGCTTCGAGTTCCATATTTCATGGGGAATTTTATTGTTTATTGCGGTAGATGGACACTTGTTCACTTCAGCCCAAAATTCATGTGGCAATCCAGATTCTGCCAACATACATCTCACCATATCCAACAGAGTAAGGTTGAGCCTTTCTGCCTTACCGTTCTGTTGGGGGTTGTAAGGAACTGTTTTTCTATGATTAATACCATTTTCTTCTAAATAGTTCTTCATATCATTACTTGTATATTCTCCACCGTTGTCACTTTGTAGGTTTCTAATTTTTCTATTATGGAAATTTTCACATTTTAATTTATATTTCTTAAATTCAGAAAATACTTGACTTTTCTTTTTCATTACAGCAACTTCTATGTAATTAGAATAGTCGTCTAGGAATGTGACAAAATAATTTGCCCCACCGAGAGATGGTGTTGATATCGTTCCAACATCTGTATGAATAAGATCTAATACTGCTTTAGTCTTTGTTAAGCTTACCTTCGGAAAGCGGTTTTTCTTCATTTTTCCTTGAATGCATATGTCACACCTTTGTTCTTCGTCCAGCTTGTCATTTGTGCATTTTATGACTGGTATTTTGCTTAAAGATGTCATATTCAGGTGTCTAAATCTTCTATGCCATGTGATACTTGTACTTGTCGATTTTCCTGCCTTTATTACATTTTTCGTCTCAAAAACATATAAATTGTTTCTTCTTTTGGCCCTTAAAACAATTTTATTATTATTAATAATTTCTGCCATACCTTTTCCGATGACAATCCTTGAATTCTTCTCTTCTATTCGACTTATTGACAACAAATTGTCCTCAAGTTGTGGTACATATAAAACATTTGATATTTCAAGTTTATGTCCTCCATATTCCTTTTGGACATCTAAGAAAATCTTTCCTCTTCCCTTTATTTTCATATTTCTTCCTTCTGCTCTTACTACATTTCCTATATCTGTTTCTTCGAATTCATGTAGGAGTTCTTTGTATGGTGTCGTGTGATCAGATGCTCCAGAATCCAAAGTCCATTCATATGGTTCACCTACTTTACTTCCACGAACAGAGCTCTATATTCTGTTGTGACTATGGCAGCTAGTCGTTTTTCTTCATTCTCATTATCTGGTTTGTCTTCATTTTGTTTAGCTTTTCTACAAAATTTGGATATGTGTCCTTTACCACCACAAGTGAAACAAATAACAACTCTTGTTTGAACTTCCTTCTTGTTTTTACTCATGTTTCCATTTTCAGATTTCTTCCAGTGTTTATTCTTTGATAACAGTGCTTTAACTTCATTTTCTTCTTCGGCGGCTCTTCTGAGTCGTTTTTCTTCTAGTAATAATTTCGCTTTTACACTGTTTGTGTCTAGTTTTAAATCTTCCTTCTCTAGATTACGTACTAATCCTTCATACTTGTTCATCGGTAACCCCATTAGGTAAATACAGGCTAAAAGATTATCAGGAAAGTGGATTCCTGTCTTCATTATTTTTCTATTTAAATCCTGTATTTCACTCAAATATTCTTGCATTGAGATGTCTTCACTTTTACTCACTGTAACCATTTCCTTCACTAGCATTACAGTGTGTAATAGGCCAAATTTGTTGTGTAATTCTTCTAGTATTTGCCAAGCATCCTTCGCATTTTGACAATCACCAATGTCTTCAATGTAATTGTCATTAACTGATAAGAGTAGAAAAGAAAGGGCCTTCTGATTGGACCTTTTCTGTTCATACGATAATTCCTCCATGAATCAAGGTTCTATTGCTTCCCAACAACCTTTTTGTATGAGAGCTGCCTTCACTCCTATAGACCATGGGTAGTAATTGTTATCTTCAAGTTTTGGAATACGAAATTCCTCACTGCCGGCCATCTTGTATTAATCTTCGCTGTGGTTTTTCTTCGGGTGGACAATAAAGAGTAATCTTCTAATCTCCAATTATACTAGCACTTCTGGGCCCATAACCTGTTATTATCTCATCAACCACAATACTACATCAGCTTCAGCTTCACAATCGTTATTAACCTTTATGTCAGTATACTTTCATATAAAACGACTTGATTGACATCACAGTGGCTTTCGCTTATGCAACAAATAATACACATTCTTGTATTTGAAATAGCTCAACACTAAATAAACAAAATATTTAACAGTTCTTGGGCCACTTCTGTACAACATATACATCCACGATATTACGAAAAATCCAAGAACCATGCTAACGTTATATGCTGACGACACAGGCATAGCAACTCGACACCGCAACCCATAAGTAAAAGAACGAGTTCTACAAGAAACGATTGACGAAACAAATGACTGGTGCATTAAGTATAAAATCAAGCTCAATGGACAAAAAAGCCAAGCAATATTACTACAGAAGAGAAGACTGCGACCCACAACGAAACTGGAAGTTGACGGCGAAGAAATCGACTGGAAAAATGAAGCCAAATATTTAGGAATAAGACTTGACAAAGGACTTACTTGGAAAAGTCATATCAAACAAGCAATCGAAAAAACGAAAGCAGCGATGAATAGACTCTACCTCCTGATCAAAGATTAAAGAGTAGAAAGATAGGAAACGCCCTCATATCGCTAGTACTAAAAACCGACTACATTTTGTCCAGTGAAAACACGCGTGACAATGAGATGGCGCTGAAAACGTTTTATCAATACAGAAACAACTCTTTAATAACAGTTTTCTGTTTTTTGATTGAGGGGCGCGAAATTCGAATTCTATTTCTCGTATTGCATTCCAATATTGACTTTGTTTCTATCAGAAAACAAACATCCTGAGCGACAAAACAAAAGTATGGTTTTGCTTTGTGATCAGGATGTTAGTTTTCATCTAAATATTGTTTGGAATCAATTGATATCAACGAAAAACGCTGTTGGATGTGCTAAATGTTTATTTGCAATTTATAAAGAATTTACAGAAATTGAAATAGTGGGCAATAAATGAAGCTTTTCCTAGGACACTAAAGTATATGGTGATCTGCTATACGTCAACGGTGTTGTTTCTGTACAATAGGTTGTTCTGAATTAATGAACTTAGTTGATCCGATATTAAATAAACCATCATAGCATACATATTACAGTTACTTACATATGTCGGTATTATTTAAAGAATTTTCAGAACCACACTTAAAAAAAAAACTTGCAGACATATGAAAGACCTGTATGTCAGTATAGTTTCTTGGTGCTTTTTTTTATGATTTCCTTATGATATGGTCTCTTCATGACACAATATACTAATTGATTAATGAATGAACAAAACACTCACAGCAGGTTTCATAAAACTTTGACTTTCTGAACAACAATTTGACAGTCACTTGGTTCCCAAATGGAAATCAATAAAACCTCTGCATTTCTGAATATATTGAAAGAGTAGCAATTGAGAATCATTGAATGGACCTATAAAGATCATCATTTTCACTTAATAGGCCGTTTATGCAAGGGATGCTTTCTGCATACAACAATTTACGTCGATGAACAGTTCTCAACTGACCTGCAGTAAAATGTTCATTCCACATGGTGTAGTTAGTAGTGTTTGCTGAAGTAATTGTCTTCAAGCCCTGAGAATTTTATCCACTTCGGAGCACTGAAAATAAGAATCAATGAATGACCGATTCACATGTTACGACTTTTAATACTTACGCTTCCATTTTCCTTAGTTGAGTGAAAAACTTAATCACGTAAAATAAATTTTATTATTTGATCCACCGTTTTTCACCATTCAATAATTTTCAAACAATATTCTGATGTTTTCACCAAGAAATAAGACAAAAAACTCCAAAAATCAGCAACTAGAACGAGCCAGATAAAGAAATAGCGGAATGAGAATCAAAACATTCAAAACATCTTTGATCAAAACTGACGTCTGAAATCTTAAAAACTGTCATATATTTCTGCAAATGGCACTCAAATTAATATTTTAACCAATCCTAGCGTTTTAAAAACACGCGTGACACACAGATGTCGCTCAAATCGCTTTAGTCGCCTCGTTTCCCATCTTTCCACTCTATAATATTTGCCTTCTGATAGGAAGAAGAAGCCACATGTCTAACGAGACAAAATTGAAGATAATCAAAGCCGTTGCTTGGCCTCAACTGACTTATGGATCAGTTGCCTGGGATTTCGCAGCAAAGAGCCATATCAAAAGAATTCAGGCCACTGAAAACAAGCTGCTTCGATGTGCAATAGATGCGCATTGGTTTATCAGGAATAGACAGATTTATAATGACCTAAAATGGGAGACCATAATGGAATTCATGAAAAAAAAATCAGAGAAATTATTCGAAACAGCGAAAAAACATCCGATTCAAGAACTCAGGAGACTAGTGGACCACGACCCAGAGGAAGACAAAAGGGGAATGCGAATTTACCGAAGGAGACCAAGAGATCAATTAGAAAGAGATTAAAATAACAACAGAAACTTATTGAAAAATTCAATAAAGTGTCAATCCAATGGAGGATAAACACATAAATCCCAGCACGATAGTGTGCGAGAAGAAACCGACTAGAAGATGAACGGTTTATAGGCAAATGCCCGGAACCAAAATTCAAGAAGCAGTTGAGGGATTTTAGTGGGTCTCGAGCTCCGGAGAGTAAGAAACCCCACACTTGTCCCCCCTCAGGAGAGGCAGGTTCGTCTGACTTGCAGATTTTCCCCCTGCTACACAAAAAAAAACAATGAGAAGAAAAAACAGGTTTTTAATGAATTATTTGACATTGTGAAACTCATCCGAGAAAACATCAAACTGAGAGAGTCAAAAGCGGCCTGTGAACGCATCTTCGGAGAATGCTGTCCTGTATTCGTTTTACGATAAGGGTTGTTGAATAAGTATTTATCCCTAACATCGCGACTAGGTACTCAGTAGTTGACTCTTGAAAGTAAGTACGGAGAGTTGATATGGTTATTGATGATTTTATGGACTGTACAGAGATCCATTACGGTTCGATCATCCTCGAGTTCTAGGATTTTAAATTTATATCTTAAGGGCTTGTAATTTCGATAATCAATTTGAGTATGTGTTTAAAAGGACAAAAATTTCAAAAATTTATTCTGTACTCGCTGAATTCTTCTTTTATGAATCTTATATTTCGGGGACCAGACTACAGATGCAAATGAAAGCCTGCTATGAATGAAGGAATAGTACAGAAAAATAAGCACTTTAGGGTTATTGAAATCTCTAATAAATGAGAAAGGTGACAAAGATGACATCAAAAATTACAGACCAATTTCATTAGTGCCAGTTTTTTCGAAAATTTTTGAGAAATTGCTGTGTGCTCAGTTGCTTAGCTACTTTGAGGATAATAATCTATTTGCCTCTAGTCAATTTGGCTTCAGGAGAGGAAGAAGTACTTCTGATGCTATTATGAAGTTCATGGAGGGCACTTTTGATTGCTTTGAGGAGGGTAAATTTTCCTTGTCCATATCGAGGGCGTTCGACTGCGTGGATCGCCTCGTCTTGCTTGGAAAGCTGGAGGCTTACGGCTGTTCGGGAGACAGTTGTAAACTTATCGGTTCATACCTGTCAAATAGACTTCAATGCGTTTTTAGCAATGATTCATGGTCTCGTCAGCGGGGAGTTGATTATGGGGTACCCCAGGGATCGATGCTGGGACCTCTCTTATTTTTAATCTTCATAAACGATCTACCCTCATATTTAGACAAATATTTGACAATCCTTTTCGCGGATGACACGACTGTCTCCCTGGCATCCGGGTGTCTGGTTTCCTTGCTGGGGGAGGGTGCGGCTGCGCAGTCGAGGGCCCTCGAATGGTTCTCGTCCAACAGGCTGGTTGTGAATGATCAAAAGACCGTTAAATTGCTGTTTTCATTGAGGTACGTTGCGGATCCTGATCTTATTGGTGACGTCAGGTTTCTTAGTGTTGCACTGGACAGCACCCTCCGTTGGGATGTTCACGCTGCTCAGCTTGCAAAAAGGCTATGTGGAAACATATTTCTTCTTAGAAGTATGTCCAATCGTCTATCTCCAAATGTCCTTAGAACGGCATATTTTTCACTTATTGAGTCCCTACTACGGTATGGAATTCTTGCTTGGGGTAATTCATCATCACGACATAGAATATTTGCCTTACAGAGACGAGCCGTCAGAGTGGTGAGTGGCCTTAATTATCGTGATGACTGTAAGCCATTCTTTATTAAGAATGGTTTCCTCACCTTCACTTGCCTATATATTATGGAGGCACTGATTTATGCCCATAAAAATGTTGCTTATTCTGATAGGAATGCTGATTTCCATGATTATACTACAAGGAGTAGACATTTGCTTCGGAATAACTTTTGTCGCCTTAGTAAGACACAAAATGGTCCTTTTTATCTTTCCAAGAAGATCTATAACAAGCTTCCATCGGAGATTAAGTCTTTGTACCCAAGGGCTTTTAAGAACTCGATTAAGAGGGTTCTGATGAGATGTGCGTTTTATGAACTAGACGACTATTTTAATTTTGACTTCGATGCGGTTGGTTTCCCTCGATAAGTTGATGCAAATTTTGGGGACTTTTTGTTTGCTTTTTTTTGTTTATTTTCTATGAATTTTGTATGTGATCCAGTTAGGGAATGGACATGGTCTCCCTATTAGTTTGAGATATTTCAAATTTAATGTATATTGTATGACGAGTGTAAACATTTTATGATATGTATTAGCACAATAAACTCACTCACTCACACTCACTCACTAATATTTCTGTTAATGAATCCAACCAACCTATTAGATATATTAACTGTCTTTTCTATATGTGTTCTGAACGATAACTTCTCGTCAAGTGTAACCCCCAAGTTAACCACCTCACACGAATATTTTACTGGTTCATTGTCAATTTCGTAAGGGTAATTGATTTTATTAAATTTTTCCGTAAATGAGATGAAAAAACATTTCGAGGGATTAATTATTAAAAAGTTCCGCCAACAGAATTCAGTCAACCGTTGCAAATCTTCCTGCATTTTTAAACAGTCCAACATAGTCTGGATACATCGGTAGATCTTCAAATCTTTCGAGTAGAGAAGTATAAGGCAATGGTAGAAACAAGTTTTTTTACTATTGATGTAGATAATGAAAAAGAGGGGTCTCAGATGACTTTCCTGGGACACACCCGAGTCTATGCCAAAAAACTCGGATCTATGACCCGCAACAGAAACGTATCCAACCAGAGATACGATCCACACCACCTCAGATGTGAACCACCCACACTCACCACAGGAAGCCTTTCCAAGAGTTTTTCGTGGTTAATTTTGTCGAAGGCCTTGCTGAAGTCGGTATAAACCGCATCAACCTGACCCCGGGCGTCAATATTCTCAACAATGTATTCGGAAAATGAGAGTAGGTTGGTAACTAGTGAGTGACCCGGAAAAAAACCATAGACACCAACATCATGTTCTGTTGCGAAAACGAGATCCTGTCACTCATACGATCATCGATGATGCCCATCATCGTCTTCTGCACGCCAGTGCTTTAGCTACTCATTCGTTAATTCGTCGACAGTACTGGATTTTGCACGGACGTTATGTAATACCAAAGAGTTGGTTACTCTTTGGTAATACGTAGTCGTCTACGCAGATGCAACCGATGCTTCTCCTGCAAACCCCAGCCTCTAATACATCCATTGGGCAATCTTCCACTTGAGCGGCTATCCTCTGCTATGGATTTTCTTAACACTGTCGTGTTGATAGCTAATTTCTTAAACATTTGTTTATTGATGCCAGTATAAAAAAAGGAGCTTAAAACGTTGATTCAAATATTCGAGAAGAGTTGAACCCCTCAACCCAAATATTCCCTCAAATCATAGGGCTCAACTGCCACCAAAAATGTAAATAATTTTTTCTTAAAATTATTGTTATTAACAATTTCCTTCAAGTTAGTAAAAAGTTTATTGTATAACCTAATTGCCATATAAAATGGATTTCTCTCATAGAAAGATGACTTGTGCTTCGGATAAATCAAATCATTACGCCTTGTTTCATATTTGTGTTGAAAGGTGCAACTCTGACTCAGCTTATTTCGGCTAAAATACAATAATATCTCATATATATACAATCCGGTTAATGTTAGTACATTGAATTTTTTAAATATTCCTCTGCATGTTTCCCTGAAAGACAACCCAAACATTATCCTCAATACTCGTTTCTGCATGATAAATACACTCTTAAATTCAGAACTACTTCCCCAGAAAATAATTCCATAATGAATATGTGTTTCAAAACATGACGAATATATGTTCTTTAGATATTGACCTGCTAAATAATTTCTAATTATACAGATGGAGTAAATCACAGCACTCAAAGATAGTTTATATGATCTCTCCAATTCAAATTATCATCTATTCGCAAACCCAAAAAACGAGTTGTTGACGAGTGAGAAATTTGTTGACCATCAATGCATATTACGTCGGACACCTCACCCCCATTTTGAAAAACCATACAATGTGTTTTTGCTTCGTTTTTCAGCATTTTATTGTTCGAGAACCATCCATTTAAGGCATGCATCACTGCATTTGCAAGTTTGATGACATTTTCAAGAGTATCTCCCTCCAAGATTACATTTGTATCATCCGCGAAATTTACCAGCTCTACAAATACCTCCCTCAATATCTTCAGATTTCCCATATCATTGATGTAAATCAAAAACAGAATAGGTCCTAGTAAACTGCCCTGAGGTACCCCCATAATGGTCTCTAAAACATCAGATAAATAAAATTTACCATCCTTCTTCAATTTAACAAACTGTTTTCTGCCTGAAAGATAAGAACGAATCAATTTCAGTGCAACTCCTCTAACCCCATATTGTTCCAATTTCTCCAGTGGTATTTTATGATTCATGCAATCAAAAGCTTTCGTTAGGTCAACAAGTATGGCAAATGGTACATTTTTTCTATTTAGGATTTCATATATGCGTTGGATGAAAACAAACAATGCCTTTTGATATTAATGTTGAAAACTAGAGAAAAGAGAGAACTTATTGAAGAACTCCAATAATCTGGTGCATATGCATTTTTCAAAAATTTTTGCGAATGATGAAAACACACTAATAGTTCTGTAACTTCCGGGCATTTCAGGATCCCCTTTCTTGAAAACGAGTGTAAGAACAGCAACCTTTAGAGCGTCAGGAAAAAACCCATGTAACAGAGAATTATTTATTACTAGCTGACCCGGCAAACCTAGTTTTGCCATTTAAATTATTTCTAGGGTAGATAATAATAACTAACTCATCGTGATTGCTCGATTGGTCGTAAGAAAAAGGAATACCTTTTTTCTGTTCTTTACAATTTTTTTGGGAATATTTTGTTATATAAACCTTGCCCTAACAATAATAAACACAACAAAAACAGAATTGTCCAATTTGGCGTGATCGTTTGAACAATAAAGCATTTGAAGTAAACCATAGATCCTCTTTTATTAATATAGATTTGGCATAGGGGTCTGGCTAAGATGTCTAAAACTCTGGTGTATTCACTGATTCGATTTTGTTTTTAATTTCGTGGGGATATGGGATCATTTTCGTTTTTTCCACTGTAGGTAGCGCTGCTTAGAATTTGACAGAGCATTGTCAATTGATATTTGAAAATAATTTGAATACTCTCCTATAATAATAATAATAATAATAAAACGCCTGCTGTCCGCAGTCCCATTCCTTCATGCTCTCTCTTTCACATCCTTTATGGGGGTGCTCTTTCTGCTCCCGTTTCTCTACCCCTCACCCAAACCGAGAAAGGGGAGCACAAACCCATGGAAATGGTGATTACGAAAAGCCTCGGAAACAAGTCGCTGCCTGGGGATCGTCAGGGCATGTCTGGAGCCGGCGCTGGACATGACAGCATGCGGGACGTCAGTGGCAGGATGTTGAGGAAGCGGGCTCCTGCTGCAAAAGAAGCTACAGCTCCAAAGCAACAACAGCAACCAACGAGTCCAATTCAATTGCCGACTCGAACCGCTGAAGGTGCTGCGCAGGATATTCAGCCAGTGCTCACCCAAGCGGGGTTAGATAGAAAGCGCATGAAGTGGACAACGTCCATGAATGAAACTATTGTGCGCATATATAACACCATCACGGGACTAGGGCAGAACACGAACAACTATAGGAAAAGGCTCCATGAGGAATTCTGCAATGCCTACCCAAATCTCAATGTCACTGAACAACGAGTGGCAGACCAGTACCGCGTAATTCTGAGAAACGAACTAATACCAACCGCCCGAATCGACGAAATTAAACGAGAACTTCAGCGTCCGCCTGCAATAGAGAATAACACCAGCACCTCTGATGAAATTCACATGCCTGGGCAACAACAGGCAGAAGAAACTGATACATCTTGCAACGCAAGTGAGCCTGAACACCAGGACGATAGGAAAGAGCTCCACCGACAAGTTGACTCTGACATGAGGAGATACTTTGCCGAACTGGAAGGAACAGATTCTCTTCATCGAGTAGCATCACCACGACTCAATACATCCAAGAAACTGTCACTTATAATCGACATCTTGAATAAGGATGTTTTACCTGAATACCTACAGAACGGAAGTTCATTGGAATATCTGCATCTAGTTTTTCACTGTGCAGCGCTAACGACAGCGAAAACCATGGGGGCAAAAATTCGCCGAACGAACAACGATGGTCCAAAATTACACAAATTACACGCGCCAGCATGGCAGAAACGTCTTCAGCACAAAACAGAAAGGCTAAGAAGAGACATTGGACGACTGACGGAGTACTTGAGCGGGAATCGAGGAAGAAAAGTTGTGAAAGCTGCCAAAGAGATCATGGATAGAAACAGGACACACACAGAACGAGAGACGGAGAATGCTACAGCTCACCATTGCCTCGACACTCTGAAGCAAAAATTAAGTCTGTATGCAGAACGCCTTAGGAGATATAAAAGCAATTATAGCCGGAAAAGAGACAATAATTCATTCGAAAAGTCGGAAGAATCTTTCTACCGGTCACTAACATCGTCGGATGGAGAAAATGGAAAGTTACCACCAAAGGAAGCCATAGAACAATTCTGGAACGAACAATTATCAACGAAAACTCAGTTCAATGGAGATACCGGATGGATTGAAGATGAAAAATCTGAAGCTATAAAATATGAGCCGATGCAGCATGACAAGATCACAATTGAAGAAGTAAAATCAGCTATCAGAGGACTGCACAACTGGAAAGCACCTGGGCCTGATGGATTACAGAACTTCTGGATCAAGAAACTTTGGATCATGCATGACACATTGACCTCCGCAATAAATGATGTCATTGAAAATCCTGAAAGAATGCCAGTATTCCTTACACATGGCACAACATACCTGTTACCTAAAGACCAAAGGAATACAGAAGACCCATCCAAGTACCGACCAATCACATGTCTTCCAACGATGTACAAATTAATCACATGGTGCATTTCAAACCGAATTCACAACCATTGCGAAAGGAATAACATCATCGCCATGCAACAGAAAGGATGCACCAAAGACAGCCGAGGGTGCAAAGAACAACTAATAATATTATAGATTCAGTTACCTGCAATCAAGCATTCTCCAAGCGAAGAAATCTTTACGCTGCGTACATAGACTACAAAAAAGCATTCGATTCTATACCTCACGAATGGCTCTTGACGATCTTGAAGATTTACAAGGTGGATCCCAATATTCTTAAGTTCCTGAAAAACGCCATGTGAACCTGGCGTACTAGTCTTCAAATGAAGGCAGCAGATTGCTCCATTACAACAGGACCTATTCCAATAAGACGCGGAATTTTCCAAGGAGACTCGCTGAGCCCTCTGTGGTTCTGCATGGCCCTGAATCCCTTGTCTCATAGATTGAATTCTACAGATTACGGATTTTCCATCAAGAGCGGCAGTAGAACTATGATGAAACTGAATCATCTCCTTTACATGGACGATTTGAAAATCTTCGCATCTACCAAAAAACAAATGCAACTGATGCTGAAAATGGTGGAAGGATTCTCGGAAGACATCAAAATGAAGTTTGGACTTAAAAAATGTCGACTGCTTAACATAACGAGAGGGAAAATAGAAGATGGTACGTTCAAACTCAAGGAAGGTGCAGAAATTGAAGCATTAAAGGAAGGAGACACATACAAGTATCTAGGCATAAAACAGGCAAGAAAAATCAATCAGACCCAGATGAAGAAAAAATTAACGGAGGAGTTCGCCCGAAGATTGAGGAGGATAATGAGAACTGGTCTTAACAGCAAGAATCTGATAAAAGCGATTAACACCTACGCTTGCTCGGCGCTGAGCTATTCATTTGGTATTATCTCTTGGACGACCACCGATTTAGCAGCTTTACAGAGAAAAATAAGGACGATGCTGACTAAACACAATAAACATCACCCCAAAAGCTCAATAGAACGGACAGAGCTGCCACGACATCTTGGGGGTAAAGGAATTGTTGATTTGTCCAACCGTATGTCCCAGGAAATTGAAGGATTTCGAAAATATTTCTTGAGCAAGGCAGCTTCGTCAGAACTCCATCGAGTAGTTTGTGTTGCTGTTAGTTCGACACCATTAAAGCTACAACAGGATCACTCGGAAACCGTCGAACACTCTGCAGAAAGTAAAATGCAGAAACTGATTGGCAAACCTTTGCCTGGGAGGCACTAGAACGAGGTCAACCATGATTACGTCGACATATCTGCGTCGAACTACTGGTTGACTTCCGGAAGGTTGTTTCCTGAGACAGAGGGCTTCATGCTCGCCATCCAGGATCAGGTGATTCCAACAAGAAATTACATGAAGTACATCGCCAAGGATGCCTCAGTGGCGGACGATAGCTGTCGTTATGGCTGTGCGACACATGAAACTATCCAGCACATCACCGGGGGATGTCAGAAGTTCGCGGGCACGGAGTACAAAAATAGACATGATGCTGTTGCCAAGATTCTTCACCAAGAATTGGCAGTAAAACACCAACTTCTAACTTCGAAAAAGGTTCCTCATTACAATTACCATCCGGATGCTGTGCTGGAAAACGAACATCACAAGCTCTACTGGGATCGCACGGTTCTCACAGACCGAAAAATAACCCACAATAGACCAGACCTCATATTGCTCAATAAGGATGAGGGCAGAGCACTATTCATCGACGTGGCAATTCCAAATAATAACAATCTTCTAGATAGGCACAGTGAAAAAATTTCAAAATACAGAGATCTCGAGGAACAGACCAGAAGACAGTGGAAGCTGAAAGATATCAAGACCATCCCTATTGTCATTTCATCTTCAGGCCTGATACCGAAGAAACTACTAGAGAACTTGAGGAAACTTCAGTTGGACGAAAATATCTATAGAGTCATGCAGAAGGCGGTACTGCTCGGAACAGCGAGAACTGTACGCAAGTACATGGGGAATGCAGAGGAACACCGTCTGCTCCGACAGGAAGTGCGAGTGGAGCAGGAATTCAAACTACAGCAGGGAGGCGAGGAGCGACCCGGACCCGACCACCACCACGAGCCCGACAACCTGGAAGGGGCTCCAACAGAGCTTAATCCTTTTGATATCTGAGATATCTGGGAAAAGTGAATTTTCCTCTGGAGAGGAGTGTGAAAGCCGCAAGGCTAAAGTCATTAATACTATAACGTTGATAAAAAATTATCACCGAATCGTATCAAATTTTTTGCCACGTTGAAGTGTCTGGGGAGGGTATGGGAAATTTGAAATGGCGAGCGCCGAAGGCGCGTGGCCAGGTAGAGCGGTATATGGAACGCTAGAGTAAGAATCGAGCTTTCCGAAAATGCCTAGATCGTATTTTTACCCCGTCTAGAAGTGTCCGAAAATTGCGTGAAAAAATCGCGAAATTCACGATTTTCGCAAAAAGATACCAAAATGATTTGATTAGCTTGAGAGATCCGCGGTAGCTCGAGAGCCGGGATGGGTGTCGAACTAAGCTCGAAGAACCCGAAATTAAAATAGGCCTGTTTTTTTTCCCGGAGCCCGAACGATATTACCTAAAAAAGCGTAAGAATTTTGAAAATTTTTGACGTCTATTAAAAATCGAGTGACATTGCACAAAATTAAATTATTTTCTATTGATTATCAGAGAAAATTAAGTGAAAGTGCACTTTGACAATCGATGTCAGAGTGTGATTTAAAGGTTAACGTCAGTTTTGACGGCTTGGCAGCGATCACAGAACGAGGTGCCTTGAATCGATCGGGCTTTTAAAAAACGTTTTTGGCCTAGATATTTATAAAAGGGGAATCGAGCGAGGGCCGAAGGCCCGAGCTCGAACAAAAGGCGTATCGCGAGGGCCGAAGGCCCGAGCTACGGACGAAAGGCGAATCTGCCAGTAAAGGTGAATCTACCTACAAGGTGGATCTCCTGGCTATACTAGTAATAATAATAATAATAATATGATTTTCCCCGCAAGGGGGTACTACTTAGTAGTATACGGGTGTGACAATCCCGCGGACCCCGGTCACTCTCAGCCGATGTCGGAAAGAAATCAGCTAAGCCTCGGAAAACAGTCGCTGCCTGGGGATCGTCAGGGCACGTCTGGAGTTGGTGCTGGACGTGACAGCATGCGGGACACCAACGGCAGAACGCTAAGAAGGCGGGCGCCTGCCACACAAAAGGCTACGCCTCTAGACGAGGAGGACATCGACGAGGAGAGAGTTCAGGTTGTCGGTCGCATAGGGATTCAAAGCTCGCAAGAGCACTCCGTAGTCGGAACCGGCAGCCGAAACAGGACAGCACAAAGGGGACGCCACAAGTGGACGCCCGAGCAGCATAGCCTGCTGTCTGCGCTATACAGAAGATCAGGACCCGACAGAAGGGGATACATGAATAGGCTGCATGGTCTGTGGTGCGAAAATTGTCCAGACCTCAACTACATGACGCAGCAAAACCTGAGAGATCAGATCAGTCATCTCAAAAGAAGAGGAATCTTGCAGCGGTCTCGAGAGCAAGGAAGGTTGGAACAACAAGCTGAGGAGCAGGTGACAGATGCTTTGAGCCAACATCAGCAATTGACGGTTGACATAACTCAAGAACAAGCTGTAGCCCTTTCGAGTGATATCGCGGGCCGAACCAGGACTGGTACACGCTCCAACAGGCCAATAACGGAACATCTGAGAGATGTTCCAGATATAGAACGCGCTGAAGAGCAGGTGACAGATGCTCCAGACCAACAACACCAAGCGATGACTCACAGAAGTGAAGCTGTAGCCCTAGAAGCAAGGCCAAGAACGGAACAAGTGAGAGAAGTTCCAGAGATAGAACTAGCTGGAGAGAAGGTGACAGATGCTCCAGACCGACAGCAACAAAGGCCAAGGACAGTGAGAGATTCATCAGAGTTAATCGACAATACAAAAGAGGCATTTGAGGCTGCCGTTGGAGACCCACTGATCAAACTCACCCGGATAAAATCAAGACACAAGGCTGAAGACCTAGCCGTTTTGAATAGCATCATTCAAGATCATCTTAACGAGACCTGTTCACTGGAAGAGGTGGAGGCTGCAGTGAGAGCAGCCGCTTATCTACTATGTCCACCGAAAAGTACAGCTGCGAATAATAATAATAAGCATAGGAAAAGGCTAAATCGACTTGACATCAAAATAAAATCAATGAGGCAGCAGGCATCTTGGTACCAATGTGTCATAGATGTTCTGAAAGGAAAAACTAAACCGAGCAAGAGAATGAGGGAGAAGATTGAGGAGCATCGTGCTATACATGGTACCGTTAACTTGTCCACAGTCCATCTACTGAAGCAGAAAGCTGTAGATAAAATAAGATCACTTGCAGCAGCACGAAAGAAATTAATAAGGAGAAAAAGATGGATCGAAGATAACAACACCTTCACTGCGGAACCATCGAAATTATTTCAACCTCAACAGCAAGAGGTGCAAAACCCACCATCACCTCAGGACGTCGAAGAGTTTTGGAAAAGCCTGTACGAACAACCAGCAAAAACCAGGGATACTCCAGCACTTCCCAGATTCCAGCAGATGTGTGAGCACACCCTACAGCAGAACGACGAACTTTCTGAAATATCAGCCGAAGATATTAGACAAGCCCTTAAGAACAAGAATGATTTCACAGCACCCGGACCAGACGGTATTCAGAACTACTGGTGGAAGAGCTTTCCGGCTACACATAAACACCTGGCAAGATTATTCAGCGGAATGCTGATTCACCGTGAGCCCATTCCTTCATGGTTGGTGGAGGGTAGGACAGTGCTGATACCAAAATCAGGGGACTTAGGGCAACCCAAGAACTATCGCCAAATCACTTGCCTCAATACACTGTACAAGATACTCACAAGTGTTATTCAAGATCGAATTCTGAGGGTAATTGGACCAGTGTGGGACAGTATCTACGAACAGAGGGGAGCAAAGAAAGGAGTGCAAGGATGCAAGGACAACTTGCTGATCGACAAGAGCGTATGCCTAGACGCCAGACATTACAAGCGCGACCTACATACATCATGGTTAGACTACGCGAAAGCATTTGACACCTCGCCGCACGACCTGATCATACGGCTATTAAAAATGCTGAAAGTCCACCCTAACATCATCCATGCGATAGAAAGCATCATTGCGTTGTGGAAAACGAAGTTTGCCATCCGAGCAGAGGGACGAACCGTTTATACGGGATGGGTGAGGTACAGAAGAGGAGTGTTTCAGGGAGATTCGCTAAGCCCGTTATTATTCTGCATAACACTCATGCCACTATCAATTGAGCTGAGGGCAAGCAAAATAGGATACAAGGCCGGTCCACCAGGCAGAAGGAACCACCTGATCTCCCACCTTATGTACGTGGACGACTTGAAACTCTACGCTCCCTCCAGGACCGCACTACAGCAACTATTGAATATCGTTTCCGACTACACCTCTGCAATGGGAATGTCATTTGGTTTGGACAAGTGTGCTGTTTTTCATCTCCGCAGGGGAAGGGTTGATGATCCAGGAGAAGATATCAGACTGGAAGATGGAATGACTTTTCGACGTCTGGAAGAGGGAGAAACTTACAAGTTTCTCGGGATGAAACAGAGGGGAGTACTGGAGACAACCCAGATAAAGGACGCCTTATCAGCCAGCTACAAGAAGAAGCTGAGAGACATCTGGAAATCACAGCTGTCAGGAAAGAACAAAGTATCAGCTACAGCCATCCCGATACTTTACCTACTCTTTCGGGGTGGTAAACTGGACGGTGAACGAACTCCTCGATCTTGATAGGTCAACAAGAAAAACGATGAACATGAATCGTAGCCTTCACCCAAATAGCTCGATTCAGAGGATATACCTTCCCCGAAGCCAGGGGGGTAGAGGATTGCAATGTTTGGAATATCAACACTATCAACAAACATTGGAAACAGCAGTAAGGGTCCTAAGAAGTGAAGATCCGCTTCTGAAGTTTGTAGCTCAGCATGAACTCGCGAACCACGGAGCCTTCCTATTCCGAGCTGGACAGAGAGCCTTGGAGAAGCTCGGTATAACCGGAGTGTCGATCGATCCTGAGCGTGCTGGAGCACCGATCACTCAAGCGGACCAAAGAAGGCTAGCAAGACTGATCCGGAAGTCTCAGTCGAATACATTACTCGAACATCATATGAGTAAGAGCCTGCACTCCATATTTTTCAGGAGTTTAAAAGACCAAGATCTGTCGGAAGAATTGTCTTTCGCCTTTCTAAAGTCGGCTAGCCTTAAGTCAGAGACGGAGGGATTTGTGATGGCGTGTCAGGATGGAGTAATAAATACCAGATGGTATAAAAAGAACATCATGAAAATGGACACCCCAACAACGTGCAGAGCGTGCCATAGTCAACAAGAAACGATTATGCACATTCTTTCCGCCTGTAGAGTCCATGCTCCATCGGGGTACATAGAGAGACACAACGCGGCACTCCGAGTTCTCTACTTCCATCTGAGGGCGGCATATGAGATAGACAAAGAACCGGTGCTACCATATGTGCCTCTGGAGATTGAAGCGGTGGTCCAGAACGAGAAAGCTCGAATATACTGGAACTATCCTGTCTCAACAACACGGCAGATCAATGCAATAAAGCCAGACATACTTCTTTTGGACAAAGAGCTGAAGGAATTGTTCGTCGTGGAATTCTCATCCCCTGCAGAAAACAACATGGTGATGAAGGAAGAGCAGAAAAGGCAAAAATACAAAGATCTTGTTTTCGAGCTTGGAACTATGTACCCGGGTCATAAAGTCAGGATGGTTGTACTGATCATAGGATGTCTCGGAGGAATGAGAGCCAACTACGTGGAAGAATTGAAGATTATTCCGGCCTGCAGATCTTGGGCCGAGATACTAGCGCACAGAATGCAGAAGGCGGTGTTTCTTGGGTCACTGCATATCATCAGATCCCATGAACTCTAGATGCCACTTGCAGCTCATCTCTTTTGTTAAGGGACGCTGCAAGGGCTGGACGAAGAACTTCTCCGTGGAATGTGTGAGGGGTTTTTAGTGAGTAGCCAAACAAGATCTCGGAGTCTCACACTACCTAGAGTGCGGACCCTCTGGGCGCCCATAAAGGGTTTTCCCCTCACACGAAGGGAAAAAAAAAAAAAATATATGATTTTATTTCCACAATTGCTAAAATTAACAAATTGAAAACAAGTCAAGTTCAACTCAAAGCCCCGAAAACTATAATCTATTACAGAAATCCTTAAACTCAAGTATCGTGTAAGGCTCACACTCGACTATCAATGAAAATATTCGTTTTCTGAAATTGTCATAAACACCAATATTCCTTATCATACGGGGTAAATAATTAAATATCTTCATACACATATAAAATACATTTCGCTCAGTTAGAGAAAGTTTGTGTTTAGAAAAAAAATATCCATGCATTCTCCTTGTAGAATTCACATTTTTACAATCCTGAAAATAATGTCTGTTCTTATGAAGAAAGAGTAAAACTCTATAAACATATAGACCTGGCAGCGTCAAAATTCGATTCCTCTTAAATATACCTCTACATGATTCTCTAAATTTCATATTGAAAATAGTTCTTATAGCAAGTTTCTGCGTGACGAATACCTGTTCTGCTGAGGAACTTCCCCCCCCCCAAAAAATTATTCCGTAAGACATAACTGACTGGAAATTTGCGAAATAAACATCCTTAAGAGTGATACTGTCAACTTGGTTTCGTAAAACTCTCAACATATATATTGTTGAGTTTAATCTGCTTGTTAGTGATTCACAATGAACTGACCAACTTAAATTACTATCGATGTGAACTCCTAAAAGTTTCGTACTCGAGCCCACCTGAACCACACCATTACTGAAACCAATATTCTCAGGGCAAGTCAAGTTAGATCGATTACTAGAAAACATTACTACATTAGTTTTCTCACTATTGAGAACAAGGCGATTTTCTCTGCACCAGCCCTCAACCAATGACATTGCTTCAGTTAAATGAAATGATGTACCCTCAACAGTTCTAGAGGACACCAGAATATTCGTATCATCGGCATAGAGATATTCTTCTATTGTTACCGCTACATCATTGTCCGAAGAGGTGCCAGGTTGGCCAGAGACGATCTTCCCAGAGACACCTATTACGTTAGCCGAGCAAGGTTGTTTCTCATGATGGAGACCGGATCTTGAATCAATCTGATTCATGGGTTGCTCTAGCGCCATTTCGTTCTTCAGCAAGAAGATCTCCGGTAGGTCATCAATATATACCACGAAAAGAATGGGTCCCAGCATCCTACCTTGAGGTACACCCTTAGATAAGGTACCCTCAGACGACACACGACAACCACCCCCATCGTGCAACATCACGACTTGAACTCTATTTGTCAAGTAGCTCCCGAACAGATCGAGTGCCACACCCCTGACTCCACAGACCTCAAGTTTAGAAAGTAAGATCTGATGGTTAACACTGTCAAAGGCCTTAGAGAAATCAATAAAAAGTCCACCAGGAAACTCACCACCTTCCAGGGAGACAATTATATTTTGGATGAATTCGAAAATGGCTGTCTCCGTGCTTCTGCCTCGAGTGAAGCCATGTTGCTTCTTGGACAGAACATTAAACTTCTTGAAGAAGTTCAGCAGACGATTCACCAGAATTTTTTCAAAAATCTTGGCAAATGATGTTATAAGACTAATCGGCCTGTAATTGGAGAGATCATTCAAATTCCCTTTCTTGTGGCAAGGTCTGACAATAGACTTTTTCAAAGCATCTGGAAAGATTCCAGACTTGAATACACAATTCAGCATGAAACAAAGAGGCTTGACTATTAATGAAATGTGTTTCTTTACCACCGTCATTGGGACTTCATCATACCCAGATGATTTTTTGTTTTTCATCGTTCTGACAACAGATAAAATTTCGATTTCTAGAACTTCAAATAGGCAAAAAGAATTAGCAGTTCTAGGTTTACTACAAGTCCTAATGTTGTGTCCGGTATCACTCGAAGTAGCACTCGACATATTAATAAAGAAGTCGTTGAATTGATCTGCTAGCATATTGAGATCACCATCAGGAAGTACTGAACTATGATCTGATTTATTCCTATTAGTAACTTCCCCAACAACCTTCCACGCCGTTTTAGATTTGTTATCAGCCTTATCTATGAGAGACGAGTTAAAACTCCTTTTGTCTTTTGTTGAGTCCTACGACTCAAGAATATGTTGTATTTATAAGCGATTATTGGTGTGTGAAAATGTATTAGTTTCGAGAAAGGGTGTAGAACATTCATTTATTTAACATGTCGTTCAGTAAGTTCAGTTTACTGTATGGACAATCAAGAACTATTATAGCTAAGAATTCGGTGTTGTTGTAATTTGAGGCAGAACCAAATCAGATGAACGAACATTCGGGACTGATATAGCTAAGTTTTATGGCAACTTCAGCAATATGTCAAAGAAATTATATTGGAAATACGTAATTTAAATTGTGAGCATGTATTGAGAATCAGAAATACATATCTCTATTCGAGTCTGTTCTTTAAATATTCTTCCTGAGTACTGAAAATTCCCTTTCCGTCAACTGAATATATTGGATATTCGGCCAATCAACTGTGTTTTATTGAAATCATATTGAATTACCCCCCTCACGAATTCATGTTGTCAAACGGAAATTATCTTGAAGAAGAACAGTAAATACTCATTCGAACCCTTATTCGATAATGTTGAAATATTGACAGATTTGTTTTTACAACGAAAATTAAACGGTAAATCACAAATATTCCTTAACAGCTGACGAAATGGGCCAGTTCATATTTTGAACTCGTTGATCGATATTCGATATCAAAGCCAAACAAAATAAAACGAGAGAGTATCATTGGACTTCCTTTGGTAGAACAAGGATAGAACGAAGCAAATGACATGGTGGCGCCGCCACGAAACTGATCCCATATCCCCGATTTTCTGAATTGTTGATGCTTGCAAAAAGTGACAAGTGCACACACCAGTGTTTTAGACATCTTAGGTCTGGCAATCAAATCTATACAAACTTTAATACTTGACTTGGGAATATCATCAAAACCGCTACTATATCTGTATAGATATAGTGTACTGAAAAAATATTTCACGCTGAAATGGTCCTCACATATTCTACTATTCTTATTAAAAATACAAATAGAATGTACTGATTAGATTGCATTATCCCATTGTGAAATTCTACTTGGAGGAGATCGAAAAAAGTGCTTGTTAGTTTTAGACCCTGTGCAATTTTTGTCAGCACAATTTGGGATGCTAATAATAAATGAATAAAACTTAGTGATATAATTAATGCAGAAATTGTGTATTCACTGCAGAGAACGAACCCACGTATGATGCATTCAAAACACAAAAAATGTGTTGAGTTTATAGAAAAAACATTTCAAAACTATGACAACATGACTTACCATTGCTGAAAATACAACTGAAAGCGCGAAAAATTTAGGTTATGTTATGTTGTCGATTGAAATTTATTTTGGGAGGATTTTGCATCTCTTCATAAACTTTTTAGGGTTTTCACTCCCAATCTCTGAAACAAAATCAATTAAAAATGAAATCAACGATTTGCTCCTGCGTAAATTCTTGCACTAATTTGTCAGGAGCAAAGTTGACATTAATTGTCAACACAATTAATGTCAGACAAAAAGCGACAATTCAGAAGATTCTCAAAAGTAGATTTTTCCGTCTGATGAAGGAGTCTGATATAGACTCCGAAACGTTACGAAGAATTATAATTTCAACGTTATTTATTTTGAGTTCATTGTCAGGCAACAATTTTTTTAGTTAATTTGCTCCTGACAAATTAGTGCAAGAATTTACGCAGGAGCAAATCGTTGATTTCATTTTTAATTGATTTTGTTTCAGAGATTGGGGGTGAAAACCCTAAAAAGTTTATGAAGATATGTTATGTTGTGCCTAGGGAAAAAATATTTCATTCTTTTCTGCTATATAGCTATTTAAAACAATTAGTTCTATCAATTGTATGTAATTGGTTCGCAAAGGGTTTGCTACCAGTTTCAGATCATTTTTATTGTGGATATTGAGCAGCTGAACAGGTGAAAATGCAATTATTTACCCCAAAAGGCTTATCTTACTTCTGCTAAACTTTCAAATTTCAAATGCTCGAAAATCTGCTCAACACTTTTCGGTTAGAAGCAAGGAAATGATGCGCGAGTCATAAATGGAGTAACAGAAACCAGGGAGTGCGACTACTGGTTGGTGTCTATACTATGCGGAACTGAACGGACCTCAAGGACCTATATCTAAACCTTTCCAGAAGTCTGTCAACGTAGGATACAGGATAACCATTTCTCACCGCGAGATGCTTTATAGTATTCAATTATTTTTCAAATTGACTTTACTGAAAGAAATTTTTAACAGTCTGTTGATCAAAAAATTAAAGGATGGGTTTTCATGGGCGGGATAAGGCATTGAAAAATTGCTAATACAATGGTCAGTCAGGGCTTTCTATATACAGGGTGATTCAAAACTCGAGGCGAAAAATTAAGGGACATATAGAGACTGATATTCTTGATTAAAAAAATTGCGAGGCATCGTTTCCGAGTTTTTGGACATTAATATTTCTGAATACAACCAATTAAATTTCATAAATGACAGTAAGCATGGAAATAAATAACTCCCATAATGAACATGATGGTCTCTAGAAAATCTTTTTTTTTTATAGCAGGGGGAATCTGCGACCGTGGAAACACGGGGCTCTATCTCTCGCCCAGAGGAACCCATTTCTAGGGAACACTGTGGGGTTACTCAGTCTTCTGAGTTCGCGACCCACTAAACCTAACCTGCTTTGTTATTGGTTCCGGGCATATGCCTATAAACCATTTATTCCTTGATCGGTTAATTTCTTCTTGCACATTGTCGTGCTAGGGTTTTAATGTTCGTCCATTTCGGATATCTCTTCTTAGTATAGTTTTAATGAGTTTCCGTTCTCATTTTAATCTCTCCTCAATTGATCTCGCGGTCTCCTTTTGTAAATTCTCATTCTTCCTCTGTCTTCCTCCGGATCGTAGTTCACTAGTCTCCTGAGTTCTTCGTTTGGATGTTCCTTCGCTGTTTCGAATAACTTTTCAGCTTTCCTCTTCATAAATTCGGTGACGGTTTTCCACTTCAAATCTCGATATATCTGACAAGCGAAGGCGCATCTATGACACATCGTAGTAGCTTGTTTTCTGTTGCCTGAATCCTTTGTATATGGCTCTTTGCCGCGAATCCCCAAGCACCTGATCCATAAGTCAGTTGCGGTCTAGCAACGGCTTTGATTATTTTCAATTATGTCTCATTTGACATGTGGCTCTTTCTACCTATCAGCGGGTAGAGCATATTCATCGCTGCCTTGGTTTTCTCAACGGCTTATTTGATATGGCTTCTCCAAGTTAGACCTTTGTCATTTATTAGCTTCATGTAATTTTCCTTCTATGATTTCTGGCTTACGATGTCGCATTGCGATTCCCGTGTCGTCGGCATATAGTGTCAGCATAGTCCTTGGAGATTTTGGTATATCGTGAATATATATGTTATACAGTGACGGCCCAAGTACTGACCCTTGAGGCACCCCTGCTTCCATATATCTGGTTGTGGAGTTTTCTCCTTCCACTTTCACGTAGAATCTTCTGTTCCTCAAATAATTACTTATCAACTTGCACAGTTTGATTGAATATCCAGCATATCTCATTTTGTAAATCAATCCTTCATGCCATACTCTGTCGAATGCTCTGGCGACATCTAGTAGTACAAGACCTGTTGCTTGTTTATTTTGGAATCCTTTTGTTATGTATTCTGTGAGTTTCAGTAATTGCTGTTCTGTTGAGTGATCTCTTCTGAATCCGAATTGCTCTGCTGGAATGAGATTCAGATTTTCAGTTTCTTCTGTAAGCGTCCTAGCGATTACTCTTTACATTACTTTTCCTAGGACGGACAATAAACTTATCGGCCTGTAGTTTTGGAGGAATTTTTCATCTTTGCCTGGTTTCTTGAACACTATGATTTTTGCAGTTTTCCACTTTTTCGGACAGTGTTCAGTCCTCATTATACCGTTTGCAATATTTGTGAGAGCAGCTTTACCTTTTTTAGGTAATTTCTTCAACATAACATTCGTTATTTTATCACTTCCGGGAGCTTTTCTATTTTTCAAGTTTCTAATTATCTCCTTTACTTCGAATGGAGATGTTTGTTTTTCTATTTTGTCGTCTACTGGTGGTTCGTCCATTTCTTCTTCGTTGTTCTCAACTAGTTCTTCCAGATCATCATTATCGTCATCAAGTCTGTAATTTATTCTCGATTCTCTTTCGATCGAGTCCGCCAGTGCTTCTGCTTTATCGATATTGGTATATGCCATTCCTCTTTCTCCGTGGAGAGGTGGTATTTTAGTCTTTTCTCTTCTCAGACATTTTTTCATGTTTCCATGCAGAATGATCGATAATATTAAGTTCTTGAACTCTTTTGTTCCATCTATTTGTTCTCATGTCCTTCAGGCCATTTGTTAGAACTTGGCTATGTCGGTTTAGATTTCTCTTATTTATATCTGTTTTGTTGAGCCTGTATGTTTTTCTCAGTCTTCGATTTTCCCTGATGAGATCTTTGATTTCTCTGGGTGTATCACCATGTGGATGTATCGGTGCTGGTCTCGTTATTTTCTTTGTGTTTTTTTGTACGCATCTAGTTCTTATCTAGTTTATCAACTGCTCTTTCTAGGTCTTCCGGTGTGTTGATTGTTGGTATTTCTGTTACCTCCGATAGTATCAGATGGCTATATTTAGTCCAATCGGTGTATTCTCTTGTTTGCATTAGTTCTCTTCTTGGCCCTTCTCCTATTGTTAATTCGATGGGGTTGTGGTTAAAGGTTCCGTCCCTCAAGGTCTCTATCGAGAATTCTCTAGTGATATTTTTCATAAATGCGATATCAATTATATCTGGTAATCCATTTCCGAATGCTAGGTACGTTGGTTCTTCAGGTCCAATAACGATAGCTTCTCATGTTTTTCAGCGAGATCTTTCAGTTTTCTGCCATTTCTGTTTTCCATCCTGCTGTTCCATTCTGAAGATTTGCAGTTGAAATCTCCGATGCAGATTTTCGGGTTTGGTCCATCTAGTAAGTTGTTGATTTCGTCTTCCAGTAAGTTATTTGGGGGTCTTTTATATGCCGATGTGACCTCGACTCTTTGTCGATTCATTTCAGCAACAATCGTCACTGTTTTTATTTGTGACTCGTCAGATCTTCCTTTAAAATGGTGTTTCAGATATCGTCAAACCAGTAAGGCAACACCACCTCCAGTGTTTGCGATTCTGTCACATCTATATATCTCATAATTCATGATGTTCAATCGCGTATTTGATTTTATTCTTGTTTCCCGTAAGGCTATAATATCAGGTTTTCTCTCTGATATTATTTCTTCTATCTCGGATTTTCGGGTTCTGACCCCGTTTATGTTCCAGGAAACTATTTTAAGGGAATTTTTATAGTTGTATGTTCCATTATTTCAGTTTACTGAACATTCCTTGGAGTTTTTTTCTCCATCTCTCTTTTAATTTTCAACATGATTTTGTTTAAAATTTTTTCAGTAAAAGTGTCTAAATCGTCGGCGGATTCAGAGACTTTTCTGTTTTCTTTTGTTTCGTTGATCGTAGGTTTAGCTTGGGGCATTTTCTGTTGCTCCTTCTTCTGTACTGGTTTAGGTACTTTTTTTTTCTTGTCGTCTACTTTGGAGAGGGTAGGCTTCTTTTTCTTTTGGACTTTTTGAGGAATCGTGCTCTACTGAGCCGATTTCTGGCCTGTTTTTCTCTTCCTTGTCACTAATTTGAATTCGCTACATCCTTTGTAGCTTGCTGGATGGCCTTTTTCGCCGCACAGAACGCATGTGGCATTTCTCTCCTCACCTTTTCTGGTAAGTTCGCAATCTTTTGTGCAATAAATGCCCAAACATTTAACGCATCTGTGTGGGAAAGAGCACTTGTTTTGGGCATTTCCGTACCTCTGGTATCTGAAGTATTGGCTTGGATTTTCTGCCCTTCTTTTTGATTCCACTACAATACAGAGATTGTAGAGGCGTCTTATTTCTAAAATCTCCTTTCTCTGAGTTTTGAACAGGTATAAGGGTATAAACTTTTTGGTTTTATTGGATGTCATTCTGGACACCTCGGCGTCATGGATTCCTTGGACTTTAAGACCATTTTTGATTATATCTAGGTCAGCATCTATTGGGAGATGCCTTATGACTGCGTAGATCTTTTTCCCTTCCTCCATCTGGTAGGAGAAGTACTCCTTACTAATCTGGTCCAAATATTTCGTAATGTTCCTGTAGTCGTCCACAGTCGAGGCTACGATCCTAATTCCGTCTTTTACTACGGTTGCTCTGTTGTAGCTGAATTCCTTCATGTAGAGAGCTTTTGAGATCTGTACCCAATCGGCTGTACCCATCGTCGTGATGAGTGGAATTTTATCTTTTTTAGGCAACTCCGTAGCTTTTTTTGCGGTCTCTTCTTCTGAAGATGCACTTTCTTTACGCGCGCGTTTTGTGGGCGGCGCGTTCTGGGTTTTTGCAACTCGAGTTGCAAAATTTTTCTTTTTTCCGGTTCTGGAGCTACTTCCTCTTGGAGGAATTTTTGGGGACCGCTACCGGCTTTGCAATTTCTGCAAATGTGGGGGATTTCTGTGCCGTAATCTGTTTTGCAATTTCAGTGAAACTAGGGGATTGAGGCGCTTTATTCTTATTCACTTCCTCTCTCAAGAAGCGTATCTCCCTGATCAACTGAGCCACGGTTTCAGTTAGTTTATTTCTTTGAGCCTCCAACAGCCCATTCTCTTCTGTGAGCTTTACAAGCTCCTCTGCTTCTCCATCGCTGAATTCTTCGGTGTCCGTAGCTTCCATGTAGGAGCTCTCATTATCTGAGACCTTCGACATGGCTTTTTGTCCGTATTGAACTATATGAGGTATTTCTGAATAATAACAAAATATTGGAAATCCTCACTATTATGTTACTATTAAGCTATGTGGCTAAGTTATATATTTTCTATTCTATCAGAAAAATATATCGACTCACCAGTGATATCCGTGGAACCATCGATCAATGATCTGTACTCAAACACTGAATACACTGAATTTGAACGAATTTCCGCTCTATAACACATACACTTATAGAACTTACGAAAAGAAAAAAACTTCGGAAGTTTCATAGACGGAATCAAAAATTCCGTAGCTTCGCTAGTATACACTCTCACTTCGACTTTCTCTTCCCCTTTCTTTTTTACACGTCCGCTTTTGTCGAGTTCTCACGCAACAACTAGAAAATCCTCACTCTTTTAAAGGAAGGGGTTTTCAACAAAGATTCCACATAAATGTATGGGGCGGAGTCTTTAACGGAAAATTATTACCAATCCAAGTCCCGCCTGATCATTTAAATGCCGATGCGTACTTGTAGTTTTTGGAAAACAATCTTGATAATTTGCTAGAAGATTTTCCTGTGGATTTGGTAAACAATCGTGTTCAGTATCAGCACGATGTTGCACCACCGCATGTTGGACGAAATGTTGTCGCCTGGTTAAACCAAAATTTCAATGGTAGATGGATTGGTCGGCGTAGTCAGTTGCTATGGCCAGCGAGATCATTTCGTATGGGGACATTCGAAACAACAAGTTTACGCAGTGGAAATTAATGATAAAGAACAATTGATGCAACGAATTATTAATGCAGTCGAATCCACTCAGAATAGGCAAAACATGCAATAAGTGTACAATTCCCTGATTATGCGTTGCCAAGCATGTATCGATGCTAATGTTGGCATTTTTGGACATTTGAATTAATTTTTTCTGTATTTTTATCAGCCAATAAAGTTTAAAATTGATGATATGCAGAAATTTGGAATACTTATCTCGGAAACAAGGCAATATCCAAAAATTTTATTTTACTTTTTTTATAAAGAATAGCGGCCTGCATACATTCCTCAATTTTAGGCCTCAAATTCTGAATCACCCTGTATATCGAACTCAAACCCTCTGTTATTTCTGCAAATGGATATGTCAAGAACATTATGTCTGTTTTCAACATCATTTTCATGTTCCAATGTGAAAACAATATTTAAGTGAAGGGACCATTCAACCAGTATTTAAAATCAATATGTTCCGCTTCCGAGCTTGACCAACATATAAAGATGTCTACATATCTCTTTCAAGATAAAATTTTTCCCATGAAAGGCTTGGAGTCAAAGAAAACGAGCTTTTCTTCAAAGGAGATTTAAAATAAAAATTTCGGTCAACAAAGGGCTCAAAGATTTGCTAATCCCAAGACCCTCCTCCTCAGATGAAAAAATTGAGTCGCAGGCATAGTTGTGTCAAAATGAAATTGCTATTTGTAATATCATCACTCCGGTCTGAACGCAAAGAACCTTGTTCAGAGGTTGCAACGTTTGTGGAACAGGCACTGAGGTTAAAAATTCACAATATCAAGGGAGGCCAACCGAAAAGAAACAGGTAACTAACAGTATATTGTCCCGCATTTATTCAGCCCATTCTAGTCAATCTAGTCGTTCTTGAAGTGATAACTCGGCAACGGTTCGTTTTTGTTTCGTCTTTCGTTGTTTACCTGAAATGTCAATTATATTATAATCAAAGATTATAGAGTATAAAGATAGGAAACGCCCTCATATCGCTAGTGCTAAAAACCGACTACATTTTGGACAGTGAAAACACATTTGACAATGAGATGGCGCTGAAAACGTATCGTCAATACAGAAAAACTGTTTGATAACAGTTTTCTGTTTTATAATTGAGGGGCGCGAAATTCGAATTCTATTCCTTGTATTGAATTTCAATATTGACCTTGTTGAGACCAGAAAACAAACATCCTGAGCGACAAAACAATAGGATGGTTTTGTTTTGTGATCAGGATGTAAATTTTCATCTAAAGATTATTTGGAATCAATTGGTATCAATGGAATACGCTGTTGGATGTGATAAATTTTATTTGCAATCTATAAAAAATTTACAAAAATTTGAAATTATGGACAGCGAATAGAGCTTTGCCTAGGACACAAGAGTGTATGGTTATCTGGTGTTTTTTCTGTGCAAAACGTTTTGAATTAATAAACTTAGTTGAATTTGTTCAATTTATATCAGAAATTAATATGTACCAATATTCAATTTACCGTCATAGGATACATATTTCCGTTATTTTCATATGATTTACAAAATTTTTAGAACCACAATTGAAAAAACCTTACAGAGGTATACAAGACCTGTATTCAAGCCGGTCAGTATAATTTCTTCATGCTTTTTTATGATTTCTTCATGGTATGGTCTCTTCATGACACAAAATATACAAATTGATTGACGAATGAACAAAACACTCACAGAAGGTTTCATAAAACTTTGACTTTCCAAACAACAATTTGACAGTCACCCGATTCCCATATCGAAATCAATAAAACTTTTGCATTTCTGAATATATTGAAGGCAATTGAGAATCTTTGAATGGACGAATAAAAGTCATAATTTCCCCTAAATGGGCCATTCATGCGAGGGATGCTTCCTGCATACAACAATTTACGTGGATGAACAGTTCTCAATTGAATTGAAGTAAAATATTCATTGCACATGGTGTAGTCAGTAGTGTTTGTAGGCCTTTACGCCCTCAAAAATCCACTTCCTAGTTCGTAGCACTGAAAATAAAAATCAATGAATGACCGAGTCACATGTTACCAGTTTTAATACTTACATTCCCATTTTCATTAGTAAAATTCGTCTTATTTGATTCACAGTTCTTCACCATACAATAATTTTCGAACGATATTTTGAGGTTTTCGCCAAGACATTAGACAAAATTTCAATAATCAGCAACTAGGAACGAGCTTGATAAACAAAAGGCGATACGAGGTTGTCTATGGATACGAGAATCAAAACATTCAAAACGTGTTTGACCGAAACGGCCATGTGACTCTGACATTTCGCAATATTTCATATGTCCCTCGAATTGATATTTTAACCAGTATTAGGGCCTTAAAAACACATTTGAAACACAGATGGCGCTCACATCACTTTAGTCGCTTCGTTTCCTATCTTTCTTCTCTATAATCTTTGATTATAATATTTGATTGGTGTACTCTGTATGTTTCCTGTTCTTTTATCTTTTATCAGTGACTTATTTGTTACCAAGTCCTTTGAACGATGATGGGCATCATCGATAATCAGATGAGTGAGATGATTATTTTTTGACAGAAAAACTGGATTTTTGTGTCTATATGGTAATAACGAGGCAAGGCGACCTCCAACCAACACGTATAAGTGCATGCTCGTCACGAAAAGGGTGGAGTTTCATGATGAGCCGATGACGGGAAGAAAGTTTCTGAAGCTCAGCTAGCTCCTCAGCGAAATGAACAGATTGAACTAGACGTATTGAACAGATGTCTGCTCCCTGGTGCTCAACATAGGAGGGAAAACCTGAGCGACGGAATGATGGACCACGAGCATTCGCTATAAAAAGTCGACAAAAGGCGGCTCGAGTCGAAGATACGAGGAGAAACGTTCAATCATGGTGGGTTCATCGAAAATGGCTGCTAACATTAAAGCGGAGATCGGCTTGGCTTCGCCCAATGGGTGATGATGAATGTCTGCGGGCATCAATCTTCGAGAGACACAGTCAACTGGATAGTCCTCAGAAATCACATGCTTCTCATCAGAATCACAGGATTCTCACGAGGTAATACATTCAGCAAAGAGATGCTGCAAAACGTGGGTGGACAGATGATGCATGAATTTTGCGAGAATATGGACACCGCACAGTTTTAGTCACAGCCTTGCAAGGAGCGATTTGAGATTTTGCCGCTAGGAGGGAACATAGCGTTGATCAGATGATGCAGAAGTATGTATAATGTAGATAAATGACTGCAGCGTAGCTTGAGTCAGAGGCACCATACAAGCCGACCAACTTTGTTTTGTTTGTGAAGCTCTGCCAAAGTGGATAGCTGGGACTAAACCACAAACCTCATTAGATAGAGGTTGGTATCATTCGAGATGAAGTATACAGAGCTGACGGAAGAACATTTTGGCATAGAAAGTGACAGAAGTTAGTCATCCCAAGGGATCGAAGATTCTGGCCATCTGACTCAGCACAGTCCGTTCGATGATTGCCGATGAATTCAAGCAGACAGAATAGAAGTGATCTGATGCAGGATTCCTTCCAAGTCCCAGAATCTGCAGACTTGATTCACGGTCCAAAATAAGGTAGTAAATAGAGGAGGATTCTCTACGATGTTCAGAAGGAATACTGTCTAACAGACGAAGATGATTAGTAGCACATATGCGCAGTTCGAAACCGCCCGCCATCAGCAAATCCTGGAATTGCTGTGGCCAGCTGCCGAAGGGTCCTGAGCGCTGAGTAATGAGTAGAAAACACTCTATCGATGACGGTGCTCAAGCGATAATTTTGGAGGGGTTTCCTTTTGGTGAAACGCCAGAATATGTGTCGATAATCACTTTGCTCAGGGCGTATCAGGATAGATTTGTCGGATATCGGCAGTAAAGAAAAAAACGAAACAGAAGGGTGGAAATGTCCGCTTGTCGCTTCAGACCAGTAAGCAGAAGATCGTTGAGAGATTTCCAACTAGCGGATGCGCAAGAGAAGTTGAAGACTACTGTAATTTTAGTAGGAGGCTGGAGGATCATCTGGATGATTTACGGGTTGATGAGGAATTTTAAAGGGTTCATATTGAGGACAGTAAGATGACTCAAGAACACATTCCATGTAACCACTCTCGAGTTAATCTCGCATGAATTCATGATGGGCGCCACGAAGAGCAGGGTTATCATCAAGACGATATTCTAATCGAATAAACTGAATAGTCACCACATTGACGAAGGAGCCCAGACGATAAGATTACAAGAGCAAAAAACCAACAGCAAAAGCGATGAACGATGTCGACATGTTCCTGGTCTCATTACTCCGTGGAGTCCAGAGAAATAGTTTGAAGCTCAGTGACTGTAGGAGGACTTGTCTCAGCAGATGGTACGAATTGGGGAAATTTGGTCTTGTCAGAAGACCAATGGCAGGATGAAGGAGCATCAGGCTGTGATGGTGATGGAGAAGACACAGCAAATGATGACCCTGCAGAAGATGATGGGAGAGTGTTCTGAGTAATCTGAGGACGTCGAGCGCCACCATTATCAGTGTTATGGGAGAAGGAAACATATTCGGTGTTATTGCGACCTAAGCTGGTAGATAGTGCACCTGGAAGCTCAAACGATGGGCACAACCTGCCAGAAAGGTAATATTAGAGAGCACATCCAAGAAAATCATCATCTTTGTGGTACGAGGACGATAGAAGAGTGGATCATCTAGGCTGAATTTCTGATAATCATTCCACCGTCCATTGAACGCTTTGACAGGAAAGGGATCTATGTGGTTGTCGATAAAGTAGGCTTTCATGATAAGATGGGGAGGTTCTCCTTGGTGACAGAGGGGGTGACGTATGCGTACCCTTGGATGCGGAACTGATCCGCATTACTTAATATGAGGGGCGAAGTTGAATAGATTCAGAGTGAATGCGCAGACGAAGATTGGAAGCCCACTCTCGGTTGATAAGATTATATTGGCAGCCTGAATCTAGAAGAGCACGGCGGAACACAACATTCCACCGGTTATCTGTATGGATACAAGCGGTAGGCATGAGGTAGTCAAGATAATTGGACCGACGCCGACGCAAAGGAGACCGCGGAGATGATAAGAAAAGAACAGACGTTCTCGTCTGTTCTTTTCAGACAGATGTTTATTCTTTGAGGTTAGACGACCGCATGATGACCACCCTTGCGTCATTCGGAACCACTTCCAGAGGAGGAGCAAGATTCACCGAGAAGTACACACACGCAGACGACGAACCAGAGAACCTATAGGATCGTACACTAGCGTAAGCAGAACGGCGAGTGAACTAACCAGAGGATTAAGGCACAGACGATGAAGGAAAAGACGCTGAACCTGCTGGTAGTGAGAGGTCTTAACGACTGCTTCGGCATGGGACGAGGTAAATTCGAGCAATTGAGCGAGAGTAGGAAGGTCATCAGAGGATAACTGCCCTTCGAACAACTGGCGAGATGATACGTCTATGTTGCGCAAAGCCAGGGAGAATAACAGGTAGTTTGCCAGATCCGATTTGGCAACGCCTTGATGGCATTTATGGCATTCTGATGCGTTGTGACGAATTGAGGAGAAAATAGGACACAGATGCTAGCCGTGAATCCAATATCTGGTTCACATAAAGATCTGCTATCCGACGAGGGTTTTGATAAAGGGGGTAATACCCAGCGAGCACAAACATCCCTGGGATGTTTTGGGATGTTTCGAAAATGTTGGCATGAGGATGTTTCTTTGAAACGTAATATGCACTTCCCAAAGAGGTCTCCAAAGGCTATTGGAAATCTTTATTCGTTCCGATCTGTGCCATCTGTGGCATTTCTTCGTCTACCTACTGAGAGGTACTGTCGTGTTGAAAATAATGTAAACGTGTGGATATCTTCTCTTGGCGTCGCATAGTTTGCCTTGAGAGGTTTATTCCAAATAAAAAATATACAATTCACCTATTTCATTTTGCCGCCATTTCCACTTTCTTCGTAGTTTGGACTGTGGACTGTTCGGAGTTTAAAGTTTATTGGTGATTTGTATAATATTAACTACTTCTGTGTTGGTTTTGATTGTGAATTTAGGATCGATCTCTTCATAGTAACCAAATACAATTAATAAGTAAGTATTACATGAATTAAATGTATAGTATAATGTCCAGAAACATACATATAACCTCAAAAGAATCCACGCTGCGTGGTAAATATTATTTGTGTATTTGGGACTAGGTATAAGAGATCATTGTATTTTGGTTGAAATAATCGAATGGTATATGGAAGGTTATTATAATTATTCAAGAAATAACTTTATAAAGTTTAAAGCCATATCATCGAGGATTTCAACATATTTCGATAATCTATCTCTGCCGGTGATAATTCCCAGAATATTTTGTAAGATTACTCTTCCGACGATGATAATAATAATTCATCACTTGTGAATCACAAAATAATTCAAATTGTCCCAGAAAAGTTCTTGTTTTTGAAAACTCCCTTAAATTGTTGTATTGTATCTTTAAATACCAGTACAAATAATTAAATAAATAAAATCGTTTCGCAAATCAACCTGGTCAGGAGCTATACAACTCAAATCTTCCAGATCCTTTCATGCAGCTATTTTCTCTGTTATTTTAATTGGAAAAAATCATCTTAACCTTCATATATTTTGTGAATTAATTGTTTGAATTGTTTTTATTTTGTAGATGTGATCCATAAAAAATTCCAAATCACTAGGAAAGTATTCGAACTCTTCGCCAAAGATTGGTTAAGGCATATTAGGCAAAAGAGGAGGGACGATAAAATGAAGGGAAAATAAATTTTTCATAAATTTTTTTTCATTTTCCCTTTCGGTACATCTAAAATTATAATCAGTTTGTTTTCTATTATTTCTGTTTTTTTTATGTTACATGTGATATTTCTTTTAGGTTATTTATGTTTGTTTCATTGAATGTGATATATTTTTTTGTTTATTCTCCCTTTCTGTAGTATAATATTCATCAATTGTTTTTTGTTGTTCAATTCTTTATGTGAAATGTGATTTCTTTTCCTTTTGTACCTGTTGAAGTATCATTAAAATATTTTTATTCTTATATAGTATTCTGTATTTCATTTAAAATTGAATGTGGTATCCTCAAGCATTCAAATGAAAGAAAAAAGGCCTCACAAAAGAATTTAATATAAAGTCTTACAAACAGCGATTTCGTGTGCGCAAAGCGCTTTAGAAATGTTCTATTGTGTACATGAAAAGGCTATCAAAAAAACTTCTGAGTAGTTCTTTTTGTGACATCCCAGGGACATCCATATAATAGCCGCCTGCGGCGGACATTGGCTGTTCTATAAAAGTTCTATTCATGTATAAACAGAACATCGCAGTGGATGTTCAATGTCTCGAAATCTCTCACTTTTAACATCTCTGAGATGTTTTTGTGCTCGCTGGGTAGGATCTTGATAGACCGGAGGGTAATTCACCGAATTCATTTCGAAACCGTAGATGACAGAAACTGCTTCACCTAAAAGAGCAGACTTTAAGAGGTGAAACTTCTGAACGGGTGCCAGGGAACTGTTCTGATGCTGATGATGAATGTTGATAATTATTACTGTAGACTGTGGATATTGTAACGGTAGGTTCTTGCACAGGGGTTGATGAAAAAATTGATTTTTATAACCTTTTATTGTGGTAGAAATGTTTCGAAAAACTGAACAGTGGTGAAATAAATCTGCAACTAGGGAGAGTTTTCGTACTTTACGGAGTAAATTCTGAAAACTTGGTCCCAAAGGGCTCGCCAATTTATTAGTCTAAGTGCTCAAGAAAAAACGCTGTTCGAAGAATGAGCAATGTGAAAATTCTACGTGACGTATGTTTACTGAAGACAAGTTATCAGAAATTAATATTTGAATATGGGTGGAATAGGCAACCTGAGAAACATAACAAGGTATGTATGGGCGCAGGAAACTCTCAGATTATCCTTATTATCGTTACAATATTAAGGAGAAATCTAGGTGAATCTCCACTGGTCAGGTACCAGGTACCCTCCACAAGTAGAAACTCATCACCAATATAAAGTGATATCTTATTTAAAAATGAAGTATCGAACTTTTTTTAGGTTAGGTTAGGTTAGGTCAGGTAAGGTTAGGTTAGGTTTTAAAACGGAAAATGCTCTAGGTAAATATATAAAGAATACCTACTGAAGATCAAGAGAATAAGTGAATTGAATGTGGAGTTTATGAACTCACTTGTGGTGATTGTTTTTTTTTAATAGGTAAAACTAGTAGAAAGTTTCAGGAAAGAATATTAAAACACAAAGATTGTTTCATCGAAGACACTGAATATTCTACTGAGAATCTGTTGAATGAGAAGCACACGTTCAATGAAGGCTCCGAAATGTTACACATTCAAACTAAAAGTCAGAAACTGAGCCTTTTGGATAGTTTGGAAATTAATAACAGTAAGTTATCGTCGGATTTACTCTTACTCAACTAACAGATTGAGCTCAATTACTCCCCATTACTGAATTTATTAGTACTTTCGTCGATTTATTCGCTAACATAAATAAACAGAAAAATTATATAGAATTTTCGTGTTAAAAAAGGAAAAAATAAAAAACTTCGTTGAAATCTAAGGATAGATGATAGTTTCCGATCATATCAAGGAATAAAGATTTTAATAGAAAGTTTTTCATTTTTTATATTATTTTATAACCGATCCTCTGATTACTATCTGCTTTGTGATTGCTCTAACGTTTCCCGAAATTCCAATAATTATTAGCTCTCTTCTGATTTGTTCCTGCCACAAAATTGCTCCGAATGTTCCGGAAACTGTCATTACCCCCTCCAGATTCTCAAGAATAGAGTAAAATCCTTGCATCAAAGATTATAGAGTTAGGAAGACAGGAAACAGCCTCATATCGCTAGTACTAAAAACCGACTACGTTTTGGCCTGTGTTGCACACAATTGACAATCAGATGGCGCTGAAATCGTAGTGTCAAACTGTTAAATAACAGTTTTCTATTTCATAATTGAAGGGCGCGAAATTCGAATTCTATTCCTCAATAAAAGGGCGCAAAATTCGAATTCCATTCCTTTTATTAAATTCGAGTATAGACTTGTTCGAAACCAGAAAAAACATCCTGATCGACAAAACAAAAATAGGCCTTTGTTTTGTGATCAAGATGTTTTTTTTATCTAAACATTGTTGTGACTCAATTAATATTAATGAAATACTGTGTTAGATTTGCTATACTTTTTATTTGAAATATATAGACAAATTCGACAAATTTGAAGATTGTACCGGGCGTATTCAAAGGTCAGCCTTTTTTTAACGGAAGGTACAATGGGTGAAAATAATTCACTTTTGAAAACACCCTGTACACAAATAATTGAGCTCTGAATATAGGACACAACAGAACATGGTGAAATTTTATATATCAAAGGTGTTATTTTTACACAATACTTTTTTTCCAATCAATAAAATCAGTTGAATTTGTACAATTTTTATCAGAAATTAATATGAACAAATATTCGATACAACATATTTCAAGAATTCTTTTACATATTATTTACAGAATATTCAGAATCACAATTGAAAAAACAAATTTACATAGGTGTAACCTGTATGTCGGTAAAGATATGTAAGAATAACAAGTCAAGTCCAGAATGCGAATAACTTCATTAATAACATGAATTGCATATCAATATAATAATACATAGATCCAGCTTTACATAATAAAATTCAGTGATAAATTGAAATACGTGTATCTATTCTAATGTATAAAATTGTAGACAAAAAGCGACAATTCAGAAGATTTTCAAAAGTAGATTTTTTCGTCTGATGAAGGAGTCTGATATAGACTCCGAAACGTTACAAAGAATTATAATTTCAACGTTATTTATTTTGAGTTCATTGTCAGGCAACAATTTTTTCTAGTTAATTTGCTCCTGACAAATTAGTGCAAGAATTTACGCAGGAGCAAATCGTTGATTTCATTTTTAATTGATTTTGTTTCAGAGTTCCCTAAAAAGTTTATGAAGAGATAAAATTGTAGTGCCTGAATTGTTGAATATCTGACTGTCCGAAGCGGGGAGGCATTAAATTAATGAATCAAAAAGTTTGCGAGACATTTGCCCCAACTTCAGCATTCCATATTAAAAATATAGAAGAGGGTTCATTTTTCACAAAACAATGTGTAAGAGCCTAGGAGTACGGGTGCATTTTTTTTGGTTTCGAGAGAATCAGATTTGAAGTTGAAAATTATTTCCAAATTCGACCTGTTGGTTTCTCAAGTACTTTGTATTGCTCTGTCTTTTTCACTTGAAGTTTTGGACTTCATACCATCCTCAGCTTGTCCCACCACTTACTCATAGACAACATGGTGATCGTCAAAGTGAATCTTCACATAGACTAATTTCATCGAACATCAGAGAACAAATTTCTTTTTTCTGCTCAGTACCTCAAAGAATCTAAAATGACTCTACATATCCCAGGAGAAACTTTTTTACTGCAGTTCACCAAGTTAATGTCTTGACATACTGAAAATCCTCTTCACTTCAGAGTACAGAAAATAAAAATCAATCAATACTTATATTGATTGATTTTTATTTTGTTTTACTGGACTTATACCTTGACATCAACTGTATATAATTGAGATGAATAAATTTATGTTTATGTTTATATTTATGAAACTCATACAATGTGACTCTTAAGTCACATTGTATGAATTTCATAAACATAAACATAAACATAAATTTATTCATCTCAATTATATACAGATGATGTCAAGGTATAAGTCCAGTAAAACACGTTACAGAGAATACAGTGCGACACGATCATCGACAAACAACACAAAAAAAATTTTTCCTTTCACAGGTACGACTAGAATTTATGGGACAAAAATTCATCCATGGAGTAAAATGCATTTTCTTTAGGAAAGCGCCTTATTTTGCTTTTGAAGGCATTGTAATGTAGGGACGTCAAGCCATCCGGTAGTTGGTTATAAATTTCAGACTATTAAAAACGTGCATGTTTCGCGTTTTTTCCAGTCGATGTAATGGGGGTACATATTTGTCCTTGATTCGCGTGTTATGGCCGTGGACGGTCAAGTGTTTTTGGAACCTGTTTCCGCTCCTGTGTACATACAGAAGGCACTCCATGATGTAACAGCATGGGACGGTAAGTATTCCATATTTTTTTAAAAGTGGTCTACAGCTTGTCATTCGTCCTTCCCCTGCTACTATTCTGATAGCATGTTTCTGTTTTCGGACAATGCTTGCGGCTTCCGAGAACGCCCCCCAAAGAATGATGCCATAGGTCATCCTGCCGTGGAATTGAGCATGGTACACAATCGAGGCTTCTTTTTCTGCCAGAAATTTTTTTATATTTTTATCGCGAACAGTGCTGTCGAAAGCTTCCCAGACAATTCATTCACATGTTGTTCCCAAGCTAGGTTTCCACTGATCGATAACCCAAGCAGGGATATACTTTCTTTTTTACATTGTTTGGTGGTGATTAAGAGCTCCTTCGTTTTATCAGCGTTTTCACTAATTTTGTTGTTCCCGAACCACTCAACAGCATCATCTATGAATTTGTTCGATTTTTCCCGAAGTGAGCTTCCCACTTTATCTCTATTCATAAAAGAGACATCATCCGCGAAGAGAAGTACGTCATCCGCCACAACATTATGCACCAAGTCATCGATGTAGAGGGCAAATAAAATTGGTCCAAGCACCGATCCTTGGGGTACTCCACGAGTAACTTTACTTTTGGAAGATAACTTTCCATCAAGGTCCATTATTTGACTACGATATTGCAGGTAAGATTTCATCCAAGTGTATGTCCAAGTGCTGTCCCTCGGACTCCAACATACTCCAATTTGGATAAGAGTTTTTGGTGATCCACGCAATCGAATGCCTTACTCAAATCCATGCAGGTTAACGTCACTTCATCTGTGCTGTCTAGAGCCTCCATAATGAATTCCATTAACTGGATCAGGGCTGTTATTGTGGATTTTCCTCTCCTGAAACCATGTTGCCGACATGAAAGCAACATGCTTTTCTCTAAAACTGAGAGCAACCTTGTGTTGATAAGGGACTCGAATACTTTTGAAAATGCTGGCAGTATAGATATGGGCCTTTAATTCTCGTAGAGATTTTTTTCTCCCTTCTTATGCACCGGTGTTACCCTTGCCAACTTCCACTCATCCGGGAAATATCCCTGCTCGAGACAAGAATTTATCAATAACAAAATCAGAAGCAGATCGGTAAAACACGTTTTATTGATCAATAACAAAATCAGAAGCAGATCGGTAAAACACGTTTTATTGATCAATAAAACGTGTTTTACCGATCTGCTTCTGATTTTGTTATTGATTTCACAACACGTTTATGGAGAATTTCATTCACAAGAATTTATCAGTTGCGTGAGTGGGTCCACCAGGCTATCAATTGTCTCTTTAAGTAATTTCACTGAAAAGCCATAAATATCTTTTGAGGGTTTGTATTTCATAATATTCACCTTTTTGTTCTTCAAAAGGGCATCACACCCTCCTGGGTCGGTGTTTTGTTCATTCAATTTCTCTGCAATAGTAGTGAAGTAATGGTTCAGTTTTTCCTCAGACAGGCCAGCGGTGTTTAGCGCCCTCGTAGTGTTCTTTATCCTAGAATTTATGACCTTCCCTATCGACCGACTTTTGTTTTCCGATTCATCAAGGAATTGCGTATCTCTGTTTTTGATGGTATCAGTTACTAGTGGCTTCAGCTTCAATTTCATTTCCTTTTACAGTTTAAACGAATTCTCATCCCTTCTGACTTGAAATATGGTATGAGTAGCATCTACCTTATTTTATAGATCGATAATTTCAGGTGTCTCCCAAAGTTTGTTGCTATGAGCATTTTTCTTTTTTATTATTTTCTTTTCAGGAAAACATTGGCGGAATAAATCCAAAACAGTGTCGTGGAAATTCTTACACTGCTCACGAACAGAGTTCCCACTCATACATCCCCAATCAACAGCTTTAATTTTGTCGCGGAACAGGTGAGTATTATCTTCGTTCATAATGCGGATAGTCTCATATTCTGTTTTTTCAGGAGGGTTAGTCATCGGAATCTCCAGCTTTTGTCCCTTATGGTCCGAGAAGTGATAATTAATTGTCTGCGCTCTATACATCGTACTATTCATATTAGTAAATATGTTGTCGATGCAATTTGCAGATGTTAACGTAACACGGGATGGCTCACTGAATATTATATGTAGACCATATGACAGAAGTATTTCTTGTATTTTTATTTTATCGCCTGTTTCCTCACAGAATCACACATTAAAATCTCTCGCTATTATAATATGTCGATGCGATTGATTTGAAATGTAGTTGAGGGCTTCATCAAATTTTTGCAGGAACAAATCGAAGTCGCCCTTTGGGGGCCAATATATGCACAAGAAACTAGTATTCGTGGATCTCTCTAACACAGCACACATTTCAACATGCTCCTCTACCGTCATTTCCCTTATTTCAGGTATTTGGGTTGTCTAAACGTCTTCTCTTGTTAGTATAAGGCTGCCGCCATGTTGTCCTTTTTTACGAGAGTAAGCACTTGCAACCTTATAAGGTAGTTTGTAGTTTTCTGAACTTAGTACAAAGTCTATTTGATCTAATAGGAAAGTGTACCCATTGTGTGAGTTCAGATTTAAAATAAAATACGTAACGAGGGTCTCAATCTCACAGTTTTATTTCTCGGAATTACGACCGGTTTCGGGATGTCTAAACGCATCCCATCTTCAGGTTCCTAAAAAAGATTTTTTTCTGAGATGTTACCCAGGTAACAAACTAACAATAAGAATACCAACCTGTGATGGACTACAGTTACAAACTAGGAACTCGGTTACAAAATTCAAAAATTCAAATATACAAATAAAACAAGCATACATAGGAAAGGTGTTTACAAAATGGTGGTTTTATGACGCAGCAGTAAAGATAAAAGTTTAGAGCGCTATCTACATTTTCGTATTGTAAAGGAGACAATAAACAACAGATAACTACGCATTAAGAGTAGGAAAGAAGACTGAGAAAAGGGAACTACCTTTATATTCTGTTTGGACGTTCAATGATGTCCGGGAGTTAATTTTATATCTCATAATTTCCAAATTTTCCAAACAATTCAGTTTACGGCCTTTTTCCACAAAATGGACGACTTCGAAACAATCATCGGTATCAAGATTGTGGTTGGTCTCAAGGATATACTTGGCAAATAAGGACTAACATGAATTATTTCTAATACACCTTAGGTGTTCCTGCTTTCTAACTTTAAAATTTCTAAAGGTACGACCAATATATACGGCACCACACTCACATGATAGTTTATACACCCCCGACCTATTTAAAATCGGGACTTTGTCCTTGTTATTAATGATTATATCTCCAATTGTTTTATCAACTTTAAATGAAATAACACAGTCATCAACCTTCGACAATGCATTCTTAATTCGGTAGGCGGTTGGATCTATGAAAGAAAGAGAAAAGAATCTTTTGTCCTCTTTTTGCTCTGTGTCATAGTTTGTTAGTGGAAATATCTCATGTGAAAGGGAACGGTTTCTGCACTTTTGAACAAGTTTGTCAACTAAATTTAAGTGATATCCATGATTAAAAGCGATTTGTTTTATAATCTTAATTTCATTATTAAAAGAAACATTGTCCAATGGTAAGCTACAGGCTCTATTAACGTAGCTATGTAACGCGGCTACTTTATGTGAAAAAGGGTGGTTAGAATTGTTGTCAATGATAACTCCTGTGTGGGTACGTTTTCTATATACACTCACTTTCAAAAGTTTTGCACCCCCCCTGTAGTGGAGATAAAATAATCAAGATTCACAACAAATTGTTACTGACAACAACAGAAACTTTTTGACCACCAAATTAAACGATAACATTACGAAACAAAAAATTTTCTTGCGTTTAAATATCGATTTTGTCAAATGTGTGCCTTTCTGCGGACCAGTAGTTTTTCGTTTTAAGTACCGGTTAGTTCAAAAACTGTGTAATATGCCCAGAAACGAGTTGTCTGAGTTTGACAGAACTAGAATTATTGCTCTCTGGCAAGGTGGGCTCTCACGCCATCAGATAGCCAATAGACTAAACATTATTCGAAGCACGGTTAGCAGAACGATTAGGCGCTATGAGGAAACTGGTGGAGTGCATAATAGACCTCGAAATGGTCATCCTCGTGTTACCACGATTCGAGAAGATCGGTATATTGCCCAATCAGCCCGTAGAAATAGGTCAGTGACGGTACCAACACTCAGGTCGGAATTCCAAAAAGCCCACAACCGTGTAATTTCATGTGCTACAATTCGTAGAAGAATTTAAACATCAGGATTGCGGTCCAAAAGTCCTCTCAGAGTTCGTTTATTAACAGTTCGTCACCGAACCGCTCGTCTGCAGTGGTCGCGAGCTCATCAAAACTGGCATTTAGAAGAATGGAGGAATGTGCTATTTACAGATGAGTCACGGTTTGGGTTAGTAAGTGATGACTACCGCTTAAGAGTTTGGAGGGAACCAGGATGTCGAAATAGACCTGAGAGAGCTATTCAAGTTGCTCCTTTTCGCGGTGGCACTGAAATGTTTTGGGGAGGCATAATGTTTGGAAGAAGAACGCCACTAATTCACATATCCGGGACGTTGACTGGTGCATATTGCCTCGAAAATATCATAAATCCTGTAATTATACCCATGGGTAATGAATTAGGGGCTCAATTTATCTTTATGGACGATAATGCCAGGCCACATAGCACTAGAGGTGTTCAAGAAGCCCTGGAAAACCAAAACATTATCAGATTAGAATGGCCCGCGATGTCTCCTGACATAAATCCTATAGTGCATATATGGGATCATGTCTCCAGAGCCGTTTTCCGTCGAAATAATCCACCACGAAATTCACAAGAACTTATTGTAGCTGTTACCGAGGAATGGATGAACATTCCGCAGGAAATAATCAATAATTTAATTTTTGGAATGCCTAGACGAGTGAATGCATTGCTGAGCAACAGAGGCTCAAATACTGCATATTAGTTTGCTCTTTTATTAATTAACTTTTAATTTTCCGTTTAAATTTAATTTTTGTTTTTGCAATTTTTTATTCCTAATTTGTATTTGTTGTTTCAACTTCATAATTTTATGAAATGAAATTGATTTCATTTTATTTCTGTGAAAGCCTTTCATTATCCTTGAACCCGAGGGTATCATTTTTTTTTCAAAGTTTGAGATAGCCTTAATAATTAGGGGGTGCAGGACTTTTGAAAGTGAGTGTACTTCGAATTTATGTTTACCTTCTACGTTAGTGATTGTGAGGTCTAGGAAGTTTATTCTCTTATTTTCCTCTATCTCCATGGTGAATTTGATGTTATCATGTTGGTTATTAACTAAGTTCAAGAAGCTATGTAATTCTGAGATGGAGCCAGTCCATAAAAACAAAATATCATCCACATACCTATGATAGTAGAGGATCAGTCTTCTAAATATTAAATTCCCTAATATGTATTTAGTCTCAAAGTAATTCATGAATAAGTCAGCTAAAAATGAGGCAACAGGTGAGCCCATAGTCAGACCATCTTTCTGGACGTATGTGTTACCGTTAAACGTGTAAAAATTTTGCTGAAGGCATATTCTAAAAAGGTTCATTATATGCGGTAAAGCTGTGTCTGGTAAGTCACTGTTCACCAGGTTTTCTTCCAAAATGACCAGGAGTTCTGTTGTTGGAATGTTCGTAAAAAGGTTCGTTACATCCCATGACACGAAGAAACCTCCTTCTGGGATTTCCACTTCTTTAATCTTGTCTGCAAGGTATTTAGAATTGGGGACAGTGTACTGGAATTGGATGTTTGTGTTGGCTCTAAGATAGTTGTTAAGCCACTTTGCTAGTTGGTATGTGGGGGAAGATATAAAGGACACGACTGGTCGAATGGGCATCTCATCAAAAACGTCTGTTTCGATTAGACCATAGAGTCTGGGGATCAGTGTGTAATCTGGTGAAAGAATAGATGACGTCCTATCATCTATGATCTCACATCTTTTGATGACCTCTTTAACTTTTTTGATAAATGTTGGAAGTCTGGCATTGGCTTGTGTAAAATTATTGGATACCAGGAATTGTTCGACCTTCTTGATATAGTCAGTTGTTCTTAGAATGACAACTGTGTTGCCTTTATCAGCCTTAGTAACTGTGAGTTCATTAGAAGTTAGTTTATGTTTAATGGATCTGATGGTTTTCAACTCTTTATAACTTTGGTAGCCATTGGGGGGGTTGTTAATTTCTCTTAGACGTTCTCTCAAAATTCCCTTGCATTCATCTCTCACAACTTCTCTCGATTCTGCTCCCAGGGTCTGCAAGATACTCTCAGTTTCTGCAGCTAAGATTTCCAAGTTTTTCAACTGTTCACCTTTGTTTTGGGTTTTGGGTTTAAATGTAAAACCTTTACTGAGTAATTCGTTTTCTTCGTCAGTTAAAGGTACACCCGAAAAGTTCAACACTGGGGGGTAAAAATTTACCATGGAGATAGAGGAAAATAAGAGAATGAACTTCCTAGACCTCACAATCACTAACGTAGAAGGTAAACATAAGTTCGAAGTATATAGAAAACGTACCCACACAGGAGTTATCATTGACAACAATTCTAACCACCCTTTTTCACATAAAGTAGCCGAGTTACATAGCTACGTTAATAGAGCCTGTAGCTTACCATTGGACAATGTTTCTTTTAATAATGAAATTAAGATTATAAAACAAATCGCTTTTAATCATGGATATCACTTAAATTTAGTTGACAAACTTGTTCAAAAGTGCAGAAACCGTTCCCTTTTACATGAGATATTTCCACTAACAAACTATGACACAGAGCAAAAAGAGGACAAAAGATTCTTTTCTCTTACTTTCATAGATCCAACAGCCTACCGAATTGAGAATGCATTGTCGAAGGTTGGTTACTGTGTTATTTCATTTAAAGTTGATAAAACAATTGGAGATATAATCATTAATAACAAGGACAAAGTCCCGATTTTAACTAGGTCGGGGGTGTATAAACTATCATGTGAGTGTGGTGCCGTATATATTGGTCGTACCTTTAGAAATTTTAAAGTTAGAAAGCAGGAACACCTAAGGTGTATTAGAAATAATTCATGTGTGTCCTTATTTGCCAAGCATATCCTTGAGACCAACCACAATCTTGATACCGATGATTGTTTCGAAGTCGTCCATTTTGTGGAAAAAGGCCGTAAACTGAATTGTTTGGAAAATTTGGAAATTATGAGATATAAAATTAACTCCCGGACATCATTGAACGTCCAAACAGAATATGAAGGTAGTTCCCTTTTCTCAGTCTTCTTTCCTACTCTTAATGCGTAGTTATCTGTTGTTTATTGTCTCCTTTACAATACGAAAATGTAGATAGCGCTATTAACTTTTATCTTTACTGCTGCGTCATAAAACCACCATTTTGTAAACACCTTTCCTATGTATGCTTGTTTTATTTGTATATTTGAATTTTTGAATTTTGTAACCGAGTTCCTAGTTTGTAACTGTAGTCCATCACAGGTTGGTATTCTTATTGTTAGTTTGTTACCTGGGTAACATCTCAGAAAAAAATCTTTTGTAGGAACCTGAAGATGGGATGCGTTTAGACATCCCGAAACCGGTCGTAATTCCGAGAAATAAAACTGTGAGATTGAGACCCTCGTTACGTATTTTATTCTATTTGATCTAATTTGTTTTTAAGACTCTTGGCGTTTAAATTCAATATCGCATCAGTTTTTAATTTATTCTTCTTTTTTGCCTTCAGTACAACGTCATCAGCAGCTTCCACCAGTTGTTCCCTGAAAAAACCCGAATCTCCTAATGACTACCCCCGCCGGCCAGTTTTCATCTAGCAATGACAGATCCGCACCAACCTTGAACGACCCGGTATTAGCGGTAGCACGCTTTGGGAGTTTCTCTATAATAAAATGTTTCCCCGGAAACTTTTCTTTGAGGTGACTTTAATATGGACTTATTTACATTCTCGCCTACATGCCCCACGTAAAGCCATATACGCTTCGGTACTCCAGAAAAATTCGCCGAGCCTACGCACGTTCCAGTTACTCCTACATTTTTCTTTAGCGGCCTATTTCTATCTTTTCTCTCATTTACAGTTTGTGCATTTTTATTACTATTTTCAGCTTTCTTAACTATATTAATAGTTTCCTGAACAGCGCAGGTTTCAATTTTTCTCACTGTTTTCTTCTCGGGATGTTTGATACCTTCATATTATACAGGGTGTCCCAGACGCCGACGTCAAGCCGAAAAAAGCCGATAGACCAAGTCATGATAGTTATCAGAAAAATATTAAAAAAAATCTAAATTATGTATTTTAAAAATTATTGCCATATTAAAAAAAAACGAGAAAATCTACACACTGTGATGGTTTTTTAACTCCGGTTACTACAAATCTTCATTTATTTACAATTTTATTTTTATTATGTAATCTTGACTAGTGCTTCTGTAAGCTGTCGTCAAAAATTCAAAGGTAACTACGCCAGCTTTGAAGAAAATGACACTTTTTGCCCAACTAAGTATGCAAAATTAATACTTCGCCACATTTAAACTGGCTGTACTGAAAAAAAAATGTACTACGCTAGGTGGACAAGTTACCTTAAAAGTTGGCGCATTTAATAAGGATTCCAAAATATTATGACATTTGCTAGAAAATTTGACAATTAGACTTGGACAATTTTTTTTTGTAAAAAAAACCCAATTTCAAACAAAATTTTATTACTAGATTTGACTACTAGATTCTAGTTTGAGTGACACGGAGAAGTGTAAGCGAGACAGAAATCGTATTTCCAGGTAGTTCAGGGCACCGCAGGCCAATCAATGACTCATTCTTATTTGCTTCTAACCAACCAAAACCAATCCTTAACTTAAAGCAAATAAGAATGAGTCATTGATTGGCCTGCGGTGCCCTGAACTACCTGGAAATACGATTTCTGTCTCGCTTACACTTCTCCGTGTCACTCAAACTAGAATCTTGTAGTCAAATCTAGTAATAAAATTTTGTTTGAAATTGGGTTTTTTTTACAAAAAAAAATTGTCCAAGTCTAATTGTCAAATTTTCTAGCAAATGTCATAATATTTTGGAATCCTTATTTAATGCGCCAACTTTTAAGGTAACTTGCCCAACTAGCGTAGTACATTTTTTTTTCAGTACAGCCAGTTTAAATGTGGCGAAGTATTAATTTTGCATACTTAGTTGGGCCAAAAGTGTCATTTTCTTCCAAGCTGGCGTAGTTACCTTTGAATTTTTGGCGACAGCTTACAGAAGCACTAGTCAAGATTACATAATAAAAATAAAATTGTAAATAAATAAAGATTTGTAGTAACGGGAGTTAAAAAACCATCACAGTGTGTACATTTTCTCTTTTTTTTTAATATGGCAATAATTTTCAAAATACATAATTTAGATTTTTTTTAATATTTTTCTGATGACTATCATTACTTGGTCTATCAGCTTTTTCCGGCTTGACGTCAACGACTGGGACACCCTGTATATAACTTAGAATTCTCAGGAGATACATTTTCGCTCTCTGTAATATGTTTATGATCTGTTTCAGATAAATGTTTGTTATCTTTTTCGATTACAGATGGCGCCGTCCTTTTGTTTTCATTAACCCTTTCAATTAGAGTTATGTACTCTTTCAAAAATGCTATTTTGTCATGCAGCTTCTCGATCAAATTGGATTTTTCCTCAATTATGCGATAAAGATAATTTAGCTCTTTTCTGTGATCATTGCTAACTGACGGAATCTCAGGATCTATCACTGGAATATCTTCGCTACAGCCCTCAGAAATAATCTCATTTTCTGTTGTCTGCATTTCTCCCATTGATTGTTCGAATAACACTCCATTCAATTCAGTAAGGCGTATTTTCAGTTTGTGTATTTTAAGATCTTTATCCTGGCATTGGCATTTTTTTGAGGTTAGGTCTTCACAACAAACAATTTGTCTTTCTGTCCCCACATATAGTCCACTAATTTTAAGAATACAGCTCGGGTGATATGATTTGCTGCATTTAGCCAATTAGATAATAATATGCGGTATTTAACTTTTCTGTCATTTCTTTTGTTAATGGAATTTTTGTCCTGTTTTATGGATATCATCTCATCTAGTAACTGTTTTTTTTTTTTTTATTCACATGCATACCTAATATTCCCACTGAGCCAGAATCGAAATTGAAGGAATGAAGACGACTTCTTACATGTTCCGCTAGTGCCGTATTATTTTCCTGTTTGTTTTTTAAAGGATTGAGGATTGAGCGAGTCTCTTTTGTATTCAGAAATTCGGTCCTCAAGGTAGCGGCTAGTTTGACCAATATATGTGGCCGGATAGTCGTTACAGGATATTTTATATACGATGTTACTTAGTAATTCTTTGGGAGTTACTCTTTAAGTTTAAGTAAAACATTTTTAACAGTATTGTCAGATTTGAAGGCAATATTTATGTTTAATTTGGTGAATATATTTTTGATTTGCTCTCCTAGATTGCCAATGTAAGTTATTTCGAAATATTTTTGATTTTTTTTTTCCTCTTGTGATCTAGGATGCTAAGATTAACTCTTTTTCAGAATTTCTTTCAAGAATTTGGTAGAATAATTATTTTTTTTAGAATTGTTTGTATTTTAATTATGTTTTTCTCGTGGAATTAGAATCACAAAATAATTCACTACCCTTTCTCGATACTTTGTGGATCAGACGAGATAATAATATATTAACAGACTGGTACCAGAAACCAACTTTTTCCGGCAGAATACTCAAATTCAACTCAAAGCACCATATGGCACAGAAAATAAACATAATTAATAATTTAAACCTAGAACTCTCAAACTTTCCGATAATGAATTCCACGAGAAAAACATCTCTTCTTCTTCTTCTTTATCTGCCTGTGGTTATCCAGTGTTGGATATAGGCCTCCCCGGGCCTCCCCTGTTCGTCTCCATAATTCTCTCTCTTGCGCCATTCCTGCCCAGTTAAACCCTGCTGTTTTTTTTTTGGTGTAGCAGGGGGAAAATCTGCAAGACAGACGAACCACCCTCTCCTGAGGAGGAACAGTGTGGGGTTTCTCACTCTCCTGAGCTCGAGACCCACTAAAAACCCTCAACTGCTTCTTGAATTTTGGTTGCGGGCATTTGCCAATAAACTGTTCGTCTCTTGGTCGGTTTTCTTCTCGCACACTATCGTGCTGAGATTTTTATGTTTATCCTCTTTATTGAATTTTTCAATAGGTTTCTGTTGTTATTTCAATCTCTTCCTAATTGATCTCTTGGTCTCCTTCGGTAAATTCGCATTCTCCTTTTGTCTTCCTCTGGGTCGTAGTCCACTAGTCTCCTGAGTTCTTGATTCGGATGGTTTCTCGCTGTTTCGAATAATTTCTCTGCTTTTCTGTTCATGAATTCCGTTATGGTTTCCCATTTCAGGTCCTTATAAATCTGTCTATTCCTGATAAACCAAGGTGCATCTATTGCACATCGTAGCAGCTTGTTTTCAGTGGCCTGAATTCTTTTGATATGGCTCTTTGCCGCGAAACCATAGGTAACTGATCCATTAGTCAGTTGAGGCCTAGAAACGTCTTTGATTATCTTCAATTTTGTCTCTTTCGACATGTGGCTTCTTCTTCCTATCAGGATAGAGTCTATTCATCGCTGCTTTCGTTTTGTCGATTCCTTGTTTGATATGTAAGTCCTTTGTCAAGCGTTATTCCTAAATATTTGGCTTCATTTTTCCAGTCGATTTCTTCGCCATCAACATCCAGTTTCGTTGCGGGTAGCAGTCTTCTTTTCTGTGGTAATATTGCTTGGCTCTCTGTCCATTGAGCTTAATTTTCCACTTTATGCAGCAGTCATTTGTTTCGTCAATCGTCTCTTGAAGAACTCGTTCTATTACTTCTGGGTTGCGGTGTCTAGTTGCTATGCCTGTGTCGTCAGCATATAACGTTAGCATGGTTCTTGGATTTTTCGGAATATCGTGGATGTATATGTTGTACAGAAGTGCCCCAAGTACTGATCCTTGGGGTACTCCAGCCTCTATATCTCTTGTTGAGGAGCATTCTCCTCCCACTTTCACGTAAAATCTTCTATTTTTGAGATAATTCCATATAATTGTTGTTCTGTTGAATGCTCTCTTCCGAATCCGAATTGTTCTGGTGGTATTAGTTTCAGATTTTCGGTTTCCTCATTTAGCCTCGTGGCGATAATTCTTTCTACTACTTTTCCTAACGCCGACAGTAGACTTATCGGTCTGTAGTTTTGTGGAAACTTCTTCTCTTTGGATGGTTTATTGAATACTATGACTTCTGCTGTTTTCCATTCGCGATATTTGTTAGAGCGGCTATACCTTTTCTAGGTAATTTCTTTAACATAACATTCGTTATTTTATCGCTTCCGGGAGCTTTCCTCTTCTTCAAACTTCTAATTATTTCCCTGATTTCATTTGGCGATGTTGGCTTGTCTAATTCAGCAGTCGCTGGTAATTCATCCATTTCTTCATCATTTTCTTCAACCAGTTCTTCCAAATCTTCATTATCGTCGTCTATCCTGTAATTTATTCTCGATTCTCGTTCGATCGAGTCCACCAATGCATCTGCCTTATCAGTATTGGTATACGCCATTCCCCTGTCTCAGTGTAGGGGTGGAATTTTCCTCTCGTAGGCTTTTTTGCATTCCCCAGGCAAAATGATCGATTGTATTCAGTTCTTGAACCCTTTTGTTCCATCTGCTTGTTCTTAGATTTTTCAGGGCATTTTTCAGAACTTGGCTATGTCGGTTGAGGTTCCTTCTATTCAGATCATTTTTATTCATCCGATATATTCTTCTGAGTCTTCGATTTTCTCGTTTAAGTTCTTTTACTTCTTTAGGCATATAGCCATATGGATGATTTGATGCTGGTCTCTTCACTCTTCTCGTGCTTTTTTCGTAAGCTTTCAATATAATCTCTTCCGGTTTATCAACCGCACATTCCAGATCGTCTGGAGTGCTTATTGTTGGAATTTCTGTTATTTCCGATTGTACTAAATGGCTGTATTTAGCCCAATTGGTTTATTCTCTTATTTCCAGCAGTTTTTCTCTTGGTTCTTCTCCAATTGTCAATTCCACGGGATTGTGGTTTGAGGTTCCATCTTCCAAAGTTTCAATCGAGAATTCTTGAGTTATATTTTCCAATATCGCGATATCTATTACATCTGGTATTCCTCTACCAAAAGCAAGATATGTCGGTAGCTCTGGTCCAATCATTATGGCATTTTGTTTTTCGGCGAAATCCTTGAGTTTTTTGCCATTTCTATTCTCTGTTATGCTGTTCCATAATGGGGATTTACAGTTGAAATCTCCGATGGAGATTTTCGGGTTTGATCCTTCCAACATGTTGTTCATCTCTTCTTCCAATGAATTGTTTTGTGGTGGCTTATACGCCGAGGTTATTTCGACTCTTTGCCGATTTAATTCGGCAACAATCGTCACTTTTTCTGTTTTTCCTTGTGTTGCGTCGGATCTACTACTAAAGTAGTGTTTCAGATCTGTTCTCACCAATACTGCTACTCCTCCTATGGTGTTTGTAATTCTGTCACATCCATATGTTCCATATGTCGTCTGTTCCGGTTTATTCTTGTTTCCTGTAGGGCTATAATATCAGGTTGTTGTTTTTGTAACCTTCTTTTTCTGTTCAGCTGATTTTCGGGAATTCTTCTTTCTGGTCACCAACTTGAACTCGCTACATCCTTTGTAGCTAGCTGGATGGCCCTCTTCTCCACATAAGACGCATGTGGCATTTCTCTTTTCACCTTTTCTGGTGAGTGTGCAGTCATTGCTGCTATGACCTGAGCACTTCACGCATCTCCACGGGAAGAGGCATTTGTTCTGTGCATGTCCGTACCTTTGGCACCTAAAGCACTGGCTTGGACTTTCAGGCCTCTTTTTGTGTTCAACCACAATACAGACGTTGTAGAGTCGCTTCACTTCGAAGATTTCCTTTTTCTGGGTTTTAACTAGGTAGAGAGGTATGGGCTTCTTCGTCTTGTTCGATGTCATTCTGGACACCTCAGCGTCTGATATTCCCTGGAATATCAGGACGTCCTTAATCAACGCAAGATCAGCGTCGATTGGTAAATGCCTAATGACGGCATATATCATCTTCTCCTCCTCCATTTGGTAGGTACAAAATTCTTTACCAAGCTGCTCGAAGAATTTTGTGATTTTTCTAAAATCATCTACGGTTGACGCGATGATTTTTACACCGCCTTTAACTACAGTTGCGCGGTTGTAGTCTATCCGTTTTGTGTAGAGAGCTTTAGATATCTCTACCCAATTTGAGGTGCCCATCATCGTGATGGGTGGAATTTTATCTCTTTTAGGCACTTCCGTTGCCTTCTTGACAGTCTCCTCATCAGAAGAGGAGCTTTCTTTTCGCGCGCGTTTAGTTGGGGGCGCGTTTGGGGCCTTCGCAACCTGCGTTGAATCATTTTTCCTTGTTTTGGGTTGTGAAACAATTCCTTTAAGGAAATTATTTTTGGAACCCGCTACCGGCTTTGTGATTGCGGCGTAAGTGGGCGATTTCGGCATATTATTGCGGGTCATTTCCTCCCTCAAGAGGCGCATCTTATTGACTAACTGTGACACAGTTTCAGTCAATTTGACAATTTGAGCTTTCAACTGCCCATTCTCTTCCCTGAGCTTTACAAGCTCCTCGTGTTCGCCGTCCTTCAGCATCGGTCGCTTCCATATAGAAACCCTCATTATCTGAGGTTTCCGACATGGTTTCATACTCAGATTTCTCAAAATATCAAACAATTTGAAAATAATTAAATATTCAGGAATCTTCACTGAAATAGTCCAATATAAAACTATGGTATAAAGCCAAAAGTTTTCTACGCTATGAGAAAAAGTCAGAAAAAAGATACGAAAAATAAGCTCACCTGATGTTTTATGCAGTATCAACGATCAAGAGTCAAGACCTGGGCACTGGCAGATGAACAGCAACTTTGAAAATTTTAACAAATTAAAATTCCGATAACAAATATAGAACCTACACAAACTTCACAGACGGAATCAAATATTCCGTAGCTTGGCTAGTGGGCACTTTCACTTCGACTTTCTCTTCCGCTTTCACTTTTATAGCACTATAGCACGTCTGCTCTTGTCAAAATCTCACTCGGGACTAATAGAAAAAGGTTTGACGTTGACTGACCCTTATTCCTTACCGGCACGCGCTACTGAGTATTATCGAGTAAAACAGAGCGCCACCTAGTATGAAACGAGAACCGATGCAATCCCCACCAGATCGCAACCCAGACGAAGACAATAGCATCTGTTTTTCTTCGGTGGAACGTTCTCTATTTAGTGGCCCTGACGATGGCAAATTGGCTCAATTCATATCGTAACACTTGCTGATATTCATATCGGCGGGTGGTATGCATCTGAATTAATTCTTGTTATTTTATTCATTTCCTTCCTGTTAAGGCATGATCTTTCTAGTTAATGTTTATAATGGGTATTTTTGAACCCATGATTGTTCATAAATTAATAATTAAACTAAAAACTGAAAAAAAAAACTTTCACTTATATGAGTCATCATCAATCATCAATCACTGTAACATGTCCAGGTGGAAAAAGATGAACTCATATCAGTGGAAATCATGAAATTCAGTTTTTGAAACAATTATGGAATTTCATCTAGTTTCAATAATAATTAATATTTTATATTTCAATTTTATTCCCAGATATGAACGGACAAGAATTCAGCTATTTTGGCAAAGAGATGATAGAGTACATTAAAAATTATCTGGAGAATATTGAGTCTCGAAGGGTGACACCAAATATCGAACCAGGGTATTTGAAAAAACTAATCCCCGAAGAAGCTCCTGAACTTCCCGAGCAATGGAAAGACATAATAGAAGATATAGAGAATAAAATCATGCCTGGTGTGACTCACTGGCAGCACCCACGATTTCACGCCTATTTTCCTTCGGGCAATTCTTATCCTAGTATAATGGCGGAAATTTTGAGTGCAGGAATTGGATGTATTGGATTTTCTTGGGTAAGATATTTCGTCATTTGCCGTTTAGTTAATAAGAAAGTTTTTTCACATTGATGTTTGTGTCAATCTTCATCTCAAATTTAGAAGCAAAATGGAAAAATATTGAAATTTGATCTACCTACTAAGTGGATAATCAATTCGGTAGATTCAATTCATAAGCTTGAATCAAAAGGACGTTCAGACGCCAGAAGAAGGGAGATTCATGTGTTCATGGAAACTCCTACTGAAACACCAGAAATCTTTTTTGTTCCTCGTTGTGAACTAACAAATTAGAGTTATTCTAGGAACATAAGTTAACACAATAAGGTGGCGCATCTAAGAGTAATCTAATTGAAAAAATCGAAATAGGTAGTTGACAATCTTTTCAAATGAAGGACTTTACTAAATGTTGATTTAATGTCGAGGATAAACTCCCAAATTACTGCTTTTGTACGGGGTGTCTCGAATAAGAACCGAAAAACCCCATAAGTAGTATCTAGAGGCTCTAGATTCATATTTTTCAAATATGAATGGAAATTAAAATCAATGTAACTCCTGAACGGAATAATCGATTCATCCGAAATTTGAAATGAAGATAATGTCCATGAGGGTCCAGAAAACTGCAATCAAATATCATTCGATTTGCAGGACCGTATCACATAAATTTGGACAGTTCTTAAAAGTTCGCTCTGTTCAATGAATTTCATGATTTCTTCGATAGCTGCGTAAACTGTAATGGAATTATTTACGAACCGAATATCAGGGTGGCTCAGTGCTTCTTCTACAAGCCGGTTGGCCGAAAGGGAACAGTCCATTATTGTTATTGAGGGGAGGAATGTCACTTCAATAATTTTGACGTTTTGAAATTAAGTTGATACCTAACTATTGTGAATATTTTGCTGGAAAGAATTAATTCAGATAATGAAAATGAAGTATTATGTACACGATATGACAAGCTGCTAATGTACCATACAGAATTTATTGCCCGAAAATTTGAACTAAAATTTTTATAGCATTGTTATGGGTAACTATTGAGATTTGTCAATAAAGTTCTTTCTCTGTACTTGTATCTTAGTATTTATTGTTGAAGTCGTAGATAAAGTATACAGGGTTGGGATAAAGTTTGGCACCGAATTAATATCTTTAAAACAAAACGGGCGATATTTTTTAAATTTGGCAGCTGAGTGTAATGGACCACAATGCATCTGATGAGCATATTTTCATTAATGAGATACTTCCGGTTTAACCGGAAATGACAAAACTTTTTTTATCTAAATGGGACACCCTGTATATTTCTGCAGATTCTGAAAGGGCACCTTGTTTCGGATCTGTCCATATCGGGTTCCATGTAAAAATTATCTGTAAAAAGAAGAAATTCAGTCTTTTTGTACTTTTGGGAAAAATCCATTCAAATAAATAAATCGTTGTTATTTGTATTAATAGTGAGAAATAAAATGAAATACTTTGTATTAGATAACTCTTTTTGCTTTTTATGACGTATTTTTTATGAAAATCTATAAAAAGAAGAAATACAGGTCTTTTACTAGTAGAAAAAATTTATTGAAAATAATTAAAAAAAAAACTTTTTGAATGTTCGAAGTGCTTGCCATTCACCTCCTGACAATAAATTTCAAAATTACCGTCCGTTCCGTTTTGAATATGTTAATTTGGTGCCAAACTTTATCGCAACTCTCGCCTACGGCTCGCGCTGCAAACTTCATCTGCGTGAGTTATGACCTACATTACCGCTCGTTGAATAATATACTAATAATTGCATCTAATGTTGTGGCCATTCCAAAAGATTTGTCTACCTGTTGAAATGTCTTCAGTAAATGATCTTCTAAGTTGGTTTGTCTGATTTATATATACGGAAAAACTCTTCGTCTTCTTTCGTAGCACTTATCGAAAATCATCAGCACGTGTTGGGTGGAATTCAGCTTCTTTTTCAAAAAGAAAGAAAACTGAAGTGCTGTTCAATTCAAATAGATTGAATATCATAAAACAAAAACTCAGAGAGTGGACTGTATATATTTGAATTTATTAATTAATTCCCAACACTGGATGAAAAGGATAAGTGTCCCCCAAAGCAATAAGAAAATTCTTACCTTTATGAGCAACTTAGATGGACCTTGATGATGTCTCCACTATCCATGATCAGAGTGATCGAGCTCGACAAACGAACATGGAAATGGAGGATCCTTGGAGTCAGGGTTGCTAACAAATGGATCACACTTATCCTTGTGTACCCTCTGAAGGCTACGCTACTGGTAACAATGACTTAAAATCACCACTACGTATCGAATTTATTTCCGATGTTAAACTCGAAAATATCGGAAGCAAAAAAACGATTTTGTGGTTGAAACCGTTTTAACATGAATATTGAACTTAAATAATATTCAGGATTCAATTAGAAGCTTTTTGAAATATTTATTATTTTAATTTAATTTGGAAGCAGAATTAACGATGTGATATCGAATTAATCTAATCTTATATTGAATTGGATGGTAGCAAACATGTGTCGTATTTCCTCTTCGTCAAAGATCTCGGGGTTTTATTGGATAAAAAATTGTCTTTCATATAGATGCGGTGGTTAGAAAGAGTTTCGGGATGCTCGGTTTTGTTTTAAGAATCACCAAAAATTTCAAGAACGCCCTCACATTGAGAACACTGTATATTTCTCTCGTAAGAAGCAGCTTGGAGTATGCTACCCGAATCTGGAACCCTCACTACCATAAGTATATTAACAGAATAGAACGTGTTCAAAAAAAGTTCATCAAAAGCTTGAATTATAGATTTAATCCGAACAATTCACCTAGAGATTATGGAAGCTCCTTAATTGAACACAAATTTTTGAGTCTGGAAGGAAGGAGGGCGCTGCTTGATGCTATGTTCTTGTACAAGATATTAAATAATTTTTTCAGTTATCCGTGAGCGTGTTCACTATAAATGTAACACAGTATCCTGGTCGTATCAGAGGTTTGTTTTGGATCCCTAAATCTAGAACTAATCTTTATTATCATTCGATTTTCCCTAGAATATTGCGGTTTTACAACTGGCATATTAATGATCTTGACCTTTTCAATCTTAGTTTGGGAACATTCAAAAAAAGGCTGTCGACATATCTGTTCAGAAATTACATGTCTTGATTCCGAAAAGAATTGATTTTGGCTATTCTTATTTTTGTTTGATGTGCAGTTTTTTTTTCTAAATTGTCTGTTCGTAGTTGGCTCGATGCTTTGTATAAATTTTTTGTCAACGTTTTTATCATAGAGTGTGAAATTATTTCATAAATTGTAATCATTGTGAACCTCTGTTATTGGATTTTCTGTTGAGGTTCCTGTTGTAGAAATGAATGAATAAATAAATAAATAAATAAACGTGTTCCTATCATCTTAAATTTTGAGTTTCAATTTTTCTGTCACTTTCGAATTTAGAAGAGTGACATTTGAAACTGAATCTTAAATCCCACATAATTCATCATTATTTAAGAACACTCTCAATTTAATCAGTGGCAAACCAATTTTTCTTGAATCGGTTACAGTTTCATTCAATGTATTCTGTACCCCAACATTATTCACTGTCCTTATAATACCATTCACAATCTCTTGCTTTTTATTATTTTTTATTTTTAAATGGCATAAAGATTCTGGATGTAGTCGCCCAGGAAAACCATTCCTATCACAAAATGAGCATGGTTTCTTTTCATCTGCTCCTTTTAAAGATACTTGTTCATTATTTTGCTTCATGCTTTTATTCTTGTTAATTCGACTACTGTAATTTTTGACTAAACTTTCCAACTTTCTTAATTCACCAATTAGTTTCTCAAAAGTCTTAACCTCTGATCTATTAATTCTATCCTGAACAAAAATTGGCAAATTTATCGCAATCAAATCAATCAAAATGTCGGTTGTTCCGATTCAGCAACAAATTTACCTTTTGAAAAACATAATCAACTAAACTTCCACCCATGTATCTAAATGAATATGCCTCCCTAAATTCATCTAAACTCGTTTCACAGAAGCTATCCAAAAACTTCTTCTTCCAAGTTGCAAAAGAATTGTTCTAACCTAATACTATTAATTTAGAAGCAAACCATTCTTTAGCTGTTCCTCCGAGAAACAAACGTAGAGTCAGTATTTTGTCTGCATCAGCTTCTACTCCACATCGAGAGCATTGAGTCTCAAAGGTCTCCAACGATGACGTAACTGATGCATTTTTTCCATCAAAATTGTTGAGAACGAAGTTATCCTTTATATCCTTGATATCCTTCTTGTTGCTAACAGAAATATTCATTTCTTTAATCTTCTTCAGCAATTCTGAAAGCACTGTCTGTTCTTTCTCAGGTTTTGTTTCATATACAGGTGAATATGTCAGCTGTAAATACTCCTCTTTGGAAATCACATCTCCATCGTCATCGAAATATAGTTGCTCTAATTCAGTAGTAAGTGGAATAACACATGCGCGGAATGATCCCGTTGTTTTTATTGAACTCAAAATATTCTTCACTTTCTGAACAGCAAAGAGTGCACAATGATCACTTGGATTCTGTTTGTCAGCTGGTATTTCATAATACATCTTCGTATCAATATTTTGGATCCATTTGAACTTGAATATATTTTTCTTACTATTTCTTGGTGTTTCAAGTGCGATACAGATTCTCATGGAAAGAGGCATTTCACTCAGCTTACCTACTTCTTATCTCACGATCAATAGCCTGAGTTTTTGATTTATAAGAATGTAAAAAATTCTTTATTTTTTATAAGAAATAGGTTCTTCTGATGTCATTAACCTGTAATGGATACAATATTTCAAATATTATCTACAAACTAGCATAAACAAAGTTCCAATTACTGACCTGTAATGGAATCAAAAACAATGCTATATCTTCTACCAAGTGTAAATTAAATACAATGAATCGAAATGAAATATTCAATGACAGAAAATTGCAATTTTGAAATTAATTGAGTCAGTCATACGCACTCTATAAGCTGCTATAAAAAAGAACACAAAAAATAATAATACAATGGTGGTTTTATTAAAAATAACACAATTTATGTTTACATATATACAAGAATAGTATAAGGAACAAAAGAATGGAAAAACTAAAATTTAGCCAAACAGTAAAAACGAAAGTAAGCATGAAATATCCTAACGACATAAGATTAAACAAATCCAAATCACCCAAACAGTTACAGCATCTAATTACCCTGCATAGAGGGGAATTCATCGAGCTATTGGTATACGAAAGGGAATATGGAACATTTCACTACTTCTAAGAACTCTGCACGGAACATAGAAAGCTATTGACTAAAGAAAGATTGGCGAATCCAAAAATCTAGACGCCCTCTGCCGACTGAATTCCGAAACTACTTTGTCAGTACTGCAAAGTCAAAATAAGTTTTGTTTCTTATGTTTTCTCTTATCTCACGTTGTCCAACAAAGTATTATAATTATTATTTGGAGAGGTTATATTGGGATTATTGTCTGGGTTTCTGAATAGAAATATTGATTCAGAAAAAATATTGGAAAAGGTATTTATACCAATGCTTTCAACTGGCAGGAGTTAGGTTGAACGATTTTTCTTTGCGAGAGTTTTCTGCTAAATCCAATTGACGATTTAGAAATACAATTTCATAATTTTCATACTTCCAAATGAATGCTTTTTCTCATCTGTGAAATTTGTTCCATGAGCTTAATCATATTTATGTCTCTTGATATTTCAGTATCAAGAATACCTATATCATAACATGGAATTGAAATATTTTAAAAAGAAACTTCCACATAAACGCTTTACTTATCAAGATGCTTATTTTCTACCTCCTTCACAAACTCAGTATATGTTACCTCAACATTATTATCTAGGTTTACTTCAAGAAAGAATCTGTGAAATAATAGGAATTGGATCACCAATATCATCGCTCGATTTTATTCCACAATTCATCCCTTTCAAATGATGTATTTCCAAAGAATGTTTGGTCTTTCTTTAAGAAACTAAATCAATCAATTCACTTCCAATAATTTAGATAAATATCTTGATTTACTAGAAAAACTCTGTTAGGCCGTACAAATCTTGAAGAGAGTACTGACAAACGTCAAAGTTTATTTACATTTCGCAGCGCCCTCAACGGTAATTGGATTCGCGAATAGGGGAGTCATAAACATTGTTGAGGAGCTTATACAAGAAAAGGATATCACTGATCCTTCTATTTTCAAGGGAAATATATCCAAATTGTGTAAACCGTAAAAGATAGTTTTCGGGATTTCTAGGTGTTAAACGGAAGTTGAATTTGAAAGAGATGAACTTCTGAATTCTCTCGAGTCTGGCAATATATACTGAGTATCTTGGACTCCAAATAACTGACGCAAAGTTGAGTTTACTGTAGACATAGAAGTTTCACAATATGGTGAAGGTTTTCAAGTTCGAAAAGTGCCTACTTATTCTCGTTATGAAGCCCAAAATTTTACAACACGAATTAGCTAGTTGATCCACGTGACGGTCATAAGGAAGCTTAGAATCAAAAATGACTAGTAAATCTTTTAAACTATCTACTCTAGACAAGAGACTATCAACAATATTATATGGAAAGTTAATCTTTTTGATATTACGCGTGAATGTGATTACCCTGCATTTATCCGAATTCAAGTATAATTGATGGTCACTGTAGTAAGTAAAGAGAACTTTCACTCAACACTGTAGACCCTGTAAATACCCTTCATTATACAGGGTGTCCGGGGAATAACTGTACATACTCTTACCAGAGATAGAGTTGGACTAGCTGGTTACGGATTGAGTATAAAAAATTAATTTCTGGATTTCCCTAGAAAGCTACAGGGTGATTTTCCAACTTCATGGAAATACTTAGTCCATCATAAAATCCAAACTTATTGACGGATATTATTGAAACTTGGGAGGTTATTGACACATGCTAAGGTCAAGTCACAAAGATATCAATTATTTCATTATTCCAGGGCCGGACTCATTAATCTTCATTTAAAGTGTTCAGGGTAAAAAAAACACTTTGTATTTCGAATTGCAAATAATTGATTCGTTTTTTAGAAAGAAGCAAAATTTTGCTTCAATTCTTGGTATCACTCAAAGTTGTCACATCAACAATTATGTTTTTATGAATTTTTGAATTTGGATAAAGTGATGAATTGAATTTTTCATCATGGAAAGAACTGAAAATCTCATGTTTGAATATAAAATGCAAATTTATTAGTAGAAAATTTACAAAAAAGTTTAGCGCTTCAATGAGCACTTCAATAACGAAACAATAACAAATGAAAAAAACTAAAATACAGTAAAGAGTACCTAATAAAAATAAAAATAGGAACGAATGAATTGCTGAGTCAACAATATTTCAAAAGTGGTTCGAAATGAAAACCATTAGCTTGTATACATTTCTCTTGCCGAATTTTCAAATTGGATACAGCCTTCCGAATCATATCGCCATTATTTCTTAAAATATCGCAACAGTTGATTATTCTGTTCATCAGCTGTTCTCTTGACTGGAAGAAGTATAACTTTGGTCTATATCATTGTTGTCGAACACCCGGTATACATAAGAATAATTTTGAAATATGCTTCTGTATACCCTATACACATCACCAATTTTTTTTTCAAAATACCTTCATTTACTCCCTCAAAGTGAAATCCGCGTCTGGGGTGGCCACCCAGTATATCAACAAATTATTATAGTCTTCTTCACCTTCAGTGACTTTTTTAAGAATATTTATTATTTATTTTCGACCTGTACAAGACGACTATGTCCTGTTCAGGTAAATAAATTGCAATTTTCGAACTTCATCCAAATTAAGAAATTCATAAAAAAATAATTGTTGATGTGACAACTTTGAGCTGTACCAAAAATTGAAGCATAATTTAGCTTCTTTCTATAAAGCGAATCATTTATTTGTAATTCGAAATACAAAGTGTTTTTTTTACCCTGAACACTTTGAATGAAGATTAATGAGTCCGGCCCTGGAATAATGGAGTAATTGATATCTTTCTAACTCAACCTTAGCATGTGTCAATAACCTCCTAAGTTTCAATAATATCCGTCAATAAGTTTGGATTTTATGATGGACTAAGTATTTCCATGAAGTTGAAAAATCACCCTGTAGCTTTCTAGGGAAATCCAGAAATTAAATTTTTATAGTCAATCCGTAATCAGCTAATCCAACTCTATCGCTGGTATGAGTATGTACAGTTACTCCCCGGACACCCTGTATACAAATCATCTGCAATCTGCATCTACATTTCGTAAAGCATGCTGCAATCTTGTTGATATATTAAAAACAATAAGGGTCCCAAGTGGGAGCCCCGAGGCACACCAGAACATATCTCAAAAATATCAGAAAAGTAGCCCTCCACTGAGACCTTCCGGACAGGTGACATGAATATTGATATTGGTTTCATCAACGCGGTCAAGTTGTAAACAAAAATTTTTATAAAAATTTTTTGAATTTTCCAATATGAGATAAAGACTTTCTCATCTCCAGATGAATGGTTAATATGGTTACCGTAAAATAAATAATTCCCCAGGATATCATACTATGTTTAAAATAGAATTATTTGATTTATTGTTACTGTTCGAAACTTCACTACAGCCCTTTCCTTCTTTTATTTTATCATAATCAATAACGAATCAGATATATGAGCCTTGTGTTTTGAATACATATAATTTTTATCCATAGTGTTCGGTTGTAACATTCAACTAATTTTATTCCAGGCCGCTTCTCCAGCATGCACAGAATTAGAAACAATTGTTCTGGATTGGTTTGGTAAGAAATCTCTGAAATTATTAACTAAATACCAATTAAGAATATTTCAGGTAGAGCAATTGGTCTACCGAATGCATTCCTTTCTTATCCAGAAGAGAGTAGAGGGGGTGGTGTGATACAGGTTGGCATTCGCGAATATGGAATCTGGCATAATTATCTCATGTTATTTTTACTAGACTTCTGCAAGCGAATGCACATTGGTAGCGATGTTAGCAGCAAGAGCACAAGCCATCAAAAGGTTAAAACAACAACATCCACATGTAGAGGAAGGTGTTCTCTTATGCAAGCTCATGGGGTATTGTTCACGGGAAGCACATTCTTCTGTAGAAAAGGATGCTATGATAAGCTTCGTCAAATTGAGGATCTTAGAAACAGACGCTGATGCTTCTTTGAACAGCGAAACTTTAAGACTCGTAAGGCATTATACGATTATAGAAGAACCTGTGAAAAAATTATCTTATCTAATTTACGAACACTCACTTTTTTTATTTATTTATTTTTTTATTTATTTATTCCCTTCTCTACAATAACAATTCACACAGTCCATTTATCAGGTATACATTTCAAAACTAACTTAATTATTCTTTCCTCGAGCCCCAGCAACCCGTCACCTGAGCTCGCGCTCGTGTGTGACCGAATCACGAGAGCCCAAGGTATCTGTGCAAATTAATGCGTTTTACGCAAAATAAATTAACCTTTTTTAAGCCACGTGAGTAAACCGAATAACTGAGAGACCGAGACCAAATATCGTATCATTTCAGAGACAAAAAAAAAGAACAAACGGCTAAAATTCAGCTAGGTATCAAAAAAACTTCAAAAAATCTTTCGCATTTAATGAAATATACTTCTTCGATTGTGCTTTAAACGACGACAAAGTTGTTTCGTCCAAAATATTTCTTGGCAAGAGGCCATAGAATCTTGGTCCATAATAGAAAACATTCTTCTGAATGAAATTGGTTCTACAAAGGGGAATCACCGGAAGATTTGCTCCTCTCGTTGGGCCAGGAGAACATCTTACTACTAAATTTTTCCTAGTCGAGAGTATCGACCTGTATAAATAAATTTTTCTTACAGTGAAGACATTAGCTTCCTCGTAAAGTGAGGCGGTTGGGTGAAGACGCCCTTTCTTTAATATGATCCTCAAAATGTTATTTTGCATTTTCTCTATGGGATCAAGGGCATTCTTGTAGCAACCACCCCACGCTAACACACCATATCTGAGAATAGACTCGACAAAAGCACCATATATGTACACCAATTTTTTCCTATCCAATATAAATGAAAGTTTGTACATTTTATGGGCCACAATCCTAAGTTTTTTTACCAGGCTATTCACATGCTCTTTCCAGTTTAAATGCTGGTCGAGTTCAACTCCCAGATATTTCACCACGTTGTCTCTAACTATGACACCACAATCACACTCTGTGTAATCCCTGCAGTCCGCCTCATGTATCCTCAAGAAATCAATATTTGGCTGATCTACCATCGTAGCAGAAAAAGTTATAAATTTTGTCTTTGTCTTATTCAGACTTAAGAGACTATTATTCAGGAACCCATATATCATCTGCATGCCCAGCTGTGCCTTCAGGAAGACGTCTGCCCAAGTTTGACCCTCGAAGATGGCGACAGTATCATCGGCATAAGAAATAACCCTTCCATCCATCCTCAGATCTGCCAAAAAGTTAATATATACCAAAAATAAAATCGGCCCCAAAACGGTGCCCTGCGGGACGCCCATTGAAACCAGAAAAGGGTCACTCTCATGCTGTCCAATTTTCACTACCCGGAACCTTCCATAAAGATAACTACGAAAAAGATTCAGAGCAGTACCCCGGACCCCAACAGCTTCAGGTCTGCTCAACAAAATTTCAAAATTAACAGTGTCAAACGCCTTGGCCAAATCTAAGAAGATGGCCAAGGACTTGTTATTGTTCTTACTTGCTGAAATAATTGATTTCATAAGCTCAAGAATAGCGTCCTCAGTACTGATATCTTTCCGAAAGCCAAATTGATTATCGCTCAAAACTTTATTCTTATTCATAAAAGTTAGTAATCGAGACTTCAAGCAATGTTCATATATCTTAGCGAAATTGTTAATAAGTGTTATAGGTCTATAATTAGTTGCTTCTTTCTTACAGCCTGATTTATAAATGGGTAGGTATTGTGAATGATTCCTTGAAATGTGCTGGTGTCATGCCCCTCTCAAAACATAAATTAATAATATGTGCAAGTGGCCTCAGAATATAAGGATGACAGCTCTTGATAAGTCTCACCGAAATTCCATCTGGACCGGGAGAAGAATTTGATTTTAAATGATTAACTATGTTTGTAATTTCATTCTCCGTTACTGGATTCAAAAACAAAGAATCACAATTATATATGCGTTGAATTGGCACCTCATCAGATTTTCTCAATTTACTTGCCATGTGTTCACCGATACTACTAAAAAATCTGCAGAAATAATTTGCTACATCTTTTTCTGTTGTCAGAGCTTCACCTTGTTCATTTTCTAAAGAAACTTTTGGATTTTTCGCCTTCCTTTCAGTGCCAGTAGCTTGATTAATTGTTTCCCAAACCTTCCTAACGTTATTTTGTGCATCTGAGATTTTTTGTTCATAGAAGTTGTTCTTTGTGATATTTATTAATTTTTTGAGTTGATTTCTAAATGTTCTGTATTCTCTTACCTTTTCCGAATCAGAATTATCCTTCAATCTCTTCTTAAGAAAATCCCTGTGACGTATGGAATTGATCAATCCGCGGGTGATCCATGGTTTCAACTTGCGATTCCTACTTGTTATAACGTTCAACCTGGAATGTCGCTCGACGTACATTTGAATTTAGACAAAAATTGCTCATAACCCACCTGGGGATCCCGTGGACTGCAACATGCAAAATAATATAAATATGCACAGATATGAAAACAAAAATTCTCAATATAAATCATCTGCGAATATGAGTCAGAAAATTGTCGGAAATGAACTTGTTCGAAACATAGAAGAAAAAATATTTTTCCGCGGGCCTCATAATGATAGCTTTGCTTAACGTACACCAAGGTAGCCATTGATGGCTCCTCTAACGCGTGTTTTTACAATCGAAGGTTAACCCTTGGTTGGAAATTTTACAGGTTAGCCGTTTTACAATCACACAAAAAGTGTGACACAGATTTTTTTTTTTATTTTATTCAGAATCCATCATAATCGATGTTTGAAGTATAGTTACATCAAGGATATAATGATAAAGATTGCAGATGCAAAGAATTTTCTTATTGATTCAAAAATTGTTAGATTTTTCTTATGTACATATAGGAATTCGATATTAACGCATATAAATAGCAGTGATCTTTCCGTCATAGTTATCATACAATTATGATATCTATGTATGTCGTAGTCTTATTGTAAAATCAGTCATATTATAATACGCCTAAGCTTTTTCAATACGACTAGGCATATTGCAATATCACAGCAATAATACAGGATCTCACAGTTTGACTCACAATTTGTATTATAATACGCCTGCTGCTGATTAGTTTTATTATTGTCAAAATTCAAAAACGCGCGGATACTTTGGATTCTGATTGATTATACTCGTCGTATGGTAAAAGGACTGACGGCTTGACATGCTAATTGCTAATTGTGCAATTTATGCACAAATAAAGGAATAGTGATAATGACCAAAAAAAGAGTAGTAATAGTGCGATATAATGGGACAAAGAAGACTGCAGAAAAAATGCTGAACGTGAATAATAAGAAATTGAAACTTCTTGAGATAGGTCAAACCGTAGCAATAGAAGTTCCTAGATAGAGGACCTCTGGATTCCAAAAATATCTTAGGAACCATAGTAAAAACCACCAAATTGGTACCATCCATTGACTGTTAAACCGATGGTTTCGAGGGATGAGATTGCCACAGTAATGAATTGATTAATATTCCAGAGAATAGGGTAATTTCCTCAAGGAAAGCTTTAAGATTATTTCCAAAATTTGAAGGACAGGGTCTCAAAGAGTGTTCTCGTAAACCAAATCAAATCCCATATGATTCATTCATTCATTCATTGCTGTATCCCGTTACCGGGGATGAATCTACAAAAAGAAGAAGAAAAAAAAAAAAAAAGAAAAAAAAAAAAAAAATTCGAACAGACTTGTAACTTCTTAGTGCTAGTTGCGACTGTGTGCCCTCCTGTGACTAAAGAGACCCAACCGTGACCTGCAGATCCTTCCACACTCAGGGCATGGATAGTCTCCAACCAGATCTGGCCGCCGCTGTATCCTTCTCGATTCTCCACTATAACTGTGGACCAAAGACCTCCACTGTGACCTGTCTAACGCTAGTTGTTCCCAGTTATGATTAGCATTAACTGATTTTAGGGATTGATGTAGTGTATCCTTAAACCGCTTATACTGGCCTCCTGGTTTCCGGGCTCCCTCAGTGAGTTCGCCGTATAGAGCTATTTTGGGGAGTCTTGTGTCTTGCATCCTCAGAATGTGGCCGCTCCATCTGAGTCGGGCCCTCGTTACTTGAGTCTCAATTGTTGTACAACTCGCGCGCTGCAAGACTTCTGCATTCGAAACTTTGTGGAACCATCTGATGTGCATTATCTGTCTTAGATGACGTTGCTGCGTCTGTTCAAGCTGTTTAATATGTCGCCTGTAGGGAGTCCAGCTTTCGCTTCCGTAAAGAAGCGTTGGGAGGACCACTGCTCTGTAAACAGCTGTCTTGAATCTGTATGAAATGTGATGAGGGTGGACCATGTTGTGATAAATAATCAAAACCTATAATTATTTGTTCGAATAATGGTTGTTTTGCACACTAAATATATAATTAATTGAAACGAAGTACTGCAGTGTGTAGTTTATTAAACTTCAGTTAAGAACCGAGCGCTTTCGACAATGTCATCATCAGGATTCCCTGGAAGGGTAACTATGATTATTACAAGAGATAGAATTTATTTAGATAATTACCCGTCCAGGAATAACACCACAGGCGGCATGCGGAAGAGTCAATGCAAATTAAAACCTGAAACTTTAAAACTAAACGCCAGAATCGGGTCCAGTTTTTGCCAGAAGGAACAAACGAATATAAACTCAAATATCTGTCATTCGATGACAAGACAGATAAGTGACCTCGAAACGAATGAAGGGTGACTTATGACAGATGAAACAAGTGGCACGCAAATCGGTGGTGCCACCTTACCTATGAACCTTACCTATGAACAAACACGATGTCAACAAACAGACGACAAACCAATATAGCACACTAACAAACGTTAAAATACGTGTAAAGCAATGAAATAGTCATATTTTAAAAAATCATATTTTCAAAAAACATCATGGGAGTAGCCTCTTGAACAACGGGGTGAAGGTGTTATTGAGGTTCATTTGTGTATTTACGCATTTATTGTTGGACTGCATTTCTCGGCTGATCTCAAGATCTATAAACAGGTTCATCTTGATGTTGTACTTATTGCCCGTAATGTTATGTAGAACCTCAGAGTTCCGATTTGGGCTGAACTGGTGTCTGGAAAATGCGAGATGATGGCCAAATGTTGATATTTGGGGTCTACTCAGATGTTCCTTTATTCTAGTGGATAGCTTCCTCCTAGTCTGGCCCACATACGATGTGTCACAATCACCACAGTTGAGTTTATATACGCCACTTCGGTCCAGTTTTTTGACATTGTCCTTTGAGTTCACTAATAAGGAGCCCAGCTAACGCACACCAGAACAGGAGATCTTATACCCATCAACAGAACGCTCGAGGACGTGAGATATTGCCTCTGACAGGTGGCCCATGTATGGTAGAGAGCAGTATTTCAAGTTGTCCATAACATCTGAACTGTATGCTAAAGTTGTTCTCTGTTTATTCAGTACGCTATTTTTTATCATATCAACTACCCCTGGGTCATAACCATTGTTCAATGCGATTTGTTTAATTATATTGAGTTCTTTCTCTCTGTTAGCTTGAGACGAGGGGTGAACCGGTCGTGAATTGTGGTGTACAAATTGCAGGAATTGTCATAAATTGAATTGAATTGCCAAGAATTGTTGAGAATTGTCATGAATTGCCAGGAATTGTGGTGAATTGTCAAGAATTGTTGTGAATTGCCAAGAATTGTCAGGAATTGTTGAGAATTGTCGTGAATTGTGGAGAGTGGACTATTTTTCTAAATTTCAAAATCTAAGAATTTTTATAACTCAAATACATATATGGAAATTTATTTTTTTAGAATTTTGACACATTGCATTCGGTGGGAAATTGTGATTTCAGAAGAGCTCTCTTATAGAACATGGATATGTTCTAAGGTATAGAATTCAGAAATGTTTTTGTAATATGTGGATATTTCGGTGGATATGGAATTCTATATTTTTTTGATCGGTTTCACTGGTGTCGAATTGACAAAAATTACTAGACTGTAGTAAGGGCATTCTACGTCACACGCTTTAACACAATCGAATGTTTATTAAGTTTCGAAGGGTGTATATCTGAATTTTGAAGCGAATCTCTTACGTGTTGGATAACTAATGGAAATGGGTTTCCATAAATAATTTGAATTCGATTTTGGAATTTTAGGAAACTTGCCCATCGTCGTAAATTATAAAGAATTGTTCTGAACTATCAATTTCCGTGAATTGTTCGAAAATTCTCATGAATTGTCTGGAATTGTTATGAATTGCAATGCATTTTCTAATTGTTGGGCGATTCGCTGTCTTGCAATTCACAGGTGTCCAACCTGTCCAACTATTAGGACGCAGAAAGGGAGGTTTGCACATGTACATGGACATGTATATAGTCATATTCATGTAGACATGTATATAGTCGCATGCCGGCATTGCCGGCGCAATAGTGCAAACTCCGAGTTTAATTTCTGTATTCTGTGATTTGAATTAATGTGATATAAGATTGAGCAGGTAAGAATTATACAACATCTAATTTTTTCATTATTTCTTATTGATACACAATAATTTCCTACGGGTGTGAAGCCAAGTTTCTTTCATCCACAGTTACAATCTGTCAACGCCGCGCTCTAAGTATAACTGTATTGTTCAGTATACAATTCTTACAGTTCTGAAAAAGATATTACTGCTCGTTTTAGGATTTGAGTTTCTCTTGGAAAAAGAATGAGATATGGTGCAATCGGATATTATTCATACCTTGATTTATACCAATGAAAATCATCAAAGCTCATTGTCAGCCCGTACGGGGGGCCTGGAGGGATTCAAATTTAAAAATTTCAAATTTTCTCGAGACATGTGCACTCTTGAGAATAGAGTAAATTGGTTCGATATAACATTTTACATCATGAACAGTCATCAAAACACATTGTTAACCTATACAGGGACTATTCACCAACAATATTGGTGAATATTGGTCCCGATCTCTTTGCGTTCAATAGCAGGTACCTGAAACGATTCCTTTGGTTGAAACCGTTTTATTACTCTGTTGGGAATAACCCATTAAAATCATTGTTAAGAACGGGCGTTCTTTCCTCAATGCATATCATATAATTTTGGTTATTTCAACCTCATTTTTAACACTTTTATAATTTCTGAGAAGATGTCGAAATGTCGGTCTATATCGGTATATCGATTGCAATAATGTCAATTATATATTCACAGCTTCTTCCCTCTCAACCTGACGAAGATCATTCGGAGGTTCATCTAAGACTTGGAGACTGGCTTGGAGATGTCTCTCCAAGTCTAAAATAAAAATTATTTGAAACATTCGTCTAATGTTTCAAATAATATATAAATCATATATTTCGCTTATACCATTTGTAATCAATAGTGCTTTAGTAATGTAATAATTAAGGTTCGCGTTGAATGAATTCCTAGATATGTAGGTACACACTAAGGATCACCGAATTGGGCAATTCGGAGACGGATATATTTTTAGTTGATTAATCAGTGAAGATGAATTGATGATATTAATAATTGTTTTCAGCACTCAAAAAGTAGACATAGATATTTCAGCACGTGTGTCGAATCTCTTGATGGTTATTCTGTAAGCTCCATATAAATTGAACGAACAACTTTCATGAGAACACAATCTTGATTTCAACTCACCATGTTTCTGAAACCTGGTAAGTTGTGTTATTATTTTGTAGTACTTCACATACTTTCATAAAATTGCATAAAACAACTCGACATGTTGATGTATGATTTAAAATTAATAGCTTGCACAGTAACCATTTTTTTCAACTACTCGATCAATTTGCGTTTGATAGAAGGTACTGATTCAAAAGATTCCACCTAGAAGTATTTCTTCGCTCCATAAAATTTTATAACTCAATTTGGAAAAAACTACAAAAATTGTCGTTACGAACGGGTACGCTCTATTGTATTCAATATTAGGGTTGCCCATTTTGACCAAAAAGATTTTATGCACAGAATAACTCTAGAGCCATTTGCTGAAGGAATTTTAAAAAATTTACCTGAAAGTATTTTTTCGGATCATACAATTTTATACCTCAATTGTCGTTATGGAAGGGAATGCTCTTATCCTATATTAGTTCGTTTTCACAACAATTTATTCAGTTGAATTTCAAAGTTGTTTGAATCAGCCTATATAACTATATAACTATGTTGATGAGGGGAGGTTAATAGTACATCAAACAATGAAGTATAGGATATCCATGGATAGAAGCAATTTCTGTAAGCTAGCCTCAGTTAGCCTTAACTACTATCTGGCTATATCTATAAGACATATTATTGAGTGGTTTCAGACCTCTCATAGTTTGATGTGAAGAAAATTCCCAAAATATATATTAAAAAAAAAAATACATAACAATGAATTGTATTGAATTGTCATGAATTGTATTGAATTGTCATGAATTGTATTGAATTGTCATGAATTGTATTGAATTGCCATGAATTGTATTGAATTGCCGTGAATTGCCATGAATTTTCTTGAATTGTGTGAATTGTTGAATTGTCTGAATTGTTTTATATGCTATTATAGGAATTGCGTGAATTGTCTGAATTGTGGTGTACAACATTTTCATGACCGGTTCACCCCTCGGCTTGAGATAAGGGGAAGTTGAGGGCTCTATGAACGTAGCAACGCAAGGCTGCCATCTTATGGCTTCTGGGGTGGCACGATTGTGCTGGTATTATGTGATCCGTTTGTGTCTTTTTCCTATATATCTAGAAAGTCAAGGAGCTATCTTCGGATCTGGAGATAGTGAGATCGAGAAAGTTTATGGATCTGTCGACTTCCAACTCGAGAGTGAATTTTATCCTCGGGTGCAATGTGTTGATGAAGTCCAACAAAGCATGGGCATCATCAGGAACGCCGTCTAGGATGACGAATATATCATCCACGTATCTGTACCAGCGCACTATTATGCTCCACCTTATCATTATGTAGGCCTCAAGCTTCTCGAGAAAACGGTCAGCCAGGAAGGAAGACAGAGGGGAACCCATGGCCGATCCATCGATTTGTCTGTACACAACATTGTTGAAAACGAAGAAATCCTGGGATAACGCGAGCTTCAACAGAGTAAGGATGTCGGTGAGCTTGGAAAGTCATGCTCACGGAGCAACTCAGAAACTAGGGGAATGCATTCCCCTCTAGGTACTGACGTGAAGAGGTTGCAAACATCAAATGAAAACATGATATAGGTATCCTTCATCTCGAGGTTCCGCAATTTATGTGTCAAGTCCATGGAATTGAGTACTGAATACTTAGGTTTATAATCGGTGATTGATTTCATAAAGGAGTTCAAAAAAGTGGAGAGGTCATGTATTGGGGTATTGCAAAATGACACCACTGGTCTTATTGGGATATCCAATTTGTGAATTTTTGGCAATCCGTACAGCCTTGGTATTGCTGGATTACTGGGTAAAATGTGCAGTTTGTTGTGTTCTGTAAGGAATTTTTCACACATACGTAGATGTTCTTTGGCTTTTTTAATGAAGGTATTCAAAGGGTTATTATTGAGCTCCTGAAAGTTATTTTGTGAAAGAAAAGTTTCTACCTTGACGATATACATAGTCTGCTCTGTTCATAATCACTAAGCAATCACCCTTGTCTGCCTTAGAAATAATCAATTCATGGTCAGTGATCTTCTTTTTTACGTCCCTCAACACTCGAAACTGTCCACCAATATTCATACGGTCACGCTTACCACGCTGAATGAGGGCGAGACAACGATCCCTGAGGGACCTCTTGAAGTCTGGGTCGTTTGAAAGACGTTCTATAGCACAATCAACGTGTATAGAAAACTCCTGGAGCGCCGACACATCCGTTCTCCCACCGAAGCAGAATTTGAGACCCAACGAAAGCAACTCCAACTCAGACGTCGTGAAATGGGGGTCGGACCGTATGAATATTGGTGGACAGTTTCGAGTGTTGAGGGAGGTAAAAAAGAAGATCACTGACCATGAATTGATTATTTCTAAGGCAGACAAGGGTAATTGCTTAGTGATTATGAACAGAGCAGACTATATCGTCAAGGTAGAAACTTTTCTTTCACAAAATAACTTTCAGGAGCTCAATAACAACCCTTTGAATACCTTCATTGAAAAAGCCAAAGAACATCTACGTATGTGTGAAGAATTCCTTACAGAACACAACAAACTACACATTTTACCCAGTAATCCAGCAATTCCCAGGCTGTACGGATTGCCAAAAATTCACAAATTGGATATCCCAATAGGACCAGTGGTGTCATTTTGCAATACCCAAGTACATGATCTCACCCCTTTTTTGAACTCCTTTATAAAATCAATCACCGATTACAAACCTAAATATTCAATACCTACTCAATTCCATGGACTTGACACATAAATTGCGGGACCTCGAGATGAAGGATACCTATATCATGTTATCATTTGATGTTTGCAACGTCTTCACGTCATTACCTAGAGTGGAATGCATTCCCCTAGTTTCTGAGTTGCTCCGTGAGCATGACGTTCCTGACTCCAAGCTCACCGACATCCTTACTCTGTTGAAGCTCGCGTTATCCCAGGATTTCTTCGTTTTCAACAATGTTGCGTACAGACAAATCGATGGATTGGCCATGGTTCCCCTCTCCCTCCCCCTCTTCCTTCCTGGCTGACCGTTTTCTCGAGAAGCTTGAGGCGTACATAATGATAAGGTGGAGAATAATATTGGGCTGGTACAGATACGTGGATGATATATTCGTCATCCTAGACGGCGTTCCTGATGATGCTCATGCTTTGTTGGACTTCATCAACACATTGCACCCGAGGATAAAATTCACTCTCGAGTTGGAAGTCAACAGATCCATAAACTTTCTCGATCTCACTATCTCCAGATAGAAAATAGCTCCTTGACTTTCGAGATATATAGAAAAAAGAAACAAACGGATCACATAATACCAGCACAATCGTGCCACCCCAGAAGCCATAAGATGGCAGCCTTGCGTTGCTACGTTCATAGAGCCCTCAACTTCCCCTTATCTCAAGCTAACAGAGAGAAAGAACTCAATATAATTAAACAAATCGCATTGAACAATGGTTATGACCCAGGGGTAGTTGATATGATAAAAAATAGTGTACTAAAAAAACAGAGAAGAACTTTAGCATACAGTTCAGATGTTATGGACAACTTGAAATACTGCTCTCTACCATACATGGGCCACCTGTCAGAGACAATATCTCACGTCCTCGAGCGTTCTGTTGATGGGTATAACATCTCCTGTTCTGGTGTGCGTTCGCTGGGCTCCTTATTAGTGAACTCAAAGGACAATGTCAAAAAACTGGACCTAAGTGGCGTATATAAACTTAATTGTGGTGATTGTGACACATCGTATGTGGGCCAGACTAGGAGGAAACTATCCACTAGAATAAAGGAACATCTGATTAGACCCCAACTATCAACATTTGGCCATCATCTCGCATTTTCCCAACACCAGTTCAGCCCAAATCGGAACTCAGAGGTTCTACACAACATTACGGGCAATAAGTACAACATCAAGATGAACCTGTTTATAGATCTTGAGATCAGCCGAGAAATGCAGTCCAACAAACAATGCGTAAATACACAAGTGAACCTCAATAACACCTTCACCCCGTTGTTCAAGAGGCTACTCCCATGATGTTTTTTGAAAATATGATTTTTTAAAATATGACTATTTCATTGCTTTACACGTATTTTAACGTTTGTTAGTGTGCTATATTGGTTTGTCGTCTGTTTGTTGACATCGTGTTTGTTCATAGGTAAGGTTCATAGGTAAGGTGGCACCACCGATTTGCGTGCCACTTGTTTCATCTGTCATAAGTCACCCTTCATTCGTTTGAAGGTCACTTATCTGTCTTGTCATAGAATGACAGATATTTGCGTTTGTATTCGTTTTGTTCCTACTGGCAAAAACTGGACCCGATTCTAGCGTTCAGTTTTAAAGTTTCAGGTTTTAATTTGCATTGACTCTTCCGCATGCCGCCTGTGGTATTATTCCTGGACGGGTAATTATCAAAATAAATTCTATCTCTTGTAATAATCATAGTTACCCTTCCAGGGAACCCTGATGATGACATTGTCGAAAGCGCTCGGTTCTTAACTGAAGTTTAATAAACTACACACTGCAGTACTTCGTTTCAATTAACTATAATTATTTATATTTTTGTCCTATAAGGGATTTCTATGATTTGCCTGGTACACTGCCAATCGTATTATAATACGACGTATTTTATACAGTCAAATTCTAAAAACATCACGTAAAATAACAATAAAACTAAGAAGCGTCAGGCGTTTTATAACACGTCTTAAATAATCAGTCATATTGTCCGATTTTCATTTACTTTGTTAGTTTCACAATTCGCCTAGTCATATTGAAAAAGCCTAGGCGTATTATAATAAGACTGATATTATGATAAGCCTGCGACATCTACAAGACTAACGATATAAGAGTTTCAAATGGTAAGTGTCGGTAGAAGAGCCCGCAACAGCCAGGTGCACATCATTTCATAAAACATAAAACCTGCAAGTTTGTCTGGCACGTTTCCAACACAGGTAAGAAGGATGAGCGACTATGTAGTTTGAATAGTGGTTACTTTGACAGGTAACAGGCAACAAAGGAGTGAAAAACAGCACGTCCAATATATTAAAGAATGAAGCTCAGTTCTTTGTTTTTTTTTAGAATAATCGGACCGGTTAAGGGTTAGTCAAAACCTGAAGTTTGGGTGAACCTGAGGTAAAATCACAGAATTTTTTCTCTATGAATTTTATCAAAATCCATCATAATCGCTTTTTGAAGTACATATACTCAGGGACGTAGCTGCAGGATGTGCAAGGGGTGCGGCGGAAAATATCAGAGCGATCATAATCATTTATCGGTACCTATTTCTTGCGAAGACGACGAATGAAAATTTTTCCATAAATATGAACCAATCATCATTTTTTTTTTCGAAATAGGCAGGTAGTGAGAATCGGACCATTTTAGGGTTTCTGAGTTTATTATCGTTTTTTTGATGATTACGTTTATTATTGCTACTGAAAGAAAATTGACATAAAAGGTGTACAGAGGAGGTTTCAGAAGTAGTAAGGAAAATTTTCGGTTCATTCTGAGACTTCTAGACCCACAGCTCCAAGAATCAAAATGAACCGATATTCTGTCTATTATCCGTGATAGATAGACCATTTTGATGGGACGTTCCCCAATTTTGTTCGATAGTTTAAAATGGCCGGCCAAGAGAATTGATTTGAAGGGTTTATAGAGGAATGTTTCAGAAGTACTAAGGAAAAGGGTATAGCCGGGTTTATATGGAAAATCTGCACCCGCGACTTTTTTGATTTAAACACAGGGGATCTATTTGACATTAAACAAAATTAATTCACCCAGATTTTCAGGTTTATCTTCAACGGTTTTCGAATTTTTCGAAAAAAACTGTTTTTTCAATAAAAATTTTTTTTTCGACTAAAATTCAAAATTGGTTGATGGTGATTTTTTTTATCGTTTTCTGTAGTAAGAGTGATAAGGAAGACATTTCATTATGATTCTCAGTTGAAAATCTGATTTTTGAGAGCAGATATAAAATAATAATTTTTTTTTTTCATGTTACTTAAAAGTGTCAACCACGAAACTTTGTCAGAAAATGTCTTTCGTAGTTATCTAACCTCATGAAATTTTTCATTTTTTTTGAAGTGGTGGAACATAATAGAAAAAAATTAAAACTATTTTTTTTCAAAATACTATGTTTCATGCATAGAAACACTTATGATGCGAACAAAATATGTAGAAAACTATTCTTCAACTGAGAATACATGATTTATTTAATAATAAAAATTTAATATAATACCAAATTCATTTATTTTATTGATACAAAAAACAGTTTTTTTTCGAAAAATTCAAAAACCGTTGGAGATAAACAGCTGAAAATCGGGTTGAATTATTTTTGTTTAATATCAAATCGATCCCTTGTGTTTAAATCGGAAAAGTCGCGGGGGCAGATTTTCCATATAAACCCGGCTATACCCTTTTCGGTTCATTCTGAGACTTCTAGACCCCCAGCTCCAAGAATCAAAACGAACCGATATTCTGTCTATTATGGAGCGGATGTTCCCCATTTTTCTTCGATAGTTTGAAATGGCCGGCTAAGAAAATTGATAAAAAGGGTGTAGAGGAAAGTTTCAGATGTACTAAAGACAATTTTCTTTTCATTCTGATACTTCTAGACCCTCATCTCCAAGAATCGAAACGAACCGATATTCTGCCTATTACGGAGCAGATTTTTTTTCGATAGCTTTAAATGGCAGTCCAAGAAAATTGATATAACAGGTGGATAGAAGAATGTTTCAGGTATACGGCCATTTTACACTATCGAAAAAAAAAAAAGTAGAACATCCGCTCCATAATAGACAGAATATCGGTTCGTTTTGATTCTTGGTGCTGGAGATCTAGAAGTGTCAAAATGAACCGAAAATTTTCCCTAGTACTTCTGAAACATTCCTCTATACAACCTTTATATCAATTTTCTTGACCGGCTATTTTAAACTATCGAACAAAACTGGGAAACATCCGCTCAATAATAGACAGAATATCGGTTCCTTTTGATTCTTGGAGCTGGGGATCTAGAAGTCTCAGAATGAACCGAAAATTTTCCTTACTACTCCTGAAACATTGCTCTATACACCCTTTTCATCAATTTTCTTGGTCGGCCATTTTAAACTATCGAACAAAAATGGAGAACATCCGCTCCATAATAGACAGAATATCGGTTCGTTTTGATTCTTGGAGCTGGGGGTCTAGAAGTCTCAGAATGAAACGAAAATTTTCCTTAGTACATATGAAACTTTCCTCTACACCCTTTTTATCAATTTCCTTGCCCGGCCATTTTGAACTATCGCAAAAAAAGGGAACATCCACTCCGTAATAGACAGCATATCGGTTCGTTATGATTCTTGGAGCTGGGGTTCTAGAAGTCTCAGAATGAACCAAAAATTTTTCTTACTACTTCTGAAACATTCGTCAGGTCACCATTTATATCCATTTTGTTGGCCGGCCATTTTAAACTATCGAAAAAAAATGGGGAACATCCACTCCGTAATAGACAGCAACTCGGTTCTTTTCGATTCTTGGAGCTGGGGTTCTAGAAGTCTCAGACTGAATCGAAAATTTTCCTTACTACTTCTGAAACATTCCCAAACCCTTTGTTAACGCCGAAAATAGATTTCTTCAAATTTTATGTTTTTATCCTTCTAATTTGTCTGATATGTCAACAGATGTCGTGATATACACGTTATTTGAATTCTTCTCGATATCGCGACATGTGTTGAGCTGAATGAATCAGAATAACATAGATTGCTACCGAATTTTCTTGTTTAATTATTGCGTGATTTTCAAAGTTATTGTTCTGCTGTTTCCTTTTCAAGTTAGTCAGTTTCCGAGTACTTTACAAAATTTAGAGCTTCTGATAGTGAAGTTTCGCTGTTTTGATTCCGCTTCTTGAGACAGAAACTAAAGAAAGAACCATAAATAACCCCATTCAGATAGTACATTTGGGCCTCTCTATGTACAAGGATCTCTTTGCGGGACTTCCATCCTCTGGCCAGCTGGATTTCGGAGAATTGCGGGTTTTCCAAGCAACAGCCCCAACATCTCAAGGTAAGATTTTTTCTTATTTATTGATGGTTCTCTGAATTATTATCCTAAATTCAGCCTCCGAACCAGCGAAAAAATATACAGTCTGCTCAATTCTTAACATGGTCCTTCGGGCCGGATTTTGTAATTACAATTACAATGACTTCAAAAGCTAAACCGGAATCGGTTTATCCTGAACTGATGAAATTTCAGAGTAAACTTTTGTCTCAGAGGAATAATATTTTCGCGACCGTTACATCTATTTTTAATAAGTGCAAAACTTATTCTTCTGATAATCTTGATAAAGTTGCCTACTTTGTCAATCAACTTCCTAAATATTCTGACAAATTTGAAGAAGTTCAAAATGAAATAGAGGCACTCAACGAGAATACGCCTCAGAAAGATAAAATCGAGATCTCTCAAGTACAAGCCTCCTTTGAGGAGATACTAGCCTCCATTCATAGTATACAGTGTGATTTAGCGTAACAAAATCCAGTTTTGACCACACCTGATACCACCCCTAGCACTACACCAGTACCACAGATGCTTCCGACTATTGCACTTCCTTCATTCGATGGTAAAATAGATAATTAGGTAGAATTCATTTCCTTATATAACTCATTGGTTCATAAAAACTCCATGATAGACAAAACACAAAAATTTCAATATTTGAAAACCACACTCAAGGGTGAAGCTCTAGCTGTTATCAGTGGTCTTCAGGTGATTCCTGATAACTACGATCTAGCATATGATGCTTTAGTTCAGCGTTACCAAAACCCTAGACGCCTTGCTTCTATTTATTTTTCGAAATTGCTGCAATTCAAGTCTCTCTCTCATCCTTCACTGTCATCGCTCAAAGATTTTTTACCTAATCATGAAACAGCCATGAATTCAATAAAATCTTTGAAAATTCAAGATCTTGCAGATTTTCTGTTATTTTCTTTGGCTTTGAATAACTTAGATTCGAACACCAAACGTGCCTTTGAAAATAAGTTGCCATCAGAAGGCATTCCCACTTATAAACAATTAATTGAATTCGTAACGCAGCAAATTCGTAAAATGGAACTTTCCAAAACCGCTGATAGCAATTCCAAGACCAAGACCGCACGGCTCAAACGTTCTTTTGGTGAACTCTACGGATTCTTTTCCTTCTGATGGTAGAACTTTCGCTTGCCCCTTGTGTAAAAGTTCGCATTTTTTGCATCAATGTTCACGGTATCAGAATATGACATTGAATGATAAATATAAATATATCAGAGAAAATTCACGTTGTTTCAACTATTTAGGTCGACATCGTAAAAAAAACTGTAATTCTCGTTCTGTATGCCGCCACTATAAAACAAATAGACATCATACCTCTCCACACCCCTCTTCTGTTACTGCGTCTCCCTCCTCTACCCAAAATTCACTTAATGTAACCTGCCCCCCTCATCGTCGTGACTCATCTGAAGCTGAAACCATTCAGTCTGTGTCATGCATCTTCTGGTAGTTCACCAATTCTTCTTGGTACTATAAGTCTCCTAATTGAGGATGTTACAGGTCAAAAACACATACTTAGAGCTGTTTATGACCCTGGCTCTCATATTTCTGCCATTACTATGTCCAGTGTTTCCTGCTTGGGTTTGAAAATTTGTCCCTCTACTTGTTCTGTTTCAGATTTAGGTCAATCGAACTTGCGTATATTTGGGTCCGTTGATATTTTGTTACATTCGCGGCATTCCTCTCGGATGGTCAAGGGCCATGCTGTCGTTCTTGATAACATTTCGCATCGGCTTCCTCCTTCGGAACTCCCTCTGGAAGTGCGTTTCAAATTTGCGAATTTGCAGCTGGCAGATGATGATTTCGACTTAACTTCTCCAGTAGATTTTCTGATTGGAGCCGATTTGCTTCCTCAAATTTTGATTGATGGTATTCAGTCTATTCCTGGTAACCCAACTGCGGTCAATACTATCTTCGGATGGGTTCTGGTTGGTCCCACGTCTTCTCAAACTTCAGAATCTATTGCCACCTCTCTCCATGCACATTGTGACATCAGTTCAGCACTCCAAAATTTTTGGGAAACAGAGGAAGTTTTACCTAGTTCCCCGCTCGATCCACAGGATGTGTTGATGGAAGAGCATTTTCTTACTACCTATTCTCGGGACAAAGATGGGCGTTACATCGTAGCACTTTCCTTACTTCCTTTCAAACCAAATGCAACTCCCCTCGGATCAAATTGCTCTAGATCACACGCTTCATTCAAACGTCTTGAACAGAGTCTCTTAAAGCAACCAGAAAAATTCATGTCATGTATCAAAATTTCATGACAGAATATCGTAATCTTGGTCACATGTCTATAACATCCTCTATATCCTCAAACATAATTCTCCATCACGCTGTCATAAAAGAGACAAGTTTCACAACAAAATTGAGAGTGGTATTCAATGCTTCAGATCCAGACTCGACAGGCATTTCTTTGAATGAGCGTCTTCTAAAGGGCCCAAAATTGCAATCTAACATACAAGACATAATTTCTGAATTTCGCTTGCAGGCAATTGCTTTATGTGCCGACATACAAAAAATGTATCGTCAGACCCTTATTGTTCCAGAACATAGACGATTACATACGATTACATATTTATTGGCGTCCTCCTGGTTCAGATACAATCGCAGAGTTTGAACTTAACACCGTTACCTACAGATTGACTCCTTAGCGTATTTGGCACGACGAGTGCTGAAACAGTTGGTGAAAGATGAAGGTGCATGCTTTCCTCTGGCCTACTATGCTATAACGAACCAAATATATATTGACGACGTGATAAGCGGCGCCAAAGATGTCGAGACTGCCGAATTATTAAGGAATGAGTCCTATACGGTTCTCAGATGGCTGCGAATCCCTTAAAATCTTAGTATTATCTAGGGAACCTTCTATAGATGCATTCACTTTTCATGTCCAACCTTTCAATTCCCCATGTACTAAGCGTAACATCTTATCTTTCATTGCGAAAACTTTTGATCCCTTAGGTTACTTGTCTCCTATAACGTTCTTCATGAAGTCTGTACTTTAAAAGTTGTAGTTGCTTAAATTAGATTGGGATTTTCCTTTTCCTTCCTTTCTAGAAACGCCTTGGTTGAAGTTTGTATCTTCAATACCTTATTTATATCAATTAAAAATTCCTCGTTTTGTCATCCCCTCAACTTATGATTCCGTTTCAATTGTCGGATTTTGTGATGCCTCCGAAAGAGGCTACGCAGCAGTGGTCTATTTGTGTTTCGAATCAACTGGTTTTCGTCGTCCCCATTCGTGGCAAGCCAAAAGTAAAGTTGCTCCGTTAAAGATCTTGAGTATTTCTCGTCTTGAACTGTTCGGAGCTTGTTTATTGGCCAAGTTGGTCAAACGAATTTTAGAGAGTATACCGCTATCAATTTCAACCGTCCGGCTATTCTGTGACTCTCAAATTGTTTTGTCATAGATCCATACACCCCCTCACTTGTTGAACACCTTCGTCGCCAACAGAGTGACTCAAATTGTAGAAGACACAAAGAACGCTCTTTGGTCTCAAAGATGATCATGAGCCGACCGAGTCTCCGATTCTATTCCGTGATCTACCTATACTTTTCTCTTAGTTCGTGAAAACCTATTTATTCTGAGTCCCTTTTCTCTTTCTTTAATGACTGACTCTACAAAAGACTCATAATTCCTCTACTTATCCGTACCGACTCGAAGGGGTATATTTTTCGATATTTTACAGATCACGTCCCCGGACCGACTTAAAGGGGTATTATTTCTGATCACGCTTCCCGGACCGACTGACTAAATTTTTCCGAGATACTTTTTCCCCGGTCTTTCTCTCCCACGCAATGGGTGGTACCAAAACGTCCCAAAATCGAAATCATTGGACGATCATTCTTGCTGAGTTGAAAAATCAGCGTTCCCAAGCTCGGTGGTTACAAGAAAATTTCGGCTACTTCGGATTCTGAGAATTTTTTTCCTCTCAGGGTCTCCAGACTAATGAATCTTTCTTAATCTACATGACTGACCGTTTTCACCGGTTCTGAAGTCCTTATCACCGGTTATTGGAATCAATTACATAGGCCGGCGATCGCCGTTTGCTCTCCGAAATCGTACATTGTATCAATATCTGCAGATTTTCTGCCTGAGTGACACTAACCCCCGGTTTCATAAAGCTCGATCGGGGAATCAACGCTTGATTGACAGATAAACGTCAATTTGTTTTCAATCAATAATTCAGCCATAAGAATTCGGAATTCAATTCTTGAATCAAATTATGATCTATATACGTCTATTCAATGATTCTAAATTGCTTCTTGTTCAATATATGTAGGAATGAAAATGTTTTAGTGATTTCGTTTTTGAAATCCAGTGACTGTCAAATCGTTGATCGGGCAGTAAGAGTTTTATGAAACCCGCTGTAACTCTTTCAACTCTTATCGAGCTGGTTATTATTCAAATTCCCGAGACTTGATACCGCCTGATCTCAAGCGCCTCAAAGTGTCATATTTCCAACCAAAAATTGCCTCTGTAGCACGGCTGCAACAATGTATGAAGGTTCCAGCGATACCTCGTTTCAAGTAGTAGTAGTAGTAGTAAACTTTATTGAAACAATGTTTCAAAGGGCTAACGACCTAGGTCTTCCTGCCCATATACAGAGTCATATTTTACAAAGTATAAAAATGTTAATAAATAAAAGGTTTAATTTTTAAGTTGAGTGAATTAATTGTATGTTGAAAGAGATTGTATTGAGTTTTTCATCTTTGGTTCAGCAAGTGTTCGAATAGAGGCAGTTAGGTAATTTCCTTTTGGGTACCTGCAGGGGGGACGTCAGATGACTAAGTGGCTCAATTATATTTATGTTGTTGTGTTGTTTAATAAATTTCTTATTCAATCTATGAATTCTGTCGGCTATTGGTTCTATTTGGGTTTTTTCGTATAGGTACTGGTTAGACGGATTGTGAAGTGGATTGTTGGGATGTCTCAACTTGGTTATTTTCCGTAGACTGCTTCGTTCCGCTACTTCAATAATTCTCATCGTAGTTTTGTTGCAAGAACCCAGTATCTGGTGACCATATTCAAGAAGAGGTCTGCAGATCATTTTGTAGATGTTTGATGCTGTGTTGGTATCTATGCCTTGATCTTTATAAGTGAGTGACCTGAAGTGGCTAGCTCTCGTGATAGTGTTTTGTTTGGTGGAGTTGATGTGCATCTTAAAGTTGAGTTCACTATCAATTATCATACCGAGGTATCTGCAGTTTGTTACGGGCTTCAATAGAGTATTGTCCAGATTAATTACGGGCGAGTTATGGTTGATCTTGTGATAAAATATAATAAATTTTGACTTCTTGGGATTTGTTTTTATTCTCCACTTGTTCATCCATTGGGTCATCTTCTCCTTGATCTTTTCCAGTTTTTTCATCATGTCCGATATAGTTTTGCCATGTGCAATTAGGGTGGTATCATCAGCAAACTGTAACATATATGAATTCATCCAGGTTGTGCGTTCTGTGTTGTTTTCTGTTACATACATATCTGAGCTATATATATTATATAGGAATGGTGATAGTGGAGAGCCTTGAGGAAGTCCTTGCTTTGGAAAGAATTCGTTGGACAATGCGTTTTTTATTTTAACTTGTATAGACCTATTACTAAGGAAGTCATTTATTATTCTCAGCATATATACTGGACACCCAAGCTTATGGAGTTTGAATATGAGTCCTGAGTGCCAAATGCTGTCAAAGGCCTTTTGTGCGGATCGGGCCGCAAACCAAAGATCTACAAGCTGCAAGCATGAAGAGGGCAACATAAAAAAACTCGTAAGAGAAATCAGCGAACTTCAAAAACAGAACAGCATTATGAATATTGAGGTAATATACCTCAGAGAACTACTTAAAGAATCCCAGGAAAAGAATAAAATTCTCATGGAAAATAACGCTCTTCTGAAAAACCAAAGTGAAGAAGTTAAAAAAAACGATAAATCTATCAATGTTGAAAATGTAAACAAAGACGAAAAAAACACTTATCAAAGACGAGGTAAAGAGGATGAACAGAAAGAGAACACAAAGAATGACAGAAACAACAGAATGTCATATGCCGATAAGACAGAACATAGAACAATATCTATTCAGAAAACCATTGAACTAAAGAATGCAATGCAGAAAACTGATACGTCAAATGGCGCTGAAATAGGTTATGTAAACATAAAACATCAACAAAACAATGAACACAAACAAGCTTCAAAGTCTCAGGACACTGAATGGAAGACAGTTGTCCGCAATAAAAATAAAATAAAATCTAAAAGCAATGTAATATGTACAGGCATCAGAAAAATAAGTAATTCTATAATAAAAGGAGCTGCAAAAAGAAAATGGATCTATGTGGGCAGGATTCAAGGAAAGGATGTTTCGGAAAAGCAAATAAAAGACTACCTTGAAGAGATAAATGACAAGGATGAAGAAATAGAGGTAAAAAAGCTAAATACACAAGGCAACAACTCGGCTTTCAGTGTTGGGGTGCAAACAGACGAATTATTTAAATTAATCTGCAGTCCTGAAAATTGGCCTGAAGGTATCGTGGTGAGGGAATTTTCGTTTCGGAACTTATTTCAAAGGCCCGGAATCAGAAAAGAAGAAGTTGTCTCCTCCCAGTGCAACTAAACGTACAGGTCCTGTTTCGGTCCTCCACCAAAATGTCCAGTCTTTAACTAATGCCATCGATAACTTAGAAGATATGGCACAATTATATAACTTGACAGCAATATGTTTGACGGAACATTGGAAAGAATATGAACAGTTAAAGAACCACAATATAGAAGGTTTTTGTATAGCCAGTGCGTATTGTCGTAGTGTATACAAACATGGAGGAAGCGCCATTTATATAAAAGAAGGTATCCAATATCAGGAAAGAAGGGATCTTGTTAAACTGTCAATTGAAAAGATCCTGGAAATCTCTTCCATCGACGTGAAGATAGATAATAAACATCTTACTATATTATCAGTGTATACTACTCCAGGAGAAACAAAAACATTTCTCAAAAAATTCGAAGAACTTCTCCAAATGATCTGTTTGGAAAACAAAACTGTGATCATAGCAGGTGATTTCAATATAAATTTACTCGACAAATGTAACAGAAACACAATCCATTTTATTGACCTATTGGATTGATATGGAATGACTGCTAGCATTAACGAACCAACAAGAACTACCTTATTCAGTAAAACCTGCATAGATAACATTCTCATTAACCAACAAGACTTCAAATCAAAAGTAATTAAAACCCATATTTCAGATCACGATACAGCACAAATCATAACAATAAACGAGCAGATGCAGCAAGGCCAAAAATGTCAATATAGAAGAATTATAACACCAAATCACATGCAAATTTTAGCTGACAGTCTAAAACTTCAGGACTGGAACATCTTATACACCCTACCTGAGGATAAAATAAATGAACAATGGAATACCTTCACAAATACATTCAAAAGCCACTTGAGTCAAGCATGTCCTATAAAAAAAATTCAAGCTAATAAAAAAAATCTCCCTAAACCAAACAATGAAAAAATAACAAATTGTAAAATCAGACTTGATTTATTGCACACATGTAAATCTTTTAATCCTGTCTTTATGGAGGCATATAAGGAGGTTAAAAAGGAGTATGATGAATTGCTCAGAAACGAGAAGGGCAATAAATTCAAGCAACATATACTAAATTCTGACAACAAAATGAAAACACTTTGGAGAACAGTAGGAAAAATAAAAGGTAATAAAAATTATAATACAGACATCCCTGGAAACCCCATAGAAACAGCTAACAAATTTAATGTCCACTTTGCAACGGCAGCAGAAGAAAAAATTAAATATCAGAAAAATGTGCCATTTCAACACGAAATTGAAAGAAATAATAATACCTTCAGATTCCATCCAATAACAGAGGAAGATACATTGAAATTAATAGGAAGGCTCAAAAATAAGAACAGTTCAGGAATAGATGACGTCCCAATAAAAACGGTAAAGTACTGTATGAAAGAAATAGCTGCTCCACTTACCTACCTTATTAATAATTCCATGAAGTATGGTATATTTCCAGAATCTTTGAAGCAAGCACTTATAAAGCCGATATACAAGAAAGGAGAAGAGACCAACCCCGAAAGTTATAGACCAATTAGCCTGCTTCCTACCTTTTCAAAAATATTGGAGCTAGCCATTTGTGAACAACTAGTTACTTTCCTCACCCACGAGGAAATTTTGAAATCAGCACAACACGGATATGTTAAGGGAAAATCTACAACTACAGCAGCATTCGAATTCATCCAAGACGCATTGAATGCTTTAGAGGACTCTAAAATCGTAATGGCTCTGATGCTAGATCTATCCAAGGCCTTTGATACCTTAACACATGATTACATACTGGCAAAAATGGACTACTATGGAATAAAAGGAATAGAGAATGAATGGTTCAGATCCTACCTATCTGACCGTAAACAGCGGGTAGTTATTGAGGCTGATGGTACAAAAACTATATCGGAAGAGGTATGCATACAACTTGGTGTACCACAGGGGAGTATTTTGGGTCCTATACTCTTTATCATCTTCATCAATGACCTATCCAACAGAATACAGCAACATATGATAAATTATGCTGATGATTTCAATTTAACCTTGAGTGCAAATACCATCCCCGAAATTTTAGACCTAGTGAAAAACGCTCTAGAACAAACTATGCAATGGTTCCAATCCAACAGGCTATGTATGAATGTAGAAAAAACTTGTGCCATTCTTTTAAAGACTGCTCAGGCTTCACAGACACTATCTCACATCCAATTCGATAACAACAAAGTTACTCTACAAAACACTGGACGCTTTCTAGGTCTCGTGATAGATGAAAATTTAAACTGGAGAGAACATATATCAATTCTATGTACGAAACTTACTTCCATCTGCTACTCACTAGGAGTCTTAAGAAATTACTTGGACCTATCATCCATGAAAATGATTTATCAGGCGACATTTGAATCCAGGCTAAGATATGGCATTTTATTCTATGGAAGTGCAAGCACCATGGGTCGTGTTCTGATGATACAGAAAAGAGCTATTCGGACGATTATGCAAATGACCAGCAGAGAATCGTGTAGAGGAATATTCAGACAAAATAACTTGCTGACTGCAATTGCAATTCATATACAGGAGTGCCTTATTTTTGTATTCAAAAATAAACATTACTTCCAAACTAAATCGGTAACAACGTACAACACTAGAACAACAAAGTTGAAATATCCAAAACATAGACTAACACTGACCGAAAAGGGACCAGAATACAGTTGCATTAAATATTACAACAAGGTTACAGATCACATAAGAGAAACAACAGCACTTAAAATTTTCAAAAAACAAATCTTCAAACTGTTGGTACAAATAGAACCCTATACTGTTGATGAATTTCTAATGTATGAGATGGGAGATACCTCAAACTGTTAATTACATACCTTGACACTATTTCATTTCAAGAAGTAATGTATTATTATGTTGCTACTTAATTTGAAATAAAGCTTATTATTATTATTATTATTATTATATCCATAAATATTGCAGCAGAATGGTGACCCTGTTTTCTCTTGCATTGAACATTTTGGGTAAGTATGATTAGTGGATGTATGGTTGATACTTTGTTCCTGAAACCAAATTGATAGATTGGGATCTTGTCGTCCATCAGTTTCATCAGTCTTGTTTTTATTATTTTTTCGAAGTTTTTTCCTATTACTGGCAGCAGGGTGATTGGTCTGTAATTCTCGATTTGTTTGGCGTCAGTCCTTGCCTTGGGAATCGTGATCAGTAAACCTTTCTTCCAGACATCCTGAAAGCAACAGTCTCGCAAGCAGAAGTTATAAATTTTAATTATTTCCAGATGTATGGGGAGATCTAACTTCTTGAGGATATTTCTAGGAATATTGTCATACCCTGGTGCGGTGTTCTTGCCATGTTTAAGTGCTTCGAAGTACTCGGATTCATCAATTGCTGGGATGTCTTCTTCGTTTCTTAACTCTGCGAACTCCTTCGAATACCAGTCATCAACCTGCCTTCTGTGGGCAGCGTCAAAACTAGGATCTTCATTCACTTTGAAATTTTTCTGGAAGTGATCTGCGAAGGCGTCTGCTATGTCCTGCTCATTTGTGATGGCGTTACCGTTTATTTCAATGGTGTCTGTGGTATTGTGAAAGTTGTATTTGGTTAGTTTCTTAATGGTTTTCCAGTATGTTTTCCCCTTTTGTTCTTTGATTTCTCTGCAGGCTTCCAGATATTTATGTGAGCGGTAGTGGTTGATGAGTTTGTGAATATCTTTATTTAGTGCATTGTATTTAGCCTTCATGGATGGATCTTCATTTATTGTTATTTCCCTATACATTTGTTTTTTAACCTTGATTAGTCTCAATATATAGGCTGGAATTTTCTGGCTGTAATATTTAACTTGAATCTTTGGAGAATGCTTCTTGATTATTTCCGAGAGGTTTTGAGTAAACGATGTGATGTAATTCGTGGTGATTGGTAGCCCAGACTTCAACAGTTGACACATTTCGGCATTAACTTTGCCGATATGGCACTTAGAGTAGTCGTACCTGGTTTCCGTTGGGTATATTAGGGGGTTAGATTCAAGGTCTAGGTCGAATTCGATTGCCAGGTGATTAGAGCCTAAGTCTGGAGTAAGTTGCACATTCTTTATATTCTGTAATATGTTCTTGGTGCACAGGAATCTGTCTGGAGTGGTGCCCTTGTTATTTTCCATTAAAAACGTAGGTGGAGTGCATATCTCTACAAAGTCGGAGTTGCTTGTAAAGTTTTTCAGCTGTTTTTTCTTTCGATTGTTTACATTTAGATCCCCAATAATCATGGAGTATTTGTATTGAGATGCTTTCACCAGTAAGTTTTCCTCGATGTACTGGCTAGAATGATGTATATACACCAGAAATATATGTATCCGCTCGGCCTTGAATGGTATTGTGAAGTGTAGTACTTCATTCCAGGGATTGTTGAGGTGTGGAGGGTTAGATTTCCCAATTGATATGAACTTTTCTGCCTGTACTAAGCTACCTCCTCTAGTATTTTCGTTCAATATATTACCATGTTTGATTATTGTGTCCCAGTTTTTATACTTTATATTGTGTTTCAGTTTAGTCTTGGTTTCCACCATCATCATACATTGGATGGAGTTATTTTCTATGTAGTGCCTAATAAGTTCTTTTTTGTTGTTGTAACTGTTTATATTAGCATATAAACATTTAATCATCGTGTGCTATTCTTTCTGTTTGAACCCCCTCCGTAGGTTCTGTGCCTACTGATTTAACTTCTGCCTCCAGATCGAACATCAAAATGTATAGCCGGTTTCCAACGAAGGTTGGAATGGTACTTATTTTGTAAAGGTCTATAAATCTTTTCTGGAGTTTTGATATAAGTTGCTGTCTATCTATATTCTTAGGTTTATTAATCTTATTTATGAATGTATCTATTATGTGGTCATGTATAGTGTAGTAAGAATGTATTCTACTGTTTTTCGTTTTTTTTTGTCTATTTCTGCACTTTTCTTGTTAATTGACCGAATTTTTACGTTAGGAATACCTTCTATGGGTTTGGTGGGTCTTTTGGGGCATTTAGTTGACCATGCTACATGTTCTGGAGAGCCGCATGCTCCACACTTTGGGGGAAGACTAGTTTTGCATTCGTGGTCTCTGTGTTCTCCATTACATTTGCTGCATTTTATGGGGGAAGAGCAATCCTCCGTTTTGTGAGTGAACTGCGAACACCTACTACATGGAATCGGCAGTGGGTCTGGCGGAAGACTTGGGTTTGCTCTGTAGTATTTACATTTAAAAAATATACCCTCATTAATCAGTTTTTCGTAGGAGTGTACGTCACCTGTTATTATTCTGATGTATAATGATGGGTTATTGGTTTTCCTTGAAATTATCCGCTTGCAGTATCGATGTTTAATATTGAGGTTGTTGAGTAGTTGGCTTATTTGAGATTCGTTAATTTCTGTTTCGACATTAGAAATTACAGCCGAGTAGGATTCCGTTGTTTTTGGGTTTTTGTTTACCATTATGTTGTTTGTGGTTTCTGTGTAGCTTTGTATTTTGTCCTGGCTTTTGAGATGTTCTAAGATTTTCACAAGATTCGTTTTATCATTGTTTGATTTAATTAAAAAACCCATTTTTGTTTGTATGATTATGTCTTGGCTGTCGGGGAAAATCGAGGTCCACATATCAGCTACCTGAATTCTTGTTGTGCTTGCTTCAATTTTAATGTGGAAAAGATTTTTGAAAATCTTTCGGTGTGTGGGCTGCTTAATGCTTTCTTGTATTTGTGTACTATTTGATCATGTGTGAGAATTTTCGGAAGTTTTTTGTGTTGTTATCTTCAGCGGGAGATTCGCACGAACATGTGTATCTACTTTGGGATTCCCTTCATGTGGTATATTATAATTCACGCGAGTTCCCGATGTTGATTCATCCTGTGCAGATGTTAATGTTTTCTTCTTCGGATTTTTCAGCGTTGGAGATGTAGGATTTTTGTCTCTTTTTCTTTTGTGTTGTACCTTTTTCCATGTACCATCATCTAGAACTTCCATTTCCGAATATTCGCCGTCACTCGAAGAGGCCATGTTCACTTTTCTTCTTTAACACACTTTAAACTATATATGCGTTATCAAACACGTAGAGCGTCGCAAGAACCGACTGTACGTCCGCCGAATATTCAAACGACTGCCTCGTTTCAATTATCCCAAATTAATTCGATTTCTCTTATTCCGATTTATTACAATACTCCCTCCTTTTAAGAAGTTTTGTCATTGGATGCCATAACTTTTCCTAATTATCTTTTATCCGTCCAAAGTCCATCATCTTACTTCTCCTTCTTCTTCCTCTTTTATTTAGGTCGTAACCTGTTCTTCTTCACGGTGTCTCTACTGAAGTGGATACCCAGCTCTCCAGCCATCTTTTCCTCGGTCTTCCTATGTCTCTCCTTCCAGTGGGTTTTCGATCTTGTGCTATCTTTATAAGTCTTTCATAGCCCGCTCTACCGACATAATCATTCCATTCTCTGCGTCTCTTTCTGACGAATTTCCCGATGTCCACCACTCCGCATTCTTCCCTTGTCGCCGAGTTCCTTATGCGATCTCTTCTGGTTTTTCCAACTATAATCCTCAGTGTACTCATTTCGGCCGTACGTAATAGTTGTTTAGTCCTATTCGTGTCAGCTCGTGTCTCCGCAGCGTAAGTCAATACGGGCCTTACCATCGTTTTGTAGATCTTGCTCTATGATCTTATCGTCCACCACCAATTTACACCTAATGGGATTTTTCGATATCACCAATGATTTTGTTTTTTCCGTTGATATCAACATATTCAAGGTCGTCGCCGCTTCCGAAAAGGCGTGAAGGAGTCTTTGTAGATTGTCCTCTGAATCTGCGATCAAGACCGCATCGTCCGCGTAGCATAAAATGGTAATATCTTTGCCACTCATAGTATAACCCTTCATGTTTTTAACTCTGTCAATCAACTTGTTCATTATTAGATTGAAAATCATAGGACTTAGGGAGTCTCCTTGGCGTATACCATTTGGTGTTTTAATTTCCCTCGTTACACCTGATGTTGTTTGAACTCTTGTTTTCGTGTTCGTGTATAGATCTTTGATCAGCTTCGTTAATTGTTTTGGTGTGTTATTCAACTGCAGAATTGCTATCACGTCTTTCAGCCTAACGCGATCGAATGCCTTTTTTAGATCCACGAAGCACATAAACGCCGGCGTATTGAATTCGATAGCTTTCTCGACTATCTGACGAATTATAAATATAGCATCCGTTGTTGACCGATTTTTACGGAATGCCTGCTGTTCTTCATTGATGTTCAGGTACGGTTGCAGTTTTCCCAAAATAATCTTGGTGAATAATTTTTGTACTGAGCTCAGCAAGGTTATACCTCTATAGTTTTCAGGATTGCTTTTCTCACCTTTTTTGAATATTGGGACAGTTGTACTAGTTTTCCATTCCGATGGTATCCTTGCAGTCTTCAGTATTATATTAAATAATGTTTCTAATTCGTCTTCTAGTCGTTCTCCTCCATACTTCAAAAATTCTTCACAGATTTCGTCGTTTCCTGCAGCCTTCCTGTTTTTGAGTTCTCCGAGAGCCTTTGCCTTTTTAATATCGTTTTTTGTAATTTCTATTGTTTGGTCACCCCCTTCTACTTCCTTATCATCTTCCAGGTCATCAATTCCCTCTTTGTATAATTCTTTGAAATATTCCTCCCATTGGTTAATATTGACAGTGTTTATTTTTATGGTATCATTGATCTCTAATTTTCTATTCCGTAGCATCCGCCAAACTTTTTTCTGCGATCCGTATAGATCATGTTCCATGTCTTTTGTGTATTGCTCCCAGTATTCTTCTTTTATTTGCCTTATCCTCTGATTAACCACTTTCCGTTCTGCGACATACTCCCTGTAGTCGTTCGTGTTTCTCGTAGTCTTATGCCTTAGAAATGCCTTTCGTTTCCTTTCAGTTATTTCTTTAACTTCTTCGGTATACCATGGTGTTTTCTTGATGTGCAATGAGTTCCCACATATTTTTCTCTTCCCCACTGACTCTTCTGCGGCATTTTTGATGTTCTCTTTGATCTTTGTCCAAGCCTCATCAGGGCTATCACTTTCTATTAAGGGTGTTGCTAGAATTTGGTTTTTTAGTCTTTGTTCATACAGATTCTTAGTGCTTTCATGTTGGAGTGATTCTATGTTATATTTTACTCTTTCCTCCACGTTTTTATTTGTCTTAACATGAAATTTAATTCTTGCCTTGCATAGGAGGAGTGAGTGATCGCTTCCTATGTTACTCGAATTCAGTGTTCTCACATCCAAAATGTTAGCTGGAATAAAATGTCTGCTTGTTATTACGTAGTCAATCATGGATTGATGTCCCTGTGAGTTTCTAAAAGTATACTTATATTTGAAATCATGGTCGAAGAATGTGTTATTGATTCTTAGGTTATTCTGGGCACACAGCTGAACCAAATCATCTTAATCTGTCCTAAAACTAACATTCACCAGAAATTAAGTTTCACAAACAAATTTTCCTCACAAGCTACCAGTTTCTTCCTTATCGCTTAATCTACAAATGCTCTAACATCGGCGCATCGTTTATCGGCTATGTCTCTCAGTCCAGTGTGGTATCACTATAAGTAAAATTGGGTGTAACCCTGGATATTGTTCGATTAATGTTTTTGAGTAGCGTTCTTTCGACGTCGGATTTGCTCGCACTTTCTCGCCGTTATTCGTCTCCCTTAAGTTGAAAACATTCTTTACTGAGTGATGCATTTCATTAATCGCAGTTTGATGAGCTTATACTATTCCTTCTTGATCGTCAAAATATGTAGTGGACAGTCTATGTCCCGCCGTCTCTAATACAATTCTCTTCTGGTAACCTTTCACTCGCATCTCTCGAAGAACCTTCTTAAGCAGAACCATCGTCGTTCTACTGATGACGATTACGTCTACCTCTGGATGATGAATTTCGAGCCTTATATGCGAACCGACATTGTTCCATAAACCGCACTTGTTCAGTTCAGAATACCCTCGTACGCACACGTTCACATATTGAGTTGAATGTCTCTCATTTCTTCTTTCTAATTCTTTGACGCACAACTTCTCGAGTTCATGAAGATTGTCAACATTTCTAATGAAATAGCCGCAATATCCGGTTTCCCGCACTATGGTATACTATCGCCGTCGCCACCTGGTAACTAAGGTTAATCACCATTCAGAGGTTATCCCACTGATGATGACCTGATGATTATACCTTCCTTCTGGTTGAAAATCTGCTATGGATTGTCTTTCAAAGATACCTTCTTTTGGATATTGATTGACCAAAACCAACTTATCGACTGAATACAAGAAACGAAAAACATGCAAAATCATACAAAACAATTCATCTCCCATGAGCATGCAATTCAATCATGGAGAAAACAATAATATTAAAAATACCTATCATAACTATATCAAAAAATCTCGACCTTATCGTAAAAGCATGCAGAACGTTGTGCTCACGTTAAAGGGTGACCACAAGGCTTGTTCATAATCCTTTTCCGTCCAGGATTATTTCTATCATTCTATCTGTTCCCGATATTCTTTATGGATTATATTTAAAATCATCCATCAGCAAATCAAAATTAACCCCTATATCGTTAATCTACCTTTCAACATGGTTTTCCTAACTCAACCGAATATGAAATTTCTTCTATGAAATCTATCTCCTTATAATGACTCTAGGTCCAGCTTAACTCAAAATACTTCAACTCTACAAAACTTCTCCTATTGAGTACAGCAAACAACCTTTAACTTCAACGATTTCAATCTGAACGAAAATGAACCAATTGCATATAATGATCAAGGTTTTCTCAGGAGATTAATTCGTTATAATACTCAACCCTGGCGCCCATCTGACCCAAAAAAAAATAAAGAAACCCATCTATATACCATTCATTTCCCTTACTATAAGTCATTATTACCAGACCTCCTTGTTATTCTACTTATAGTCTGTGGAATGGAAAAGGTCGATTATTCCTTTTTCAGGACTATCAGCCAAAATGTCCTGCCACTACCCAGAAAAAGAGAAGAAGGACCCTTTCAGGTTGTGAATCTCCGGGTCAGTGAGAGCCCCTGAAATCTGCCAGGAGTCGATTCACATCTTACAGATTTCCCCGTCGCTACCCTGACCTCCTATCTGATTAGGTTGGGCTCCATCTATCTGGGGGACGTCTAATCCTGGTAGACCTCCTTACCACCCTTTCTGGTTCCTCTTGATCGGACTCCATTACCTCCTCCTCATCACTAGTCATTTCTTCTACATCGGAGTACGGCTCCACCACCCTATTCCAACATGGAAGCATTAGGGGGCGAGCTTTTTCCGTTTCCTCTATTTCCTCTACGATTTCCGTCTCTTCAGAGTCTCTACAAGTCTCTCCCTGTCTCCTCAAATTTTTTTCTCTTATCCCCTCCGATATCCTATTAATATAGGGTTTTAACCTATTCAGATGAACAATTTGTTCACCCCTTCCCTTACATTTCCGTACTTTACAAGTTACGGGCCCTATTTTTTCGATTATTCTATGTGGACCGATCCAACTCTTCACCAATTTTTGTGATAACACCCTTTTTGAACTCATATCCCTCACATATACCATGTCTCCTACTTCGAACTGCGGATCCGACGTCCGTTCGTTGAATTTGTTCACTCTTGTCGTCTTAGCTTCTTCCGTGTTTTCAAATACCTCCGTGTTCAAAATCTAGGGTGTTATGATTTTGTAATTAAAGAGTAGAGGACTGTATGAAAAGATAATTGAGTTGGAGATGGTATAAAAACATTTATTGAGTATCATTCACAATCATAAAATGAATATGTCACCTGCATGAAGCTAATAGAGTAAAGCAACTAATATTAACCACATATATAAACTCAGAGAGACAATATCCAACTAAAAACAAGAGATGATCCAGAGCAGTTCAAATGAGAAGTCACTTGATGTCACACTTAGACGTTGAGGAGTTCAATAAATCCAATATCAACACAACGGTTACACAGTGATAGGGCAATCAATTGAAAATTGATTGCGAGAGCCTCTTTTTTCTATCAGAAAACGCGAAGGTTAGAATACTGAATTTTAAAGAGAAGACGCGAGGGTACAGAGAAAAAGGCCAGAGGTGAAACTGCAATGTCTAAGTCTGATCATCAACGAGAAATCGATACATTAAATTTGAGTTGATCAATAATGTTAATGTAAGTATGAGCAGAACAAGAGTCGCATAAGTTAAATGCGAAGCACAGAATTAATGAATTTGAGAAGCACTAGAATATTAAAAATAATATGAAAAGGGCAATAAATTCTAATTAAATGAGAAGTTCAATAATAATTAATTAAATGAAAATGACAATCATAATTAATCTGAGAAGAACATATCATAATTCATATACAGTGAGATGATCTTGAAGAGTGCAAAAATTTATCATTGAATTCAACATTTACAGAGACGAGCTGCTTTTAAGTAAGCACGATTAGAACGTTCATCAGAAAAACAGAAGAAACAATTGATAAATTGAGAGAAGTCAAGAGAGTACTGAGTTAAAATCCCTAATCGTAGATTTTGAGATGTGCTGAAGGCTGAGAAAACTAACATGTATGTTGAGTGCGATGAATGAATATAGAAAAGAACCAATGAGAGTACATATTATAAAGAGTAGACCATACCAAATGAGTAGACACGAGTATTCGAGCAGACTTTCCAGGGTGGAGCCTAGGTCGAGGTGTATCGAGCATTATCATTGATCGCTTAACTAACGTTGAGGTGTTCACATCCTGTTCTGAAGAAAACAGCTACATCCAGGGTCCACCCTGGATAATATGAGGATTCATTCATCTGAAACTCAACAACAGTAATTAGTCATATGTACATCGAGGTGATCATAAGAGTTGTCTTAAAAATGATTAAACTGATTCTAATGATAAAGAATATTATGAGTAGACAATGAATCAGTTATCAATTTTATTGAGATGAACTTGAGAAGTTTCAATCCTGGTGCTACATACACATTTTCATGTGAGATGATCTAGAGAAGTCTGAAAATCTATATAAATTATGAAATATAATAAAATATATACTTCTGAGACGACAATAGTTCGATTTGACTTGAGTGGACATTTCAATTGAGCGGTGCTAGCAAGGATTATGAATCTATTTCAAGATTCTGAAATCTCTTGCACGTGGACTAATTTCATTACAATGAAATTATCATGAAAATGGTGTAATTCGTAATTTTGAGCAGTCTGAGAGTACTTTACCTTATGAGAAGAACAATTTACCACCAGGATTGTGCGAGAAGACTTGAAAATTGAAAACTAGAAGAGGTGAACTTAAAAATGAGGTGTTACAAAATCACAATGAAAGCAGAGAGATGTTACTACTACAGAGCTAACAAAGAGAATGAAATAAAAATGGCTTCAGCGGAAACTCGACCATCGGACATCTTGTAGAGGAAGCTGCGCCGTCGATGCTGTCAAGTGGAACATCCTTGAGAGCTGCCAGTGGCGTCGTTGAGAAGGGGCTGAATTTTTAACACTCCGTATAAACTCTTCTTAACCTTTCTTTTAATTCCGAAGCGTAATTTTCGTCATAATCGTACCTGACCCTGTCCGATTTTATAAAACTGTCGATCGGCAGTATTTGTTCTCTCCCATGAAGGAAGAAGAATGGACTATAACCCGTGGTGGAACGAACATTTCCCCGATATGCCATTAAAACGAATGGTATGCAACCATACCAATCCCTTTGATCCCTACTTATGTAATGTGATAACATATCCTTTAATACCCTATGCATCCTCTCGATTTGTCCATTAGAAGTAGGTGCGTAACTCGAAGTTTGAATTTTTCGTTTCCCTAAAATGCCGCATACTTCCTTAAATAAACTTGACATAAAATTTGTCCCCCTATCAGTTAATAATTTCCGTGGGGCGCCATGTCGAACAATGACATTTTCCACGAAAGCTCGAGCTTTTGTACCCGCCTTTTGATCCGGTACTGGTATTGCCTCTACATACTTCGTAAAGTAATCCTGGAAGGTAAGAATATAACGGTTCCCATCAAAAGATGTTACTAGTGGCCCTACAATATCCATCGATGTCAATTCCTAGGGTTCCGTCGTTGAAGTGAACCGTTGCAGTGCTTTCTTCTGGTGAGGCGACGTCTTCCTTCTATTACAAGCATCGCAGCTGGTACAATACTTGATAACGTCCGTCCGCATTTTAGGCCAGTAGAACCTTCGTTTTAGACTGGCGAGGGTCTTCTGTTGGCCAGGGTGTCCTGCCATTAGCGAGTCGTGAAAATCGTGTAGTACCTTTGGTACATACACCCCGGGGCACCACTAACTTATCGTTTCCGTCTTCACAAAAATATAGTACCCCATCCCTAGATAGATAATAGGGTTCCGTAGATTCCCCACCAGCCTGCATCGTCTCAATAATCGTCTTGCAGTAGGGATCGTTCTTCTGCGCGCCTTTTAAACTTTCTCTATCCCATTCCGATTCCATCCCGTCTAAACCCTGCTCGTGAATTTCCACTAAAGATACCAGTGCCGAATCCAATTCGTAAATTACAATTTTAATGTCCAAGTCATGGAATATGAATTTAATCATTTCTTGAACCCTTTCCCATTCTAACTTATCTAGCCCACACCCTATCCTGGGCATGGCTAATACACTATCCCGATTTTTCTCACAACATGCTCTCAAACACCTCAAAGCATTCCTTATACCCCTATATCCCGGTTCATCAAAATAATTAACTTTCGTTACCAGATAATAAATATTCCTTTCTGGCAAATTTAGTTCCGCCGTTTTCCCCACTATTTTTCCTTGCTGACGTAATTTATCTACTGATACATATATATTTTTGAACTGCAATGCGATCCCTGCTCTCATGGCTAAATCCTCTGACACACAATGGGCTAGAGCCCATGACTCCGGTGCTGTAAAAATATTTCCCTTTTTCGAACATAATGTAGGCATTTCCGGTACTTGATGAACCTTCCGATATTCCTGAAACTCCTCGAACTCCATATCAATAAAGTGGTCTTCCCTATTCTATTTCCTACTCAGTGCGTCGGCGTTCTCGTGAAGCCTTCCTTTTCGATGTATTACGGTAAAATCATAATCGGCTAGGGACATGGCCCATCTAGCGAGTCTAGATCCCGGATCCTTCAGACTAAGCAACCATTTCAACGGGCGGTGATCCGTCACGACAGTAAATTTCTTCCCATAAAGATAGCACCTAAACGTTTTTACTCCGAAAACAACCCCCAACAATTCCTTTTCTGTTGTCGAATAATTTAACTCGGCCTTTTTAAAACTCCTACTCGCATATGCTATGGGTCGCTCATAACCTTCTCGCACTTGGCTCAATACAGCCCCAACCCCTAGTCCTGACGCGTCCGTAGCCACAATAAAAGGTTGGCCAAAATCCGGATAAACTAAAACCTTATCTGAAGTCAATATCGACTTCAACTTCCTTATTGACTCCAATACTTTCGCAGTTATTTCAAATTTTACCTCTTTCTTTGTTTAATTTATTAACGGGGTTGCTAATTCAGCCGCATTAGGAATGAACCCTCTATACCAGTTAACTATTCCCAGGAAAGAACGGACTTCTCTTACATTTTTGGGTATAGGAAAATTTTGTATCGCCTCGATTTTCTCCTTATCCCGAAGCATTTCCTCTTGTGTGATTATGTGACCCAAATATTTAACTTCCTTCATCATAAATTTGCACTTTCTTGGTTTGAGTTTAACATCGGCTTCACGAAGTAGGTCGAAAACACCCCTTAACTTGTCAATATGATCTTCTTCCCCATCCGAATTAAAAATAATTATATCGTCCAAATAAACCATGCAAGATTGTCCGGTCAATCCTGCTAATGTCAAATTCATAAAACGTTGAAAGGTCGCGTTCTTCAATCCGAAAGGCATCTTTAGATATTCAAAATGTCCCTGGAAGGTACTGAACCCAGTCAGTGGAATATCCTTCTCCTCCATATCAATCTGGTGATATACTTCCGCAATCATCAACCACCGAAAATAGTGTCTTATTTCCTGCACTATATCCCTGAATTAAGTTCGAAAGGTTAGGTAAGGGGTAATGTTCCGTTTTTGTCACGTTGTTAAGTCCCCTATAATCGATGCACATTCGTATTTTATCCTCCCCATTAGGCAACCGTTTGGTAATCAGTACCACCGGAGCAGACCATGGACTAAAAGAGGGACCGAATCACCCCAGCCTCCAATAATCTATCAATTTCTTTTCTTAATACTTCCCGCTGATGATAAGGAATTCTATACGGTGCTTTACAAACAGGTGAGCTCCAGGTTCCAACGTAATGGAATGTTTCACCTTCGTCGTACTGGTCATTTTTTCATCTTCCTCTAAAAATAAATCCTGATATTCCTGTATCAACTTTTTCAATTTTTCCCGAATATTTCCTTCTAAATGATCTACACTTAAGGCGGTGAACACATATGAGCGGCCGCGGCCGCGGCCACGATCACGATCACGATCGTGAGACATCGAATGCCGCTATATCGCTGAACAGATCGTGATATTATGTGCGGAATAATACATTTGCATGGGACGAGTCTCGATCGTGATCGTGGCCGCGGCCGCTCATATGTGTTCACCGCTTAAACCAATTTCGTTCCAATCTCCACGTTCCAGATCAATTCTTCCGATTTCGTAATTTTCCTGACCCCTATCTACGACTTCGCGAGACCGCTTTGGCGATCTTTTGTCTTTTCACCAGTCTTACTTCACTGCACGATACATTTACAACCCGAATCCATATTTTCTGCGCGTTCTCCATCAAACAATCTGCCATGAGAATATTTTCGTTTCCCAAGGGTATGGGCTCACATACCATAACTGCCCCTTCAATATTTCCCACTAACTTAGCCCTTACTAACGCTTCCGAACGAGCAGGTATTGTTACCCCATTCTCTATTAACGCATCCGTTTCCCAGTTCCGCTCCTGACCTACGTCGATCATCTGTTCTACCTTATCTATTGATTCTGTCGACTGGCATTCCTCCGTCGTGACCGTCCTTGGCACGCGTTCGCTATTCCTTGACCCCTTTTCACGTTGGTACCCAACGTTATTCCCAGCCATTTCCGTATTGCTCGCTCCATTACTAACATTTCTAATACTTTTATTATTACTAGTAGTAGGTAGTATAGTATTATTTCCAAGTCCTGTTCCGGTCTCCTCTTGACTTTTTCATTACGAATTCCTAAATTCTCTTGAATTCCTTCCGCAATTCCTACCGCGGAACCATCTGGCAAGACCAACCACCTGTTCGTATACCGACTGTCTTATCAATTTCGTCAACGATTTCCTTGTTATTCTGTTCATTTTCCGTTTTACTCTTAGCTCCCACTTGGACACTAGCATCCTTAAATAATTTCACCTTTGGCTTTATACCCTCGAAATTTTCCGTCTGCGTACCGGACTCCTTAAACTGTGTCCTAATTTCCACATTTTCCTTTGGTTTCCTTAACCGTTCCCCATTTGTGTCCCTTTTGACATTATCTTCCGCATAGGACTTATCCTCCAATACAATTTTCCCGGCGTTCCTCAAACCCGGTTTTCCTACGAACAACTTCCCTGAAGTTTCCGTTGACCTGAATCGTTGCGGTAAATCTTTCCCTATCTTCATCTTCAGCACATAATTCGCTTTCTATATCCCGTTCATTCAAAAATTCGAATCTCCTACCCCACATCATAACGGACGGCTCCCCTTCATAACTAACAAGTGCCTCATTTGCACTGAGAAAATCTCTCCCTAAAATAACTTGGACGTGATGACATAGCGTCATCACACAAAATAGCCGTCCAAGTTGTACCTATCTTTCCTCCCACAGATCCCACCAAAATATTGGCCGTACCCTAGGTACGTAAACTATGACCTGTTACACTCGTCAACCGATAGCCGACCTCCTCTCTATTCATTCCATCTTCTGGAATTATCCCCCTTTTTACAAGAGTCACCGCGGTTCCCGTATCTACCAAACAACGCCTCGTCCTTCCATTTATGTTTAATTTAATCATGTGAGGTGCATCGATCACCATTACCGAACGATTCTTACTTTCCCCCTTATATATGTTACGGGCAATGTAATTATTTAGGTCAGTATTCATAATGCTTGGTTATTATGAACAATGACCATTAAAATTGGGCAATTTGATAAATTTGAATTACTTTCCGATAATTTCTCACATTGCCTGGTCATTATAAATAGCGCTATTACTTCTTTGGGCACTTTGATTAATTGACAGCAATGGGACAACCACTTGCGTGTGGTGTGATTCTGGCTGGCCAATCAGTGTTTATTAGGTTTGTTCGTAGCGTAGAGTGGTTTGCAACGGTTGTGAACTGTACAGAGCAAGCGCTATTCCATTTTAGGGTAGCGAAAATCTATTTGCGCTCGCTCTTTCAGTCGCTTGTCGCCTGCGCCGGTACCTGTGGCTTGCGTCGGCTTTATTTTTGTTTTTGAATGTTATTTAGCTTATGTGCGACCAATGCTTATTGATGTATGTCTTAAATTGACTTTGGGTTCTGTTTATTTAATGTTAGTGATTTTTTTATAAAATAAAATGCAGGAACAGTTAGTAACTGATGTCAGTGACATGAAGCATCGTTTTAATGCTCTATGTATCGCTTCATATTGACATTTTGTGTAAATATAAATTTGTAACTACGTACATATGTGATACATTATTTTTATTTTGACTTAAGTTTTGTTTGTACTTATTTCATCGCCACCCGTTTGTTTGTGAGCATGTGGAATTTTATTTGTTATTTTTTGCTTGTTACTTTATCAGTTAGGTATGTAAAAATTTGTCATTTTTTATAAGAAATATGAATAAAAATGATTTTCAAATTGCCCACTCGACTTTTAGCATTATACATAATGACCGGGCAATGTAATATTTACAACATAATTTATCATTTTGTCATATCCTTCTGAACACTTTTCAAATTGACCGGGCATTATAAACAATGCCCAATTATTTACATTGCCCGTAACATTTACATGCCCCTCTGGTATCCCCGAATAAACCTGCCCTTTTGAAAATTTCCGGCCACTATCCCGGCAGTTGGATTTTGGCCCTCCCCGTTTAAATCTTCTTGTCTCCTCGGCTGAGGCCCCACGAAAATGGAGGCGTTCGTTCGGGAATAGCTCCCGCATTTCGCCCCCCTTCCTTATCTGCATTTCTTCCCATTTCCTTGCTTTTACGCTGACCCCCGGCCATGTTTGCTTCACCCCCTACTCCTGGGGGTGTAGGTCTCTGTATTCTATTTTTTCTAAAATTCTCTCGTCCCTGACGATTTTGTCTTGGGCAATCCCTAGCCCAATGACCCTTTTGACCGCAACTATAACAACCTCCCTGCGTCCTTTTCCCTGATCTGTTATTCCTACACTCTCTCGCAAAATGGCCCGGTCTACCACACGTATAACATTCCGTTGTATTCTTCTTTGTCTCTGCGAATTTTCTAATATTCCCCCTTTCATCATTCGAATCGTGCCCCTTTTTCCCACAATTTTGAGATCCCTCCGTTGCATCTACCGTCTTTTTGTAGATTCATTCCCCACAACGGGATACAGCAATGAATGAATGAATGACTGAATTTGATGTCCTTCCTTGTATCATCATTGTTGCGGTCTCTTGTAATTTGACCAGTCCTTCCGCTTTTTCTAAATCTAACTTTTCTTCTCTTAATAAAGCTACCCCCATATCTTTCATCAAGTCTCTGCGCAACCCTGTTTCAAACTGATTTAATATCAACTCTTTATTTTTCTTTTTGATTCCCACTTCTTCGTCTGGCGATGCTCTGCCCAAATCTTCCCGAAGTAATTCCGCGCCTAAAATCCGCAGCCTAGTACAAAATGATGAAACATCTTCATCATGTCGCTGGAAACAACGACTTTTTTCATCTTGTAGATTAGACCATCGTGCCTTACTCTATCAAAAGCTTTCTCGATATCTATCAGAACTAATCCTGTGGCCTGTTTGGTCTGCATTCCTTCGGTGACGTATTCTATGAGCCGTAGCAATTGGAGTTCAGTCGAATGTTCTCGTCGAAATCCAAATTGTTCGGGTGGAATTATCTTCAACATTTCTCTTTTCTCATTCAGCCTTTTAGCGATAACCCTCTCGACGATTTTTCCTAGTGCTGATAGTACACTGATTGATCTATAATTTTGAGGAAATTTCCGTTCCTTTCCAGGCTTGTTAAAATCTATAATTTCTGCAGATTTCCATCTCTTTGTGTAGTATTCGGTCCTCATGTCTCCGTTTGTTATATTCGTCAAGGCTGCTATTCCTTTTCTAGGCAATTTCTTCAACATATAATTCGTTATATGCGTTTTTGCATTTTCCAAGCCGAGTGATCTATTGTATTCAGTTCCCTTATTCTCTGGTGCAATCTGTTATTACGCAGTTCTGTTACAGCATTTTTCAATATCTGACTATGCTTATTCAGTTTCTTCTTCTCTTTTTGTTGTTCTGTAGATTCTTCTGAGTCTTCTGTTCTTTTTTGTAAGTTCCTTTATATCCCTTGGCGTATCTCCATGCGAATGTTTCGGAATTGGTTTCCTTATTCTCTTGGTGCTTTCTTCAGAGGCTTCCTTTATTTGATTTTCCAATTTTACAACTTTTTCATCTAATTCATCCCAGGTGTTAATTTGGGGAAATTCCGTGATTTTCTCCTGAAGTAAATTCTTATTTTTCTCCATGTCTGTGTGATCCTTGGTTTGTGTCTCCTCTTCGTTTCTTTGGCCACTATGAATTCTATGGGATTGTGGTCTGAAGTTCCATCTTCTATTGTATCAATGCTGATTTCTTCAGTGATGTCTTTCATTACGACAATTTCCAGTACATCGTCGTACATCCAGTACATAAATTTTTAGTCTTCTCCCGTTGGTATTTTCCACCCTATTTTTCCATTCCTGCGAATTGCTGTTAAGATCACCAATTATGATTTTCGGGTGTCTTCCTTCTAGTAGCATTTTCAGATCCTCCTCCAGCATGTTCTTATCCGGTGATTTATAAGTCGAAATAATCTTCACTTGTCCTCGATTGGTATTCACAATAATCGATATTGCTTCTACTTCTTGACCATTGAATATCTGGTCGAAATGGTGATCCATATTCCTTCTTGACAGTATAGCAACGCCACCTGTGCTGTTAGGTCTATCATATCTGTAGATATGGTAATTGGGAAATGCTATGCGAACGTTGGGGTTAAGTCTTGTTTCTTGAAGAGCTATGACATCCGGTCTCTTCTCTTCAATCAGTTCTTCGAATTCTGGTCTGCGGGCTCTCAATCCTTCGACGTTCCAAGAGACAATTATGAGATTGTTCTTTATCGTCGTATCAGCCATTAAATATTCTTAATAATTTGCTGCATCTTCTTCTCAATCTGTTTCTCCAGATTCTGCATCATCGTGCTCAGGAGGTTTTTCGTGAATTTATCCAGTTCCTCAGTGATTCCAGAAATTCCTTTCCTGGTTTCGGCTTTTTTTCCGTCTTTTTCTCTGGTTTCTTCGTCTCTTTGACTGTTTTGGTTGTACTTTCCTGGGGTTTCTTCACTTCCGAAGAGTTTTGGGCTGGCTTCGGAGTATTTTGTGTTGGCCTCGAGCTGGTTTGATTCGATCTTGGCGATCCCTTGATTTTTAGAGACCAATTTCCATTCGCTACATCCCTTGTAGCTAGCTGGATGTCCTTGCTCTCCACAGAGAACACAAGAAGCATTTCGCTCCTCGTTCTCCCTGGTGAGCGTGCACTCCTTAGTGCTGTGATTTGCCGAGCATTTCACGCACCTCCATGGAAAAGTGCACTTACTTTGGGCATGTCCATATCGCTGACAGCGATAACATTGTCCAGGCCCGGTCGTCCTTCTCTTAGGTTCAAAAACACAACTCATTTTGTAGAGCCTTCTCACCTCGAAGATACCCTTATTCTGGGTTTTAACCAGCAATAAGGGCATCGGCCTCTTTGTTATATTTGAGGTCATCCTTATGACCTCAGCATCGACGATCCCTTGATCCTTGAGGTCGTCAAGGATCGTCGGGATATCTGCATCCAGCATTAAATATCTCACTATCCCGTGGATTTTCTTCTCCTCCTCCCGTTGAAGAGGGTGAAACTCCCTTTTTGTTTTATGAAGGAAGTCCGTCATCCTTCTGTGATCTTCGGCGGTTTGTGGGACGATCCTTGTATCGTCTTTTACTGTCGTCGCTCTTTGGTATTTAATGCCGTTCCGCATTAAGGCGTTTGAGATTGAAGTCCATTCGGACGTACCTCTTAGGGTAACTGGGGGGATTTTTTCTCATCTCTCCCCCACTGGAGTGGTTTTCTGGGGGGCTGGGGATTCCAAGACCCTTTTTTTACAAGTAGACCAGTTCCACACTCCCTAAAATAGGGATGTCGTTTACATCCGGGATGTCCATACCCACCCGTTAAATTGGCCAATGGGACGTAATAACTCCCCAGATGGTATTCCCAGGGTAGCTGTGGTCAAAACTGCAACTTCCAGCATTTGTCGTCCTGTTAACTGTCTTATACCGTTAACAGTCGAATAGTTTCCCTTTAAATTAAGTTTATTGCCTCTCTATGTGTTTTTTATAAAATTTTATTTTCACAGCATCCATTGTTTTTTTTTACTTTCAATCAATTGCTTAAAATAATTATAAATTTGGTGGGCGGTATGTTAACGCCGTAAATAGATTTCTTCAAATTTCATGTTTTCATCCTCCTAATTTGTCTGATATGTCAACAGATGTCATGATATACATATTAATTGAATTCTTCTCGATATCGCGACATGTGTTGAGCTGAATGAAAAAGAATCAGAATAATAATTGATTAATTATTGCGTGATTTTCAAAGTTATTGTTCTGCCGTTTCCATTTCAAATTAGTCAGTTTCCGAGCACTTTACAAAATTTAGTGCTTCTGATAGTGAAGTTTCGCTGTTTTGATTCCGCTTCTTGAGAAAGATACTAAAGAATGAACCATCAATAACCCCATTCAGATAGAAGATTTGGGCCCCTCTATGTACAAGGATCTTTTTGCGGGACTCCCATCCTCTGGCCAGCTGGATTTCGGAGAATTGCGGGTTTTCCAAGCAACAGCTTCAACATCTCAAGGTATTCAAGGTAAGATTTTTTCTTATTTATTGATGGTTCTCTAAATTATTATTCTAAATTCAGCCTCCGAACCAGCGAAAAAATATACAGTCCTCTCAACCCTTTATATCAATGTTCTTGGTCGTCTATTGTACTATTGTTGTACAAGTCGAGCGTTGCAAGACTTCTGCATTCGAAACTTTCTGGAACCGTCTGATGTACATTATCTATCTTAGATGATGTTGTTGCGTTTGCTCAAGCTGTTTAATGTATCGCCGGTAGGGCGTCCAGCTTTCGCTTCCGTAAAGAAGCTTTGGGAGGACCACAGCTTTGTAAACAGCTGTCTTAGTCTTCAGCTTGAGGTCGTGATTTTGAAACACTCTGACCTTTAGCTTCAAGAATGCCCGTGATGCCGAATTGATACGGTTGTATCATCGGAACTTATGCTTTCTTTAATGTTCCTAAATCTATACAGGATTCCTCAAATTTTTTTAGTCAGATAAAGCATATGTTGATCCCACTTCAGGTGCTGGTCAATATAGATACCAAGGTATTTTGTCGATTGCGTTGCTGGAATATGCAATTTGTCATTAATTTGTAGATCTTCTAATGTTGGTTGTCCTATCTTGTTTGACGCAAATGTCAAGTATTCGGTTTTTTCCGTGTTCAAGGTAAGTTTGTTCCATTTAAGCCATTTTATCAAGGTTCCTAGATCCTCTATTGTTTTCTGTCTGAGATTCTTCCATGATTTATCTCTATGGCATCGAACCATTTTTTTTTCGTTCAGTGTATGTGTGGATGTGGACATCGATATAAGTAAGGCCGTCGACTCGGTGAATCAGAAAGCGGTGTGGAAAATCATGGAACACCTAAGCCGTGTGTAAAAGCCTCCATACCAACAATACCGCTACAATACAGCATAATGGCTCTACAACCGACCATTTCTCAACCAACTCTAGAATAAAACAAGGATGCGTGTTAGCGCCTTTACTTTTCAATAGTTTAGCCATAGCCGTCTCGATAATTGCTGATATGAGTATGCCTGTAAGAGGTGTCGGAATAAGATTCAGATTGGATGGAGGCAATTCAGCATCGCGGGCATTCTGGAAGCTAAAGGACAGCGTATTTTAAAATGACGACCTCCATATGAAGACCCAGATAGCTGTTTACAAAACAGTGGTCCTCCCAACTCTTCTTTACGTAAGCGAAAGCTGGACACCCTAGAAGGAGACATATCAAACAGCTTGCTCAAAGGCAACAACATCTAAGACAAATAATACAGATCAGATGAAGGGTACAGGAAAAAACCATTGATGTCAATTCTTGTCTGAAAATGAGTTAGACACATAATTCAATTCAGATTGAAAAGTAGGATATTATGGTATATTAAAACAGGCAGACACTAGCTCAGTCATACGCTAAATCGCTTCCGAAGATTTACCGTGCAGGGAAAGAACTAACGATGTCGATCAATATACGAAAGAAAAAATCTCTAAGTCATTTTATGTGAAGCACTGAGTTTATGTATAATAATTTTAATAATGTTCATTTCGAGAACAATAGTATTTAATTTGTCATATTTCAAATAATTGGTTGTTTCCCTGTAGCCTTCAGATGGTTTCACAAAGTTTCAAATGCAGAAGATCACGGCTGTTCAGTCACAGGAGGGCACACAGTCTCAAGAAGCCCGAGGAAATTAGAGTTTGATAGCACCATTTTTTTTTCAATCTTTTTGTAGGTTTATTCTCGGTAACCGGATACAGCAATGAATGAATGAATGGATGTGGCCAACTTCACGCCGCCGCCGGTCCAATTGCGTACTTCAGCGTTAGTGTTCGAGCGATTACAAAAATTAAACATAAAAGTGAATTTAGAAAAATCTGAATTATCCAAGGAGGATATTGAATATCCCGGATATGTAATTAGTGAAGAGGGAATACATAAATCCAAAAGTAAGATAGATGAAATAAATAAGATTTCTAAGCCTAGAAATTTTGGAAAAGTACGAACTTTCATTTTTATGGTTAACTATTAGGGTCGATTCATTAACATTTTGAGTACAATTTAATATCCGATTGATGAATTGCTCAGAAAAAATTCTAAGTTCATTTGGTCTGATTAATGTCAGAGAAGTTTTGAAAATTCTAGTGTATTTTGACTCGAAGCTCCCATTAATTTTAGCCACTGTTGTTTCTATGTTTGAAACAACACTTGAGGCAACTAAACGACCAGACTCAAAACGTTCAAGGGATGTCTTAACTCCACAGTTGCCGGTGAGGTAAATTGATCAGACATTAAGTGAATGATGATTTATTAATTACAATCTATGCTCATATACTAAATCGATCCATAAAAATAAAAATAACATTTCCTTATAGCGGCTACACACTGCCCAACTCGGTCGGGCCGACAAACCGACTTGGTTGGGTTGGATGTGAAATCGGTCCGTGTGTAGCTACGACCGCCGACAGAGGATTTGTCGGGTCTTGTCGTTCGGCCTAGCCATCCAACCGCACGACGGATCGACCAAGTTGGATCGTGTGAAGCACTGTCGGGTGGAAACAAACTCATTCTGTATTCAGATGTCAACTGGAGAGGTATTCGCTGCTGCAAAAATTGCCGTCACTATTGATCCGAGCGATGTATACTCCAGCGATTCAACTGACCAAGTTTGACGGCGGTCGTGCCGTCTGTACGCAACGCCCAATCTGGTCGTCCCGACAGTTGGCCCGACCGAGTTGGGCAGTGTGTAGCCGCTTTTATTTGACATGACACTTCTTCATGTCGATCGAGTGACACACGTTTGCGCTGCGCTCCTTAGATTCTCCTTGTTGTTTTCTTTCGTGTAACTTCTGTATGTAAGTGCTTTTCTCTGGTGAGTCTTAAATCAAGGTTTGAACAAAAATTGACGGTGGAATATTGTCAATAGTTTATTTTGAAGTTTGTTTTATTGATTCTTTTTTTGTCGTATGAGACAGATGAGGGGATTCCTTGGTGAACCGGTTTTGCCGTTCGATATACACACCCGCACGATGATCAATTTTTAGTACCCGCTTAACACTGACGTGGAACCTACGTTGGATTGTCTTTCTAAGTAAATGCGATCTTTTCCTTGTTAATTCAGTCCTCTCCGGACATCCTCTGACTCCATGGCTTCCTTCTCTGTAACAAGTCTTTTTTACTGGTTCAAGAAAGTGAAGATTGTCTTTTTTGTATTCTCCTTTCACATAATTTCATCACCTGGTCAGAATGAATAAGAAATCCCGTAGTTGTTGTCAAAATTTTTTTGAAAATCATTTGATGTTGACATTTTCTGTGTGCCACAACAACTACGGAAATGCGTGTGTAGAACTAAGTAGCTCGGAGGTTCGGACCATGAAGTCTAAGAAATCTATCACGTGGACCTGCAGCAAATGATCTTGGTAATGACATTGCATCTCTGTGAAATCCGTGATTGTACCGCTGCAGAGTGAAATAAAAGAACTCAAAGCTTCTGTACAGTCATCTCAGATGGGAGACAGTCAGAAGTTGAGTGATCAAGCATTTGAGGAGATTGTGTCGGAGTTGGAGAACCGTCGGTCAAGAATGAATAAGTCTTTATGGTCAACCTGAACTGTCATCGGATACACCTAGGAATGATAGAGTGAAATCGGAAACGCATAATGTCAGGTGTTGAGATGTATCAGCAAGGATTTTTCTGGAGATGATACTACTGTGCAGCGCCTTGGCAAATTCAACAGTAGTTTGACAAAACCTCGTCCACTTAAGATTGAGGAATGCTTTTGAAGTCCAAAAAATTGAAAAATCATGAATTGTTTTTGATTTCCACTCTCGTCCATATTATGTACCTAAATATTGAAACAATTTATCAGGTATTTGGACTATGTTTATTTATAAACTAATTTGTTGTCATAAAACCGTCGTTTCGGTCACACATCGGACCTTTATCAAGGCTGAAATATTTTGTCTTTCTGAAAAAATGAATCTCTATATAAAAACAACAACATAACACTTACTTTGATAATTATACAGGAACATAGTCATAAGTTCAACATCAGAAATTGGAAAAAACAGTACTCACTTCACATGCACAAAAAAAGGACACAAATTTAATTTTGAAGAAACTAAAATACAAGACCATGAAATTAACAACTATCGACGAAATATTAGCGAAATGATACACATAGCCATAAACAAGATAGTAAATTACAGGGAAGACGTTAATGGACTCAATACAATCTGTAGCAATGTATTAGTACCTTCAAGAAAGTAAAAAAACACTGAATAAAAAAAAAAAAGAATTATATTCTATGTTAATATGTTCAGGTTCTGTGTTTCTTCCTAGAACAATTTAGATATTACCTCCGATAAGCGATAACATTTGTTGACGGTCGTTCTTATATTCCTTGAAAAAAATTGCAATTGTGAGAGAGAACATTCGATTTTATGCCTATTTATGTTCAAATACTAATTTTTGACTCTGTTCCTGTATGATCATTAAAGTAAGTGTAATGTTGTTTGTTTTATATAGAGACTCATTTTTTCAAAAAGACAAAATATTTCAGCCTTGATAAAGGTCCGATGTGTGACCTAAACGTCGGTTTTATGACAACAAATTAGGAATATAAATAAACATAGTCCAAATACCTTATAAATTGTTTTAATATCATGAATTGTTTTCTCGATTATCCTTATCATCGGATAAGACATTAAGACAGCGAATTTACTATGACAAAATTAAGACTGAGGTGGGCCGATTAAAGTCAGAAACTAAGTCTCAACACAAAAACAGAAGATTTTTTTTGTTCTGTATCGGAATGTCATTATGATTTAGCATGTTTAACTGAAACTTGGCTTCGGGATGAAGTGTTTGATTCGGAACTCTTTCCTGATCACTTCCTCGTGTTCAGAAGGAATCGTAATTTAAGTGCCAGGAATTGTACCAGGGGAGGAGGTGTACTCATCGCTGCTCGTGAAGGACTGAATGCAGAACCTGTTGATCTGTCAATGTTAAATGATTCAGTTTTATATATAGACGTGATAGGATGTAAGATAAGGTCCCAGTCAGTAATGTTTAGAACAAGCAAATTATGATTGTTGGTGATTTTAACTCGCCCCTGTATATTTCTGGTCCAACAGCTGATGACAGATGCTTTGGTTTGAACTTATTCTCGGAAATGTTGGGACTTGAACAATATAATAATGTACTAAACAAACATAATAGATTACTTAACCTTGTTTTCAGTAATGTTTGTTGTAATGTGTTGGAGGATGAGTGCCCACTTGTTCCCGTTGATGAGTATCACCCACCATTGCATTTTATCCCGATGGTATCACTGGCAAGAGTGAGGAATTTTAGTTCTGACTCTGGCACATCAAGAACCTTTAATTTCAGAAAAGCTAATTTTCCTCATATCCCACATAGCATGGTATATTTGTCAAATATTTATGAAATATTTGTACGCAAGGTTTCGAATATTTAATAAATCTTTCGTTTAATAAATATTCATGAAATAAAGTTATGTCCGACTTTTTCTCACATTGAAATATTTCATGAAATGTTTCATATAGATTTTTGAAATATTTTCTACAACATTATGTGAAAGATCATAGTAATATTACCTGGAATATTTACGCAAGATTTCTTCTAATTGAAGAAAATGTTTCCTGAAATCTTCAGAAGAGGTTTTCGAAATCTTCCAACGAGGGGTTCTGAAATGTTACGAAATATATTTCTGCGATGTTTGTGTAAAGTTGCTGAAATCTTTCTAGGAATAGTTTTGTAAGATTTATATGCAATAATAGAAAATATTTCCATAAAAATTTAGTAAATGTTTCGAATTATATTAAGCGTTATCTGCATTTCTGCAATAATATGCAAAAAAATATCTTGCAAATTCTCTGAACAACATTTCGCCAGGATAGCTGAGTAACTTCATAAAATACATGTTCCCAAAGAATTGAGCAATACTTTGAACACATATCTTCAAAGTAATACCAAATTTTTGAGGATTTGTATTTTATGAAGTCCCTTGCTAAATATTGTTCAAAGATCTCGCAAGATATTTTTTTGAGGAACATTATATTTATATATGTATATAAGGTTTTCCTGAAATAGTATAACAAGGTTATATTTGTATTGAATAGATCAAAATCAGTTAAAAGAATTTATTCATTTTCCATTAACTACATTAAAATATGTATCAATGAAACCTTTATCTTCGTCATTAGGATCTGCAGATAATTGAAACGGAAATTGTCGTTGGCTACTGGCATTCCTGGAATAAACTCATTTTTATAATTTTTCAGAAACAGAAAGTTTCATATTTTGTCAATTTAGGGTCATGAAAGTTCTTCTATGAAAAATTGGGTTAATTATCGCAGAATTGGAGGAACAATAATTAATATGTACTTTTCAGAAAATTAATTCAGCAGCAGTAAATACGGGGTCTTTATTAAAGATTGTTGCATAGCATTTGGCTTCGAATGATGCTCCTTACTAGAGGGGTTTGAACTGAATAACATCATGGAATTTCGAAATTGACGCCAACTGATGTAAAAATTATTTATAAAGCATCTGTCAGTACTAGATGATACTACATTGGTGGTATGGAATATTTATGGTACTGAAAGGATACACTTTACTGAAATAAATTTTCTTCAACTTGTCAAATTCCTGATCGGTGTGATTTTTGCTATTAGAACAAATAGATGGTAACAGAAGATTATATAGTGCAAGTCTCTAACTTTGAACAAATTCAGTATATCGAAGGCAGTTTTTTTTTGTAAATATGCCCGGACAGGGCGATCGGAAATCACAATTGTGATTTTTTTATGACTACTCTTAAGTTACACATACGCACCCAAATATTAAGTTTTTATTTAATATTCTTTTGTTCGATCTTTCAACAAACGTTGTGACCCACAGAACGACAAACTAATGAATATCCTCGTTAATCTTGTCATTTATCAGTTTTATTCAACTTTTTATTTGACAGAAAATGATTATCAAGAAACTCGTGACATTCAATTTTTGAAATAACCGAGTTATTTCTTCGAGTTGAATCAGATTCTCTCGTTTTCGAATTAGTCGATGTTTGTTGAATATCTTTTCAACGACAAGAAATAAGACTTTGATATTTGGTACATACTTAAGTGTAACTTGATAAAACATTCAGAAATGGACTTAAAAAATCGAGAGGATAACCACTATGTGAAAAATGTACATTGATTTCGGAAATCAAGATGATTTCGGAATTTCGAATGATGATTTCGGATGATGATTTCGGTCTTCAAAAGTACATCGATTTCGGAAGTGGTTACTCCCTCGGAAAAAATCAAAAAAATTTCGATAATGTATCAAATTACAGTATCATATTGCTTCACATAAGAAAGCGCCATTTAAAAATACTAATTCAACCTGTGCTAGTATATTTACAACAAAAAAACTGCCCTTTTTCACAGAATTTGTTTGAAGTTAGACTCTCACACTCTATAAAGTGAAGTCATTATTTACAAAACAATAAAAGCCCTAAAAGAATTCACATCACTAGAACAATTTCAGTGCAAATTCTATTTTGAAAGCAACTCGCACAGCAAGCAGTCGTGAAAAGAAACACAAAATTCATTCTATTCTGAGGGTGAACTGAAGAAGTGCAAAAAATCTCAGGATATGAAAAAATTATAAAACACTTTTTATTCCGTCCACCATCTGAAGTCATCCAACCATATCCGTATGGGTAACACTGTATTATTTCGGCATCTGTCGCTTCTTCATATTTTGTCCTCACACCAAAAGCTACTGCAAAACATTCAAAGTATGAAGTATGATACCAACTTCAATAAAATGATATAATTTGCATAAATAGGTAAACAAATAACAAAAAAAAATACGAGTAGAAATCCTTAAAACATGGAATTCATTAGCTCCCAATCACATGTTAAAATACATACAATACATACAATACAGTAATACAGATGGTGGTGAGTGAACGTGTTCCGTGTCGTTCCGGAAATAAAGCAAATTAAAGGTGAAATAGGCGATTAATGAAATAGAACTTTGATAGATCATTTGTGAATGTGATCATTGCAAGAATTAAGTATTTAAAAACTGTAAAAAATAAGTTAACTTTACGAACTATAGGACTGTAGTGCGTTTATATTTCGCCGAGGAAGTAGATGAACTCAGAGACATATGTGCCGTATCTGTAAATCGAAAAAAAGCAAACATATTGATAAACAGGGAATTCCCTTGATTAAACGAATAAGGTGAATGTCCGGTGAATTAGACTGTTGTTTCGCAGCTTATTCGAACAATGTCTGGAAATCAAACCTGTGTAGAATGCAACAAGATCATAGGTAGAAGTGGATATAAGGTTAAGTGTAGTGAGTGCAAAAAATGGTACCATCTAACTTGTACTTCCCTGAAAAAGGAAGATATCCTAGGAAAAAAGAATTTCACATGGCAATGCCAGAGTTGTACTGTATCGAAAGAATCTGATGAGGAAAGCGTCACCGACTTGGTAGAGAAATTGGGAAGGAGGATCAGCACAGGTAAACCGAAAAAAGTAGATAGTTCATCTAAGCCAGTAGAGGAGATGTTTGAGGAACTACTGAGTAAAATGGAAACAATAGAAACTGCCTTAGAATTCAATAATGAATTGATTGAAAACATGAGAATGTCCATGGAGGAAATGAAGAAGGAAAGTCGTGTCTTGAAAAGGGAACATGAAGTGATGAAAATAACAATAAAGGAACTAAAAGCAGAAATCGGGCAGCTGAAAGAGGAAGCGAAAGTTAGAGCGGATATAACGGAGGTTGAAGCTACAAAAAACAACATCGTCATATCAGGAGTTAAAAACGAGGAGGAGATCGCAAAGGTTATGAAAAAATTGGAACTAAACATTGAGGAGAAAAGTTACAAGATACGATATCTCCCCTCAAAAGGCGCCATTAAACCTGTTGTGGTTGTACTTCCTGATGAAAGGACTAAAACTAGAATATTGAACAAACGCAGAATAATCGGAAATTTAACTACAGAGAATACAGGAATTGGAGGCGAAGAGAGAAGAATTTATATAAATGAAGATCTTCCCAAATCTGTACAGGAGTTGTTCAGGAAAGCGAAGGAGTTACGAAACGAGGATTATAGGTTCGTATGGACGAGGGGAGGAAAGGTGTTCCGCCGAAAGACTGAGATATCAAAGATAATACATCTAAAATCAGCAGAACAAGTAGAAGGTATGAAAAGTTGAGAAGAATAGATTGGAATAGATATGGGAGCAGTTGTTTTGTTTTGTTTTTGTCAATTCTGTGATGAAAAGTTTTGTTAGGGATTATCAGGTGGAAACAGTCCGCACACATGACGTAGAGGACTGTGGGGAGTTGTCGAGGATGGCCAAAGGAACAAAGGGTGATAATTTTAGAATAGTACACGCAAACATTAGAAGCATCGAAAAAAATTTTGATGAGTTCAGTGTGGTTCTGTCTCAGTTGGAATTTGAGATAGACTGTATAGTTTTGTCGGAAACATGGAATATAGCGAATCTGAATCTCTATAGGATGACCGGCTATGACGCTATATACAATGAAGGATCAATCAACCAAAATGATGGAGTGGTTGTCTTTATTAGAAATGCCTTACTTTACAATTACCAACTGGATTTTCGGTAAGTTTGGCGGCCAGGTCGTTTCTAATGGCAAAGCCTACGCCATGTTGTCTGATTTCGCCTTCCGGCAAGCCTTTCCAGAAAAATGTATACGCTTGTTCTACCAAGCTACCTTCGTTCGAAAAGCGTGTTTCGCTTAAAGCAACTATTGCAATGGATGTTCGTTGCAGTTCCTTATCGATTAGGGCAGTACGCCTCTCTGGTCGGTCGGCCTTACGGTTGTCTAGCAAGGTTCTGACGTTCCATGCTGCAAAAGCTATGTGCTTTTCATTTGTGTTTGTTCGATGATTCACTCGCTCAGGCACCCTCCCCCGGAGATCCGAATGGGAGGGTATTTTACCTCCGGATACGAATTTTGTCCTGTTGGACTGATCCATCTTTTTGTAGGAGCTGCGTTAGAAGGTGTTCAAAAGCTGCACTGATAACGCTGTCAGTGCAACTTTGGTTGCGGCTACGACTAGATTATCTTGTGGCACAGGTAACCTGAGACGACAAGGTCTGAGACGTAACTTGAGCAACGCAGAGAGCCATTTCCTGCTCAAGCCAATGTTTAGGCTACGTAATTGTGGGAAACAGAGTTATACCGCTCATGTTCGGTCGCCAGAGCCTCGTTCGTAAGAACAGGGTGCACCGCGAGTAGGTGAGGTTGGCATTTGAGAGGAGAGGCTATAAAACGCATCCTTCCCCCTTACACTTACATTTGAAGACCAAGACAGCTGTTTACAGAACAGAGCAGTGGTCCTCCCAACGCTTCTTTACGGAAGCGAAAGCTGGACTCCCTACAGGCGACATATTAAACAGCTTGAACAGACGCAGCAACGTCATCTAAGACAGATAATGCACATCAGATGGTTCCACAAAGTTTCGAATGCAGAAGTCTTGCAGCGCGCGAGTTGTACAACAATTGAGACTCAAGTAACGAGGGCCCGACTCAGATGGAGCGGCCACATTCTGAGGATGCAAGACACAAGACTCCCCAAAATAGCTCTATACGGCGAACTCACTGAGGGAGCCCGGAAACCAGGAGGCCAGTATAAGCGGTTTAAGGATACACTACATCAATCCCTAAAATCAGTTAATGCTAATCATAACTGGGAACAACTAGCGTTAGACAGGTCACAGTGGAGGTCTTTGGTCCACAGTTATAGTGGAGAATCGAGAAGGATACAGCGGCGGCCAGATCTGGTTGGAGACTATCCATGCCCTGAGTGTGGAAGGATCTGCAGGTCACGGTTGGGTCTCTTTAGTCACAGGAGGGCACACAGTCGCAACTAGCACTAAGAAGTTACAAGTCTGTTCGAATTTTTTTTTTTTCTTCTTCTTTTTGTAGATTCATTCCCGGTAACGGGATACAGCAATGAATGAATGAATGACTTTACAATTACGAAATACTTGATATGGGTCAGATTAAAGTAATCAAAATGATAATAAATAAACTCAATAAAAAAATCCAGGTTTTGGCACTGTATCGCTCTCCATCTGGAAGTAAATGTGAATTTAATGAAAATCTTGATCTGTTCTTAGAAAAAAATAACCAAGCAGGTAACTATGATATGTCCGTCTTTGTTGGGGATATAAATGTGGATATTTTGGAGCAGACAGTAGACAGCGAGGATTATCTGAATGTTTTGTCAGAGCATGGATATTAATCTATGATAAATGGTTACACCCGCGTTACTGCTACTACCAGATCCTGTCTAGACCATATTTTAGTGAACAGTAAATTGAGTCACTATGTGTTTCATCCCGCTATACTGCATACAACAGTCACTGACCACTATACAATTTTCCTGGGGATTTCATCAGGTGAGACGACTCGAGCTGCGACAGATCCTGAAAAAGTGAGAAAATATATAGATTATGATGGGGTGAAGGGGACACTGGGCAGCATTAATTGGGATGATTTGATAGCTCCGGACAGGGTCGAGGACTCATGGAACAGATTCATAGCTGAACTTAAATCCGCAATTGAAGTGAACACAAAAATAGTGAAGATAAAGAGATGTTGTAGGAAAAGGAAGCCTTGGGTAACGAAAGGACTCATAACGTCAATAAGAGAAAAAGACCGGATGTATAAAGAAGTGATTAAACATCCTGAAGATCTGGTAATGTTGAGCAATTTCAAAGAATATAAAAATAAGCTGGAGAGGCTACTTACGAAGTCGAAGAAGGATTACTACCGAAGAGAAATTGATAGAAATGAAAACCAATGCAGAGGACTATGGAAGGTAGTAAATGAGCAAGCACGAGACAAAAATCGTAGGATTGAAATAAAGATGGAAGCAAATGGTGAATTAATTAAAGATGACCACAAATTAGCGGAGGAATTCAATAAGTACTTCTCTGAAATCGGAAGTGATTTGGCAGCGAAAATGCAGAATAAGAACCCCGCATACTCCATTAAGAGGAGAAAAAAGATAATATCAAATTCGATGGTGTTTTTCGAGACTGATGAGGCAGAGGTATTGTATGAGATTAAGACACTCAAGAATGCAAAGGCACCAGGACATGACGGAATTAAAACCGAATGTGTGAAAACTGTTGCTGAATTGATCATCAAGCCGCTGACAAAACTCATAAACATTAGCATTTCCGCTGGTATCTTCCCGACAATCTTAAAGAAGACAATAGTTATACCGATTTACAAGTCGTCGAATAAAGAAGAAATGAAAAATTATAGACCGATTTCTCTGACGTCAACTTTCGCGAAGATCTTCGAGAGGATCCTGAAAACACGAATAGTGGGCTTCTTAACAAAATATAACTTGCTATCGCATAGTCAATACGGATTTCAAAGAAAAAGATCAACACAGGATGCAATTGCTAGACTGGTGGCTCTTATATCGGATGCTATAGATAAAAACATTCCATAGGAATTTTTGTAGATCTGCAAAAAGCCTTTGATACGGTAGACCATGAAATATTGATGAAGACGTTGGAAGAGTGTGGATGCAGGGGACTATCTTATAAATTGCTGTCGAGTTACATGAACGGAAGGCAACAGTGTGTGAAGATTGGAGGCTCGACTAGTAGTCCTAGAACCATTACATGCGGAGTACCTCAGGGAACGGTGCTTGGACCTGTATTGTTTTTAGTTTATGTGAATGAAATGTTCAATATCGGATTGGAGGCAGATATAATTAGTTTCGCTGATGACACGGTCCTATTTTTCACGGGAGAAACATCGGAGGCAGTTAAAAAGAAGGCAGAATATGGTTTTGGTCAGTTGTTGAATTTCTTAGGCGTTAACAAGCTTACGGTGAACATGGAGAAGACAAAATGTATGTATTACACAAGTGATTTTAGAAGATCTCCAAAACGTTGGAGAGTCTATCAAAGTCTAGTCTATCAGTCGAGTCTATCAAACGTGATAGACTCTCATCAGAAAATGAATTCAAAATAGGGAAAACAGACACAATAAAATATTTAGGAGTCCTTATAGACAGCCACTTAAGATGGAAGGAACAGGCCAATTTAGTCGTGAGAAAACTGCGACCGATGCTGAGCAAATTTAAAAACATCAGGCAAATATGTGACGAAGAGGAAATAAAAACCGTGTATCATGCATTGATAGAGTCACACTTAACTATGGAATACTAGCATGGGGTGGAATGGCCAACTGCCACTATGCAAGAATAGAAAAAATGCAGAAATGGATATTAAAGATTATTTACAAGAAACCTATTACTCATCCAACGGAAGACCTATTCAGGACTGCGAAATTGCTTACTACCAGGCAACTATATGCAAGGACCCTCCTCATACATCAGCACAACACTTCTACACCTGTACCTGAGAAAGGCAGAAAATTGAGAAATAAACATATAAACTTGCCTAAATTAAGTAAAACGAGTACTCTTAGAACATTTACCTACCTCGCCCCACTTCTGTACAACAGGCTTCCAGAGCATTTGAGGGACATTCGGTCTCATTCCAACTACAACAGGCAGATAAGACACTGGATAGAACAACAACACTGGAACTTTTGGGTTTCCTTCTGGAATAGAAATAATTTTATTTAGTTATTATGGACTTTTGGTTTTTAGTAATTACTCACCTTCACCATTAGATTGTGATTAGAAAGAATAAAGTAAACTCACCTCCATATGTGCATAAATGCGTATGTAGATAATAAGTCAAATTATTACCACAGACAAGTGCTTGGCACTTTTGTGGTCTTTGAATGTTTTGTTGACGATTGTGTATTGGTGGATTTATTTTCGTGTTATTTTGGGTCAATAAACATTATTATTATATTATAAAAAGAATAAAGACTAATTCGAAAATTCCATTGAATAGATTCAACCTCTCGTTCAACCTGGTTGTGGTAAGATAAGACCTAGGGTGAAACAGTTGAATTGTGATGAAAAATAATAAAAATGAACATACAAATATTTCGGTGACATTATGGCACGAATGGATAGATTTAATAACACGTGCAAGTTGATGGAAAACGTTAAAGAGGAAATAAGTTACTTACCAAGAATCAAGTGGTAATCAAACTGGAATTTATTTCGTTCCATATCAATACACACGTTAGTCTCACACAAACACACAAAACGATGGAGACAATGCGCAAACGACAAAATCAAAATGGCACCAATGAATGCTTCCTTGTTCGGCTTGCGCTTCTTCGAATGAAACCCAAATCTCACGTACTGCCGTTTCTCGTTTCTGTACTAAGCAGGTGGCTAGAGTGGCTAGTGATCAGCGTTGCCGGGTCCAGAAATTTTATTCCCCAGTATACCGTATCCAGAGTAGAGTAAATCTTCACTATGTTGAATTACCTAGATTCTTGATTTTCATTTTTATCAAGCCTTGAGAAGAACGGATAGAGATAATATAGAGAATATCGATTTCTGAAAGTAGTACTTGTTAAGTTCATTTGTATCCAAGGAATAAAATTATTTATTTCAAGTCAGTTCCTAAGACAATATGATTGAAAATAATTCATCTACTTCACAAATTATTTATTAGGTACTTATAATGATTGAATGCCGGTTATACAGTCACAATCACAAATTATTTATTAGGTACTTATAATGATTGAATGCCGGTTATACAGTTACAGATAAAAGCTGAATCCAACAATGACAAAATAGAACTGTCCAAAATTACAATGGATTCAACTTTGAACTCGGTTTGAACCTGAACTGTAGAATGTAAATCCGTGGCTTAGAGTAATTGAAGATAGTGTAATATATGAAATAGAACAGATTTCTGGATATCGGAAAATAAATCTTAGGAAAATTTCTCCAACATGGCATCGCTGCTGATTCTATCGGGGGGGGACTGGGAATGCCGCGTCGACGCACACTAGTCTAGTCGAGAGAAGAGCGCGTTATTTGAAAGTTAATCAGGATACGACGAAAATTTGAAGATGAATTTAATATACATAAAGGGGTAGTAGGTGAATGTAATTGAGTATCTCCGAAGTAATTCAAGGGATAAAATGAAATATAAATTAATGCTACTCTATGCAATATAGTTTCAATAGAAAATCTACAGACGAAATTATAAATTGTTGAAGAAACAAGGTATAGACTAAAACGTCAAATATATTCATACAGATAGATATTTTGTTGTTGTTATTTGCTCTTTCGACGTACTAAAATGACTTCCCAGTGCGAAAAGAATAATAGCATATTCACACATTAAAAAGACAGTAACTTTAGACAAGAGGGATGCTAACGACAAAACATTAAATAAAAAGTCAGTAGAATATTTCACGGATATAATATATATAGCACAAAATATTCCGCACACAAATCCGGAGATGTGTTGAAATATTCCTGCAGTATTTCGTATTTCTTATATATTTATTTAAATATATGAATTCTTATATGAAAACGTTTCAGTGAAATCAAAATATCATTTCCTGAAATATTTCATGAAATATTAACAATTTATTTGAGCTTCCACTTCATCTTTCAGAAATATTGCAAAGAAATATTCTGGAGCGATTCTGAAATATTTATTGTAGTATTACTTGAAACGTTAATGAAATGTTCAGTTGCATTATAGGTACTTTGGGAGACAAAATATTTCATACATATTAGCGATCTTTATACAAATTATTGGCCAGCCAATCTTTCAAAGAGCATTCAGAGATTTCGGGAATGAAAATTGATATAATTTTTACACTTTCAGCTTTTCATCGAAAATCTTCCACTGAAATATTACTTTAAGGTTTTTTTCAATGTATTATGTAGACGAATTAGAAATATTTAGTTTATATTCCTGCAAATATTTTTTTTAAAATTTAAGAAATATTTCTCACAAATATTCTGATTCCTATGGATATTTATTTTCCTGAAATATTGCAAAATCTGTCATAAAAATTTCGTAGAATATTTCATGAAATATTAATGAATCTTATGAAGTCATATTTCATGAAACATTTATTACATATCATGGAAATATTCTGCCAATCTTACGAAAACTTTCTTGCCGTAAATATTCTCGAAACCTTTCATAAATATTTCAATGAAATCTTTCTTGAGAATATTTTGAAATTTTTCACTGCAATATTCCATGCTGTGTGGGATGTACGATCTAATTTCGAATGCGAACTGGACCTCGGTAACTGAAGTAGAAGAAGATCCGGAATTGTCATGTTTTAAATTCTATGAGATCTTGGGCAATATCTTTAGACAATCGGTTCCTTATAAACTAGAAAGGAAATTACGTTTTCCAGTATGGTACATAACTGAACTCATAAACTGCATTTACCTTAAGGAGAAAGCTTTCAAGAAATACAAAAGAATACCAAGCGCTAAAAATTGGAATGAATTTAAGACAATACGCAGTATTGTTGAAACTAAGATAAAGCAAGCTTATGGTGATTTTGGTCGTAGCTCAGAGATGGAGTTACCCACTAATCCATCGGAATTCTGGTCATTCCTCCGGAGGAAGAGGTCTAGCTCTCGTTTACCTGGTGTTATGTTTGACAAGGATGGAATGCGGTATAACAGACCGAAAGACATAGTATATGTCCTAGCTGTATATTTTGGTAGTGTGTATGATGAGACATCTGATGTACTTTTCGATGGTGACAACGAGTGTGTTGATCAGAATTTGATTCATGTAGACTCTGTTAGTGTGCAGGACATTCTTTTTGCGTCCAAGGAACTGAGTGCAAAGTATACAGCTGGTCCTGATGAAATCCCGAGTTTTGTAGTGAAAGACTGCATTCGTGTGTTCGCCGACCCATTGTGCCATATTTTTAATCTAGTGATTAAGACAAAGATATATCCAAAATTTTGGAAGATTTCCAAAATTTTACCTGTATTGAAAAGGGTGATCTAGCACTTGTCAGAAATTATAGACGGGTTTCTATTCTTTCTAATTTCTCCAGGCTGCTTGAGAAAATTCTGTTCAATTCCATATATCCTAATATTAAAAATAGAGTTCGGATTGAGTAGCATGTTTTTATGTCTCGGAAATCTTGTATGTCTAATCCTGTTACCTTTTCGGAATTTGTACTGAAAACTTTGGATGATGCCACTCGAGTAGATGTCATATACAAAGATTTTATGAAGGCATTCGATCGAATAAATCATGGGATATTGTTGGGAAAATTGAAAAACAAATGAAGCTTTTCAGACGACCTTCTACTGTTGATTGGATCATATTTATTCGATAGACGTCAGTTTGAATTTGTGGCTCCAATTTGGGGCCACTTCTATTTCTCCTATTTGATGATGTGATGGACCTCATTATTAGTGGTAACACTAAGTATGCCGATGATTTGAAAATATTTAGGAAAGTAAAGACAATTAGTGATTGTATCATCTTACAGATGGTACTGAATGCCATTTTAGATTGGTGTGCAGTTAACAAATTGAACCTGAATGTAGACAAGTGCAATGTTGTTACATATACTAGGAAGATTCATAATATATACTTTGAGTATACTATTAGTCCATCTATCTTGAGTAGGGTTGACGAGAATGGAGATCTTGGCATTACATTCGACCAGCGCTTAACCTTCGTCCCTAATATTAACTTTGCCTTTAAAATTTATGGTTTCCTTGTACGCAATGCCAGTTGTTTCATGAACAGTGGAACACTTCTAAAATTATTTAAGTCGTTAGTTAAAAGTAAAATGATTGTTGATTCATGACAACATCCATCGTCGTCATTTGGAATCAGTTCAGCGGAAATTTCTGAAATATTTGGTTGGGTGGGAGGATAGTGTTTACCCGATGAGAGGCTTCGATCAGCACCTTTTGTTGAGTAGATTCGGGGTCAAATCACTTGATACCAGCATTAAGTTAATGTCCCTAAAATTTCTTCACAACCTTTTGCATGGTGACATTGATTGTCCAGCTCTGTAGATCTGTAGATTTTCTGGTTCCAAGGTTGAATCTAGATCCAATCAAATGTCCTATTTGAGTACTCCTAGGACGAATTCACTTGTTCAGTCACCCGTTAGGCATATGTATGTGTTCATTGTTCAATTGGATATCGGGTTGTTGTGATATAAATTATGATAGTTTTGCTTTTGTTATGGGTCGCCTGATTTCTTTTCCATCTTTACATTATATCGTCACCACTCTTACAAATCCGTCATTTCTTGGGTGACTTTGTGTCACTCTTCCTAAGGACCAACTGTTAGGATTTATTTTGTCCTGTTGGATTAGGACAATGATTATCATGGAAGATTCCAACGCCAAGGTTGGCTCAACGAAACGGGATGATCATATACGACAAGCAGTGGGCAATTACGGCTCAGGATCAAGGAACCCCCGCGGCGAAAGACTAATTCAGTTAGCATTAGAAAATAACATCACTATAATCGAGGGATCCATCACTATTATCGAGGGATCCATCAGAATTTTGGGGTTATTTGAAGAAAATTCGTGGAGGTTCCTCTGTTCCGGGGTCAATGAATTTGAATGGTTCCGTTTTATCGGCTCCTCAGGACATCGCCAATGCGTTTGCAACTTCCTTTGAGGCTGCTTTCGTGAGCTCTTCTGGGCTGCAACATGACCGTGGAATCCAGGACTGTCTTGAACAGGTTCTTCCTATTCCTGATATCAGTGAGGATTGTGTGTTGGGTTGTTTGAAGGAGTGCAAGGGTAGCATGACTGCTGACCCGGATGGTGCTCCATCTTTTTTATTGAGGGACTGCGCCATCATTTTCGCTAAGCCTTTGACTACGCTTTTCAGGCTGTCACTTTCTAGGTTGTGCTTTCCAAGCATTTAGAAGGAGGGCAGGGTCTGCCCTGTTTTCAAGAAGGGCTGCAGAGAAGACATTGAAAATTATAGACCTATCGTCATTTTGTGCAATTTCAGTAAAGTTTTCGAAAGAGTTTTATATGATATAATTTATGCACATGTGAAATGTCGAATTAATGATAGTCAGCACGGTTTCATTAAAGGTCGGTCTACTGTGACGAACTTGGCTTGTTTTACCAGTATGTCTCTGCTGCATTAGATGAGCCATCTCAGGTCGATGTTATATATACCGATTTCTCCAAGGCGTTTGACAGGCTGGACCATGGAGTTATTTTGGAAAAGATGTCTTCGTTTGGCTTATCAATGGACTTCATCTTTTTTCTAGAATCATATCTTGCAGATAGAAAACTTTTCGTTCAATGTCTTGGAGCCAGGTCATTCAAGTTCTCCGCGTCGTCTGGTGTTCCGCAGGGGTCCATTTTGGGTCCTTTGTTGTTTATGTTATTCATGAATGATTTGGATTTATTTCTGCTTTGTCTGTTTCTTTTATATGTTGATGATTGTAAGTTGTTTCGTCGTATTGTTTCTATCCAGGATTGCTGGGATCTTCAGGATGACTTAGACAGACTGATTTATTGGTGTAGGAGAAACCGGCTTTCATTGAATATAAAAAAGTGCAAGTGTCCTTCGGCCGCGGAAAATCTAGGATTCAATTTCTTTACAACATTGAAGGTAGTGTATTAGAGAGGGTGGCTGAATGCAGAGATCTGGGAGTCTTATTTGATCAGGGGTTAACGTTTGTGCCCCATGTGAATGCAATTGTTTCGGAGGGACTTAAGACTCTCGGTTTCATACTCAGAAATTCCAGGTACCTGTTCGAGACTCGATCTCTTTTTCTTCTTTTTACGGCGCTTGTGAGGTCAAAGCTAGAATATGGATGTATAGTGTGGAATCCTGGTTATATAGAGCAAGATCCCAGAGTGACCAGACATAACTTATTTTCACACAAATGAAGCTTTAGGATCTCAGTAGATTCTCATGTGCTTTGAATACCTGCGAACTTGTGTAGCTTGCCTAGTGACACCTGGGCAGATACCAGGTGGCAAAAGTGACTAAAAATAAGTGTTACTTTACTTATTTTCACATGGCTGATTTTTATATATGTTTTAAAGAATATTATTCTGAAGTTATATTATAAGTGCCAGACACTTCCCATGGGCCAAAACTCTTGCCAGACGCTTTGAAGATGCACAAAAAATAAATGAAGTTTACTTATTTTTACATGCCTGATATTGAAATATCCAATTGAAGTACCTATAAAAAAGTTATATTTCATCAGTCAGACTAATAGTAGTGACCAAACATCCCCTAAACATGAAAATTATTTGGCCGGGAGTGTGAGCGACATAGTATAAAATATTTAAAATATACTTCCCAGCGAGCACAAACATCCCTGGGATGTTTTGGGATGTTTCGAAAATGTTGGCATGAGGATGTTTCTTTGAAACGTAATATGCACTTCCCAAAGAGGTCTCCAAAGGCTATTGGAAATCTTTATTTGTTCTGATCTGTACCATCTGTGGCATTTCTTCGTCTACCTACTGAGAGGTACTGTCGAGTTGAAAATAATGTAAACGTGTGGATATCTTCTCTTGACGTCGCATATTTTGCCTTGGGAGGTTTATTCCAAATAAACAATATACAATTCACCTCTATTTCATTTTGCCGCCATTTCCACTGTCTTCGTAGTTTGGACTGTGGACTGTTCGGGACTGAAAGTTGATTGGTGATTTGTTTAATATTAACTACTTCTGTGTTGGTTTTGATTGTGAATTTAGGATCGATCACTTCATAGTAACCAAATACTAAGTAAGTATTACATGAATTAAATGTATAGTATAATGTCCAGAAACACACATATAACCTCAAAAGAATCCACGCTGCGTGGTTAATATTATTTGTGTATTTGGGACTAGGTATAAGAGATTATTGTATTTTGCTGGAATAATCGAAAGGTACATGGAAGGTTATTATAATTATTCAAGGAATAACTTTATAAAGTTTAAAGCCATATCATCGAGGATTTCAACATATTTCGATAATCTATCTCTGCCGTTGATAATTCCCACAATATTTTGTAAGATTACTCTTCCGACGATGATAATAATCATTCATCACTTGTGAATCAGAAAATAATTCAAATTGTCCAGAAAAGTTCCTGTTTTTGAAAACTCCTTTAAATTGTTCCATCTTTAAATACCAGTACATATAATTAAATAAATAAAATAGTTTCGCAAATCAACCTGTTCAGGAGCTATATACAACTCAAATCTTGCATATCCTTTCATGCAGCTATTTTCTCTGTTATTTTAATTGGGAAAAATCATCTTAGCCTTCATATATTTTGTGAATTAATTGTTTGAATTGCTTTTATTTTGTAGATGTGATCCATAAAAAATTCCAAATCACTAGGAAAGTATTCGAACTCTATGCCAAAGATTGGTTTAGGCATATTAGGCACAGGAGGAGGGACGATAAAATGAAGGGAAAATAAATTTTTCATAATTTTTTTTCATTTTCCCTTTCAGTACATCTAATATTATAATCAGTTTGTTTTCTATTATTTCTGTTTTTTTATGTTAAATGTGATATTTCTTTTTGGTTATTTATGTTTGTTTTATTGAATGTGATATATTTTTTGTTTATTCTCCCTTTTTGTAGTATAATATTCATCAATTGTTTTTTGTTGTTCAATTTTTTATGTGGAATGTGATTTCTTTTCCTTTTGTACCTGTTGGAGTATCATAAAAATATTTTTATTCTTTTATAGTATTCTGTATTTCATTTAAAAACTTTGTAGTTCATTTAAAATAGAATGTGGTATCCTCAAACATTCCAATGAAAGAAAAAGGCCTCACAAAAGAATTTCATATGAAGTCTTACAAACAGCGATTTCGTGTGCGCAAAGCGCTTTAGAAATGTTCTATTGTGTACATGAAAAGGCTATGAAAAAAATTTCTGAGTAGTTCTTTTTGTGACATCCCAGGGACATCCATATAATAGCCGCCTGCGGCGGACATTGGCTGTTCTATAAAAGTTCTATTCATGTATAAACAGAACATCGCAGTGGATGTTCAATGTCTCGAAATCTCTTACTTTTAACATCTCTGAGATGTTTTTGTGCTCGCTGGGTTACCTCTTTCGATTCAATACTTTCACATCTCTATTCGAATAAGATGAACTTCAACAATAAGGTTATAATTACCTAATAAATATGACCATCAATCAATCAATTTATTGTTTTATAAACAATTATTTTGATATTATTATAAATAAAGTACCAGGGGAAACAATTTTGAGGAAATTTTAAGAAAATCAACTATGAATGAAGTATTTATTTATTGCTTAATCATCGTTATCATCGACACAATCATTGCAATTTTCATCATCAAGCCAGTCATGATATCGGGCATTCGAGTCATCGTCCTCAACATCATCAATCATGTTGTCGTTGCTAGCAGCTTCTTCTGCGAAAAACAGATCAAATAATTCATGAACACAAAATTAAGAATATAATAACATTTGAACTAGAAGTCAAAGTACAGTACCTGATTTTTGGAGAGATTCACTGACGTCTCCTGGTAATTGGTCACCATCAAACTATTCGCTATATAAAATTGGAAGTTTCATTAAAATTTAATAAAATACATGTTCGTTTTCCCTGAAGGCCTTCAATAATCAAGTATTATATTCTCGATGGACATTGAAAATTTTGCGAAATTTGTGTTCAACATACATTTCAGCCAAGGTAGGAGGACGAGGAGTAGGATCAATTCAGTACACTAAGAATTTTGACATAATTGTACTACAACTATCATTTTATTCACTTCTACTATTACCACTTGAAGATTGTTTAACAAAGAAAAGCTCAGCAGTTGAAGTGGATGGAGTGAAGGGATTCACCTTTACTTCTATGGCATATTTTATAACATCATACATGTGAAAATAAGTAAAGTTCATTTATTTTTTGTGCATCTTCAAAGCGTCTGGCAAGAGTTTTGGCCCATGGGAAGTGTCTGGCACTTATAATGTAACTTCAGAATGATATTCTTAAAAAAATATATAAAAACCAGCCATGTGAAAATAAGTAAAGTAACACTTATTTTTAGTCACCTTTGCCACCTGGTAACTGCCCAGGTGTCACTAGGCAAGCTACACAAGTTCGCAGGTATTCAAAGCACATGAGAATCTACTGAGATCCTAAAGTTTCATCTGTGTGAAAATAAGTTATGTCTGGTCGCTCTGGGATCTTGGACTAATAGGGTTCATGTTGATAATTTGGAGAAAATACAGAGGCGATTTCTGAAGTACGTGAGTTTCAAAGTTGATGGCATCTATCCGACTCGTGGTATACCGAATGAGTATTTATTGAATAGATTTAATGTAAACTCACTTGAAAGACGTCGGGTTTATTTAGGATTTCTTTTCCTTCATAACATTTCAGTTTCCAAAATTGATTGCCCCTACTTGCTGGCCGTCGTGGATTTTCACGTCCCGAGGTTGCCTGTCCGAAATATATCCACATTTTATCTTCCGTTTCCACGAACTAACGTGCTTCGGTTTTCGCCAATGTTCAGAGTATGCCATGATTTTTGCAATTTTCAACATGTTCTAGATATTTTTAACAGTTCTCAATTAGATATTAGAAGAGCTGTGTTGGGATCACAATTCTTGTGAGGAACTGTCTTGTCATTTATGTATTGTATATCCTATTTTTCTTGATTCATTATGAAATTTTTTGTATTATTTGAATTTTGTTTTTTCCCAATCTGTAATTGGCTTAGGCTGTAGATTGGTGTAGTATTTAAATAAATAAATAAATAATGAACACCACCTTCAGGCTCTCAACAACCACGTAGGCTTTCAACATGGACTTCTCCGGATAAACTATACAAGAATCAAAAAGGTTATATACAAATAAAACAAAGATGAAAAACATCTATAACTAATGTTAAAGCGAAACCAGGCGTCGACTGCACCACTTACCAAAAACTTCTTAAAGCACACTATGCAATAAAGCTGCAGAAGGGGAAAAGCGCGTTGATACTCAAAAGAATCACACCACCCGAACCCGCTACCTTCCAGGCACGCCTGAACACTGTAATCAGAATTGATGCCACAAAGGATCCGGAGGAAGCTTGGACGGCCTTGAAAGGTTGGATAAGGGATGCTGCTGAACGGCCTGTCACGAACAAATCAAACCCCCATAAGCATTGGATGACCGACACCATAATTCAACTCATCGACCAAAGAAGGAAGTTGAGGGGCTGCAACATGGATCCGGAAACAAAAGAGCAACAACTACGTCAACTAAACCAAGAAATAAAACACAACAAGAACAAACAAATAAACGACATATGCGAGGAGATAGAACAACATGCAAACTATCGTGAATATAGAGAGCTATTTAACAGCGTCAGATACCTATCGAGGGAGTTTCAGCCTCGAACGCAAATTATTCAAGACGAACTTGGGAACACTATAACGAATTCCATAGAGATTGTCGAGGTCTGGAAGAGGTACTGCTCAAAACTATATAGCGCAAACGCCAGCACTAACCGAGATAATATGGACCCTAAGGATCTAAACAGGGAACCTGCCATACAAAGAACAGAAGTCCAAAGAGCTATAACAAGGCTAAAGAACAACAAGGCTCCAGGAATTGACGGTATCACCGCAGAAGTACTCAAAGCAATGGGAGAGAAAGGGGTAGACCTGATACAAATGATATGCAAATTGATCTGGAATACCGGCAAATGGCCCGATGAGTGGTGCAATTCCATCCTGGTGCCTAAAGGGATCACCCCTGGAATGCGGTAATCACAAAACAATCTCCCTGATGCCTCACCGTAGTTAAATACTCCTAACTATCATCAATGAGCGCCTTAAAACATTCCTTCTTCCGCAGATATCAGACGAACAAACTGGTTTCATGCCTGCATTCTGAAATCGAATATGGTTCGATATTTATTATCAATTCTGTGAGATGTTTTTTGAATTTCCTAAAATCAACTATGTCTAGTACTTTTTTGGGCAGATTATTATAAAATTTGATACACATATACTTGGTATTTTTTTCCGTTAGTGTCATTTTATATATAGGAAAGTGAAAGGGAATAGTACGTCTTGTGTTATTTATGTTTCTCAAATCCTCAAAATAATGTGGATTTGTTTTCACAAATAGAATGCACTCCAAGACGAACAACCTAAAGGAAGTCAGAATTCCATTCTTTTTTTTTTTGGTGTAGCAGGGGGAAAATCTGCAAGACAGACGAACCACCCTCATCTCCTGAGGGGGAACAGTGTGGGGTTTCTCACTCTCCTGAGCTCGAGACCCACTAAAATCCCTTAACTGCTTCTTCATAGGTTCCGAGCATTTTGCCTATTAACCAGTTGACTCTTATGGTTTCTGGACTCTCACACGATCATAGTCGTGTTGATAGTTGTATGCTGCCTATAGCTTTCATAGGTTAAGCTCTTCTTTGGTTACATTTAAATCCTTAACTGATCTCTCGGTCTTCGGTGGTAAGTTCTTGACCTTCTAGCTTCTTGCGTTGGATCGTAGTCGACTAATCTTCGTAGTTCCTCATTTGGATGTTGTTTGGCTTTGTCGAATATCCTTTCCGCCTTTCTCTTTATAAATTCTGTAACTGGTTTCCATTCCAAGTCCTTGTAGATTTGTTTGTTCCTAACAAACCAGGGTACGTCCATCGCCATTCTAAGGAGTTTATTCTCAGTGGCCTATATTCTCTTGATGTGGGTCTTGGCTGCGAAGCCCCATGCTGCCGATCCATATGTGAGCTGTGGTCGCGCAATAGTTTTCATCATCGTCAACTTGATGTTCTTATTCAAATGACTTCTTCTGCCTATGAGTGGATAAAGTTTACTCATTGCGGCTTTTTTTTATCAACAGCACATTTGATGTGGTTTTTTCATGTGAGTCCTCTGTCAAGCGTCACTCCTAGGTATGTTGCTTCATTTTTCCATTCAACCTCTTCTCCATCAATTTCAAGGTTTTCTTCCATTCTCAATCTTCTCTTTTGCAGTAATATTGCTTGAGTCTTTCTTCCATTGATTTGGATTTTCCATTTGATGCACCATTTGAGTAATTCATCTATGGCTTCCTGCAGTCTCCGGTGTATGATCTCTGGGCGTCGATGTCTGAACGCTATTCCTGTGTCATCTGCGTACAAGGTGAGCATATTTCTAGCATTCTTCGGGATATCATAAACGTATATTACGTGAAGCAGAGGTCCATGTACCGATCCTTGAGGCACTCCCGCTTCCAATTGTCTGGTTTGAGAGGTTGCTCTATCTTTCTTCACATAAAAGTTTCTATTCCTCAGATAGTTCCTTATAATCTTGCATAGCTTGGTCGAATATCCTGCTTTTTTCATCTTGTAGATTAGGCCTTCGTGCCATACTCTATCAAAAGCTCTCTCGATATCCATCAGAACTAATCCTGTGGCCTGTTTGGTCTGCATTCCTTCGGTGTCGTATTATATGAGCCGTAGTAGTTGGAGTTCAGTCGAGTGTTCTCGTCGAAATCCAAATTGTTCGGGTGGAATTATCTTCAACATTTCTGTCTCCTCATTCAGCCTTTTGGCGATAACCCTCTCGACGACTTTTCCTAGTGCTGATAGTAGGCTGATTGGTCTATAATTTTGAGGAAATTTCCGTTCCTTTCCAGGCTTGTTGAGAACTATCATTTCTGCAGTTTTCCATCTCTTTGAGTAGTTTTCGGTCCTCATCACTCCGTTTGTTATATTCGTCAAGGCTGCTTTTCCTTTTCTAGGCAATTTCTTCAACATATAATTCGTTATTCTATCTTCTCCCGGTGCTTTCCGGTTTTTCAGTTTCATTATGATCTCTTTGATTTCTGTTGGTGAAGCCGGTGAAGATGATTTCGGTTTCCGGTGGTTCCATCATCAGTTCTTCGTTTGCCTCCACTTCTTCTTCTAGATCTTAATTGTCATCATCATTTCTGTAATTTATTCTGGCTTCTCTCTCAATTGAGTCGGCAAGTGCTTCGGCTTTTTCAAGTCTCGTATATACCATTCCGTTTGCTCCATGCAGTGGAGGTATAACTGTCTGTTCTCGTCGTAAGCGTTTTTGCATTTTCCAAGCCGAGTAATCTATTGTATTCAGTTCCCTTAATCTCTGGTGCCATCTGTTATTACGCAGTTCTGTTAAAGCATTTTTCAATATCTGACTATGCTTATTCAGTTTCTTCTTATCTTCTTCTCTTTTTGTTGTTATGTAGATTTTTCTGAGTCTTCTGTTCTTTTTTATAAGTTCCTTCATATCCCTTGGCGTATCTCCATGTGAATGTTTCGGAATTGGTTTCCTTATTCTCTTGGTGCTTTCTTCATAGGCTTCTTTTATTTGATTTTCCAATTTTTCAACTGCTTCATCTAATTCATCCCGGGTGTTTATTTGGGGAATTTCCGTGATTTTCGATCCTTGGTTTGTGTCTCTTCTTCGTTTCTTGGGCCATGTCCCGCTATGAATTCTATGGGATTGTGGTGTGAAGTTCCGTCTTCCATTGTATCAATGCTGATTTCTTCAGTGATGTCTTTCATTACGACAATGTCCAGTACATCAAGTAGTCCATTTACTCTTGGTATGTAGGTCGGTATATCAGGTCCTATTACAACTGCATTTAGTTTTTCAGCATAAATCTTCAGTCTTCTCCCGTTGGTATTTTCCACCCTACTGTTCCATTCCTGCGATTTGCAGTTAAGATCACCAATTTTATGATTTTCGGGTGTCTTCCTTTTAGTAGCATTTTTAGATCCTCTTCCAGCATGTCCTTATCCGGTGATTTATAAGTCGAAATAATCTTCACTTGTCCTCGATTGGTATTCACAATAATCGATATTGCTTCTATTTCTTGACCATTGAATATTTGGTCGAAATGGTGATCCATATTCCTTCTAGCCAGTATAGCAACGCCACCTGTGCTGTTATGTCTATCATTTCTGTAGATATCGTAATTGGGAAATGCTATCCGAACGTTGGGGTTAAGTCTTGTTTCTTGAAGAGCTATGACATCCGGTCTCTTCTCTTCAATCAGTTCTTCGAATTCTGGTCTGCTGGCTCTCAATCCTTCGACGTTCCAAGAGACGATTATGAGATTGTTCTTTATCGTCGTATCAGCCATTAAATATTCTTAATAATTTGCTGCATCTTCTTCTCAATCTCTTTCTCCAGATTCTGCATCATCGTGCTGAGGAGGTTTTTCGTGAACTTATCCAGTTCCTCAGTGATTCCAGAAATTCCTTTTCTGGTTTCAGCTTTTTTGACGGTTTTTGCCTTTTCCGTATTTTTCTCTGGTTTCTTCGTCTCTTTGACTGCTTTGGTTGCAGTTTCCTGGGGTTTCTTCACTTCCGAAGAGTTTTGGGCTGGCTTCGGAGTATTTTGTATTGGCCTCGATCTGGTTTGGTTTGATCTTGGCGATCTCTTGGCTTTTTTAGTGACCAATTTCCATTCGCTACATCCCTTGTAGCTGGCTGGATGTCCTTGCTCTCCACAGAGAACACAAGAAGCATTTCGCTCCTCGTTCTCCCTGGTAAGCGTACACTCCTTGGAGCTGTGATTACCGGAGCATTTCACGCACCTCCATGGAAAAGTGCACTTACTTTGGGCATGTCCATATCGCTGACAGCGATAACATTATCCAGGCCCGGTCGTCCTTCTCTTAGGTTCAACAACACAGTTCATGTTGTAGAGCCTTCTCACCTCGAAGATACCCTTATTCTGGGTTTAAACGAGCAATTATTATTATTATGAACTCTTTATTGCTGTAATAATATTTACAAAAGTGTGTACATAAACAAGTGCAATGGGTGGACATATCGCCAAGTGCGATGTCTTCCTGCCAACCCTCCTAACTCAAGACTACATGTAGGAGTTCGTGATTTGAGAAAATGAACACAATAATTCAATAATACAATAATACAATGGTGCTCCTGCTGGGACATAGGACGGAAGGGTCGAGGAAGGAGAAATGGGAAAAGGTATCCGAAGGAACGACATACCTAAGAAGAAGAAACGGACTGCAACAAGTGTCTTTTGAGACTCAACTTGAATGACCTGAAAGTGGGCTTACTCGATATCTCCACAGGTACACGATTCCAATGCTGAGGAAATCTGACAGAAAAACAGTTACGAGCAAAATTGGTGGAATGGGCGTTTATTCTCAAGGTGAGATTTGGAATGGCTCTCGTATGATGATCTTCACCTCCGAGGGGCCGGATATTATTGTGTAAATAAGATGGTATACGACTTTTTAACACCCTATGGCCAAGAAGCAGCATATGCCAGATACGACGCTGACTAATGGGCAGCAGATTAAGAGCATCTCTGGACCGGCTAACATGGTCAAATTTTCTCAAGTTATAAACAAATTTTATACCAGCGTTCTGCAAGCGATCGAGTTTGCCCAACTGGCCCACAGTAAGACCCATGAAGGCCACATCAGCATAGTCCAGTATGGGGAGCAACAGAGAGAAGAAAAGGGTCTTTCTCGTCTGGAAAGGTAGGAAGTTCCTCAAAAGTCGAAGCTGATGGAGGCACTGATAAAACCGTTTACTCATACTGGTGATTTGAGGATCCCAAGAAAGCGTCTCATCAATAATCAAACCCAGACTCCTAACCTCCGAAGAGTATGGAATCTTCTCTCCACAGAGAATAATCTCGTTGTCGTTTCTATTAACCATGTTCAGATGTCTTTTAGTACCAATGATGATGGATTGTGTTTTGGATGTGTTTAACACGAGACCCATACAGGAGGTAGCCGTCGCAATGGTTGAAAGATTCTCGTTTAGACGTCGAACGCACTGAGCAAATTCCTCAACCCTGGCATGAACATATACTTGAAGATCGTCCGCGAATAGGTGATAGTTACATTTTATATGATGAGTTAGGGAGGAGATATAAAGGGAGAACAGTAGTGGGCCCAGAACGCTGCCCTGAGGAACCCCAGCCACCGTTCCCACCCACTCAGAGCAGTTCCCGTTCACAGTTACCGAGATTTCGCGTCCCCTGAGATAAGAGTTGAAAAAACCTACGGAATGCTCAGAAAAACCCAACACACGCAACCTGCCCAAAAGTATGTCAAAATCAATGGAATCAAATGCCTTACTAAAGTCTAAAAGTACAAGAACTGTGAGCATTTTTTTGTCCATAGCTTGGCCTATATCATCCGTAATTTTAGTAAGAGCGGTGGTAGTGCTATGTCCCTGACGGAACCCGGACTGAAAACTGTCATGTAAAGAGTGGCTGTTGAAGTAGCTCAAGATTTGAGAGTGAATGATTTTCTCGAAGATTTTTGATAATGTGGGAAGTATAGATATAGGTCTGAAATCTTGGGGAAGGTCAGCTTGTTCTTTTTTCGCGATAGGAATAATTGTAGCACGTTTCCAAACTTTTGGAAAATCACCAGCCTGCAGTGAAGAATTGAAAATATGCGCTAAAATAGGCAGAATCTCATCAATTATAGGTTTCAACAATTCTATGCCTATTCCATCACACCCAATGGACTTGGAAGTTATACCACTCAATACCGTTTTAATTTCCTCCTCAGTAATGTGCCCGAAATCAAATCTAGGTCTTTCCAGTTGCGGAGCTGATCTGGATGATTCCAATATTGTTTTCTTGATGTTGTCATCCACGACAGAGTGTGGGGCAGAAAAATACCGAGCAAGAGGGGTGGGATCCAAACTTATAGATTGCGAATTTAACTCCCTTCCCACACCTACAGATCTCAAGGTTTGCCAAACTCTTTTGGGCGGGACGTCGGTCAAATTCTTGTCGAAGTACCTCCTTTTCTCCCTCCTGCATAAATGATTGCATCTGTTTCTCATTAATCTGTATGCCTCTCTATTATCCTCCGTCGGATTCTTTACATATCTAGCCCTCATTCTATCACGCTCTTTCATCAATTCTTTGGTTTCATTGTTGATCCAGGGACTCGGGGGATTTTTTACTCTGATAGATTTCACCGGGGCGATTTTGTCGTATATCTCCATGATTTTGTCATTAAAATGGGCAACTTTATCATCCACAGAAACTGCATGGTATACCGATTCCCAGCTCATGTTCTTGCATGCATCAATTAACAATGTGCCATCCACATTTTTTAAATTTCTATGTTTTATAACACGTGGCTTAGGTTTGGGGCATTTGAACTTGAATGCAGCGTAAATGAGATCGTGATGAGAAAACTGAAAGGCATTTTGTTGTCCACTAAGAATTATTTTATTCGGAATAGAGGTAATTAGAAGGTCCAGCAGGGAATTAGATGCAGGAAGATGATGGGTAGGCTTCTTATTAATTAGTTTAAGATTGAAAGAGTCCAACAGTTCATTCATCATCTTGGAGCGAGGGTTTATCTTAATCATGCAATTGTTCAGATCTCCCATCATAACGACCTCAGAATAATTTGAGACCACGTCCTCTAGGACCGAACCAAACTCCTCGAAATAACTGTAAGCAGGTGGAGAATATAGAACACCACACAGAAATTTTTTGTGGAAATTGATTTCAACGAAAAGATATTCAAGTTTTTGAGTTTCACTCGTTATAGATTGTTTAACTATCTTACATGGGATATTGTCTCTGACATACATTGCAACCCCACCCCCACGACGACAGTCTCTATCATTTCTTAGGAGCTTATACCCGGGTAGCCTGACAAAAGATGACCTGATGGATTTCTTGAGCCACGACTCACTTATTAGTATGACGTGATATTTGTTATGGGAGAAAGTTTGAATCAGATCATCGTAGTGGGCAATTAGGCTCTGAGCATTAATATGGCACATGAGTAAGCAGTGGGGCGATAGACTCTCAAAATTATCATTCTCGATGTCCTCAAAAGCATAGGAAGTATCGTCCGTATTGATCAAGTTAATAATCTCATCCTCGAGATCTTCAAAGGGAAGGTATGATGGCAGAGGAGAGGAAGGATGAACAGGGGGAGCAGAAACACCAGAACTAAACATTAAATTCAAACAACAACAACGAATGAAAACAAAACAAAAAACAAGAGAATATTGAAAAAGATACGGACTTCAATTTGCAGAACAGTGCTGTGATGTTTCCACATTGATTATTATCTGCCTGCGACTTTGCTTCTAGTTTGGATGTAGCGTGATTGTTGAGTGCTCTGGGATGCCGAGGTATTCTCCGAGGATAGTTTTAGAGCTGGGATTTGTGATAATGATGAAACAAGAACTTTTTTGTTTCTGAGTAAAACGTATATGTCACCATTGGATGTCCAAGTCTTTCCGGCTCCGAAAGCCAGCCTACATTTCTGATATATTTCCTGTCTATTTCTGGTGAGGAACTCAGTTATTAATATTTTCTTGCCCTTGAGCTTTTTCTTAGCAAGCCAGACTGAGTTTTTATATTTGAATCTAGTGAATTTTACTAGAAGTGGCCTTGGTTTACTTCCATTATCATCCTTCAGCCTACCCAAACGATATACGTCCTCGATGTACTCCTCAGATGGAAGTCTTATATCAAGATCCAACATATCCAGGACCTCGTTCACCAACAATGCTGAATCCTCACCGTCCCTCTCCTTGATTCCGTGGATGAGGATGGAGCTTTTTCTCGATTCATTTTCCATCGAATCAATACGATGGTCGATATTAGTGAATAGATCTTTAATATGGGAGAGTGAGGACGACACTGTGCTCTTAAATGTGGCGAACTCCTTCAGCAAAAAATCCAATGATGCTGATCTATCGGAGGTGTTCATAGCCGCCAGCAGCCTTGAATTGAAACTCTCGATAGAGTTATTAAAATGCTCCTCAAGTTTACGAAATTGTGCCACCAAATCCATATCACGGAGGTTATATCCGATGAACAGTTAGTAGTTTAGGATGCTACTTGTGAGTGGTTTATTGTGAATGGGCAATATCCGATGAACACTTACTTGCTTTCGGTGTTTACACTTTTTCTTGGTTCTTTTCAGATGAAAATTCCACAAAACAACGTCACAAATATGAAAATGACTATGGTAGGTCAGATAATACGTTGAAAACTCCGCAAATGAAGAATTATCACTATGCAAAAATGGACTGACACATTCGAGATATCAAAAATGCATCAGAGAGTCGAAACACGACCGTTCCCAGACGCAATAAGGGCATCGGCTTTTTTGTTATATTTGAGGTCATCCTTATGACCTCAGCATCGACGATCCCTTGATCCTTGAGGTCGTCAAGGATCGTCGGGATATCTGCATCCAGCGGTAGGTATCTCACTTCCGCGTAAATTTTCTTTTCCTCCTCTCGTTGGAGAGTGTAAAACTCTCTGTTGATTTTGTGGAGGAATTCAGTCATCCTTCAATGATCATCGGCGGTTTGTGGGACGATTCTTATACCGTCCTTTACTGTCGTCGCTCTTTGGTATTTAATACCGTTCCGTATCAAGGCGTTTGAAATTGAAGTCCATTCGGACGTACCTCTCAGAGTGACTGGGGGGATTTTTTTTTTCCTCTCCTCCACTGGAGTGGTTTTCTGTTGGGCTGGGGTTTCCAAGACTCTTTTTTTGTTCGAGTCTTCATTGGACGAGGAGCAATCCTTTCTCACTCTTTTGGCGGGTGGGGAAATTTTGTTTTTAGGGGTTTTGACCAGCTCCATCTTCTGTTTTTGAACCGGTAAGGTTACTTCTTGAACATTTTTCAAAACAATGTTCTTTTTGAGTGCTTTGGAGTAAGGACTTTCCTTATTTCCCTCCTGCAACTCGAGCCTCTCCCTGAGATTTTTAATCTCAGCAACTAAGCTAGATACGCATCTATCTAGCTCATTCACCCTCGCTTTCAAACTTGCGTTCTCCTCTCTCAAAATATCGTGTTCGGACACGACATTAGCGATTCCTGGCGCGTCTTCTTCCACTACGGAATCGCAGTCTGAATGGTCAGACATTTTAAAATCTAATTAATAATTACTTTGCTACTCAAAGAAATTAGAAATAAAATTTTTCAAGACAAAAAAGAAAAATGTATCTCATGCATAAAAACAAAACGACTCATCAAAAATTCTCTACGCTATGAAAAAAATCAGAAAAAAGATACGAAAAATAAGCTAACCTGATGTTTTCTACAGAACCATCGATCGAAACCTGGACGCCGCAGATGAACACCAACTTTTTTAACGAAATAAAATTCCGTTAACACATACACGTATACAACCTACACAAACTTCACAGACGGAATCAAAAATTCCGTAGCTTCGCTAGTGTAAACTTTCACTTGGACTTTCTCTTCCGCTTTCTCTTTTATAGCATTAGGACCACTATAGCACGTCTTCTTTTGTCAAGATTTCACTCAAGACTCTGTTTCATTCTGTCTCAAATGCCCTCTACATGATTCTCTATATTTTAAACCATAGATCTCAACGCAGACTTTTGCAGCACAAACAGTTTACTGCAATCAGAACCACTACCCAGATCACGGTTCTGTACCTGAGTATGGAATCTCGAAAGTTGCCTATCTACTCGTCTAGATAAAACCCGTATCATATAAAGTGTCCGATTGAGATTTTTTCTTAGCTGATGAATATGTTTACACCAATTTATTTGACTGTCCACATCAACTCCTAAAAATTTAGTGGTCTGTGCTATTTCGACTGTGGTATTGTTGAAATCTATTGCTTCCGGAAAAATTTTCTGTAGATCTATTAGACCTGAACAAGACATACTCAGTTTTATTAACATCTGGATGGAGCCCGTTTTGACTAGGTACACCAGATACTTATTAAATCAAAGGCTGTTCTCGTCTGTTCGATGCACGCTTTGAGGTCTTTATTTTTAATAAGTGCATTTGCGTCGTCTACAAATAAAAGTATATTGACAATTATTTGGATTAAAGTAGATATAGCTGAAGGTAGATCATTAATATATAAAAGAAAAAGAAGGAGTCCTAAAATACTCCCTTGGGGTACACCTATATTAACTACTTCTTCTTTGGACGTGTGAACTGTGTCACCGGTGCTAACTGAAACTTTTTGCGTTCTATTGGTTAAGTAACTACGGAGCAGTTCAAGTTGGTCCTCACGAATACCATAAAATTCCAATTTCTTAATAATAGTCTATTGGCTATCGATTTCGGCCGTTGGCCATCATCAGGCCAGCTGAAAATACAAAACAAATTACATATAGAAAAATCTCACAAATAAGGAAAGAAATCTACAAATACCAAAATTATGTAGCCTGATAAAGTTACACAAAACCGAAAAAAGCATAAGACCTATCACCTCAGCAGTTTGTTCTCCCACCCATAAAATTTCAAAATTCTTAAATAAACTTATTAGTAGAGATTTGAATATAAGATCAAAATTCTACATAAAAAATTCATTAGAACTCATAAAGGAACTAAATTATGTCAAATTAAACCCCCACAGGCATTATTTTCTTGTATCTTTTGATATTGTCAACTTGTACACAAACATACCAATAGATGATACACTCATGTTGCTGGATGAGATCTTAAATGAATATCTTAGAACAGACAATGAAATCAATCTAGAAACTGAGGATATATGTAATATAGCCAAAATAGCAACTGAACAAAACTTTTTTTATTTTTGATAATTTATTTTATACTTTGAAGGATGGTTTACCAATGGGATCCCCACTTAGCGGACCATTGTCTGACATATACAGGGTGTTTCATCATAAACTGGACAAACTCATATGACGTATAGAGAACATCGGGAGAATCATTTTTTTCTTATGAAATATTTCCCGTTTTCGAAGCATAAGGGAGATACACGGTGTTTAATGTCATTTTCGAGCATTATTATATTGAGTGTGGTCGGTTATGTATAAGACTGGAGGTAATGGTTTCTTGTCATATCGTAGTATTTTTGGATGCTTCATTCAGAAATGGTGTAGAGCACCGAAAAAAAAATTACAAAATGGCGGAAAACCTGCAATGTTCGTGATTTTTTTTTTCGGTTGCCAAATTGATTTTCATTTCCTAAATTAACACAATTTTTAAAGGATATCTGTGAAAAAATTTTTTCAGAAATCGAACACAACTTTTTTTTTACATTTCTACAGCGAAAAAAAAATTTCACTCGAAATTGATGAAATTTTTCACGATTGTACTTACTTTCATACCTAACACGAATATCAAAACAGAATCGAAAAATATCAAACGGTTTCGTTTTTACAGCCATTCAAATGTCCCGTTCGAATATCTGAAATAATAAAAAAACATGACACAGCTTGTGTTCTTAGGCCCATAATTTTTGAATTTGTATGTCGAAACATTCCAGATTGCAAAATGAATTTAAAAAAATCAGTGAAACTTCATTGAGAGTCGAACTCCCTACTCTGAGTAAAGTATTAATGTGAAATATGAGTCTGTTCTAAGGTTCTGAGTAGACATATTAATTTTCGTTGCCGATCAACAGTAGCTGATAGAATTTGACAGGGTATTTGAATTTTACTGAATAACTCTAGTATATTGAAACGATTTGTATGCAAACGAAAATGAAATATTCACTTTTAGAAAAAAATGATATGGTTCAGGCTTATTATGAAGCGAATTCCTCAGGGAGAAAAGCAAGGGAAATTTACGCCCGCAGATTTCCAAGCCGAAACGTTCCTAATTTTAAAACTTTCATAGAAACAGTGCGTAAATTACGTGAAGAAGGTATTCTTCACCGCAAGAAGAAGGAAACAATCCGAAATAACGAAGAACGTATCCTGGATTTAGTGAGTGAAAATCCGATGGTAACAACGAGAACAACAAGTGTGAATAAGAGTAAATCCACTGTATGGAGAGTTTTGAAAAGAAATCGCTACCATCCGTACCATTTCCATTCATGTCAAAACTTAGAAGAAGGTGATTTTGAGAAGAGGAAAGAATTCTGTGAATTTATTTTAAGAAGGACACGTGAGAATAGGAATTTCCTACTTCTCATACTGTTTACGGATGCAGCAACATTCCACAGAGATGGTTTCTTCAACAACAAAAATAATATAATATGGCAAAGGGAAAATCCACATGCAACAGTAGCAAAAAATAGCCAGAAGAGATTTTCTGTCAATGTTTGGGCGGGAATGAAGGATGGATTCATTATAGGACCGTACATTCTTCCTGAAACATTGACTGGAAATGGCTATAATCAATTTTTGAGGGAAACTCTGCCCGATCTATTGGAAGATATTCCTTTGAGTCACTTTCAAGGAATATGGTACCAGCATGATGGTTGCCCTGCTCACACAGTGAGGAGTGTACGAGAATTTTTAGACTCTCAATACCCTCGCCGATGGATCGGCCGATTGGGACCTGTCGCATGGCCTCCTCGTTCTCCAGATCTTACACCTATGGATTTTTATTTCTGGGGTCATATGAAGAGTCTTGTTTATGATAAGCGAGCTCCAGTGACTTCGAGAGAAGAACTGATTCAAAGAATCGAATCAGCCGCCGAAGAGATTCGCCGAAACCCGGAAATGGTTCGTTCAGCGATGGATAGTGTGGCGGAAAGGGCGAGAAAGTGTATCCTGAAAAATGGCAATATTTTTGAGAACGAATTATGAATAAATTTTATACTAATAGGTTTTTTTTGTTGCGTTTGTGAAATTGTGGAATTATTCGTAGAAATTTCCGCAATAATGCCATGCCATTAATATCTGGGAAGTATTAACCGCCAATTTCTACTCAAACTGCATAAATTGGTTTCAAGATAGTTGCAATATTATATTCAGTTAAATTCAAATACTCTGTCAAATTCTATGAGCTGCCATTGCTTGGCAACGAAAATTAAAAACCTTTGAACAGTCTCAATTCAGATTCCACATTTATTTTAATAGGTACTTAACTCAGAGCAGGGAGTTCGACTCTCAATGAAGTTTCACTGATTTTTTTTAAATTCATTTTGCAATCTGAAATGTTTCGACATACAAATTCACAAAATTATGGGCCTAAGAACACAAGCTGTGTCATGTTTTTTTATTATTTCAGATATTCGAACGGGACATTTGCATGGCTGTAAAAACGAAACCGTTTGATATTTTTCGATTCTGTTTTGATATTCGTGTTAGGTATGAAAGTAAGTAAAATCGTGAAAAATTTCATCAATTTCGAGTGAAATTTTTTTTTCGCTGTAGACATGTAAAAAAAAAGTTGTGTTCGATTTCTGAAAAAAATTTTTCACAGATATCCTTTAAAAATTGTGTTAATTTAGGAAATGAAAATCAATTTGGCAACTGAAAAAAAAACCACGAACATTGCAGGTTTTCCGCCATTTTGTAATTTTTTTTTCGGTGCTCTACACCATTTCTGAATGAAGCATCCAAAAATACTACGATATGACAAGAAACCATTACTTCCAGTCTTATACATAACCGACCACACTCAATATAATAACGCTCGAAAATGACATTAAACACCGTGTATCTCCCTTATGCTTCGAAAACGGGAAATATTTCATAAGAAAAAAATTATTCAGCCTGTATGTGAATCATGTTGAAATCCAAATTATGCTTTTAAACCTAGCTTGGCATGTGGTATTTTGGAGGAGATATGTTGACGATGTATTTTGCTTATGGTCTGGGACTGAAGAAGAATTAACCACCTTTTTCAATACTATAAATTCAAAATTCAAGATCAAATTCACATTAGAGAAAGCACATAACAATTCAATTAATTTCCTAGATATAAAAATAAGCTTAGATAAACATAATACATTCACTTATGACATTTTTAGAAAATCAACACAAACAGATATTATAATTCCCTTCAGATCATACCACTCTACCCCCATAAAAATTCAGTTTTCAGATTCCTATTCTATAGACTTTTGAACGTCCCATTATCTTCAACTAATTATAATAAAGAACTGAATATTATATATAAGATTGCAGAAGCTAACCAATATCCGAAAACATATGTTGAAAATATTTTATATCCATAAAAAACAGATCATCCTCAAGAAAATATACCCCTATTGTTCAATAAAACCAAATTATGTTTCGATTCAATATTTTGAGGGTCTAGAATGATAGATTAAACTCTACTTTAAAAAAATATAACTAACTAATAGTAAATAGAAAAAAAGAAATCTGGGGAACATACTGTTAAACAATAAAGATGAGATGGAAGATATATGTTGCAGTGGTGTTCACAAAATGTCTTGTGGTGAATGTCTTTCATTTTATATATAGGTATGACCACCCGCTCAGCTAAAATAAGATATAACGAACATGTAAAAAACTGACATTTAGTAGAAAGTAAGCATAAAACAACAATTGAGAACTTGTCATTAATATATAGAGAAAACAATTACAACAAACTTATTATTTTAGAGCAATATGAAATTCTAAAAAATAAAAAACAACAATTTACTATTAAACGGTATATCAGAATTAAATGGAAGACGGTTGTTAACCGGTGTGAAAACAGCCGAATGAGATAGCAGAATTTGACCTTGAATTCGTCGTACGCCACTGTTCAGTTGAGCGGATATCGATGCAAACATGAATTCTCGCGTCTGGATTGACATGGGAACTATTATTATTACGTTACATTTTTTCATTTCAAATCACGCCTGTAAAAGCTGAGGGGAAGAAATAAAGAATGTTAACTCGAAAAATGTATGTACTTAAGATCGACCTCAAATTTCAAGAGTTATATTGAAAACACCCATCATCATTCACTGTCAATGTTGTTCAAAAAATGGTTCATAAAATGCACTTCAAATTCAGGAGATTAATACACGAAATGAAGCAAAAAAATGTCATTTGCCGCATTCACTTACACCCCCTAGAGGCCAAGATTTGACACCTATCAATGTTAAAAATTCGATAACTAAAAAACTGGACATAGGATTGACTTCAAATTCGGAAACGGTATCGACAAACCATAGCAGAAAAAAGTGCTTTTTATCCTATCCACTTACAACCCCTAGAAGCCAAGATTTGACACCTGTCAATGTTAAAAGTTCGATAACTGAAAAACTGGACATAGGATCGACTTCAAATTCGGAAATGATGTCGACAAACCATAGCAGAAAAAAGTGCTTCTTATTCTATCCACTTACACCCCCTAGAAGCCAAGATTTGACACCTGTCAATGTTAAAAATTCGATAACTAAAAAACTGGACATAGGATTGACTTCAAATTCGGAAACGGTATCGACAAACCATAGCAGAAAAAAGTGCTTTTCATCCTATCCACTTACAACCCCTAGAAGCCAAGATTTGACACCTGTCAATGTTAAAAATTCGATAACTGAAAAACTGGACATAGGATCGACTTCAAATTCGGAAATGATATCGACACACCATAGCAGAAAAAAGTGCTCTTTATCCTATCCACTTACAACCCCTAGAAGCCAAGATTTGACACCTGTCAATGTTAAAAATTCGATTACTAAAAAACTGGACATAGGATCGACTTCAAATTCGGAAATGATATCGACAAACCATAGCAGAAAAGAGTGCTTTTCATCCTATCCACTTACAACCCCTAGAAGCCAAGATTTGACACCTGTCAATGTTAAAAATTCGATTAATTACAAACTGGACATAGGATCGAGTTCAAATTCGGTAATGATATATCGACAAACCATAGCAGAAAAAAGTGCTTTTTATCCTATCCACTTACACCCCCTAGAAGCCAAGATTTGACACCTGTCAATGTTAAAAATTCGATAACTAAAAAACTGGACATAGGATCGACTTCAAATTCGGAAATGATATCGACAAGCCATAGCAGAAAAAAGTGCTCTCTATCCTATCCACTTACACCCCTTAGAAGCCAAGATTTGACACTTGTCAATGTTAAAAATTCGAATACTGAAAAACTGGACAAAGGATCGACTTCAAATTCGGAAATGATATCGACACACCATAGCAGAAAAAAGTGCTCTTTATCCTATCCACTTACAATCCCTAGAAGCCAAGATTTGACACCTGTCAATGTTGAAAATTCGATTACTAAAAAACTCGACTTCAAATTCGGAAATGATATCGACAAACTATAGCAGAAAAAAGTGCTTCTTATCCTATCCACTTACACCCTTTAGAAGCCAAGATTTGACACCTGTCAATGTTAAAAATTCGATTACTTAAAATCTGGACATAGGTTCGACTTCAAATTCGGAAATTATATATCGACAAACCATAGCAGAAAAAAGTGCTTTTTATCCTATCCACTTACACCCCCTAGAAGCCAAGATTTGACACCTGTCAATGTTAAAAATTCGATTACTACAAAACTGGACATAGTATCGACTTCAAATTCGGAAATGATATCGACAAACCATAGCAGAAAAAAGTGCTTCTTATTCTATCCACTTACACCCCCTAAAAGCCAAGATTCGACACCTGTCAATGTTAAAAATTCGATAACTAAAAAACTGGACATAGGATCGACTTCAAATTCTGAAACGATATCGACAAGCCATAGCAGAAAAAAGCGCTTTTCATCCTATCCACTTACACCCCTCAGAAGCCAAGATTTGACACCTGTCAATGTTAAAAATTCGAATACTAAAAAACTGGACATAGGATCGACTTCAAATTCGAAAACTGTATCGACACACCATAGCAGAAAAAAGTGCTTTTTATCCTATCCACTCACAACCCCTAGAAGCCAAGATTTGACACCTGTCAATGTTAAAAATTCGATTACTGAAAAACTGGACATAGGATCGACTTCAAATTCAGAAACGGTATCGACAAACCATAGCAGAAAAAAGTGCTTTTTATCCTATCCACTTGCACCCCCTAGAAGCCAAGATTTGACACCTGTCAATGTTAAAAATTCGATTACTACAAAACTGGACATAGGATCGACTTCAAATTCGGAAATGATATCGACAAACCATAGCGGAAATAAGTGCCGTTTAGCGCATCCACTTACACCCCCTAGAAGCCGATTTGATTTGATTAATTTATATTGTAACGTTCTCCGGGGTTAATCAAATTATCTTTTCACAACGTGTAATTTATTTTCACAACTACCACACAACATGAGGCATGACAGAATTTTATTTTCTCCTCAACATTTGGGTTTTTCACGCATCGTTTGGGATAATTATTCTGTGCGACTTGAAATGCGTGCGGGAAAAGGGTTAAAAGGCGCACGCTTGTAGAAAATAGTTATTTTACTAACAAGTTTGGAAAGTGATACCTTTTCGCAAGAGACTGCAGTTCAATCTGTCGTGTGCATTTTCCATATGTGTTAGGAAAAATATCACAAAGAGACATGCCAAAATTTTATGATTGATGCGACTTTTTAATATTTGCGTGCGGAATAAAAGCCCTGTTATTCACTTTCCGTACGCATATGCGTGCGATTTTGGAAAAGTACTACTTTCCAAACGCTAGTAGGAAAAATAAATTTCAGAATCCTGATTTCTTGGTGACATTTCAAAGTATTGTAATTCGACTTGGTTACAAAATTTGATGGCCAAAGAATGTATTTACTTAATAAATAACGTAGATGCAATGAAAAACACCTTATTTCTTAAATGTTTTTATTCTCAGGCGATCGATTTCGATATATTTTCCATCATCAATCTAAAAATTCACAAACAACAGTATAAAGTATTTTTCGCTTTAACCTAGAAAGAATTAAACTTTTCCGAATGAATCTTCTGTTCTGATTATGGATAATGTAGTGTACTTTATTTCAGTTATAGCAAAAATTACCACTTTATACTGTTGTTTGCAAGCTTTCAGATTTCCTTATGATAGAAAATATACCGAAATCGATCGCCTGAGGATATAAACATATAAAAAATAGTGTGTGTTTTCATTTTATCTACGCTATTGAATATAGAACATACAATGAAAGATATTATGTCTAAAAAAAATAACTAAATTAACCACCCGTTGAGTACATATTATTCTGTATATTTTGCAAAGTGAAAAATATTAGGATTAAAATTATTTCAATCAATTGTTATATCAAATTCATCCTAACACCGAGGAGCCAACATAAAAAATATTATATATAAGCGTGGCATATTTTGTTTCAACTTATATTCTTGTAAATTATACATCGTCTCATTTGGTGAATTGTAAAAAGAATTATTTCTCCTCAAAAACTTAATGCCCCTGAGTTAGTTCCCGAAGAAAACTATTCTATGAGGCTGTATTGAGAACACAGTTCACAAATATCATTTTCCATTTTGTTTTCAAACAGGCATCTCTTATGTAATAATCTGAAACAAAGTTTACATCGCCTATATATCTCATTTCGGATATTACCACAGATGAGGCAAATATTTTCTACAGGCATAGAAGATTTCAATACTTCTATCTGGAATTCTTTTCTCAGCTCATTCATATCGGCCCATTCATTGAGAGATTTTTTTTGGATGATCTGTTTAAAGAAGTACAGAATGAAAATGCCACAATTATGTGCATCATTTTATGTTATATGTTCTTTTTTTACAATTTTCAAACTTTTATAATTATGTAGTGCTTTCAATTGATTACTCTCCTTTAAGTAACTTATGAATTTTTTTAAATATGAAACACTTGTAGGGTTTTGTTCGCCGAATGGATCTAAGTATGTGAATTCTCTCTTTGAAATACTGATTTCGATTGCGCACCAATGGTTTCCATTAACTAATATGGGTACAAACAAATCATCTTTCTCAATTTTCAAATTATCGAGAAAAGAATGTTGTGGCTGGTTAAAAATGAACTGAGCATGAAGTCCAGCATCAATGATTTGGTAAACACTGTTCGTATTCAACATGTTTAAAATAAAATCTATCACTGCGTCACTTAGCCAGTTTTCATTGTTCAAGGTCAAGTAATCAGGGAGAGGTAATTTTTTACGAGGACGATCTAGAATTGAAACCACATATCCACTTCCATTAAGAAAATTCTTGTAAAAGGCATGATCGCTTATGAGACCGTTACCAAAAAATTTGTATTTTGTTGTTTCTAATGGTATTTGATTTTCAGTTTTTTTACAGAGTTTACAGATAAATTCTCCCGAGAAAGTTTTATCAGGCTCGCATATCTGATGCACCCACATACTGCATGCATCACATTGCACCCAATCAGTGGCAGTTGTGTCTAAAGACCCTTCTGAACAATACTGACAAATAGGTGTACTTGTTTCATTAGGGCCTTGTGAATCTTTTCTTGGAAATATTTTCTTATGAGAAAAATTTTTCAAATGACGTTCCTCAAAGTGTCCTTAATAAAGCTGTCTTTTTCTCTGCCACATTGCTCTGTTCAGCAATACGTCCTGTCAGATTACTTTTTGGTATTACGCAAAGTATTTCTTTGTATAATGATAACCCTAATGTTCTGGTAGCTCTGACAAATCGTGAGCATTTCCAATTTCTTTCTCCTCGTAATACTTTATGTTTCATTGTATTGAAGTATTTTTCAACAGGAGCATTACTTACTCTGTCTCTATCGAATTCTTTCAGCATAATCGCTGACCACAGTGGCAAGAAGGGGATGTATTTTTTCCAAATCAGTTCGTAAAGCTTAGGGCTATAATAATGGTTCATGGAATCATTCAATGAATCTGTTATATTGCGATGTTCCAGCCTATCAAAATGTTTGAAGAATAGTCTGTGCTTCGCTAGAGAATGAGTTGGAGGATCCTGTATTAAGCTCATTCCTGTTGATTTCAGATTATGTTTGGATTCTCTGAATATGTGGTGGTCTTTATCGGCAACTATAATCAACAAATTATCAATTGATTCTTTCACTATCTGATCATGATATGGACTACATAACAGAATGAAAATATTTTACATCCCATTTTCAATTTGATGGAATTTCTTGAAAGTCATACAGGCCGCCATCAAACCCTTCAGTTGATTCTGAATATTGACATGACTCACAGTTTGTTCAATGTCTTTGCAAAACATTTTCACAAAATGAGCAAAACAAAGGTGGAGGGAAATCATGTTTTCTCGTCGCTTTCCGGCAACAATAAAAAAATTATCGTGACAATAATTAATGTATTCAATCAATTGCATTTCACAAAATTCTTGTGATAATATGCATTCAAACTGGCTAAGCAAAAATCGGTAACAACACCTGTGAAAGTTGGCCAGCTGGAATGCTGTTGAGCAAAATATTTGAAATCGCCGAAGAATTCACGTAGATCTTTTGTGTAGTGTGTCCCAGAAACCAATTCCATAACAGAGAAAATTCGTTCATTGCTAGTTTGAATAACCCCAGAATATAGATAAATGCGTTTGCATTCTTTATAAGGCTTTCTTATAACAGAACCTGTTGCATCGAAGTGCAATAAGAACTTAGATTGCTCAGTCTTCTTTTCATATTTAAATACTTGCAGTTGCTCTTTACTGAAAAGTTTAACCATGAATGGAATGCTTACTTCTTGTATATATTCCCCATTAGATAACTGCATCTTACATATATCAGTCCAGTCGTCCACATCTCTATCGAGTTGTTGTTTCGCCTCCGATCGGATTTTTCTTATCGTTGGATCTGATTTGATATTCTGAAGGTTTCCCTGATTTATCAACCTTATGTATTCAGATGGCTTCAAGAGGAGCAACTTCTTTTTAGCCTTAAATCTCTCGTGACCTTTTACATAGGCCGTGATTAATTTCTCGTGATAATAGTCTTTAGAAGAACTATAAACACTAACTAACTTCCTGGGCACTATATGAATCTTGAATTTTTTGCAGTTTCGTCTGTTATGGATGCAATAAGCTAATATAAGTACATCCCCAATTTTCAATATTTTTTATCTTTGATTGCTAAAGAACAAGTTTTATTCACGTTCTTGCGGATTCTGTTTCTTATATAATAGTTCATATAACTATTACTACTAGAGTTCCCGAATTAATATTTCCGATGTGTGTCAGGAATATCAAATTTTTCTTCAAAAAATACGCAGTTCTTGTAAGTTACAAGTTTTTCGTTTCTCCGAATTCGGTTAGTACTTCCATAAGGAATCAATTCTTTCACTACAGGATCGGAAAGATGCAGATCGCTCGACAACTCTAAACTGTTAACAGTTACTTCCTTAAAATCGATCACTTCATTTTCGATTTGGAATGATATTGTGGCATCACTAGATATTTTTCGGATAGGAGAAAGTTGTGTTTCCTGTTAAATCAATGTATTATCCATATCGATATCTTTTTCAGGAGTGGAAGTAGGCAAAACTATTCTTTCATCTGGAATGATCGGATTTTCATATTCCATTTGAGAGCAAGATTCCAAGACAAAAATGACTTCATCTTCATTTCTCCTGATATACTGACATAATATACTTGGGAATATTTTCAATTTGAATGACATGGCTTTTATATGATCACTCTTTGGATCAATGAGCTCCTGATAACCAAAATTTTTACAATGTTTTCTTATATACTCTCATATAGCTGGAAGTATGCTAGATTTTTTATAAACCATGTCTGCAAGCATCGAATTCAAATTCCGCTGTAAAGAGGAATAAACGCCGTTAGAACAGCTAAGATGAAATTGAACCCAAGAAAACTGGGTTTACAAGAATATAAAAAAGATTGGATGAACCTCTAGAGGGACTTTAAGAATCGAAAAGAATCTTCCAATGAAATGGAAAGGAATAAAAAACCTAAACGTGAAAAAAGATTATAAAACAAAAAAAACGAAAGAAGTATTACATACAAATCGACTAAATACTAAAATTATTAGTATTTTCGACAAAAATATTCAACTAATTACTAAATGAAAAACTCTTATAATAAAAAAAAGTGGAGAAAAAAAAAACAAAATATACGCTCTGAATAAAAACTGAAAACCTAAAAAAAAACTATCAAAAAAACCCAAAAACTTTGAGAATATTCAAAGAATATTAACACCAAATAATACGCAATTGAAACAACTGAGCGTTCTCGAGAACGTGTCGTAGCTTTTGCATACAATCCGTGCTTTAAGCGTCCTTTGCAATAGCGAGCGGAACCTCAGGTATAAGGTAAACTTTTCGAGCGTGGTGGTCCGGTTCATGCGTTATTGATTAACCAGGCGAGACTGAACACTCCAGAGAAACTTTTTAATCGAATCTCATTTTACGGACATTTGGACTAATAATAAAAATAACTGATAGTTAAGAAAAAAACCCTTTATTTTAATTGATTCATCATGAAAAATTTGCTCTTGTACTGGTGACGACGAGATGAAATTTCTGTAGGAGTAGATGTCTGTCGGCGGGTTTTACGAAATTTTGCTTGCCCGATTAACTATTTGACAGTCACTTGATTATCAATGTGAAATCACTGCAACATTTTTATTCCAGAATATATTGGAGAAGTGGCAATTAAACTTATTAAGACAGGATGATATTCACGAAGCTCATGAATGAATTATTGTTGAGAAAAAATTTTGTTGATTCGTCAAACAAGTGTTGATTTCCCGATCGAGCTTTGTGAAATTGGGAATTTAAATTTTCAACATAACCGAAACATTGACAGGTATCAAATCTCGGTTCCAAAAATTAAGTGAAAGTGTTAAGTGGCACCTTTTTTCTTGTACGGTTTGTCAATACAATTCTCGAATATGTAGATACTATGAAGTTTTTGATTTATATAATTTTCATCATTGACAAGTGTCAAATGTCAACACCTAAGAGGTGTAAGGGGATGCGGTAAACGGCACTTTTTTCTGCTTCGGTTTGTCGATTTAATTTCCGAATTTGAAGTCGATCCTATGTCCGGTTTTTTAGTTATCGAATTTTTAACATTGACAGGTGTCAAATCTTGACTTCTAGGAGGTGTAAGTGGATAGGATGAAAAGCACTTTTTTTTGCTATGGTTTGTCGATATCATTTTCGAATTTGAAGTCGATCCTATGTCCAGATTTTTAGTTATCGAATTTTTAACATTGACAGGTGTCAAATCTTGGCTTCTAGGGGGTGTAAGTGGATAGAATAAGAAGCACTTTTTTCTGCTATGGTTTGTCGATACCGTTTCCGAATTTGAAGTCGATCCTATGTCCAGTTTTTTAGTTATCGAATTTTTAACATTGACAGGTGTCAAATCTTGGCTTCTAGGGGTTGTAAGTGGATAGGATAAAAATCACTTTTTTCTGCTATGGTTTGTCGATACCGTTTCCGAATTTGAAGTCGATCCTATGTCCAGTTTTTTAGTAATCGAATTTTTAACATTGATAGGTGTCAAATCTTGGCTTCTAAGGGGTGTAAGTGGAAAGGATAAAAAGCACTTCTTTCTGCTATGGTTTGTCGATACCGTTTCTGAATTTGAAGTCGATCCTATTTCCAGTTTTTTAGTAATCGAATTTTTAACATTGACAGGTGTCAAATCTTGGCTTCTAGGGGGTGTAAGAAGATAGGATAAAAAGCACTTTTTTTTGCTATGGTTTGTCGATACCGTTTCCGAATTTGAAGTCGATCTTATGTCCAGTTTTTTAGTAATCGAATTTTTAACAATATTTTTAATATTGGACGGTGTCAAATCTCGGTTCCTAGGGGGCGTAAGTGAATGCGGCAAATGACATTTTTCTGCTTCACTTCGTGTAATAATCTCCTGAATTTGAAGTGCATTTTATGAACCATTTTCTGAACAACATTGACAGTGAATGATGATGGGTGTTTTCAATATAACTCTTGAAATTTGAGGTCGATTTTAAGTACATACATTTTTTGAGTTCACATTCATTATTTCTTCCCCTCAGATTTCACAGGCGTGATTTGAAATGAAAAAATGTAACGTAATAATAATAGTTCTCATATCAATCCCGACGCGAAAATTCATGTTTGCATCGATATCCGCTCAACTGAACAGTGGCGTACGACGAATTCAAGGTCAAATTCTGCTATCTCATTCGGCTGTTTTCACACCGGTCATTTGTTAAAATTTTTATGAAATGTTTAAAATATCTATATTGTGTATATTCATATATCAAAGTGTGTTTCTGTGCTCCTGTTTGACACCCGTGACAGCTTATTTTCATTCCCCTCTATCTGTGATATACGTCATTCTTGTTCTGTCAATTTTCCCGCCTGCTTGCTCAGTTAAGGTCTTCTTAGTAGTTTGGCGGTATGTGCTGGGGTGAGTTCACGCCATTTGAAGAATGTCGTGCTCTTGGGGTGATTGTTTCGTCCCACTGCTAGGGTCGGACTCATCAGGTAGGTTAATGAACCCTAGCAGCTACCTACGACAATCGCCGAAGCATCGTAGTTTGTGCCTGCTATAAACGCCGGTTACGTCGAGGGTATAGAGTGTTGCGTCGCCGGTGGCGCCATCGTTTGGCGTATGCTGCACCGCAATAGACGTATAATCTACCCTGTGATCGCAACCGTCGTGCGCAGTGATGCCATCGTTTGGCTACCCTTGGTACCATCATGGTGAGATGAAGTATTCCTCTACCATGGGTACAACTACGCCGCCACAACACTCCCCCACCAGCGGCGCTGACTGGGGAAGCGATGCGATACGGTAGGCAGGGTACCGCCGTTTACGAAGATGGGAAAGGGCGTCTAGAGTAGCGTCAGAAATACCAGAGATGGGAGCGTGCATTGTGAGCGAGCTATTGTCTCAACCGGTCTGGCCTTCTGGGATACGTCGTTAAGACGGCCCTCCCTCATCACGTCGGGGTCACCACTTTGGCGGTATGTGCTGGGGTGAGTTCACGCCATTTGAAGAATGTCGTGCTCTTGGGGTGATTGTTTCGTCCCACTGCTAGGGTCGGACTCATCAGGTAGGTTAATGAACCCTAGCAGCTACCTACGACAATCGCCGAAGCATCGTAGTTTGTGCCTGCTATAAACGCCGGTTACGTCGAGGGTATAGAGTGTTGCGTCGCCGGTGGCGCCATCGTTTGGCGTATGCTGCACCGCAATAGACGTATAATCTACCCTGTGATCGCAACCGTCGTGCGCAGTGATGCCATCGTTTGGCTACCCTTGGTACCATCATGGTGAGATGAAGTATTCCTCTACCATGGGTACAACTACGCCGCCACAGTAGAATAAAACGTAGTAATCCTATATCCTAGAATAGTATAATTATCGCCAGATTTTTATAGTAATTGTTAAAACACCCAACGATGTATTTCATTTTATTGTTGTTTCATAACATGACGGTAATTTGTTTTGTATTTTCAACTGACCTGATGATGGCCAACGGCCGAATTCGATAGCCAATAGACTATTATTAAAAAATTTAAAGTGCTTTCATTTCCTAATATAATAATGGTCACACTTATAGAAGAATTTACAAGTACAATTTGAAAAATGTCTTTTATTTCATCATTGTTTATTTCTGGTTCAACTGTCCCATTATATACATATTCTTTGTTTCTGAAGTATCCTGTGATACATCATCTTGCGGGAAGTATTTCTCCATTAAGTAGGAGTGTTTGTCGGACTCCTTAGTTGTATAAGTGCCGTCGTCTTTTTCAATGTTTGTGTTCATCTTGCTTTGTCTTTCACTCATAAACTTCCACAGCCTGTCCCAAGGTTGATTTTCACTCAGCTCTTTTATTTTGTCTTGTAGATGTTATGTTTTTGTTTACCTTATCTTTCTTTCATAATCGATTTTAAATATCTTATAATCATTCCATGCCTGCCTTCTATCATTTGCTTCCTACTCTTGTTGAGCAATTCGTCTGAGTCTTCTCAGTCTTTGTCTATCAATCTGTAAGTCATTTGTCCACGATTCGTTGTTTTCGTCTGTTAGTTTTCTTCTTATGTGTCTTATGCACACCTCACTACATATTTGTTGTAGTCTTGTAGCCCTTTGTTCAATGTCCTCTGTAGTTGTGATCTCACATGTATCACTCTATATTGTATTCTTTAGTTCTTTCTTGAATTTGTTCCAGTTAGTGTTTTCGAAGTCGTATGTTTTGTGTTTTTTTTTTGTGATATTGGTATCGGGTTCGTATGTTATGTAGTTATGTAGACTAAGTGAATCATCGTCTAGTACCGTCCAGTCGTGTATAATAGCCAGAAAGCGCATGAAGTGGACAACGTCCATGAATGAAACTATTGTGCGCATATATAACTCCATCACGGGACTAGGGCAGAACACAAACAACTATAGGAAAAGGCTCCAGGAGGAATTCTGCAACGCCTACCCAAATCTCAATGTCACTGAACAACGAGTGGCAGACCAGTACCGCGTAATTCTGAGAAATGAACTAATACCAACGGCCCGAATCGACGCAATTAAACGAGAACTTCAGCGTCCGCCTACAATAGAGAATAACACCAACACCTCTGATGAAATTCACATGCCTAGGCAACAACGGGCAGAAGAAACTGATACTGAAAGTACATCTTGCAACGCAAGTGAGCCTGAACACCCTGACGATAGGGAAGAGCTCCACCGACAAGTTGACTCTGACATGAGGAGATACTTTGCCGAACTGGAAGGAACAGATCCTCTTCATCGAGTAGCACCTCCACGACTCAATACATCCAAGAAACTGTCACTTATAATCGACATCTTGAATAAGGACGTTTTACCTGAATATCTACAGAACGGAAGTTCATTGGAATATCTGCATCTAGTTTTTCACTGTGCAGCGCTAACGACAGCGAAAACCCTAGGGGCAAAAATTCGCCGAACGAACAACGATGGTCCAAAATTACACAAATTACATGCGCCACCATGGCAGAAACGTCTTCAACACAAAACAGAAAGACTAAGAAGAGACATTGGACGACTGACTGAGTACTTGAACGGGAATCGCGGAAGAAAGGTTGTGAAAGCTGCCAAAGAGATCACGGATAGAAACAGGACACACACAGAACGAGAGACGGAGAATGCTACAGCTCACCATTGCCTCGACACTCTGAAGCAAAAATTAAGTCTGTATGCAGAACGCCTGAGGAGATATAAAAGCAATTATAGCCGGAAAAGAGACAATAATTCATTCGAAAAGTCGGAAGAATCTTTCTACCGGTCACTTACATCGTCCGATGGAGAAAATGGAAAGTCACCACCAAAGGAAGCCATTGAACAATTCTGGACCGAACAATTATCGACGAAACCTCAGTTCAATGGAGATACCGGATGGATTGAAGATGAAAAATCTGAAGCTATAAAATATGAGCCGATGCAGCATGACATGATCACAATTGAAGAAGTAAAATCAGCTATCAGAGGACTGCACAACTGGAAAGCACCTGGGCCCGATGGATTACAGAACTTCTGGATCAAGAAACTTTGGATCATGCATGACAAATTGACCTCCGCAATAAATGATGTCATTGAAAATCCTGAAAGAATGCCAGTATTCCTTACCCATGGCACAACATATCTGTTACCTAAAGACCAAAGGAATACAGAAGACCCAAGGAATACAGAAGACCCATCCAAGTACCGACCAATCACATGTCTTCCAACTATGTACAAATTAATCACATCGTGCATTTAAAATTGAATTCACAACCATTGCGAAAGGAATAACATCATTGCCATGCAACAGAAAGGATGCACCAAAGACAGCCGAGGGTGCAAAGAACAACTAATAATAGATTCAGTTATCTGCAATCAAGCGTTCTCCAAGCGAAGGAATCTTTACGCTGCGTACATAGACTACAAAAAAGCATTCGATTGTATACCTCACGAATGGCTCTTGACGATCTTGAAGATTTACAAGGTGGATCCCAATATTGTTAAGTTCCTGAAAAACGCCATGTCAACCTGGCGTACTAGTCTTCGAATGAAAGCAGCAGATTGCTCCATTACAACAGGACCTATTCCAATAAGACGTGGAATTTTCCAAGGAGACTCGCTGAGCCCTCTGTGGTTCTGCATGGCTCTGAATCCCTTGTCTCATAGATTGAATTCTACGGACTACGGATTTTCCATCAAGAGCGGCAGTAGAACTATGATGAAACTGAATCATCTACTTTACATGGACGAATTGAAACTCTTCGCATCTACCAAAAAACAAATGCAACTGATGCTGAAAATGGTGGAAGGATTCTCGGAAGACATCAAAATGAAGTTTGGACTAGAAAAATGTCGACTGCAAAACATAACGAGAGGGAAAATAGAAGATGGTACGTTCAAACTCAAGGAAGGTGCAGAAATTGAAGCATTAAAGGAAAGAGACACATACAAGTATCTAGGCATAAAACAGGCAAGAAAAATCAATCATACCCAGATGAAGAAAGAATTAACGGAGGAGTTCACCCGAAGATTGAGGAGGATAATGAGAACTGGTCTTAACAGCAAGAATCTGGTAAAAGCGATTAACACCTACGCTTGCTCGGCGCTGAGCTATTCATTTGGTATTATCTCTTGGACGACCACCGATTTAGCAGCTTTACAGAGAAAAATAAGGACGATGCTGACTAAACACAATAAACATCACCCCAAAAGCTCCATAGAACGGACAGAGCTGCCACGACATCTTGGGGGTAGAGGAATTGTTGATTTGTCCAACCGTATGTCCCAGGAAATTGAAGGACTTCGAAAATATTTCTTGAGCAAGGCAGCTTCGTCAGAACTCCATCGAGTAGTGTGTGTTGCTGATACTTCCACACCGTTAAAGCTACACCAGGATCACTTGGAAACCGTCGAACACTCTGCAGAAAGTAAAATGCAGAAACTGATTGGCAAATCTTTGCATGGGAGGCACCAGAATGAGGTCAACCATGATTACGTCGACATATCTGCGTCGAACTACTGGTTGACTTCCGGAAGGTTGTTTCCTGAGAAAGAGGGCTTTATGCTCGCCATCCAGGATCAGGTGATTCCAACAAGAAATTACATGAAATACATCGCCAAGGATGCCTCAGTGGCGGACGATAGCTGTCGTTATGGCTGTGCGACACATGAAACTATCCAGCATATCACCGGGGGATGTCAGAAGTTCGCGGGCACGGAGTACAAAAATAGACATGATGCTGTTGCCAAGATTCTTCACCAAGAATTGGCACTAAAACACCAACTTCTAACTTCGAAAAAGGTTCCTTATTACGATTACCATCCAGATGCTGTGCTGGAGAGCGAACATCGCAAGCTCTACTGGGATCGCACTGTTCTCACAGACCGGAAAATAACCCACAATAGACCAGACCTCATATTGCTCAATAAGGATGAGGACACAGCACTATTCATCGACTTGGCAATTCCAAATAATAACAATCTTCTAGATAGACACACTGAAAAAATTTCAAAATACAGAGATCTCGAGAAACAAACCAGAAGACAGTGGAAGCTGAAAGATATAAAGACCATCCCTATTGTCATTTCATCTACAGGCCTGATACCGAAGAAACTACTAGAGAACTTGAGAAAACTTCAGTTGGACGAAAATATCTATAGAGTCATGCAGAAGGCGGTACTGCTCGCCACGGCGAGAACGGTACGCAAGTACATGGGAAACGCAGAGGAACACCGTCTGCTCCGACAGGAAGTGCGGGTGGAGCAGGAATCGAACCTACAGCAGGGAGGCGAGGAGCGACCCGGACCCGACCACCACCACGACCCGAAAACCTGGAAAGGGCTCCAACAGAGCTTAATCCTTTTGATATCTGAGATATCTGGGATAAGTGAATTTTCCTCTGGAGAGGAGTGTGAAAGCCGCAAGGCTAAAGTCATAATATTTATTAATCCTTTCAGACATATATACAAATATGTATAGGACAGGTCGGCAAAAAAAAGTTACACAATAACAATCATAACTCCAATTACATTTAAATTATGACTGAAAATACTCAGCTACGCTATAAAAACATTGCTCAACAAGTTTATTCTTAACTACCTTTTTAAATTCTTTCAGCTCTAGAGACTTAACGTGTTTAGGAAGATGATTGAAAAGTTTGATGCACTGATATATGGGTTCATATTCAAACCTGGTGGTATTATGCTTCGGAATATGGAACAATTCACAATTTCTGGTGTTGTAGCTATGAAAGCTTGAAAGTCTTGTAAAACCGCTCTCATTCTCCTTCACATAAACCAGACATCTAAAAATGTATATGCAAGCCACTGTAAGAATACCATTCACTCTGAATATAGGACGACAAGAGGATCTCGGAGGAACATTGAAGATCATCCGTAAAATCCTCTTCTGAATTATAAATGCTCTTCCAGCATCAGTAGAGTTACCCCAGAGCATGATGTTGTAAGATAAGTGACTGTAGACCAGGCTGTAGTATATATTTATGATGCAACTTGGGGGAAGTGAGTTTTTGACTCTACTTATCGCATAATATGAACTATTAAGTTTCTTAAATAAATGATCCACATGTGTTACCCATCTCAGATTGGAATCGATATAGATTCCCAGAAATTTTGAGTACTCAGCCGACAAAATAGTCACATCAAGATGGTGTATCACAAGCTTTTGCTCACTATTACTTAGAGTGAAATGAACACACTGGGTTTTTCCGATGTTTATCATCAGGGCATTAGAATGTCACCAATCGACGAAGCACCGCACCAACCGTTGACACAACTTCTGCAGATCATCAAAGGTCCGCGCAGCAACCAATATCGACGTATCATCCGCAAATAGAAGAATTCTAACCAACTCGATAACATTGAATGCGGCTCATATCAGAAGAATTCACCACCAAGTTCCTCAAACTGACCGGTGAGTCATTGATGAAAATAAGGAACGAAAGCGGTCTCAGAACCGAACCCTGTGGTACACCGTGGTTCAATTCACGCTTATCAGAAACGAAGTTGGCCCACCTGACGGATATTGTTCTACCCTCGAGATAACTGGAGAGCCAATTTAGGAACACACCCCTAAAACCCAAACTATAGCATTTGTCGACGAGAACTTGGAAAGAGAGGCTGTCAAACGCCCGAGAGAGGTCGAAGAATAACCCCGCTACGAATTGGCCATCATCGAGATATTCATAGACAAACTCAACAAAATAGAGAGCTCCTGACTGAGTAGAGCGGCCTGATCGATAACCATGCTGTGCGGTATCAAGTATTTGATATTTGTTTAAATAATTCATCATTCTATTGAAGACGATCCGCTCGAAGACTTTTGAGAACACACTAAGGATGGAGATAGGTCTGTAGTTTGCAATGTCGTGAGCATCATTTTTTTTATAAATAGGAACAACAATAGACTCCTTGAGAAGATGGGGAAAAATACCACTACTTACAGACAAGTTGATTACATGGGCAAAATGGGAAGCAATGTCAATGCCTATCAGTTTTAAAACACGAGAGGAAATAGAATCATTTCCACTACTACTCGTATTTTTGAGTGAGCTTATAGTGTCTAAGACCTCATACTCTGTAACCGGAAAGAAAAAGAAATTAGAATTTAGCATTCTAGATGTCGTACCATAGGGACATAATGAATTTTTATAATAAGAGTTCAGCATACTAGCAGTTATAGTTGAAAAATAGTTTACAAAAATCGAAGCAACATCCTTGGGCTCAGAGTACAACACGCCATCTACAACAATTTCAATGGGTCGACTTGCCTTGTTACCTCTACCGCTCAGAACATTGACCAAGCTCCATAAAGTTTTATTTTTGTTGTCAGATCTCTCTATTAGTTCACTATTATACCTCAGTTTAGTTTTTTTAATGAGCCTCCTTTGTGAGTTTTTCGCTTGCCTGTACATATATAATATTGATTCATATGGTAAATTCTTACATAACCAATGCAGATTTTTTAACTCATACCTCGCTGAGATTATCTCACTATTTATCCAACCTCTATTAATATTGCCAGCGGAATTTCTACAACTTGTCAACGGGTAACAAATTTCAAATGTCTCTTGTATTAATGTGATAAATGAGCCGAAACACCCATCCACATCCACATGTTCATACATACGCTGAAAATCACAATTCGAAATACGCAACGCAAAATCATTTAAGTTTTCCTGATTCAGCTTTCTGACCATACCTGATGAAGACTGAGACTTAATTTTGAAATTCACCAAGATTTCAAGTGAAAAAGCTCGATGGTCACTAATGAAAGCTTCGAACACCTTAGCTGTGCGGCACTCTGAGTCAATATTACTTAGAATGTAATCAACTTTAGATGTGGACGGGTGCCCCGTTATGTCAGTAAACACTCTGGTTGGCTCCCACAACGAAACCTGCAAACCGAAGCAGTCGAGAAAATCCGAAAATAATTTACGGTTCGGACAATTAACCTTCAGGAAATTAATATTGAGATCACCACATACAATTATGATATCTGCTTTTCTATAGCAATAATTTAAGGTTTGAGAAATTCTGTCCAAAAATACTTTAAAATCACCCGTACCTGGCCGGTACACACTGAGAATCACCAGACGCACCTCCCGAGCAATTAATTTAACGCCACACCTCGAACTGCAATTCTTCAGAGAACTGGGACACACATAATTTCATGACCTCCAGTTCCATCCTCGCTTAAATCATCGATCCTCCGTGAGCTCTATTGGGACGACAATAAGAATCCAGCAGATTATACCCCGGAATGACCATTGTAGGGACACTTTCAGCACTGCACCAATGCTCGGAAATAGACACAATATATGCTTGCTGTTCTGAGAAAAGAACTTCAAGGTTGTCTAATTTGTTAGAGATACACTGGACATTTAATTGCAGTAATTTCAATTTTTGTCTGATAATAGTGTTAGGAGTTTCGTTCTTAAGCCCTAACCCACTGTGGACTGCAGACGCCTTCTGAGAAAAAACCTATTGACTGCCACACCTGCTGGCCAAAAATCAGGATTTAGGACGTCATCCAAAAATTCCATCGGCAGCGTTACCTTGAAAGATGAGTAAATATCAGGCTGTTTTGAGTTAAGTCTCTCACAAGTGACCCCCTGTATATGCTGCTGGAAATAATTTAGTAATTCCTCTTCGGTCGTTCCCGGACTAAGCCTTGTTACGTGGAGGTGAGACAGCCGCCTCTTAGGAACCACACTAAGTACATCTGTCTTTTGTGTTCCAATAAGAAGGGGCTTGTTAGTTTTCTTTGGCAATTTCTTAGTTTCATGAGCATCCGGTGCCTTATTCAGTTTTTTAGTTTTCTTGTTTTTTGAGACAACCTTCCAAGCGTAAGATTCACGATCGTCTGATGGTAAATTCCTTTCAGATTCTCTCTCAGTCTGTTTTGGAAATCCCGAAAACGAGTCACCTGAAGCATGTGACATATGCAGCGGGGGTGATAACAATGCTGGCGGTGCGCCAGATGGAAATGAGTCACCGGGATGTTCTGTCTCGTTTCAGTGAGTTCTTTTATTTGTTGACTTTGTGATATGATAATATTCTTCAATGTATCGAATTCATTTTTGAATTTACCTGTAATCTCGGCAACAATTTCATCTCGGAGATTTATGAAATCCATTGCTGGTTGATGGTCCTCAGTCTGCGTATTTTGATTTTTCAATTCCGTAGTGTATACCCTTGCAAGGCAACTATCACATTGCCAGTTATTCACGTTAGATGCACGAATTTCGTTGAAACGTTGTAATGATAATTTGATGCACTCGTTATGATAATTGTTGGAACAAGAACTACATTCTATCGAATCATCGTATCTATCAATTTTGTTGGAACACTTGGAGCAACAAATTCCTCGACGGTGCGGCATGATGTCAATCTGACTAATGATATTATATATGTATGCCTTTGGTCATCGTTACATCAATATAACTTGACCCTCTGGGTCCGTTGAAAGTCGGTCCTTGTCTTTCATCGTTTATTGTTTGGTAGCGGTTTGCTGTGGCCCAGTCAAGTAGTTTTTTCCCTCTTCTGCCTGTGTTGTATGCTCCCCAAGCCTGGCTATGTGCATTCATATCTCCGGCTATTACATGTTTTGGAATCTTATTTCCTGTGTATATTCGTTTAGCCTTTTGTTATCCTGTCCCCCAGGTTCGTCGTTTATTGACGTGATAAGTACGTTATTGTTTCTGTCTTTGTAATCTATAATTTCTACAGTTGTGAATGTTCTGTTGGTTGAGTCTTGTCTTATAATTATGCTTTATAGATTTTTCTTTGTGAGTTGTTCGTGTTCATGTATAACGTAATCTTCTATCTCTGTTTCTGTTGTACGGTTCTTGTATCACTATTAGTCAATATGTCTTCTTTTATTTTCTTGGATAAAAGGAGTGTCGCTTCACGTCCTCGGTCTAGTAGTTGTAGAATTTTGTATTTAATGTTTGTTTGTTGCTTTGTCCATAATCGGACACTTTCTGTCCCTTGCCGTATGTCTTCTCAAGTCTTGGTGTATTCTATTGATTTTTCAAATCGGAGAATCTAGAATTGTCGTTTTGCATTCATTGCCTTTGTGGTTTTCACCACATTTATGGCATATTTGTCTTTCTTTGCAATAAGATAAGATATTTCTTTATTTCAGATAAATTCGAATTACATGAAGAGTTACAATAAATCCAAAATTAAATGAAATGACGTCACAAAAATTTTTAGTTCACTCAGTAGCTTCAAAATAGTCCCTGAGGTTGTATGGTTCCAATGTAATCAGTAGATTTTTAACTTTATTTCTGAACGATTTATAGTTATTTATGCGTTTTATATCATTTGGTAACTTATTGAAAGCTGTGATGCTCATATAATTCGCGCTCTTCTCAGTTAAAGTTAATCTATGGTCTATGGGTTGGAAACATTATATTTAAATTTCTTGTGTTGTAACTATTTATATTCTCAGATATGAAACTACTCCTATTTTTATGTAAGACCATAAGGCATTCAAACAAATACAGGCCATAAACAGTGAAAATTCCTCTAAATCTGAAAGTTCCTCTACATGATTCCCTAAATTTCATTTTGTAAGTTATTCGAATTGCTCTCTTCTGAATTAGGAATATTTTCTCTAAGTTTTCATTTGTTCCCCAGAAAATTATTCCATATGTGTTGGTGGATTCAAAGTTTCCAAAATATACTGTTCTTAAGGTTTTCTCATTCATATATTGGGTTATTGATCTTAGTGCAAAGCATGTTTTACTTAACTTTACTGAAATGATTTCTGTGTGTTGACGCCAATTGAGGAATTGATCAATGTAGACTCCCAGAAATCTGACGTAGTTTGATAGTTGGAAGTTACAGTGGGATAAGGTTACTGAATCTGATTTTTCCTTGCTTGATCTACTTGTATCAAAAAGAATGATTTTTGGTTTGTCCTCATTTAGAACTAGGTTATTTTGGTTGAACCATGTTCTTGATTTCAAGAAGATGTGGTTTGCTCGTCTCGAGAGTTCGTCAAAATCCTCGGCACTGGTTAATAGATTTGTGTCGTCCACAAAATTCACCATGTTTCCTTCATCTTGCAGTACTATGTGGCCTAGATCGTTCAGGTATACTAATAATAAGAGTGTGCCGATGACGCTTCCTTGGTGGATTCCTATTGTTCTTATCAATATTTTTGACTTTGATTGATTTTTATTTTGTGTGATGGTAACTCTTTGTTTTCTGTTAGTCATGAATGAATCAAGCCATTTAATTGTGTTTCATCTCACTCCGTAAAACTCTAATTTCTGAAGAAGATATTCTTTGTTTAATGAGTCATAGGCTTTAGAGAGGTCTAAGAAAATACCTAGAGCCATTTTACTGTCCTCAAGTGACTCCAAAATGTACTGCAAGAATTCGAAGCTGTCTGTGTTGAGCGTCCATGTAGAAATCCATGTTGGGTATGTGAAAAAAGGTTGTTTTCTTCAAAGTATTCAGTTAATCTTGTCGAGACTAGTACTTCAAAAATTCTGGAGAATGCTGGTAGTAAACTTATGGGTCTGTAGTTGTTGAGAAGTTCTGGGTTGCCTGTTTTGAATATTGGTTTTATGAGTGCTAGTTTCAAGGAATCTGGAAATATACCATGTTTGAAAGAATTATTTATGATGTATGATAGTATTTCGCTGACTGCTGGTAATGATAACTTGACTATCATAATAGGAATTTCGTCATCTCCGCTGCTGAATTTGTTTTTGATGGTTTTTGTTAAGTTCTCTATTTCGGAAGGTGTTGTTGGTCTCAGGTAGAAGGACTTCTCTATACGCTTCATGTGAGAATAATCTATAGGTGTTGTAGATATGTTATTTAGAAGGATGTTTACTGTGTTGTTGAAGTGATCGTTGAAATTTTCTGCTATTTCTTCTGGAGTCCCTTCCAATTGCCAATCTTCAGTGGATCTTGTTGTGCCAGTGATCTCTTTGCATATTTGCCACATAGTTTTACCTTTATTGTCTGACTTGATTATTCTTTCCTCATATGTTTTGGTTCTCTGGTTTTTCAATGCATTGTCATATTCTTTTTTTGTTTTTTCGTAAAGATCAAGATGTTGTTGGCTCACTCTACTTAAGACTAAGAGGATGTCTAATTCGTTTTTAATTTTTTCAATTTCAGGTGTTTTGTGAATATAGGCTCGCTTTTTGTTTAGAGATGGTTTTTTGGGGAAATTCTCGTTGAATATATTTATGAATTCAGACATGAAAACATTCCATTGTCTATTCACTTTGGATCTATCTATCTCTCGCACAAGGCTCTTGTTTTGGTTAAATAATTTTTCCAAAAATGCATCTTTTTCTTACTGGCCATAAAATCTTCGGAAATAGATGGTATTTATCCTTACTTCTTCTGTAGCAAAAATAATTTTTTGTGCTTTGTGATCTGACATATAATATGTATATTAATGACTGAATTTTCCCAATGTTGGATATTTGTGAATATGTTATCGATAGATGAGCTTGTTTTATTCGTAATTCTAGTATCCTGATTCATGACATGTTTGAGGTTGAAAGATCTCATAAGGTTTATCAGTTCTATTCCATCTCTATTTGTTTTTCGTAATTCTATGTTGAAATCACCAGCTACTATTATTTGTTCATTTTCAGGTATTATTTTGTTTAATGTTTGTTCTAATTTTGAGAAGAAGGTTGTTGCCGCCGGAAGGTCTATATATTGACAAAATGATTATATTTCCTCTCTTTCTGATCCATTCACCTGCAGCGCATTCAAACTCTCCAATTTGAGAAAACTTTTGTAATTTGGTTCTTGTAATACTTTCAAGTGTTTTGTGAAAATATAGTGCTGAACCTGCATGTTTTCCTTCAGGTCTGCAGAAGCTTCCTACTATATTGAAATTTCGTATAGGGAATGTGGGTAGTTGTTCGTATGATTTCCAGTGTTTTGTTATGCATAATATTTTGCACTCTTTATGTTCATTCAGTCCATATTCTAATTTATTCAAAGCATTTCCTATAGATTGGATATTTTGTTGGATAAGGCTTATTTTAGTGGTTTTTGGTTCATTTTTTGTTGTTTTGTCTGGTTGATGTTCATTATTTCTGTTTTCTAGCCAAAAAAATTTCCGGCGTGAGTTCTCTTGTGGATTTCGAAATTAAATCTTCTTATTCCAACGTTTGGGGGCCAAAAATATGGATCATACATAGGGTCTTTTCTAGTTAGGGGTGCTGTTACCAGTGGCGGATTTACCATAGAGGCTGAGTAGGCTGCAGCCTAGGGCGGCAGATTTCAGGGGGCGGCAAATTTGGGGACAATTTTGTTTGTACTAATTATAAAAATTAGTTCAGTTATATTTTAATATCTATCTGCATCTGATTTTCCCTAAATATAAAAAAAACTGAACAAGTATTGCATCATTACTATTATCCTGTTTCCTTTTTTTGCTTGAAAAAGTTATTTAACTAAGAAACACATTAAGCCAAGAAAATCTGGACGCTTTGGCTCTTTTGTGTGCAGAGTCAGAACTAATGAAGAAAATGTCGTACGACGACATCGCAGAAAGATATTTTAATAACGTTTAAATTAATAAATTAAGAGACTTTTATGACTTACGTTCGTATTTTATTGTCAGCGTCAGTTAGATTGTGGCCATATAATACATATAATAATATGAATAGTTGCAAAAAATTCAGGGGCGATTCAAAAAGTAGGGAAGGTCTTTTCTTTTTTGTGCCCCTGCTTATTTACAGCCTCCTAAAGATGGCGCTCGAAAAGCAGATTTTGATTTTTTTAATGAAAATTTTCAATCAAGCAGATATTTTATATGGGCGGGAAGGCATTAAAAAAAATTTGGTTCTGTTCGTCTATAATAGAAAGGGGTAGTTTAATCCATCCCTGATGCTGGCTTCGCAAGAAACCTTTTCGATATTCATATCTTATAATAAAAAATTTATTTTGGATAACCCATTCTCAAAAAATCATCCTGAGATTTTTGTCACATATACTCATTAAGATGATTGTGTGCACAAACGCAGTTTTTCGATTCTCAAGAAAAAAATTGAAAACTGCTTTTGGGGCTGTAACTGAGCAGGGGGCTCAGAAAAAAAAAATACATTAAAGGTCCACCCTAATTTCTGACTAAGAATCACCCCCTTAATTTTTTGCAACTGTTCCTATGGACCATGTTACCATGTATATATGGTGTGCCATACTCAATGATAATAAATTTTTTCTTTTCGTTTGATATAGAATATATCTATTCTATTTTAAACTGTGTGCCTAATAAAAATGATTTGATTACGTTTATTGAATGTACATCACTGTGTGACTAATATCAATTAATATATCCATTACTTCACCTCATTAGATTAGAAGTCTAAATTTTATTTCATTCAGAAATAAACGTTCTATTTCTTGTGAAATCTCATCTTCGCACGAGTCTTCGCATCTTTGCGTTGTAAAAATGATCTGGCAACTCGGGAACTGACACATCGATCCCCTTGGTCACAATAATTATGAGATAATTATGAGTAGTTATTAGGACCACAGTGTACAAATCTCCAAGTTACATTTTCACTGACACAAAAATTGCCATTAATATTTTGAACTAAATAATTATGGTAAGGGCGGCAAAATTTGAATAGCCTACTGGCGGCAAATATGTAAATCCGCCACTGGCTGTTACACAGAAACTTTTCAGTTGTCATGGTTTTGTTTGTAGTTCGGTTACTGTTATATTCTCATTTTCGAAGCCAGGTTGTTTTTTGATATGCTCTTGAACCATTTCACTTGTCACATGATTGTTTACTCTATATATATTGAGATTTAATAACTTCCTCGGAGGCTTCCCCCGTTCCTAACCTTTTTTTTGTGTGACGTCTTCTTTTATGTACTTCTATGAAGTCTGATTCATGTTGTGTATTTGTTTCTCTATTAGATTCGGATATTTTCTCATTGTGATGTTTGGGTTGTGCATTAGATGGATTCTTCTCTTGTTGTTGTTTAATTTTCAGGTCATCTTTCCGCCTTCTAAGATGGCGGACGAAGTAAACACAGCGTTTCTTTCTGCTCAGCTTATGAGAATGAATAAGGAACAATTAGTGTCCATAATAATGGATACGGGTGTAAATTTCGATAGTGTGACGGGTATGAGTTTAGTTTCATTCGAAAAAACTAAGGAAATGGTTGCAGTACATCTCAGAGAGGATAAACAGGGACATAACAAAGAAAATCACGATGAGGTACTTACGAAACTCGTTTCTCATTTAGAAGAGAGAATAAATGATCAGAAACTCGTCATCAAATAATTACTAGAGAATAGTTACAGCGAAGAATCAACAGGTGATAATTCTCAAAAGGAAGTCCCACCTGAAAATAATACAGTTAGCAGTGTTGCCAGATCGGCAAAAACTCCTGGTGGAGGAAGAAAGGATATTGGTAACCCTATTGATGGTGCTACAGGTCCACCAAGTGTAGATGAAAGAGCACAGTCTAAGACTAACAGAAGTGTAGTCAAAAAATCCAAAGAAAGGAAAAAAAAAAGATATCAAGATTGTGGGATCAAGTGAACTCGAAGAGTCGTCGAGTGAAAATGTCAGTTTTGCTGCCGTAACAAAAAGAGCTTGGTTGCATGTAGGAAGAGTTAGACCAGGAGTAACTTGTGAGCATATCAAAAATCATTCGCGCGTCAGGTTTCCGGGCGAAGAATTCCTGGTTGACAAAATAAAAGATGAGAAGGATAATTCGTCTAGTGTGTCCTTCAGAATTGGAGCAGATTTTGGGTTACTAGACGATTTGATCAAGCCTGAAACCTGGCCAGTTGGGGTTGTCGTCAAAAGGTTTCGCTTTTTTCGACGATATGATCAGAAAGTTTAAGTATAGGTTAGTCAATTTAAATTGTCAATCCATAAGAAACAAGACTGTGTTGTTAGAAAGCTCCATAAAAGAAAATTCAATCGATTTCGGAATACTAACGGAAACCTGGATGCCGGAAGTACAATATTCCCAGTTTAACATTCCTGGACTAAGGATTGCATCATATTTTTCGAGGAAAAATACTACGAGTGGTGGTGTCGCTATTTTTACCAGAGACAATCACGAGGTGGAAATAATTGAGGAACTAAAAGTCTGTGAGGATGAGGGAAATTTTGAAGTGACCGGAATTGAAATTACAAAATTACGAATACAGGTGATCGGTATATATAGAGCTCCATCAGACTATAGGGAGGATCTCGAGCAGTTTTTCTGTAGGATGTCGAAATGTTTGGAGATTATAAATGAACGAGATAGAAATAGAATTTCTTTTATTGGAGGAGACTTCAACTTGGATATCCTGAAGCCTACCAAAGATACTAAAAGATTTCTCAATTTAATGGAAGAATTTGGCTTTGAGCCCCTTTTCCAAGAACCGTCGAGGGTAACCGTCGATTCATCAACTTGTATTGACAATATTTTTCGTCGAAAATGTGATGCAAGTGAAATTATAAAAAGCACGTTTCAGCCCCACTTTTCTGACCATCGTGCCCAGAAGATTGAGTTTGGCACTTCTGTTACGGGATCGTACAAGACTGTATTTGAATACGTAAGAAAATTTTCTGATTATAACATCAATAAACTAACCACTTACCTGGAGATGAATTGGATGGATGACAAGTATAGAATTGGAACACCAGAACAAATTTTTGAAAATTTTCATTCAGAAATCATAACAGCTTTGGACTTTTATTGTCCAGTCATTAAAAAAGTGGCTTAATCAACAAAATAGTCAAGAAAAGAACCTTGGTACACTGAAGAATAGGAAAATATCAAAAATATATTGGATGCTTTACAAACAAAACTACAAGTTAAGAAAGATAATGAAACATTAAAGTTGTACCGAAATTATAAGAAATTCTACAAGATCTCATTAGAGAACGCAAAGAGAGAATATTTCTCCACCAAGATATCCCAGGCGAAGAATAAGCAAAAGCAAGCTTGGCAAATTGTGAATTCTCATAGGAAGAAAAATATCCAGGATATTGTACTTGACCCAGAAAAATATCTGAAGTTCCTTGAAAGAATAAATAATGATGTATCGAAATGTGCCACTAAAGATGAATCGAAAAAGTTCCTGAAAAAGCAAAAAGTTAAAAATTGTAAATCCTTCTTTTTAGAACCGACAACGTCTGACGAAGTGAAAATGATAATTAAATCTCTGAAAGGAAAACCTACATGTGACACATATGGTTTATCAGTTAATGTTTTGAAGGAAATAATGCATGTTATCTCTGAACCTCTTGCGTTTGTAATCAACAGATGCTTTGAAGAAAGTGTTTTCCCAGATTCACAGAAGATAGCGAAAGTAATTCCCCTATATAAACACTGTGGCGATAAGAGCCTGCCCAATAATTATAGACCGATTTCAATTCTCCCAATGATTTCAAAAATAATGGAAAGTTTAATAAAGAATAGATTAACGAAATATTTCGAGAAAAACAACTTTTTTACGAACCAACAATATGGATACAGAAATAAGAGATCAACTATCACAGCTTTACTTGAAGTTGTCGAGAAAATTTCAGAAGGTCTTGACAGGGGTAACGAAGTCGAGCTCAGTTTGTGCGATCTATCGAAAGCATTTGACAATGTTTCTCATGAGGTCCTTTTGAATAAACTAGAACATTATGGAGTACGGAGCCTGCCCCTTAAATTACTTGCTTCTTTTTTGGATTGTAGACAACAACAAGTGCAAATAAAGGAGAGAAGGACAACATGGATGGAGATACGTAAGGGAGTACCTCAGGACTCCATACTAGGACCATTACTTTTCATCATTTACATCAATGACCTCCCAAATAACATAACTTGCGACTGTGTTTATAACTATGCTGATGACACTTCTTTCCTGAATATCTCGAAACACTCAGTAAGAACGAACACGGAGAGGTCCTTCAGAGAAGCTGAATCATGGTTTGACTATAATGGTCTTCATTTAAATGTAAATAAAACAAAAACTCTGAGGATAGGATCAAGAACTGAATCAAATGACATCAAAAGCGCAAAGTTTCTTGGTGTGCTGATTCAAGAAAATTTCAAATTCAATAATCATATAGAGAATGTCATTAAGAAGTTATCATCAGTAATATTCCTCTTGAATAGACTGAAAAGATTAACAACCAAAAATGTGCTCTTGGACACCTACTATGCTCTTTTCCACAGCGCCATGTCCTATGACATTCTCATTTGGGGAGAATCCAAAATTGTTTTTTTGAAACAGAAGAGAGCAATAAGAACTCTAGCAGGAATAAACAGCACCATCTCCTGCAGAGACTACTTCAGAAAATTCAACATTCTGACAATTCATTGATGCTTGTCTGCTACATGTTCATGAGAACAAGCATAAATACATCGAAATGGAAACGTGATATTGTTTTCGACAACAAACGTCGTCTTAAGGGTTCTGGTGTGGCGATCAGTGAAAGATTGGTTTCAAGTAAATTAATGTTGTTTAAGAAAGTGCGTACAAAATTTGGGTCTTCTCCTTGTTGGACATCTAGAGGCAATATATTTGTTTTGGTGAACAATCAAGTGAGAAAAATTACGTCTGAAGATGATCTTGTTGACGCGTAAGTCTAATTAACGTGAGATACTGTCTGTGGTGCGGAGCTATTCTTGAATGTCTCATTTATTGCTTGTTTATAGTATATCTACCCATTGTCTGATGTGTTAAGGATATACTATCATATATATACATATATTTTTTTTTTCTTTTTTCTGTTGCATCCATTATTATAGTTTGCTCACTTCACCACTGTTTACATTACGTACACTCAATTCGTTTTTATATATTGCATATTTTCTATTTCTGATTTGCTTTTTGTTGAACTGTTTATATAGTTATCACTACAATGCGATTGCATCTTTCTCGTTTACTTACTAGTTTCATTCATTATGTTGCTATACTTGTTCACGTCTACATAATATATGGTTAATAATAGAAAAGGCTTGCTGAAGGTTGCTCATGTGAATACGCGCTCATTAAACTTGCATTACAACGAAATCAGAGATCTTCTGATAACAAATGATTTTGATATTTTTGGTTTGAGTGAGACCTGGCTGAGCGAGGAGGTTCCGGATGCTTCTCTTGCCATTGATGGATTTAAGTTCATACGAGGTGATAGAGGTAGTCGAGGTGGAGGGGTCGGGATATATATTAGGAATAACTTAAGTTTCAAGATATTCAAATATGATGTTGAGATTGAGCAGCTTGGGATCATCTTGAGATTAGGAGGTGTGAGTGTGGCAATATCTATTGTCTATAGGTCGCCCTCATATAACTATAAACTTTTTCTTGACGGTTTTGAGTCGATGATCTCAGAGATGATTACTTCTGCTGATTATGTTGTCTGTCTTGGAGATTTTAATATGGATTTTTTCATTAAAACCAGCCCAGAAGTCAAGGGATTTATCCGAGTAGTAGAGAGTGTTGGTCTCAATCAAATAAATGATGAAGCTACTAGAACCACTCCCACCTCCTCGACATTAATTGATTATATACTCATATCTGACATTGATATGGTGAAGGATTCTGGTGTTTTTCCTGTTCCACAGGTTAGTGATCATGATCTTGTCCACTGTATTCTTAATGTGGAAACTCATGGGACCGGCTCAATTTTGAAAACTTATAGGGACTTCAAAAATCTTAAATTATGACCAATTTAAGTCTGATCTTATGTCCATTCCCTGGAATAATATTTATGACAAGTCAACAGTTGATGAAAAGGTTGATTTCCTATCCTCGAATATAATCACGCTATTAGATTTGCATGCGCCGTTCAGAACAATCAAGATATCGAAAAATTATTCACCCTGGTTAACAGGCACTTTACGAGATATGATCAAGACTAGAAACAAAGTTTTTTCTAAGTTCAAAGCATCAGGTGAGACTGCTGACTGGAATGCGTACAAACAACTTAGAAATGCTATCACAGCTGCAGTCAGGAGGGAGAAAAGAGCCTATTATGGTAAATACATAAATCCATGCAGTAATTTGAGGACAACCTGGTCTTATCTGAGAAGATTGGGCATAGGTAAAAATAAGAGTGTAGATCTAGACCCAACACTTTGCGATGTTGATCGAGTGAATCAACATTTTCTGAAATCTGTGCCTTGCCTCTCTCCTGACAATGATCTTCTGTCTTTTTATGCCAATCGGGATAATTGCATCACTACTAGTTATTTCAAATTTTTGGTGGTTGACGAGGTTGAGGTCTTGGAATCTATCAGATCCATCAAGAGTAGAGCTATCGGTCATGATGGCATAAACATACTAACCCTACAATTGTGTGTTCCCCACATTCTGCCCCATATCACTCATATAATGAATTTCTGTTTACAGCATTCTGTCTTTCCAAACCAGTGGAAAAAAGCCATTGTCATACCTGTACCGAAGGTATCTTGTCCAAAGGACATGAACAACTTGCGACCTATAAGTATTCTACCCACGTTATCTAAAATCCTTGAGAAAATTATGAGTAAACAAATGTTGTCACATTTAAATACGAATGAAATTATTCCACCTATGCAATCAGGATTTAGAAGGAATCATAGCTGCACCACGGCTTTGTTAAATATAACAGATGACATTATGAGGGCGACCGATCAGGGTAAACTAACTTTGCTTACTCTTTTAGATTACTCCAAAGCATTCGAGCCTCAATCACGAGCTGTTCGAGGCTATTCTAGTTCATCTTGGTTTTTGTGGGGGTTCAATTCGGCTTTTGTCTTCTTATCTTGCTGGACGGTTCCAAGCGGTATGCTATGATGGTAAAATTTCATCTTTTTTGAAAATATGCAGGGGAGTACCGCAGGGGTCAATCTTAGGGCCAATTTTGTTTATCATGTACATTTCACAGTTTGTAAAGTTTATTATTTCCTGCCTGATGCACTACTACGCGGATGATAGTCAACTATATATCTCCTTTTATTTGCATGAATCTGCTCAGGCAATTTCTGCCCTGAATTTCGATTTGAACATCATCAATGATTTATCTACCAAACATTGTTTGCAGCTTAATGAGGACAAGACCGTTGCCATTTTATTTGGAAGGAGAGGAGATAGGAATAAATTTTTGAACCAAAATAATGTTGTTGTATTTGGTTCAGATACTGTTGGATTGTGTGACAAAGTTAAAGACTTGGGAGTCTGGTTAGATATCGACTTGCGCTTTACGGACCACATTTCTGCCTGTCTGCGGAAGGCCTATGCCATGCTGAGGATTCTTTATAGAAACAGGGAAACACTGGAGCGAAAAGTGAGAGTGCTACTATGTGAGTCGTTGGTTTTATCACATTTAAATTATGCAGATTGTGTATATGGCCCCTGTCTGAACTACTCTGATAGAAAGCGGATACAGAAACTTCAGAACTCTTGTCTGCGACTGATTTTTGGCTTGAGAAAGTTTGACAGGATTAGCCATACTCTGCGAATTGTTAATTGGCTCAACATGGAAAGAAGAAGATCTCTTCATGCTTCTTTACTATTTATGAAAATACTAATTAACCGAACTCCTCCATACCTCTACAACAAAATTACCTTCCGCTCTGATGTCCATAATTTGAATATTCGATTCAAAGGAACCCTTACTCCTCCTGTATTTACAACTGAGCTATTCCGACGATCATTTTCATATAATGTTACGCTTTGTACAAATAATTTATCTGTCGAGATCAGGGCGGTTAGAAACATAAAACTTTTAAGAGCTATGATCTTCAGCAAACTTATGAATGAGCAAGTGGCAACTCTGCGAGTGTGATATACAAGTGAAAAAAATTTTTTTTTCTCTTTTTTATTCATTCTCTGATATAGAGCATAACTTCCTATAACCATTATTTCTTTTTTGGGTGGTGATGCATCTTCTATATTTATACTGTCATTGTCATGAGCATGAGTAATTACTATTATTTTTTTTTTATTCTTGTCAATGAATCATGGGGTTAAATTGAACAGTACACTTGAACAGTGTTCTGGATCTCGCCTTTTCAATTTTTTTTTTTTAGTGTTGTAAGAGTTTGTATTTAGTTTCCATGGAATTGATTGAATAAAGACCTTTATTATTATTATTATTATTATTATTATTATTATTATTAAAGTGGGGAATTCCATCAGTATGCCACACGTTACAGACAAGATCTATGTATACCGTACCACAGAATAAGAAGAACTCAGAAAGCTACTAATTATTTAGCAATTAAATTATATAATCACCTTCCGGAAGAAATAAAACGGACGAACGGTTTCAAAAAACGTGTAAGGCTTCTTTTGACATCAAAATGTTACTACTCGGTCGAAGAATATTTGAAGATGTGGTAGGGTAGTAAAAATTATATAATTACTTAATTCTTGTTATTGTTTTCCTTCTTTTTTATATGACTATTATTGTTACCATTCGTTTGTAATAATTTGCAGAATAAATTTGATTTGATTTGATTATCATTGTTTTGGTTAGATTTGGGACTATTGTTTCTTGATTGACGTTGCTTCTTTGAGTTCTTGTTTTGACGATGTCAGAGTATTGTGTTTCATTTTTTTTATCACTGTTGTTCAATTGTTGTTTTAATAATTTATTATTTTCTTTAAGAATTAAGTTATATTCTTTTAGGATTTCGTTCTTTTCTTGTGTTTCTGTGAGTAACTTACTTAAGTATTCAATTTTGAGGGACATAATTTCCTCTTTATTTGTTTTTTTTTTGGTTTTTCAATATCGCAACATTCTATACAGGGTCTTTCACGAGGAACCTCACCCATATTTATACGGGAAACTACTGAACGTATTTTCATGAAATTCAGCACTTATAAGTATTTCACGATGCTGATGAAATCTAAAATATTTTCAAGGCATGAGCACCTCCGGTTTTTCCGGAAATGGCGTCAACTTCCGTTTTTCAAATTAGAACACCATTTTTTTATTGCAGAAATAGATTCCTTAGAAAATTTCAAGTTATTTTGATGTAACATTTTTCAGTTTTGGTTGGAAAATTCTCTCTGAGCGGGAAAATTCGAAAAAAAATCGAAAATAGAGCTCCGCTGAAACAGGAATAACTTCGAGGTTTTTGGATGGAAAATTTTCATTTTTGGGATATTTCAAGATGTAAGATCGATGTATCCACTTTAAAAATCGAAATCGCGACTCATGATACAGGGGGTGAAAAAATCGCTTTCAAAGTAAGGGATGACAAAATCGTGAAAAATCAATTTTTTCAAATTAGAACCCCATTTTTTTATGGCAGATATTGAATCTACGTTAAAAAATAATGTGAGTGTATGCATCACACCCTTGCCCTAAAATGGATATTTTCTGAGTTATTCACAAAAAACTGTTTTTCCTCTTGAATTTTCAGCTATTTCTTTTCCCTTCACGCCAAAAAGATGAAATTTTCAGGAACTGTTACTTAAACCTTGTTTTAGATTTTACTACCCTAATATGCAAGAGAAAAAAGTTACAGTTTGTTCCTAAATAGATGGCGAATTTTGATTCGAATTTGTATCGGAAACCTCTTTATTTCAACTAATCGGCCATCGGTTTTCTCTCCAGTGATAAATAAATAATTCCTTATGAACCATATGCAAAAACTTACCATGTTTTACATTCTTCTTTTTTAATGATAGATATCATTAATTACATCTGCCAAATTCCTCCTTATTCAGTAGCATTTTGTGTTTACTATTAATTTGGTGATAATTCGTATTAAGTTATAAAATCGATCACTATGCCTAATTTTACCAATGAAGATTATTTTAATCTCATATAAATAAATGTCTAGAAATTAACGGTCAAAACTTTGAGCATCTTCTCTAGTTATAACTGCGAGAGTTTGCCATGGTTCTCCTAATAGTAACTTGAAGTCGGTTTCAAGAAGGAGTGAAAAATCTACAGCATGGTTCAAATAACAGTTCCTGAAAATTTTATCTTTTTGGCGTGAAGGGAAAAGAAAAACAGTTTTTTGTGAATAACTCAGAAAATATCCATTTTAGGGCAAGGGTGTGATGCATACACTCACATTATTTTTTAACGTAGATTCAATATCTGCCATAAAAAAATGGGGTTCTAATTTGAAAAAATTGATTTTTCACGATTTTGTCATCCCTAACTTTGAAAGCGATTTTTTCACCCCCTGTATCATGAATCGCGATTTCGATTTTTAAAGTGGATACATCGATCTCACATCTTGATATATCCCAAAAATGAAAATTTTCCATCCAAAAACCTCGAAGTTATTCTTGTTTCAGCGGAGCTCTAGTTTCGATTTTTTTTTCGAATTTTCCCGCTCAGAGAGAATTTTCCAACCAAAACTGAAAAATGTTACATCAAAATAACTTGAAATTTTCTAAGGAATCTATTTCTGCAATAAAAAAATGGTGTTCTAATTTGAAAAACGGAAGTTGACGTCATTTCCGGAAAAACCGGAGGTGCTCATGCCTTGAAAATATTTTAGATTTCATCAGCATCGTGAAATACTTATAAGTGCTGAATTTCATGAAAATACGTTCAGTAGTTTCCCGTATAAATATGGGTGAGGTTCCTCGTGAAAGACCCTGTATATCTCCCATTGATTACCTTGATATTTTTCTTTTTGGCACATGATCCATGGTATAGTCCATCACAATTTATGCATAGTTGGATTGTGCATACTTTCTTGTTACAACATTTATAGTTGTTTTCTCGTAGGATTGATATTTTATCACTTTTAACACTTTCGCCGTCGCTATGTTCGTCCTCACTCGACGCCATCTTGACGAAATAATATGAAATATTTTGCGATATGCTCATATTTATGGCAGTTGAAACATAAGTCCACATCTATCACTTCCCCTATGCGTAACCTTACCATAACCATATGAACGAATTCTCTTTTGAGTAAGTACTTGGCCACCTCAAAATCAGTTTCCAATTTTATGTTTTCCATTAATTCGTTTCTGCCTGTTTTTTTTTGTTATTACTTTGTTCGAATGTCTCCCTGTATTTGGTATATAATTCCTCATTTTCATTTATTAATTGGCTCATTATTTCCCCATCGCTGTAACCTTTCATGATGCATGGTATCATTATTGTTGGTTTCCTGTCGTTAAACTCTTTTATCTGTATCTCTTTATCTTTCATTAGAATATTATTCATCCTTGACTGCTGTTCTTTATTTTTACATTTTAGTACAATTTTGCCACTTTTTAAAGGTATAATATTCTTGTCTGGTGGTTGCCTCTATTATTGCGTCTTTGGCCTCAATTATCTTGGGTTTTAGTTCCTTATTATGGTCTTCATCATTTAACCGTTCCTTTATATTAGTGCTCTCTATTCTCATATTTTCATTTCGCCTTTTATTCTCTCTGAGGAGCTCCCTATCGTCCTCTTCAGCCAGTTCTATTATTGATCTATTTGGATCGTCCTCTGTGCGGACGCCAATTGCCCCGGCGCAAGATATCCTACGCTTCTTTTCATTCGATTTTCTTCGGACAATACTTCCTGCCTCAATTGCCTCCCTTTTGAGTCTTTCTCATGGATCTTCGTTATTTTCCTCATGCAATTCCTTGTTCGTGCTTGTTTCCTCACCTGTTTGATCATTCCTAGTTTTATTGTTTGAATTTTGTTTGTCACTCATATTGTGTCCCACGAGTTGGGTCGAATTAAATGTCGCCAGATGACAGTGGGCTCGCACCATCCAGAAGGCTACATGTCCCAAGGTGTTTGCCACGTGCCGTGGTGAGAAAGTTCGGCACCAGGTTGATTTCCAGCCTGTCATCGAACTTCTTGCAATGACAACCCCATCAGCACTTATCTACACCCTGTGGAGGAATGTTTATTTTAGAGGTTTTCTCCTCTTTGAGACGGGAGGTTGAGCCAATCTCCCCATCCACCCTAAGACATGTCTAGGCCAGGACGGTGTATTCAAGATGGCAAGCCACCAGGTCGGTCGGGTTACTCGGGTTCGGCCATTCCCGTATTATCTGATATATAGATAATTCCCTGAGCGGTCAATTTGGTTTCCCCCCGCGATCCATTCCACACGACCCACTTGCTCTCCCGAGCCCGCGTATCGCGCTTCCTGGCCACAGGAGTACTCGGCCCTATCGCCACGTCGAGGCGTTGACCCTTTACTTGGAATTGGCAGTATCGTAGGGGTCACATCGCCGCCGACACCGACCGGTGCCCTGAGCCGGCCGGGGTCACTAAGATCCTATCCGTAGTACAGAATAGTCCCTACTCTAACAGGCAGGGTCTGAACCTGCTTATCGTTAGAGCAGGGACATTGAGGCACGATGTGATGTACCCAACTAGGGTAGGTTCGGCTAATCGTCGAATCGCGGCGATTCGAACGGATGGAAAAGAACGAAGTCTGTGGGCAGCATTAGACACGTCCGCAATGACGTGTTGAGCGTCAGCGGAATCGAACCATACGTAGCGATCGTGATAACGTTAGCGGCAGTTAGCTCGTATCCGGTTTTTGCCGGTCGGCCTTTCACTAAACGTCGCGGAAACACGCAAAGATCAGCCCCGGTGTGGATCAAGAAGTCAACCGTACTGTCCGGGTCCGTCAAGAATAAGCGGCGTGTGTTGGGGCAGTTTTCGCCCGATTCCAAGTCATAGGCGCCAGCGTAGATGCACGGTTTCACGCACCTTTGAACCTTGTTGCCGAACCGATTCTGTGATCGTGAACGTGAGCGACGACGCGAGTTGGAACCACCGTGGTTCCGCTGACGATCGCGCACTTCCAAACGGAGCTCAACTAACTCGCGGCTTTGCTCGTCTTGATCCGCTTCATCCACAAGGCGCAGACTATCTCATTGGCGGCGTTGTCCCCCGCCAGCTGTTGGAGGTAGCGCAGGAACCGCAATGGCTTCTGGTCACCGATTTCTACCCGCTCCAGAAGTTGCCGCGTCTTTTGGGCCTGCGATTTCCCCAGGCGTTGGAGAAGTTGCTCCTTCAGTGTTTCGTACGGCCTTTCCGCCGGCGGGTTGATATTGAGGTCGCGGACCTTTTCGGCGTATTTTCCGTCAAGTCACTTGGCAACCTGACAGAATTTTGTCGGTCAAACCGACGTCTTCGAGAGACCACTCGACTTGCTTGAACCATACCTCCGGGTCGTCTGGGGTGAACACAGGGATATTGAGGCGCGTGAAAACCTCTGGTCAGTCGACGATGTTTTTGTCCACGAGAGTTTTGTCTAACTCACGCCACTCAAGTATTCTTCTGCCGAACGAATTGACACTGTCACACATAAAATCAACGTTAATCACGTCGGGTTCACCAATGTGGGACAAGGTGACGACAAATCCTAATACGAACACACCGATTTAAAAACAATTCATTTTACAACACTTAAATTATCCACAGAATATAATGAGTATAATCTACGCGAACACTCAACTCAACGGAACGGCCACAGATGCTAGTAACGTGCGTTCAAAAAAATTCGTCGTCAAGTAGGCTATGGAATTTTGAACGTCGATATTTCGTGTCTAAACGTAATTCTTAGCTCGTGCTCTACTATTTTCCAGGTGAACTGTCATTTTAGCATTTTGGGGTGTTGTTGAATTAAAATTATCAGCAAATTGTAAAGATGGTTTTTACGGACGTGTGAAAGACTTTTACTATTGAATTCTACTTCAAAATTGGAAAGAAAATTGAAGGAAAATGGAAATATTCTGTTCCGGCGACTTCATTGAAGCCTATGTTGCTGTAGATTATTAAGAATGAATTTTTCCATTGTACTGTTTTGCGATGTGTTGACGAAACAGGTATGTTCAAACAAAAAAGGAAGTGGTATACCAAAAAAGAAAACTCTAGAGTTCAGTAATAATGAAAACATGGTGACAGAAGCTCGACAAACCTCTCTTCAGATTTTATCTCAAGTGGATGGAGTATCCGTTGGCATATGCCACCCGATTTTGAAAAAAAGATATCCATTAGTTTCCATAAAGATTGACATGTTATCAGAAAACTGAAAAGGTTGTGATTACCTAACCTTGTAGCATCCGAGAAAAATTGGAGTTCAGTATCATACTGAACTGGCAAAATGTGGACCTACTTTCTTTTATGGAACTTCAATAGCAGAACGTTATGAAGGAGAAAGCATCATGCTTTTTTATAGCTGAATTGAATTTTAATAAATTTGTCCAATAGCTTTTTTCATGTAATTCAGTTCTTTTAGTTTAGTCATGGATTTTCAGTAATGACTGAATCAATTCAATATTTATAGAGAATTAATAAACATATTATTGAGAATCTTACTGTGATCTATTCATATGACTGAAGTAACTAGAACCTTCTTACAAAAAAACATACTACCACGATCAATTCAAGATTCATGTCTCTTACGTATGAAAATAGTGGATGGTTAAAATTTTTACGAAGAACTTTTCTAACCGCCTCAGATTGTTTGGATTCTTGTCATCTTACTCAATGAAAGAAATGCTTTTCGAACGTTGGGTAAAGTTTACAGGTAACCTTTTCTGAAAAGTGCCTTTCCGTACAAAATTACGATATATAGGTTAATGTCATCATTGTTTACATTTTGGGAAGATGAAGTAATTCAAGGAAAGACATACGTTCAGCCACCGAACATCAGCCTTCAAAATTTCATAGCCTACTTGACGACGAATTTTTTTGAACGCACTTTAGTTGCGGAGTAAGCGGTGCTTTCTCGCATTAATGCAAACAGTAAAGAACGACTGTTAAAATATGCGTCACAAACCTTGTCAGAAACACACCGTGAATACTCGCAGATCGATAAGGATGCGTATGCGATTATTTTCGGAGTGGAGAAATTTTCTCAATACCTTTACAGCAATGAGTTTAGACTTTTGACTGACCATAGACCATTAGTACAAATTTTCTATTTATTATATAGTTAAATATAAATAAACTTTAATACAGGGACAATCCGTACAAATGCTTTCACAAAATATCCCTTTGTCCAAATTCTGTCACAGAAGGGCACACAGTCGCAATGAATGAATGAATGAATGAACGAATAATATCTAATATTTCGAAAACCACTATCAAAGTGTGTAGATAATTATTTGCATCCTTCGGTTACCTAGGGTTTTAGTTACCGATAATGGAAAAACCTTTACTTCTACGGAATTCAAAAGGTTTCTTAGTCAAAACGGTATGAGTTCAAAATTCAGAGCTCTTAATCATCCTGATACAAAGGAATTATGCCTAATAATTCAACTGGTTATTCACCCTCTATGTTGGTGTTCGGAAGGCAAATTCGTTCTCGTTTGGATTTGATATTTCCAGATGAAGTAGAAGGTTATAAATCTAATAGAACATAGAGATGGACAAAGAGTTTTGGTCCGAAATTATTTTGGTAAAATAAAATCGTGTTTTGACAGAATATTGAGTTGAACCGGAAAATTATATTATACAATAAAATTAGATGATAGCAGAGTGTGGAGAAAACATGTTGATCAGATTCTTGAATGTTCAGTACCAAACATTGTTAATGATAGAGGTAGTTGTCTGGACTATTTTGTTCTCTCCAGCAATTCTGTGGATGCCCCTCTACCACAATTAGAGTTGCAGGAGGAAGCCCAAATCTAGGAAATCAGTGGAACATTCTAGTGAATAATGAACGAAATTAATTCAGATGCATAACACCCGCTGAAAATTTGAACAACAAATGTAACGATCTTATTCGAACTAACAAAGTACCATAGCGCAAAGTATTGACAGAAATCCCATTTCTTCGACAAAGAGAAGACGAAATCGCATTTGTGTGATACAGTTTGTTAATTTCGTTTATTATTCACCTGCCTTACTGTTTAAGGCGGGATCCATTTATGATAGTAGTAAATGTATTGGTAGGAAAAGAGCTCGAAGAAATATAAACTTGCCTCTACGTTTTCAGAATTATGAAGTTAATTTCGATTGATTGAATTATTTGAGGTCTGTTGAAACCAGAGAAGTTGTTTCTTTTTATTTTGTTGTGGGTTAGTTACATGAAGGTTGGCTGCCAGCTGTCAGTTTTTGTAAGGGAGAAAGGTGTTACGCCCATATTTCAGAAAAGAAGAAGAAACTGAGAGCACACAGCGCGGTTCGGGATATTTCCAACATCACCGGTGCGCATTCCTAATGCAGGTTCCATGCAATGTGTATTCACTTGAAGATTGTAGCGATATGCGTTTTTAGTTTCTCGTATTGTGAAAGTTGAATACAGTAAAGGTCTAAGATGAAAGATTTTTTTTTCTATTAGAAACTAAGTTGTTACAAGAATACCCTTACACAAACACACAACAGATGTTCTAGTCGTGCTTACTTCACTGATGAATTTTTATTCATATCAATTATAAATTTCTTGCTCTTCTCATTTCACTTGTAGTATTCTTGCTCTGTTCATATTTAAATTTAAATATTATTGCTCGACTAAAATTTAATGTATTGATCAAACTTAGACAATTTAGTTTTGACCTTTTGGCCTATCTCGTTATTACAATTCAGTCTTCTCATTGAAATTCATTATTCTAACCTTCTCTTTTTCTGAAGAGGCTCTCGCTATCAATTATCATTGATTGCTCTGTCCCTGTAAACGTTGTATTAATTTTGGATTTATAGAACTTTCTCAAAGTCTTACCTCCAGTTTCATAATCAAATTTAAAGTCACTTCAAGCTTAAAGCTTCCTTTTGTGTCATTTTTAGTAGGGTTAAAGGAAGCTTTAAAATTAATGTGACTTTAGGTTTGATTATGAAACCGGACGGAAGTCTGTCCTCAAGTGACTTCTGATTTGAACTACTCTGGATTCTCTCTGTTTTTAGTTGAATAATAATAAATCCCTGAGTCTATAGATGTTGTTAGTATTTGTATTTTTCACTGTATTAGCTTCATGCAGGTGATTTATTCATTTTATGATAGTAAAGGATATACAATAAATGTTTTCACACTACTCAATTATCTGGTAATACAATCCACTGCTAATTTTACAAAATCTCAACATCCGCGATATTGAACACTCCGTATATCCACTTGACGCACTATCGGGTCGGAGCAGTATGAAAATGATCTCTGTACATTGCGGTAGGAATTTTAATGTAATTTTCATATTGAATGTCTTCAGATGAGTGGAATACTCAGCTTTATACATGCAAATGAATTATTAAACAATTAATTTTCTTCAGCATTCATATTATTATTTCTTGAGGCTCAACTATATAGACCTATTGAACATTTAACATGTCTGAAGAAAGTGATCACGCCTAAACAGGGAGGCAATGAATAAAATAATGAGGATAAATTCAGATGCATACCACCCGACGATATGAATATCGACAAGTGTTACGATCTGAATTGAGCTAGCCAGTTTGTCATCGTCAAGGCCCCCAAATGGAGTACGCTCCACCGAAGAAAAGCAGATGCTGACCATGGTTTCGGCCTCATTTGGCCTCATCAGAGCAACATAGCATTTTTCCACGGTGGAGAACGTTTGGAATTGATGGAACTTTATTCAATGTTGTTATGTTCTAGTGGGTATTGTTTATTTACCTACAGCGCCATCCAACATGAAACGGTATCCGATTCAATCCCCCCCAGAAAGAAACCAAGACGAAGACAATAGCATATGTCCCATATTTTCCCTAATTCAGTACGCCGGTTCGCCTTGCGAACGTCGGACGTATGATGGGAAGTCTGAGACGCGCTCGGTTCTCGACAGAGTACGATGCCGGCGGTACAATAATGAAGAAAGTGATCACGCCTTAACAGGGAGGCAATAAATAAAATAATGAGGATACATTCAGATGCATACCACCCGACGATATGAATATCGACAAGTGGTACGATCTGAATTGAGCTAGCCAGTTTGTCATCGTCAATGCCCCCAAATGGAGTACGCTCCACCGAAGAAAAGCAGATGCTGACCATGGTTTCGGCCTCATTTGGCCTCATCAGAGCAACATAGCATTTTTCCACGGTGGAGAACGTTTGGAATTGATGGAACTTTATTCAATGTTGTCATGTTCTGGTGGGTATTATTTACCCACAGCGCCATCCAACATGAAACGGTATCCGATTCTATCCCCCCCAGATAGAAACCAAGACGAAGACAATAGCATATGTCCCATATTTTCCCTAATTCAGTACGCCGGTTCGCCTTGCGAACGTCGGACGTATGATGGGAAGTCTGAGACGCGCTCGGTTCTCGACAGAGTACGATGCCGGCGGTACAATAATGAAGAAAGTGATCACGCCTAAACAGGGAGGCAATGAATAAAATAATGAGGATAAATTCAGATGCGATATGAATATCGACAAGTGTTACGATCTGAATTGAGCTAGCCAGTTTGTCATCGTCCGACGTTCGCAAGGCGAACCGGCGTACTGAATTAGGGAAAATATGGGACATATGCTATTGTCTTCGTCTTGGTTTCTATCTGGGGGGGATTGAATCGGATACCGTGTCATGTTTGATGGCGCTGTGGGTAAATAAATGATACCCACTAGAACATAACAACATTGAATAAAGTTCCATCAATTCCAAACGTTCTCCACCGTTGAAAAATGCTATGTTGCTCTGATGAGTCCAAATGAGGCCGAAACCATGGTCAGCATCTGCTTTTCTTCGGTGTAGCGTACTCCATTTGGGGGCCTTGACGATGACAAACTGGCTAGCTCAATTCAGATCGTAACACTTGTCGATATTCATATCGTCGGGTGGTATGCATCTGAATTTATCCTCATTATTTTATTCATTACCTCCCTGTTTAGGCGTGATCACTTTCTTCATTATTGTACCGCCGGCATCGTACTCTGTCGAGAACCGAGCGCGTCTCAGACTTCCCATCATACGTCCGACGTTCGCAAGGCGAACCGGCGTACTGAATTAGGGAAAATATGGGACATATGCTATTGTCTTCGTCTTGGTTTCTATCTGGGGGGGATTGAATCGGATACCGTTTCATGTTGGATGGCGCTGTGGGTAAATAAATAATACCCACTAGAACATAACAACATTGAATAAAGTTCCATCAATTCCAAACGTTCTCCACCGTGGAAAAATGCTATGTTGCTCTGATGAGGCCAAATGAGGCCGAAACCATGGTCAGCATCTGCTTTTCTTCGGTGGAGCGTACTCCATTTGGGGGCCTTGACGATGACAAACTGGCTAGCTCAATTCAGATCGTAACACTTGTCGATATTCATATCGTCGGGTGGTATGCATCTGAATTTATCCTCATTATTTTATTCATTGCCTCCCTGTTTAGGCGTGATCACTTTCTTCATTATTGTACCGCCGGCATCGTACTCTGTCGAGAACCGAGCGCGTCTCAGACTTCCCATCATACGTCCGACGTTCGCAAGGCGAACCGGCGTACTGAATTAGGGAAAATATGGGACATATGCTATTGTCTTCGTCTTGGTTTCTATCTGGGGGGGATTGAATCGGATACCGTTTCATGTTGGATGGCGCTGTGGGTAAATAAATAATACCCACTAGAACATAACAACATTGAATAAAGTTCCATCAATTCCAAACGTTCTCTACCGTGGAAAAATGCTATGTTGCTCTGATGAGGCCAAATGAGGCCGAAACCATGGTCAGCATCTGCTTTTCTTCGGTGGAGCGTACTCCATTTGGGGGCCTTGACGATGACAAACTGGCTAGCTCAATTCAGATCGTAACACTTGTCGATATTCATATCGTCGGGTGGTATGCATCTGAATTTATCCTCATTATTTTATTCATTGCCTCCCTGTTTAGGCGTGATCACTTTCTTCATTATTGTACCGCCGGCATCGTACTCTGTCGAGAACCGAGCGCGTCTCAGACTTCCCATCATACGTCCGACGTTCGCAAGGCGAACCGGCGTACTGAATTAGGGAAAATATGGGACATATGCTATTGTCTTCGTCTTGGTTTCTTTCTGGGGGGGATTGAATCGGATACCGTTTCATGTTGGATGGCGCTGTGGGTAAATAAATAATACCCACTAGAACATAACAACATTGAATAAAGTTCCATCAATTCCAAACGTTCTCCACCGTGGAAAAATGCTATGTTGCTCTGATGAGGCCAAATGAGGCCGAAACCATGGTCAGCATCTGCTTTTCTTCGGTGGAGCGTACTCCATTTGGGGGCCTTGACGATGACAAACTGGCTAGCTCAATTCAGATCGTAACACTTGTCGATATTCATATCGTCGGGTGGTATGCATCTGAATTTATCCTCATTATTTTATTCATTGCCTCCCTGTTTAGGCGTGATCACTTTCTTCATTATTGTACCGCCGGCATCGTACTCTGTCGAGAACCGAGCGCGTCTCAGACTTCCCATCATACGTCCGACGTTCGCAAGGCGAACCGGCGTACTGAATTAGGGAAAATATGGGACATATGCTATTGTCTTCGTCTTGGTTTCTATCTGGGGGGGATTGAATCGGATACCGTTTCATGTTGGATGGCGCTGTGGGTAAATAAATAATACCCACTAGAACATAACAACATTGAATAAAGTTCCATCAATTCCAAACGTTCTCCACCGTGGAAAAATGCTATGTTGCTCTGATGAGGCCAAATGAGGCCGAAACCATGGTCAGCATCTGCTTTTCTTCGGTGGAGCGTACTCCATTTGGGGGCCTTGATGATGACAAACTGGCTAGCTCAATTCAGATCGTAACACTTGTCGATATTCATATCGTCGGGTGGTATGCATCTGAATTTATCCTCATTATTCAACATGTCTGTGAGCTCAACTAACCAAGTTGACCGCCATTATGATTCATTGTAATACTCTTTATATTTTTAGGCAATGGAAGAAGATGAAAGAAACGGATTGGTGCCATTTTTTGTTTCAACGACGCTTGGTACAACTTCTTGTTGTTCCTTTGATAATATCAAGCAAATAGGAGAAGTAGTTCAAAATTTTTCATGTGTTTGGTTGCACGTTGATGCTGCTTATGCAGGAAACGCTTTCATATGTCCTGAGTTGAAGTATCTCTTAGAAGGAATAGAATATGCAGATTCTTTCAATACAAATCCTAATAAATTTCTCCTGACTAACTACGATTGTTCCTGTATGTGGGTGAGAGATAGGTGAGTAAGTAATCATTCAGGTAATTTTGAACTGTTCAGAGTGTATTGTGGCAACACTGATTCCCATTCTGATTATATATCTTTTCGCTGACATGTGAATATCATTGAGAAATTTAAGTTTTGGGAATCTTTTTCCATTCAAGAGAAAAATAATTATTTGTTGTATTCTGCTCATTCGAACATTTATTGCAGAACTTTGAGCTTCATGGAAGGAAAGTAAAAAATAGAAAATATAACACGAAATTAAATGCAAATATGACGCAATATAAAGAATTGTGATGAGGCAGATTTTGCTCCGCCACGAAAAAGAAATTTCTTCACCTATACTTGCATAATAAGACCTATCAACCGGAATATTTTCGAAGAAAACCGTTATGTTATCATAGGAGGTCTTCACCGATTGATATTATGTCATTGTTTTCCACCGACCAGTCCCATATTTGTAGCGGAGACCGTATATGTCTTTTGTTTTTAGAATTCATATATTTTAAAATTCTTTCCGTTCAACCGTATATTTTCTGAGTCGAGAGAGGTCTTTCAACTTGTTCAGTTTTTCCTTCTCTTCAGTTGTTTTTGTCTCTTTCCGAGCCGGCTGATTGACCGAGCAATTTGAGTGCATCCAATGGAGAGATGAGTTACCCATAGTGGGGACAGTTTTCCTGAGGAGTAGTAATTCGAGGCCCTGCGCTGAAGGTCAAGAGCGAGGGAGTGGAGATCGAGCTGCCGAGAAAAGTGCGTAAAGTGTTATTGCCGTGAGTTGGAAATTACGTCAAGAAGTTTGAAGGTTTAAGGCAAGTCACTTGTAGCATTATTGTTCCTTTCGTAGTGCATACCTGAGGGCTATTTTCCGCTTTCTTTAGTCCGTTGGACTGGCTGAAAATACTTACCTACCGTTTTAAACTTGATCTAGTGATAGTAGGCTGTGTATAGTGCCGGTTTCCGCGTCCGTTATTCGACCGCCGTTGGGTCCCAGGAGGACTTGGTGTTCCTACCGTATTCATGGTGATTATTTGGTTAATATTGCCGACCGCCGACCGATCAAGTTACAAGTTGACAGCTTCCTCCGACCAGCTGTCTGACTGGCAGCCATTTTGAGGGTCTCAGAGAAAAAGAGAGAGAAGGAGAGAGAGGGACAGAGTGCACTGCAATTGGACTGAAACCAGCCACCGTACCGATTTCCGCCGACAGTGAGAGTGACTCGCCAGGATTTCAAAAGTTAACCGTAATTACCGTCTACTTCCACCGTACTCCTCTGGAGTGACCGTACAAAATTAAACCGTATTTACCATCTATTGCAACCGTATTTTTCCTGGAGAGACCGTATTTCATCAGCCGCCCCCACACCGACCAGGCCGCCGGTTGACATCAACATTTGTTATTACTTGTACATTTCTGTTTATAATTTAATCCAGTAGGAATAAAGGACTGAACGTTTATTTTGTTGCCAGTTATTTTTGCCAGTGAGAGACAGTTCCTTAAATCAGTTAGAGCTAGATTTTCGTCAGAAGAGTTAGGTACTCTTTTTGAACGATTAAAAACCGTCAGAAAGCAGGGACCAAGAAGACGCTGCCACCCTAGTTTTCACTGCTACCCTTCTCCACTGATCATTCAAGTCTACCCAGGCTCTCTAATTCTTTGGAGATTATGTGAGAGACGTGGGGATGAACTGATTGCCCCACTGGCGCCCGAGCAAAGGTAAGGAGCGTCCAGGGTGAGAGAAAAAGCCCATCACAGAATGGATGCATGGAATATCTCAAAAATTTTGTACTAAATTTTTATATGATCAACAAATGAAACAGATATCTCATCAAGAATGAAAATTGACAGTAGAGTACTGAATTGAATAACTTGGATCGATATCACAATGGATTTTGAAAGTTCGAGAAAGATAAGAAAAACGAAACAAAAGGAATGCTGGAGGCACTCGAACCTACCTTTGTTGGGATGAACGCTAAAATGGGAAGCTCGTATCTATTTGCTGTCTTTGGAAAGCGTCCACACACTTTAAGAAAATAATGAGAATAGAAAACTGTGTTACGCACCATTCACTCTATGAATTGAAAATATGTTAATTTATCTTTCGCCAAATGTCTCGATATGTAGGTAGTACGAGAGTTTTCAATGTATTCATTCATAAAGATGCAATGCAACGAAAAGAAAATGAGAAATCAAACATAGAAACCGACGCTTTGATTCAATGATTGTTTCGAAACAAAATAAATGCAGAATGAAAATTAGAATAAAATCAAAGCTAACTAAAACCGAGTGTTGCATTAATATAACTGCCCACCTGAAATGAATAAATTTTATGCAATAGAAAAAAAATAGAAAATATAATTCAACAATAATTATTGCTGTGGTAGTGGACCCAACTTCACAAAAGGACGTTGCATCATATTAGATGTAGTTATAGCAGCGCAAGAGGGAAATAGGTCCACCATTGACGAGTTTTTTAAATAAATAATAATAATAATAAAGTGAAAGATGAGGGTTTATCCCATTTTTTACGTTATTGTAACATATGCAGATACTCGTTCTGCCAACGTTTTCAAAAATCAACATGAAATCGAGAGAGCAATTGCCATCTATACTTCATTCAAATTTATTTTAGCAGTCGGTTGGCCATGGAATAATTTTCTCAAGTTTTTGTAACTAGAACGAAGTAAGGTTGGCACTCATGAAATGTCTTTAATGTCATAACGCCGTTGCCACAACTAATATCAGTTTTTATTACGAAAATGCCGAAAGTGACTGAAAAAAGAGACAGGGTTTCGGGAGGTGCTATTTTGAATTCAGGTCCGCTCATTCAAATAGTTATACCCTGATATTCTAAAATCCACAATACGTCAGACTGTAGCGAACATATTCGATGTAAGAATTTATATAATGTTTCATCTGAATCTAAACGACTTATATTTCAGCTGAATATTTACACGATCAGAAAGATTGTGAATGAAGAGGATGACAAAGAATTTCCTTCTATTGGGAGACCCAAAAAAGTGGTGGCATTTGAGAATTTTATGTTTGAGTGAATTTTCGTTTTCTACAGGATTTTCGTTGTCATGGTAGAATAAGTTCCCCAAAATGGATTTTTCTATTTTTCATTTGACTTGTCCTATACAATGTAAATGTCTTAAGGTACCAATAAATACCTAATAATTATTATTACATCAACGTATTAAGATGAATAGCCACGAATATGCGCAAGTTGCCCTGTTACTTGTTTATTCATGTGAAATTTTTGTTCAAAGGTGAAGTTCATCTTAACTTGAAACTCCCTTCAATTCCTTTTACTTATATTGATGCAAGCAAGATGATTTTTGTTGAAGAATTTAACATTCTTGTAATTATCTGTTAATTCCTTCGGGAGGTACCCATTCTTAACCACTGCATCATATGCATTTCATCTTCGGGTTAATATTTTTGAAATCTACAAATGATGTAAGCCAAAGAAGATAACGAACATTAACTCTCCTCAAGCTAGTGCATATTATGATTTTATACTGATCTCTTGTATTTTCCATGCAAATAACTGGATTTAGTATGCCTTCAATCAGTTTGTATAAACTTCAATTATGTTCGTCACATATTTTCCGAAGAGATTCGACATTGTGATAAAATACGTAATAACAGAAACTTTTACGTAGAACAGGCAACATAGCGTTGATTTAAAACCCAAAATGTTTTGACAAACTTTATAACCCCACATTTTCGTACTATACAGAGTGAAATGTGTCAAATTTCCATGGCCAACCGACTGCTAAAATAAAAGTGAATGAAGTATAGACAATCTATTGAGTTGTAGATGGAACAAATCATCATCGGGTAACGCGGTTAAGGGTGCAAAGGTCAAAAAATTACCTGGCGCCAATGTAGATAGATCATTTGTGTAACTGCTCAACGCACAAAGTGGTCGCAAATTCAGAACCGCTTCGATTTTCGGCGCAGATTAAGGATTGAAGCTCCAATCGATATTCTCAGCCTCGGTAGCATTGCGGAACAAAGTACGAGTACGTAAAATGGAGTAGGCACTAAGAAAACTTGAGCCTCCGTCACTGAATATATTATTAAACCGCCGCCTACGTGCGATTACGCGTCGTAAAGCTGCCAGGAAAGTTTTTGAGGAAAAATCAGAAACAATTTCTAGGTGTACTGCCTTGACTGCGAAAGAAACCAAAACGGCAGACGTATGCTTCAGTATCTTTATTACGTCGTGATCTTGACATAGTGATACGGAAAGGAACACCGAAATCAACACCAACACATGGAAATGCCCTCATTCAAACGGCTAGAATCAAGTTTCCTATGAACGGTCGAATTGGTTTGTAGAAGTATTGCATTTTGATTTTTTTTTATAGCTGGGGGAATCTGCGACAGTGAAAACACGGGGCTCTATCTCTCGCCCAGAGGACCCATTTCTAGGGAACACTGTGGGGTTACTCACTCTCCTGAGTTCGCGACCCACTAAACCTAACCTGCTTTACATTGGTTCCGGGCATTGCCTTTAAACCATTTATCCCTTGATCGGTTAATTTCTTCTCGCACATTGTGGTGCTAGGATTTTCATGTTCGTCCTTTTCGGATATCTTTTCTCAGTATAGTTTTAATAAGTTTCCGTACTCATTTTAATCTATCCTAAATTGATCTCGCGGTCTCCTTTTGTAAATTCTCATTCTTCCTCTGTCTTCCTCCGGATCGTAGTCCACTAGTCTCCTGAGTTCTTCGTTCGGATGTTCCTTCGCTGTTTTGAATAACTTTTCAGCTTTTCTCTTCATAAATTCGGTGATGGTTTCCCACTTCAAATCTCGATATATCTGTTTGTTCCTGACAAATCAAGGCGCATCTATGGCACATCGTAGTAGCTTGTTTTCTGTTGCCTGAATTCTTTGTATATGGCTCTTTGCCGCGAATCCCCAAGCACCTGATCCATAAGTCAGTTGCCGTCTAGCAACGGCTTCGATTATTTTCAATTTTGTCTCATTTGATATGAGGCTCTTTCTACCTATCAGCGGGTAGAGCATATTCATCACTGCCTTGGTTTTGTCAACGGCTTGTTTGATATGGCTTCTCCAAGTTAGACGTTTGTCTAGGGTGATACCTAAATATTTCGCTTCGTTTTTCCATTCGATTTCTTCTCCATCTACCTCTAGATTTGTTGTAGTTCTCAGTCTCCTCTTTTGCAGTAATATCGCTTGGCTCTTTTGTCCGTTGAGCTTCATTATCCATTTAATACACCAGTCATTTATTTCATCTATAGCTTCTTGTAATTTTCCTCCTATGATTTCTGGCTTGCGATGTCGCATTGCGATTGCCGTGTCGTCGGCATATAGTGTCAGCATAGTCCTTGGAGATTTTGGTATATCGTGAATATATATGTTATACAGTAACAGCCCAAGTACTGACCCTTGAGGCACCCCTGCTTCCATATATCTGGTTGTGGAGTTTGTTCCTTCAACTTTCACGTAGAATCTTCTGTTCCTCAAATAATTCCTAATTAACTTGCATAGTTTGATTGAATATCCAGCATATCTCATTTTGTAAATCAATCCTTCATGCCATACTCTGTCGAATGCTCTGGCGACATCTAGTAGTACAAGACCTGTTGCTTGTTTATTTTGGAATCCTTTTGTTATGTATTCTGTGAGTTTCAGTAATTGCTGTTCTATTGAGTGATCTCTTCTGAATCCGAATTGCTCTGCTGGAATGAGATTCAGATTTTCAGTTTCTTCTGTAAGCGTCCTAGCGATTACTCTTTACATTACTTTTCCTAGGGCGGACAATAAACTTATCGGCCTGTAGTTTTGGGGGAATTTTTTATCTTTGCCTGGTTTGTTGAACACTATCACTGCAGTTTTCCACTTTTTCGGATAGTGTTCAGTCCTCATTATACCGTTTGCAATATTTGTGAGAGCAGCAATACCTTTTCTAGGTAATTCCTACAACAAAGCATTCGTTATTTTATTACTTCCGGGAGCTTTTCTATTTTTCAAGCTTCTGATTATCTCTTTTATTTCAAATGGAAAAGTTGGTTTTTCTATTTTGTCGTCTACTGGTGGTTCGTCCATTTCTTCTTCGTTGTTCTCAACTAGTTCTTCCAGATCATCATTATCGTCATCAGGTCTGTAATTAATTCTCGATTCTCTTTCTATCGAGTCCGCCAGTGCTTCTGCTTTATCGATATTCGTATATGCCATTCCTCTTTCTCCGTGAAGAGGTGGTATTTTAGTCTTTTCTCTTCTCAGACATTTTTGCATTTTCCATGCAGAATGATCGATAGTATTTATTTCTTGAACTCTTTTGTTCCATCTATTTGTTCTCATGTCCTTCAGAGCATTTTTCAGAACTTGGCTGTGTCGGTTTAGATTTCTCTTATTTATATCTGTTTTATTGAGCCTGTATGTTTTTCTTAGTCTCCGATTTTCCCTGATGAGATCTTTGATTTCTCTGGGTGTATGACCGTGTTTATGTATCGGTGCTGATCTCGTTATTTTCTTTGTGCTCTTTTTGTAGGCATCTAGTATATTCTTTTCTAATTTATCAACGGCGCTTTCTAGTTCTTCCGGTGTATTGATTGTTGGTATTTCTTTTACCTCCGATTGAATCAGATGGCTATATTTAGTCAGTGTATTATCTTGTTTGCATTAGTTCTCTTCTTGGCCCTTCTCCTATTGTTAATTCGATGGAGTTGTGGTTAGAGGTTCCGTCCCACAAGGTCTCTATCGAGAATTCTCTAGTGATATTTTTCATAATTGCGATATCAATTATATCTGGTAATCCATTTCCGAATGCAAGGTACGTTGGTTCTTCAGGTCCAATAACGATAGCTTCATGTTTTTCAGCGAGATCTTTCAGTTTTCTGCCATTTCTGTTTTCCAGCCTGCTGTTCCATTCTGGAGATTTGCAATTAAAATCTCCGATGCAGATTTTCGGGTTTGTTCCATCTAGTGAGTTGTTGATTTCTTCTTCCAATAAGTTATTTGGCGGTCTTTTATATGCCGATGTGACCTCGACTCTTTGTCGATTCATTTCAGCAACAATCGTCACTGTTTCTATGTGTGACTCGACAGATCTTCCTTTAAAATAGTGTTTCAGATCTCGTCTAACCAATAAGGCAACACCTCCCCCAGTGTTTGCGATTCTGTCACATATATAGGTGTAATAGAAGAAATAATATTAGAGAAAAAACCTGATATTACAGCCTTACAGGAAACAAGAATTCAACCAAATACACGATTGAACATCATAATTTATGAGATTTATAGATATATCCCTGCCCTTCTTTTTGATTCCACTACAATGCAGAGATTGTAGAGGCGTCTTATTTCGAAAATCTCCTTTCTCTGAGTTTTGACCAGATATAAGGGTATAATCTTTTTGGTTTTATTGGATGTCATTCTGGACACCTCGACGTCATGGATTCCTTGGATCTTCAGATCATTTTTGATTATATCTAGGTCAGCATAGATTGGGAGATGCCTTATGACTTATGACTGCGTAGATCTTTTTCTCCTCCTCCATCTGGTAGGTGAAGTACTCCTTACCAATCTGGTCAAAATATTTAGTAATGTTCCTGTAGTCGTCCACAGTCGAGGCTACGATCCTGATTCCGTCTTTTACGACGGTTGCTCTGTTGTAGCTGAATTTCTTCATGTAGAGAGCTTTTTAGATCTCTACCCAATCGTACCCATCGTCTTGATCGGTGGAATTTTATCTTTTTTAGGTAACTCCGTTGCTTCTCTTGCGGTCTCTTCGTCTGAAGATGAACTTTCTTTACGCGCGCCTTTTTTGGGCGGCGCGTTCTGGGTTTTTGCAACTTGAGTTGCAAAATTTTTCTTCATTTCCGGTTCTGGAGCTACTACCTGTTTGGAGCTATTTTTGGGGACCGATACCGGCTTTGCAATTTCTGCAAATGTGGGGGATTTCTGTGCCGCAATTTGTTTTGCAATTTCAGCAAAACTAGGGGATTGAGGGTCTTTGTTTTTATTAACTTCCTCTCTCAAGAGGCGTATCTCCCCGACCAACTGAGCCACGGTTTCAGTTAGTTTATTTATTAGAGCCTTCAACTGCACATTCTCTTCTTTGAGCCTTACAAGCTCCTCTGCTTCTCCATCGCTGAATTCTTCGGTGTCCGTAGCTTCCATGTAAAAGCTCTCATTGTCTGAGACCCCCGACATGGCTTTTTGTCGGTATTAAACTGTATGAGGTATTCCTGAATAAAAATGAAATATTGGGAATCCTCACTACTATGTTACTATTAAGCTATGTGGCTAAGTTATATATTTTCTATACTATCAGAAAAATAAATAGACTCACCAGTTATATCCGTAGAACCATCGATCAATGATCTGGACTCAGACACTGAATACACTGAATTTGAACGAATTTCCGCTCTATAACACATACACTTATAGAACTTACAAAAAACTTCGGAAGTTTCATAGACGGAACCAAAAATTCCGTATCTTCGTTAGTGTACACTGTCACTTCGACTTTCTCTTCCACTTTCTCTTTTACAACACGTCCGCTCTTGTCGAGTTCTCACACAACAATGCATTTTGAGAGCATTCGCTGTATTGCTCGTCTGGATCCAAAATTGCTGACAAATCAGCTTTCTTCACTTAAAACCTCCTACTGATTAAGATTATTTATTTACACTTATAGTAACTAACACTAATAACTTACAAACTGACTAAATTTTCTTCTTCTTTATTATTTTCAATTCAGAAAAGATGAAGAAAAAAATTTTTCAATATGGCGGAAGACCTGCAATGTTCTTGATTTTATTATGCTCTTTCCTAATTGAATTTGATTTTCCTAATGAACACAATTTTCGAACAATTTCCCTGAAATATTTTCATAAATCGAACACAAGTTTTTTTTTTACATGTCTATAGCGAAAAAAAATTTCACCCAAAATTGTTGAAATGTTTGACGATTATACTTCTTTTTATACTCAACATGAATATGAAAACAGAATTGAAAAATATCAAACCGTGTGTTTACTGCAGCCGTCCAAATATCTCGTAGCAACCTCTAACATAATCAAAAAATAACTGGTTGGGCTTTGAGGACCAACATTTATGAATTGAGCTGTCGAAATATTCCAGATGGTAATAGGAATTTATAACAAAAAAACATTTTTCGATCAAACTTTGTTGGGAGTCGAACTCGGAACTTTGAGGTATTACCCTCACCTTCCGAAAGTATATTGAAACCAATTTAAGGATATTAATTTTCTTTATCCATCAACGTAATTCGAATGCACTTCGAATTCTGTGGATTGCCGTTGCTTGGTAACGAAATTGATATCCTTAGCCTTAGACTAGTTTCAATTTACATTCGAAAGGTGAGGGTAATACGAGGGGTGAACCGGTCGTGAATTGTGGTGTACAGATTGTAGGAATTGTTTTGAATTGCCATGAATTGTCATGAATTGAATTGAATTGCCAGGAATTGTCATGAATTGAATTGCCAGGAATTGTCATGAATTGTCATGAATTGCCAGGAATTGTTGAGAATTGTCGTGAATTGTCAGGAATTGCTGTGAATTGTCATAAATTTTCGCGAATTGTTTGGAATTGTTATGAATTGCAAAGCATTCTTTAAAATTATTTTGCATCCGCTGACATGTAATTTTTAATTGTGTAACTTTCTAGTCTTAGAAATGAGTAGCATCTATTCATTTATATGGGCATACCTAGTATACAGGGTCATTCTTTCTCAATCCCACCCAAAATCATATGAAAAACTACAGAAGATATTTTCACGCAATTCATTTTCAGTGGGTTATCCGAGATGTTGAAATCTGGAATATGTGAAATATACAGAATTAATGCGACAAAATTCAGGATGTGATGGCTCGTATGAAATTAAGATGGGTCTTTCTGTAACAAAATTTCATCAGCCCACCCCTTTGCGACATATCACTCCTAGAAGGTGGTGACCGAAATTAACTTTTTATTTTTTTCTGAAATTCCAGTAAAGCTAGAAACTTGGAATCCTGTATTTTTCGTGCACTCGCTTATGACTAACCACGGGTAATTTTCAATATTCCTGTTACGGGTGTGAAATTAGCAACCCTACTTAATTTCATATCAAAACTTCTTTTCCCAAAAACAATAGCCAAAGAGAAAAACCATATTTAAAAATTTTTTCAATAAATTGAGTGGAAAAGAGTAAAGAAGCAAAATGTGGAAGGTTTATAATAAATGCTAGAAATGATCGCCTCCAACCAAAATACACGAATGTAGTCTATGTATTATGGAATACTGGTATTTTAGAAGAAAAATATAATCTGAATTTTAGTCACCACCTTTTGAGGGTGATATCTCGGAAAGGGATCGGCTGATTAAATTTCATACAAGCATTATCCTCCTGATTTTTGTCGCATGAATTTTTAACACCCAATAAATTTCACATTTTTGGATCCGGCATCGAATTTTGATGGGATTACGATCATCACCTCACTTATATTTCGAAGTTTTCCAGGGACATTTGTGCTCTTGGAAAAATATTCTCTATTCGGGACGATCACAAAGATGATCAGAGCTACTTGCCCTTCCACGCTGGAAGAATGAAATTTTCAGTACCTATTATTGAAGTTATGTTGTACATCTTTCACTTCAGGTATTGACGGAAGAATTCTACAGGATATCCACAAAAACAATTTTATATAAAAACGTCGTTAAAAACTTAAAATGGGAACCCAAATTGAATTATGATTTTTACAATGAATAAAGAAGTTTACGGCATGCAGACAATTATTGAATTCTGAAAAAGTACAGGATTCGGACCCGCGACCCTCTTGATTAGCGGTCAAGTTTTCTTACCAACCGAGCTACCAGAGTTCACGGCCTCGTTCTGCGTTGACGGACCTATTCTGAACCAGAATCCATTTGTTAGTCTCCTTGCGAACGTTTCAATGCGTCGTCGATATTTAACGACATCTGCAGGGAATCAAGAGGGCCGCTAGTTCGAATCCTGTCCGGAGGTGTACTTTTTAAGAATTCAATAATTGCCTGCCTGCCGTTAACTTCTTTATTTATTATAACTCACAGTCATCAATTCCACTTCTTAATTTAAATTTCGTCTTAAGATTTTTACTCCTGAAAAACATCAAAAAATATCACATCAACTATATGCCTATAATTCATCGACAATTTACGACAATTAACAACATATCCTGTCAATTCACGACCATTCTCAACAATTCCTGGCAGTTCACTTCTCCAGCTGTTGTTGAAATCGATTGAAAACATGTCAATGTTGTTTCATTATATTCGCCAATCAAGCGTTGATTTTCCGATCTAGCTTCGTGAAACCCTCGGTGAAACCGGACCTTAGTCTGAATAAGTATAGTATGATGTGAAAAAACTTCGATATTGCATATTTGAGACTTACTCTGAAATATGAATTGCCATGAATTGTATTGAATTGTGTTGAATTGCTATGAATTGTTTTGAATTTTCATAAATTGTCCGAGAATTGTCAGGAATTGCCATGAATTTTCTTGAATTGCGTGAATTGTTGGAATTGTCTGAATTGTTTTATATGGTATCATAGGAATTGCGTGAATTGTCTGAATTGTGGTGTACAACATTTTCATGACCGGTTCACCCCTCGGGGTAATACCTCAAAGTTGCGAGTTCGACTCCCAACAAAGTTTGATGAAAAAATTCTTTTTTTTTAAGTTCATATTACAATCTGCAATGTTTCGACAGCTCAAATTATAACTTTTGCTCCTCAAAGCCAAACCAGTTTTTTTTTTGGATTATGTTAGGGGTTCCTACGAGATATTTGGACGGCTGCACTAAACACAGTTTGATATTTTTCAATTCTGTTTTCATATTCGTGTTAGGTATAAAAAGAAGTATGTATAATGGGGAAACATTTCCACCATTTCGGGTGACATTTTTTTTCGCTGTAGACATGTGAAAAAAAGTTGTGTTCGATTTATGTAGAAATTTCTTCACGAAAATTGTTCGAAAATTTTGTTCATTAGGAAAATGAAATTCGATTAGGCAACAGCAAAACAAAATCACGGATATTGCAGGTTTTCCGCCATTTTGTAAGAATTTTTTCGGAGTTCTTCATCTTTTCTGAATTGAGCACTCAAAATACTCAGATGTGACCAGAAATCGTTACTTTAAGGTTTATACATAACTGACCACATTCATTAAAATATTGCTCAAATACGACGTTGAACACCCTGTATCTTGCTTTTGCGTCGAAAACGGGGTATATGTCATGAGGCAAAAATGATTCTCCCGGTGTCATTTACCGACCATATATGTTTGTCCAGTTTATGATGATACACCCTGTATATTCTCGACTTGCACGCGGTACTTAGGTGTTTATTTTTCCAAATGAGGTACTCAAGATGTTCTGACAATGCTTCAGCTTTGTTAACCTGTTTTCTCACTCAGTCTTCTAGGAACCCAGCGCTTGTAATGTATTCGAAGGATATGATTTGTTCAATGATGTTGTATTTTATGGCTAGTTTGCATCGCAGGGGTTCCTTTGCTTTCGTCATGCACTTGGTCTTTTTGGTGGAAATTAGCATGTTGAGTTCCAATGCCTTTCTGTCAAAGGCTTTGTACACATGAGAGCGTTAAGGTGCGATTCCACCGGAGTGCTGCACTGTGCGGCACTGTTGCGCACATTGTGCTGCACAAAAGTTCATTGCAGTGGACTAGCCCACATGAAAAAGTAACGCACAGCTATTCCGGTGGAAACGGATGCTAAATGTGTTAACAGCTTGTTCGTTCTGGAGTGCTACACAAAATGTTCGTGAACAATTGTGCCGCACACGGTTTTGGTGGAATCGTACCTTTAGACGCCGCGTTGAGCGCGCGTGAATGTGTATGCTCCAATGCCCAGACTAGTAACTCGAAGCGCGCTGCAAACGCGACGGTAGAAGTGAAAACTACAAACGCGCGCTCAACGCGGCGTCTAACGCCCTCATGTATACTAAGCTTATAGTACTCTTTGGAGGTCGTCTTCCGATTCTGCAATGAGTACCACATCTTCGGCTAAGCATAATATACTTATTTTGTGTTCTCCCATTCGATATCACAATCCAGTCTTTTTCACGGCTTTTATTATTTCGTCCATTATCGGGTTGAATTGGAGAGGGCTGAGACTGTCACCTTGGCGTTGTTCGTAGACGCTGTGTCAGAGTGAAGTTAATTCGTATTTGTGTTGTTGTGTCAGTGTTTAGGTCCTTAATGATTTCTATGTACTGCTCAGGTATGATTCTGTTCCGCAAGATCATAGTCACATCTCTTATTCGGACTCAGTCAGAGGCCTTGGTTAGATCCACAAAGCAGGGATATGCAGGGATTTTTCAGTAAGTTTTTTGATTATGAACAACAGTGGACCGGTTTCTTCGGAATCCCTGCTGTTCGTCTCTCATTGTTAGCATTGACGTTATTTTGTCTGATAAGATCTTGGGGAGAAGTTTCAACGAGGTACGCGATAGTGTTATTCCGCAGTAGTTTTCTGGGTCTGACTTATCTCCTTGTTTATATATAGGTATTGTTATGCTGTTTTCCCAGTCTCTTGGTATTTTTCAGTATTTCAGTATTATATTAAAGAGTCATCAATTAATTAAAGTGAACAAAAAAGGGTAAATACATCCAATTGATGACAATTATTCGCCAGGATTGAAACAATGGCTAATGAGAACTCACACGAAAGAGAAAACAGATACTCTTCGGACGGCAACTACGGAACAAAGTATAACATTGGACTTATAAACAGGGTGAAAGAATTTTGGAGAAGACTTTGCAGGCCAACAAGGGTTATCCTAGAGAATATGCTCACCATTACTAAAGCTAACATCAAGCTCACCAACATGAAATCAAGAAGAATCTTCCTCCTCAAGTGCAAGGATCGAAACCTAACACCAAAGTTCCTAAAACAACGCAATGACCATATAGAAATGGAAAATGAGTACATAAAGTCAAAGTATAAACATATCCATCACAAATATCTGAAACAGGTACTCAAATTGATAATCACTGACACAACCAAGTCCATCAATACACTACAGAGAACACTGTAAAGACAAACATATATACTCAGGGCGTTGATATCGTTCGAGGAGTTCACTGGTTTTGAGAGAATCCAGACATCTTCTGTAGAAAATAATATAAAGGAAAATACAGCTCGACACAATAAATTTGAAAAAGGGCACTGCCCGAAACGTAATATTTGTGAACGATTTTATATTGATTGTTTTTGTAAACCCTTCAAAATCAAATAAAAGTATACAAAGTAAACAAAAAAAGGTAAATACATCCAATTGATGACAATTATTCGCCAGGATTGAAACAATGGCTAATGAGAACTCACACGAAAGAGAAAACAGATCCTCTTCGGACGGCAAGTACGGAACAAAGTATAACATTGGACATATAAACAGGGTGAAAGAATTTTGGAGAAGACTTTGCAGGCCAACAAGGGTTATCCTAGAGAATATGCTCACCATTACTAAAGCTGACATCAAGCTCACGAATATGAAATCAAGAAGAATCTTCCTCCTCAAGTGCAAGGATCGAGACCTAACACCAAAGTTCCTAAAACAACGCAATGATCATATAGAAATGGAAAGTGAGTACATAAAGTCAAAGTATAAACATATCCATCACAAATATCTGAAACAGGTACTTAAATTGATAATCACTGACACAACCAAGTCCATCAATACACTACAGAGAACACTGTCAAGACAAACATATATACTCAGGGCGTTGATATCGTTCGAGGAGTTCACTGGTTTTGAGAGAATGCAGACATCTTTTGTAGAAAATGTTATAAGGGAAAATACAGCTCGACACAATAAATTTGAAAAAGGGCACTGCCCGAAACGTAATATATGTGAACGATTTTATATTGATTGTTTTTGTAAACCCTTCAAAATCAAATAAAAGTATACAAAGTAAACAAAAAAGGGTAAATACATCCAATTGATGACAATTATTCGCCAGGATTGAAACAATGGCTAATGAGAACTCACACGAAAGAGAAAACAGATCCTCTTCGGACGGCAACTACGAAACAAAGTATAACATTGGACATATAAACAGGGTGAAAGAATTTTGGAGAAGACTTTGCAAGGGCACTGCCCGAAACGTAATACATGTGAACGATTTTATATTGATTGTTTTTGTAAACCCTTCAAAATCAAATAAAAGTATACAAAATATTAAAGAGTTTTGTATACTCCTCTATAACGGCTGAACCTCCGGATTTAATTAGATCATTCAGGATCTTATCCTGGTTGGGAGTTTTTCTGTTTTTGAGCTTTCCTATTGCTTCTGATACCTGTTCTTGTGTGATTTTTATGTTATCTTGAGGCTCGATTTGTTCGTCGAGTTGATTTTCATTTTCTCCGTACAAATCTCTGAAATTTTTTGCCTAAGTTTCTTTCGAAATTGTTCTCAGCTGTATTGTTTCGTTCGTAACGTGTTTCATGTCCCTTAACAATCTCCAATTACGTTTTTGTGCTCCATACATACCCGCCTGCATGTCACTGCTGAACCTCTGCCAATATTCTCCTTTAATTGCGTGGACCGTATTGCTCACCTGGTTCCACATTTCTACATATTTTCTCCGATTTACCGATGTTGGGAATTCTTTTTGCAGTAAATATATCTATTTTTTTTTCTCCTTCGTGAGCATCTTGACTTTTGTCGTAGACCAGGGTATAAACCCTGGCCTGTTATCCTGTACTACTTTGCGTATTCCCAAGGTTTCTTCGGCACCTTTGCATATAATTTGCCTCAGTTTTTTCCATGCGGTGTCAGGAGTGTCGTTTTGTACTATCATGTTATATTCTATATGCTGTTTGCATCTCAATGAATAGATTTGTTAAGTGCTGTCCTGGCTGAGTTGAACTTTTCTGTTTTAACTGTTGGCTTCCGCCGTTTTGCGTCATCTGTAATTTTCCAAGCACCAATCTGCGGTTTGTCCTGATGTTGGCCGAGGAGAGGACTCTAATGCCATTTTTTTGTTGAGTGATGACGTAGTCAATTATGGATTTGTTGCTCCTGTTGTCGTAGAAGGTGTATTTGTGTTGTACTTTATGGGAAAAGTAGGTGTTGTTTATGCGCAGTTCATTCTGTGCACGGAATTCAGTCAACATTTCACTATTCTATTTTTTATCCCCTCCAATATCCAGCGAGCACAGAAACATCTCAGAGATGTTAAAAGTAAGAGATTTCGAAACATTGAACATCCACTGCGATGTTCTGTTCATTTATGAATAGAACTTCTATAGAACAGCCAATGTCCGCCGCAGGCGACTATTATGAGGATATGCCTGGGATGTCACTTCAGAGAAGTTTTTTTGATAGCCTTTTCATGGACACAATAAAACATTTCCAGAGCGTTTTGCGCGCACGAAATCGCTGTTTGTAAGACATTTCATGAATTTTTTTTGTGAAGCCTTTTTATATTCATTTGAATGTTTGTATGAAGATGCCATATTCTGTTTTAAATGAACTACTGAGTTTTGAAATGAAATACAGAATAGTATATAAGAATGAAAATATTTTAATGATACTTCAACAGGTACAAAACATAAATCACATTCAACATAAAAAACTCAATAACAAAAATCAAATTGATTAATATTATACTTACATGAAGAGAGAATGAACAAAATAAAAAGAATATATCACATTCAATATAAAGAACATAAATACAAAGAACAAACTGATTAATATTATACGTACAGAAAAGGAAAATAAATAAAACAAAAAAAAAATATCCCATTCAACATGCAAAAAAAATTAAATGAAATAGAAAACAAACTGATCATAATATAATATTACACATGTTACAGAAAGAGAAAATAAAAAAAAATATATACATTGCACAAAAAAATTTACGCACATTCTGAAAATCTCAATTTTAATGAAAGTTAACTCTACATTGACTTTATAACTTATTTTTTATGTTTTCTCGGGAAGGTTTTGAACGAAACGAGACACATTAAATGGAAGAAAAATTCAGGATTTCACCGAATCTTATGTGAAAGAAGAGAAATTAACAATTTTCAAAATACTGAAATGCTGATAAGTGATTTAATACTTGGTATTTCCACCCCTTGCGTTAATAACAGCTCGGCAACGACGATTCATACTCAAAATGAGTGATCTTAAAATGTTCTGATCTAATCCTTCCCAGATTTCTCCGAGTTGGATTCCTAAGTCATTAAGAGTAGCTGGATGATTTTCTGAACTTCTCAGCCTTCTATTGAGGTTGTCCCAAACCTGCTCAATCGGATTGAGATCTGGACTTCTTACTGGCCATTCCATTCGAGAGACTTCAACCTCTTCAAGGTACTCCTGAACGATGCGCGCACGATGGGGTCTGGCATTATCATCCATAAAAATGAAATTTTCACCAATGTATGGGGCAAATGGCACTACATGCTCTTAAAGAATGTTCCTCATATACTTATCAGCATTCATAGCTCCATTATCAACGACCACAAAGATATTCCAACCCATACCATAATCGATCCTTCCCCGAAACCAGTAGTATTCAGAAAATTGCACTGAGCATATCTTTAATGTGGACGTCTGTATACAAGGGAACGTCGATCACAATGGTAGAGGCTGAATCTAGACTCATCTGTGAAGAGAACTCTTTCCCAATCGGCCTCTTCGAAATGGATATGCTCTCTCGCAAAATTCAAACGCGCCCTTCGATGGGCTGGGGTAAGAGCTGGTCCTCTTGCCGTGACACGAGGCCTTATCATCATATTCTCTGAGGCGATTTCTTATTGTCTGAGTGCTAATTTGCACCTCATGAGTTTGCTCAAGCTGAATTTGAAGGAGGCGAGCGGTTGCAAACCGTTGTCTCAACGAAGAAACTCTCAGGTAACGTTCTTGAATGGCAGTTGTTACCCGTGGTCTACCCTGTCCTGGTCTTCGGACATTCATACCTGTCTCCCTGAATCGCTGCAACATCCTGGACACACTTGTATGGGAAACTCCAAACCTTTCTGCAATTCTTGTGTATGTCCATCTTTCTCGCAAAACTACCGCTTGGGCACATTCCTCTTGGGTCAAATTGCGTGTTTCGCGTTGCATAGCGATCGACTGTAGAAAATCAATCGAAAGAAAAACTATTGAACAACTGATTTTAGAATGGATCCAATACATTCAAAATCTGATAATATCATCTTTTTTTATTCCTGTTGGGAAAAAACATCTGTATTGAAGAAAACCGTTGCATGCATAATTCTGATAAAAATATTTATCATTGAGAACACCTTCAGTTGTAGAATAAATTTGAGATTTCCATCATGTGCGTTAATTTTTTTGCGCAGTGTATAAGAGTTTATTTTCCCTTTCTTTTATCGTGTTACCTTCTCATAATATATGCCTAAACCATTCTTTGGCATAGAATTCGAATTCTTCCCTAGTGATTTGGGATTTTCTATGGACCACATCTACAAAATAAAGACAACTCAAACAATTCTTCACAAAATATATGATTGGTAAGATGATGTTTTTCAATTAAAATAACAAAGAAAATTGCTGCATGAAAAGATCTGGAAGATTTGAGTTGTATATAGCTCCTGAACAGGTTGATTAACAAAACATGATTTTATTAATTTGTACTGATATTCTAAGACGAAACCATATAAAGGAGTTTTTGAAAATAAAAACTTTTCTGTGACAGTTTGAATTATTTTATGATGAGATGATGAGAAAAATATTTTGGGAATTATCAACGACATCGAAATATGTTGAAATCCTCGATGATATGGCTTGAAATTTCATAAAGTTATTTCTTGAATAATTATAATAACCTTGAATATTATTCGATTATTCCAACCAAATTACAATGATCTATAATAGTCCCAAATACTCACAAAAATAAGATTAACCACGCCGCGTGGATTCTCTTGAGGTTATAGGTATATTTCTGAAAATTATACTATAGATTTAATTCATGTATTACTTACTTATAATTATATTCGGTCACAATGAAGAGATCCATCCTAAATTCACAACTGAAACCAACAAAGAAGTAGTTAATATTAAACTAATCACCAATCAACTTTCAACTCCGAACAGTTCTGAGCCCAAACTTCGAAGAAAATGAAAATTGCGATGATGTGAAATAGGTGAATTGTATATTGTTTATCTGGAATAAACCTCTCAAAGCAAAGTATGCGATGTCTAGAGATTATTTCTACACATCAACATCACTTTCAACTCTGCAGTACCTCTCAGTAGGTAGACGACAGATGGCACAGAAGAGAACAAATAAAGAATTCCAATAGCCTTCGACGACCTGTTTGGGAAGAGAATATTACGTTGCAAAAAAACATCCTCATGCGAACTTTTTCGGAACATTTCAAAACATCCCAGGGATGTTTGTGCTCGCTGGGATACCTCATTTCCTTTGAGTGCATTCAGGTCTCCCAGTATTATTAATTTTTCGTTCTATTCATCCAACTCTGATTTTAGGGTTTCCTAGAATTCAACTGACATTTTTTCGGCCTTACTTATGTCAGGGGCATACACTGATATTATATGTAGAGATTGGTCAAACATCATCTTCACTCTCAGTATTCGATCACTGACCTATTCAATGCTTTCTATGTTTTGCTCATATTTTTCATTCATTAGTATGCCAACACCAGATGTTGCTCTCTGGTCTTCAGCCACTCCTGAGTATACAAGGATGTAGTTATTCAGCTTTGTTGTTCCTCTCCCCTTTTCTTGGTTTCAGATAGAGCTCATAAATATATCTATTCTGTGCTCATTCATCGGGAATTATCTCATGGTCTTTCGATTAGAGCGTTTTTATGTTCCAGCATGCTATTCTGTTAGTGTTATTTCTGTTTCGTGCTTGGGTCGTGATCCGTGCAATCCGTTCTGATTCCGAGACTATATTACCGGTGCTTTGAGACTATTTTTTTTTTACCTTAGGCATGGAGTTAGCCTTACCTAAGAACCTTCCTCTTTTACCCGGGCTTGGGACCGACAGTGATAGTTGTGAGCTACTCGATCCACCTACAACTACCTAAGGCGGAGTTAAACCATAGACCTATAAAATACATGGACGCGCCTTTCCAGTGAGTTTCAATAGCCATGAGTGCGGCCAACATGAGATGGAGCTAGTATGGACAAGAAAACGTTCCTTAGAACGCCTTAGTGCTAAGCGCATAAGATTTATTTCGAGTTTTTTTTATATAGGAAAAATTAGAAATGGAATTTGCTTAGAAATATTTCGATATTTGATTATAAATATAATTATTTTAATTTAGGTATTAATTTCCGAGATATATTCGTATATTGGCGTCCTTTAGAGATAAAAACAAGTACCTATAATCGAATATAAAAAATTGAACGAATATTAGTATCATTTAGATTGCGTTCAATGATCCAATTAGAACTAAAGAGCATAATTTTTGCTTTCGGCAACTATTCCTCGGAAAATACAACAGATAAGTTCATGAAAAGTTTGTGAATAAATTGATTTGAAAAAAAAACAATTGAGCACATTCTTAGCCAACACAATATTCTGATTTCTTGTTGGTTCAATATCTGAAAAAATATTTCATTGATCAATATTGATCAAAAGGTTGAAAAATAGACATTACAATCAGCATACTGATTTTCTCTTCTAATCTCAAGTGCTTCTTGAGTATTATTTTAACCAGATGAGAAAAGAATTGACATACATTTATTGATTTGAAATGAATAATTCAACTATGATATAATAAATCGATTAATACATTCGAAGTTACTATACCTGTGAAATTTCACTTTATCTGTCTTTTCAACTCATTTCGTACTATTAATTATAATAAATAATAAATTATAAATAAATAATAAATTTATTCAACAAGTACATGTATAAATACTCATGAATAACCCTCCCATCAACATTATTACATGGGATGTCAGTATTGAATATTGTATATGAAACAACAGACACATATATAACAAACAATTCATCTCGTCAATAAGTTAATAAATAACAAATGTACACAATTACACCTGTAAAAGACCATCCATCCAGAATTCCTCGATTGAATAATATGCTTTCTTCATTAAAACCTTTGTTAATTCTTTCTTCAATTTCAACCTTGTCATCATTTTAAAAATTTCCGGTAATCTATTATATATCAGAATTGCTTCGTGGTTAATGCTCAGCTGGGCTGCCGATACTCTATGGTAAGGTACAATCAGTTTCCCTGCGTTTCTAGTGGTGTAATGGTGATAATGATCATTTTTTTTTAAATTATCTATATTATCATGTATATAAAGAATACAATTTAATATGTACAGGTAACTAAGTGTGAGTATATTTTCATTCTGGAAGTGGCTTCTGCAGCTCTCTGTCATTTTGAGATCGCATAAAATCCGTATGGCATGTTTCTGTTTAATGAAAATTTTTTTACTCTCAGGCCTTCCTCCCCAAAAAAGAACCCCATAACTGAGCAGACTATGGAAGTAGCCAAAGTAAGCATGCCTGGCTGCCATCTTACCTGCAAGTTGCTTCGATCTTCTCACTGCATAAATTGCAGCAGACAATTTTTTTGTCATGTATTCAATATGTTCTCCGAACTTGATATTTGGATCCAGATGTATGCCCAAAAATTTCAGATTTGAATCTGCTGTTGGGCGAGTTTCAAATGTCAGATATTGTGTCTTATCCTTATTCATTTTCATGTTGTTTGTTTGAAACCATGCTTCTGCTTGTTTCAGAGTATTCTGCGATCTCTCCTCTAGTTTTTCTCCATTTTTATCCTTGTTAAGGAAAGAGGCGTCATCAACATACAGTGAGATGAGGTCCGCCTGCAAATTCGATGGCAAATCATTAATATATAGTAGGAACAATAAGGGGCCCAAAATAGATCCCTGAGGTACTCCAAATTTTACCCTCCTCCAAACAGAATTATGTCCATCCATAGAAACTCTCTGCAGCCTTGCTTCCAGATAATTCTCTATTAGTTTCAGCGCAACTCCCCTGATCCCATAGTATTCAAGTTTGTCAACAAGAACTTTGTGGTTGATGGTATCAAAAGCTTTGCTTAAATCACATGTCACGAGCTGACTTGTTATTTTATTATCAAAACCCTCCGCCACTTCAAGCAGAAGAGATGACAAGGCAGAGTTTGTGGATTTATTTTTTTGATAACCATGTTGATTTTTGCATATTACCTCATGTTTTTCAAGGAACTCTGTAAGTCTATTCTTAATCAATGTTTCGAATATTTTGGAAAGAGCCGGAAGTATGGAAACAGGCCTATAGTTTTCCGGTTTGTTTTTTTTTCCACCTTTGAACACAGGTATTATCTTTGATAACTTCAACTGTTCTGGGAAATATCCCTCGTTGAGACATCTAGTGAACACCACACTAAGTGGCTCCGCAATACTAGTCATGATAGTTTTCAGAAGGTTTGAGGACATACCATAGACATCTTTGGAATCCTTGGATTTCATCTTCTTGGAGATTTCCATGATTTCTTCCTTGGTTACCTCCCTCATGAAAATTGTATCATCTACCTTTTTCTTTGCGTTTTTTTGAAGTCTTAATGGACATGTTGTTTTACGTTGATCACCTCCAACAACCGCAGCTCCGACCTGAGTGAATGTAGGATTTAAAAGATATTTAATATGGATGTGAGTGACTAGGATTGGTTGTATATAAATCAAACACTGATAAGTATCAACTCTGTTTAATACCTACTCTGAATAACAACTCTGAACTATTTTCATATAAGATGCGATCTCAACGCTTGTCAATGATCGACTGACTATATCATAGACGGCATAGCGTTCCTCCACTACTGAACTCTCAAGTATTGCGCAGACGCTCTATGTATCGACAAAGCTTATTCTTTTTACACTCCCTCCCTTTGTCGAATACATCCACTCTAATACAATACATTTTAAATAATTAAACATTAATAAATTAAACTCTTTGGGACCGGGACTTGTTGATTTTGAGTGTCCTCGGAATTTTAGTCCCTAGTGTTGCATACTATTGGCCTGTGAACATACATGTAGAAAATTAATTACTCTGAAATACATATGTACATGTTTACTTATGTTAAACTTATATATTAGTGATTTTGTCTCTCAAGTACTGATGTTTACTTTGCGGCAAAGGTTTGGTCATTATGTCCGCTAAATTTTCATGACTAGGTATCCAGCACACCCTAACCTTCTTTTCCTCTACGCATTGTTTCACAAAATCTCCATGTGTAATTGCCATGGTTTTTCTGTTTCCAGTTTTCTCTCTGAATACTAACTCATTTTTAATTTCCTCTACACTCAAGTCGAAGGTTTTAAGTTTGTGGCTGCCATCTTTCTCGGTACAATCTTTAGCTGATTTATTATCACACCACAACGTAATTGGGTAAAACGTCTGGCCAATTATGTATCTAATGGATTTATCGAGTGATATCAGCTCTTGGCAAGCGTCACTCATTGCTAGGTACTCTGCTTGACATGTAGAAGTCGTCACAGTAGACTGTTTGTGACTCCTCCAAGTTATTACATCTCCGAATAATTTGATTACATAACCTCCGGTGGATTTCGAGTCCTCACAATCTCTGAAGCTAGCATCGGAGAGAGCTTCCAAGTTCTCTGAATTGGATAGGAACTTAATACCTATATTAGTTGTGCCTCTTAAGTATCTAAGAACTCTTTTTACTTCTATCCAGTCATCTTCAGTCGGGTTTACCTGTTTTCTCGCTAGATAGTTTATTGCAAAAGAAATATCTGGTCGAGTTGCATTGGCCAAATACATTAAACTACCTATTGCTTCTCTGAATGGTACTCTTTTGAATTCCTTTTGTTCCTCTGAATTTTCTAAGCTGCATTTAAGGCTTTTGTTCCTTTGATCAACCTGACGGGTTACCATAGGAGTGCTCTGTGGTTTTGACTCATGCATGTTGAATCTTTCTAAGACTCTCTCTGTATATGCAGTTTGATGCAACGTAATACTTCTTCTTTCTCTATCCCTCTGAATTGTGATACCCAGAAATTGTCTGGGCTCCCCTAAATCTTTCATTTGAAACACATTACCAAAGTGCAATTTTATTTGATTAAGTTTCTCTGGGTCATTGCTTGCAAGTAACATGTCGTCTACATATAGTATCACTATAGCCAGTTTTCCGTTAAGTCTCCAGGTGAAGAGACAAGGGTCATGAAGATCATTTTCCAAACCAAGCTTTCGAGCTTCCTCTGAAAATCTTTTATTCCACAACTTGGGACTTACTCTGAGACCATAAAGAGACTTTTTCAATTTACAAACCTTTTCAAGTTTAGTGTTCTCTTTAAAGTTCAAACCCTCTGGGATTTCCATGAAGACCTCTTCTTCAAGTTCTCCATTCAGGAACGCCGTTTTGACGTCCATTTGACATGCATCTAAGTTCTCCTTATTGATTATGGAGAGAACAGCTCGAATCAAGGACAACCTTGACACCGGAGCATATGTTTCTTTAAGCCCATAAACATTTTTATCTTTAAACCCTCGTGAGACAAGTCGTGCCTTATACTTAATTGACCCATTGTTTTCAACTTTCCTCTTAAACACCCATTTGGAGTCAATAATGTTTGGTCTCTTGCCATCGATATCTACTTTAGGTCGATCTACGATGACCCAGACCTCATTCTCTTTCATAGAATCCAGCTCTTCTCTAATAGCTTGATTCCATAACTCTTTGTTCTCTGAATTTATTGCTTCTTCAAATGTGATTGGATCATTTTGAATTGAAGCTAATAATATATGCTCCAATTCATCTTTATTTACCTCATCCACATCTTCAACTCTAGTGTAACGAGCAAAGCTTATATCTTCAATTCTCTTAGCTTTACTTCTTGTGAATGGACCCTCAGTTTTGTTTGGTGGTAACTCTGAATTTCTTTCTTTATTTAGTTCTTCTGCGCTTTTCTCTGAATTTATTTTCTTTGGTCTACCTCTTTTTCTAGGCTTAGATGTATTCGCCTCTGCTTGATTTATTTCTGTTGGTTCGCTCACAACAGTGAATTCAGTTGTTTTATCTGATGTACTCTCAACACTTAACTCTTTACTCTGATTCTTCAAATAAGCATCTTTGTACACTAATCTCTCTATAAACCTCACATGTCTCGATTCTATGAACTTTCTCGTGCTAGGATGCCATAAAATGTATCCTGTGGGTGTATGCCCTACCAATATGGTTTTTATCGAAACATTGCTGAACTTTGTTTCGACGAATGGTAACTTAACATAAGCAACACATCCAAACCTTCTAATATGCTCTAAATGACAGTTTGCTCTAGGTGAAAATTTGATTAACGGTACTTCATACCCAATTGACTTGTGTGGAGTTCTGTTATAAGTGTGAACAGCTGTTTCAGCGGCTAGTTCCCACATGCTTTGTGGTAAGCCCGAATCACACATAAAAGCTCTAATTGTTCTCTGAATAGATTTGTTAAATCTCTCGGCTGTTCCGTTCAGCTCAGGAGTATATGGTGGACCACTGTCTGACTCTATTTTTTCTCTTTTCATTATTTCAGCAAAATTTCCACCGGTGAACTCAGTACCTCTGTCTGATCTAACATAGCAGATTTTTGCATCTGCACCTAGTAGGTTACGTGCAGAAATCAGAAATTTATCAAACGCTTGACCGGATTCATCTTTAGATTTTAGACAATATATGTTAGCATATCTGGAATAATCATCTACAAATACGATTATGTACCTCTTATGACCAGGCCATGAATTGGGTTTAATTGGACCCATAACATCTGAATGAATTAATTGAAGAGGCCTGTCGGCTCTACTTCTGATTTGTTTGAATGGAAGTTTTTCCATTTTTGCTAATATGCACACTGCACACTCTCTAATTGAATCGTCAAACTTCACGTTTTCTAATCTCTTATCTCTCTTTTGTATCATTTTTAAGTAATTTAAAGAAGCATGCCCTAGCCTCTGATGCCATAGCATAGCTTCACTCTGAATATTAGTAGACACCATATTTTCTAGTGGATTTTTATCTATTGTGTCCTTTAGACTTTCTAAGCTCTTTAAATCGTCTATTTTAACTATTTTGTACTCTGAATTGGAATTCTCTGAATTATCTGATACAATGGGTTTGTCCAGACTGGATTTCTCTGAATTGGAATTCTCTGAATTGTCTGATACAATGGGTTTGTCCAGACTCTCCCTCCCAATCGCAGAACCTATATCTACCGCAACGTTTTCAATAGACTCTGAATTAGTTTCCTCTGAAATCTCTATATTGTTGGTTTGCGATTGACCGGAAAACTCATTGTCAACTGCCAAGCAAGCAGTGCAACTATAATTTTCAGACTCAGTTATTGTGTTATCATTAGTGTATTTAGATTTCAATATTTCAAACTTGACTACCCAATTTGGTTTCTCATAAACCCCTTCAAATATCGTCTTGCTATTGTCTTTATTATAAACTCTGAATATTTTGTCGTCTAAATATATGCAGAATCCTGCATCTACCAGTTTGCGTAATGATAACAAATTCTCTGAAATATCTTTTGCTGCTATAACATTAGTTAATTTGATATGAGTACTACTTAATTTATCATTTTTAAGCAAAAGATTACCTCTACCATCTATTACGATATCGGCAATTTCGTTTTTATTAGCGCTTTTGATAACGCCTTTCTCTGATTTTTTGAAATTGCTCAATATAAAACTCTTATTAACAATGTGGCTTGTAGCTCCTGAATCAGCTATAAACTCTATATGTTCTCTATAATTTGGGTCTTTATTACAAAGTGTCTTACCTTGTAACTCTGAATCCTCCTCATACCTCTCATTACTACCCTTGTAGTCAGCTCTTCTGGCTACCGAGTGATGTCTCATACCCCTATTGCTTCCTCTACCTCTGAAGTGACCTCTGGTGTTTCCTCTCGAATTACCTCTGGAGTTGGAAGTTGTATGGTTACCACCCCTGCCTCTGAATTTCCCAGAACCTCTGTCTCTCAGTTCTTGACCCTGGTTTGTTTTGAACCTTTTGACGGGGGGTTCATGGTTACTCGACTTGTATGGCCTCTTTGAGTTTCGGTAACAGTTCTCACTCGTATGGTCAGTGATGTCGTTACAACTGTAACAAAACCACTGGTTTGTGCCTCTGAATGGACACTGATCTTGCCAGTGCCCCTTTCTGTTACATCTGAAGCATTTGTTCTCCTTGAACTTGCCCTTCAGAACCCTTGCTCTTGAGGCTGCAACTTCATTCTCAGAGTAACTTCCTCGATTTGCATCGTTATCTTCTTGAATGCGATACATAGTTTTTCGTAGAGATTCCATGTCCATCTCTTTCCCAGTTGTTGAGATCACAGCTGAGTCTGTGCGTCGCACTTCTGGCATGGCTCCTATTATCGCTTGATAAAAAGTCGAGCGCATCTCTTGCTCTGTCAACTTTTGAGGATCGTCGCTCAGCTCATGCTCTCTTATAATTTGGTCGAACCTTTCACAGAATTTGTGAACACGTTCGTCCTTGTTCATCCTCAAATTATATAACCGAGTTCTGATTGAAGTCGGTGTTGAGCTGACTTCCCCCTTCCTGCTCTCTTTCAGCTTCTTGAGAATGTCTCTCGGCTCAGTTAGACCAAGAATTCTCTTGTGATATTCTTCGTCGAGATGGTTAATGATAATATCTTTAACCGAGTTCTTTCTGAGCCTCGTCTCAGACTCTGAAATTTCAGCTGGCCCTGGTTGACTTGGATCAATCAGATCAAGCAACCCCCAACTTATTAGCTCTGTATTCAAGCTGTCAATCCACACTTCAAAACTCGACTTGGATGTCAGTTTATATTGCCTCTGAATTTTTGGTGCAGAATTGCTGCAGCTTGGACTCTCTTGGGGTAATTGCGAAGCTACTCTCTGCGATTGCAGAGCTGCTCTGTGCTCTGAATTTTGCTTGCGAATCAGTTTTTCTCTTTCTGACTCAAGCATGTTTTGGTGAACTTTGCCTAGGATGTTGACCACCTCTTTCAGCAGTCCTGTTGTGGTCTTGTTGCTCTGAACGTCACTCCAATTTATTGATGCTGCAAGAGTGTTTACATTTCGAATTGTCGCTTGCAGCTCTTCCATGTTTGTTACGTTCTCAGTAACACTCATGACCTCTGAATTCCCTATATTTGTGGTTGTTGCTGTGAATTAAACATCTTAATTATTACCTGGATTTGCCTCTTTAAATATTCAGATCTGAACTCTCTCTACTCTCTTACTCTACAAACAAAGGTTCTGATCTAAGTAAGATCCAACCTTTGTACCTCTAAGATTCTAACAGCACTCTGAATTTCAGTCAAATTTAGATGGTCAATAATAGTAAAACTCTTACTTCGTTCTGAACAGTTAGTCTCATAACTATCTCCTCCACGCCTTACTCTCATGTACTCTTCATATGAATATTCACTCTGATTTGCCATCTATTCCGGGATTATGAAACAAATTCAATTAGTTTTTGTTGTTGTAGTTAAATATTTCATTTTTCAATTATTTGTTTATACTGATACTCTGAACATCTAAACTCATATCTCTCTATAACCTCTTCGTATACCTTACGGTACCAGGTAATCTCTGAATGTGAACTAACTGAATGTTGTTTCTTGCTTCTGAACCAAATGAACCGAACCACAAGTTAATTTAGTTCGAAACGAGAACTCAGGTTCTCTCACAGAGCATTCCATATATGTACACCACTCGCCGAAGTTCAACCTCGAGAATTACCACGAAAGCTGGTCGGTTTTGGGTTGCGCAAGTACATGCATGGGTCCCAAATGAGGTACTACTAATTTCTCTAGTCAATGAACAACTTACACTGGACACAAGTTTCAGTTGTCCATTGACCCCAGAATGTACAGAATTTGCTCAAATTTATTGATATTTTCATTTATTCAAATTTTATTAATGCAGTGAGCAGAAAAGCCTGCGTGAGCCAGTAATCCGGTATCTGATTGCAAGGCAAACCAAAACGGGACACCAAACTCAAGCAGACAGTTTCAACCTTCATGCATCAAATTTGAGAAACATTGAGCTAATTCTGAATTTGACTAAATTTCTCTCAACTTTATACTCTGCTAATTTCATTATATTGAAAAAAATTAGTGTGGGATCATAACCGATTCATAATCAGTTAGAATCACTGTAATCAATTCTATACAAAGATTGATAACACTCTGAATTAAATTTTTGTTATAACTCTAATCAATTCAATAAAAAATTGATTGCACTCTGAATTAAATTTTTATTATAACTATAGTCAATTCAGTAAAAATTGACTACACTCTGAATTAAATTTTTATTATAACTATAATCAATTCAATAAAAATTGATCACACTCTGAATTAAATTTTTATTATATAACTATAATCAATTCAGTAAAAATTGACTACACTCTGAATTAAATTTTTATTATAACTATAATCAATTCAATAAAAATTGATTACACTCTGAATTAAATTTTTATTATTACATCAATTCAATAAAAATTGATTACACTCTGAATTAAATTTTTATTTCAACTCAGATCAATTCAATAAAAATTGATTGCACTCTGAATTAAATTTTTATTATAACTTAACAGTTATCCTCCGAAACTTCTTCAATATAAGTTGAGAGAAAATTAACTTCTTAATCAACCACAACTCTTACACTATGTGATATAACCTCTTTGTTATATTTATAAATTTGTAACTAATAACATCTTAATTTCAATTCATGGATTAAGTGGGTACTTCGTTTTATTTGAGAATCCCCTTTTGAATCGAATGTATATTATTTGGATTCATTTGGGAGTCATTTGAAGATGATATTAAGTAATTTTCAACTTTATATAACTTCTACATCTGAATTAATCGTTCACAACATTTGTGTTGTTCTGTAACATGTTTAACAAGTCACTTCTCTCTGTGGTTTAAGGTTAAGCCCATTTTATGCGTTATACAGGTTAAGCCTGTTTTATACCTTATACTCCACATTCCAACCAAAATATTCATGAAGACCCGTTAAACTCCCTTGGGTTGCTTCAAGTATTTTCGAAAATGAGTCGATCGATAGGCAGGTAGAGACCCTTTTGTCCCCTTGAAACTAATGCAAGCACAAGGTGCCCGTGACGTCACAAAGGTTCGGCAGGTACCTGCTCTCGACCGATTTCACCAAATTTCATGCTTTCGACTCATCGAAAAAGAACTCTTTTCCTAATATTCTTGTTGATTTAGGTAGATATTTTTATTCAAAACTCAAATGTATTTATAGTTATTCAATCATCACTTACTCTGAATTTTTTTTTTTGAATGCACGAAGAAGAATGGAGTCCTCTCTGAAATACTTCGATCACTCCACTCACTCACGGCTGCTTGCACAATCCTCGAAACTAAAACTCTTCACTCGAATTACTCTTTTCAAATAAACTCTTAACTCAGAAATACAACTCTTTGAACTCTAGTCTAGTCACTCAGTGGTCCGTTGATCGAAACCACACTCTGCTACCATGTAGGATTTAAAAGATATTTAATATGGATGTGAGTGACTAGGATTGGTTGTATATAAATCAAACACTGATAAGTATCAACTCTGTTTAATACCTACTCTGAATAACAACTCTGAACTATTTTCATATAAGATGCGATCTCAACGCTTGTCAATGATCGACTGACTATATCATAGACGGCATAGCGTTCCTCCACTACTGAACTCTCAAGTATTGCGCAGACGCTCTATGTATCGACAAAGCTTATTCTTTTTACAGTGAAATAGTCATTGAGAATGTCAGGTGTGATTTCTTCAGAAGATACTATATTTTTCTTTTTGGTAGTTGCATTCTTTATTATATTCCACACTGCCCTATTTTTGTCGCTGGCCCCCTCAACTAATTTTATATTTCTTTGTTTCTTCTGTTCAATAATTTTCTCCCTATATAACCTCCTGCATGTATTGTACGCTTTTCTACTGGATTCATCCAATAGACCAATCTCTCCAGTTGATTTTTCATTTCTCTGATTTCTTTGTTATTTCTATTATCAGTTTTTTTCTCGTTATTTCTCACTTTTGCCCATTTCTCTGGACAACTTGATTCAAAGAGATTCAAGAATTTAGTCCAGAATTTAGTGAAAATCTCTTCCGCTGTTTCATTGGTCATTATGAAACTCCACGATTCCTTCTCCAAAGACTTCATAAAGCGACTTAAGTTCTTTGGTTTCATTTTTCGAATAAGCTTTCTTGCACTCATTCCCGGTTCATCATGTTTCCACTCGCTCTTCAATATTTGCCCCCTATGGTCCGATATATGAGGTTCCAGACTATAGGCTGTGAAACCCTCTGTTATGTTAGAATATACAGGGTGATTCCGGAGGAGACCGTCAGATTTTAGGTGAAGTATACACTAGTTAAGGCAGTTTCGAAACAATGATTGGTTTATGGTTGGGGGCCTTCATTGAGAGTATACAGGGTGATTTGTCCGATTCGACCGATTTTTCTTTTATTCATAACTTTGGTATGGCTTGATCAATCATGATGAAATTTTCAGTGTAGAACAATATGATTATCTTCTTTCAATAATTCCAACACTTGTTCAAAAATACAGGGTGGGAATTATGATAAGTTCAGATTAAGTTTGCAGGTTGAAAAAACACCCTGTACATTCCGTTTTCAGAAATTTTCTACTTGCTTCAGATTCTACCATAAGTTTACATTACTGGAGCGTTTTCATTTTATTTGGCACACGTCCATTTTTCCTAGAAAAATTTTTCAAAGATGAACAATATCGTTTTTTCGCTCCAAGGCATTGAGAATATTCTGAACTAGATGGTAAAGCTGTATCGTCCAATAATACAAAGCTCTCCCTGAGTCCTAAAATAAATTTTCCAAATTCGAAATTCATTTTTGATCGCTCATATTCAGGTGTATAAAATCATTTAATTCAAAAAATTTCTTTATACGTACGTCAAATTAGTACCGAATTAGGAATTTCGCAGAGCAAAGTGAGAAAGACTTTGAAGAAAGAACAATTCCACCCATACCACTACCAAAAGGTGCAAGATCTGCCCCAACGATTACAATTTTGTCGCTGGGTTATTAGTCACCAACGAACTATTTTTCGTATTCTGTTCAGCGACGAGGCTATGTTCACTAAGAATGGAATTTTTAATATCCACAATTCCCACGAATGGGCAAGAGACAACCCGCATTTGAAGAAGAGTCATAATACACAACACAGATTTTCTGCCAATATTTGGCTTGGAACAATAGACGGAACATTAGTTGGCCCTCACATTTTTGCGGAAAGATTAAATGGTGAAATTTGCCTAGATTTTTTGGAAAATATTTTATCAAATTTATTGGAAAATGTACATATCCGCTCTATGTACTCTCAGCATAACGGAGCACCACCTCACTTTGCATTGAATGTGAGAAATCACCTGGATGTAAATTATCCGAACAGATGGATTGGTCGTGGAGGCCCTATTGCTTGGCCACAAAGATCGCCTGATTTGAACCCTTTAGACTATTTTGTGTGGGGATATCTGAAAACAAGAGTTTATAAGGTTGAAATTAGAAGTAGAGAACACCTAGTTAAAAGGATTTCCGAGGAATGTAATATCTTGAAGCAAAATCAATCCCTCATTAGAAGGTCAATTGGAAATTTAATAAAAAGGTCTCGAATATGTATTCAAAAAAGGGGAAATCATTTCGAACATTCTATGTAAATTTTGTGTTATTCCTTAGTTTTGCCGTTCATGATGTGTTTCGAATGTTTATTCTGTATAAGTTGTAGATTTTTTGGTATAAGTAGGTAGGTATACAGATATTTTCTGGATTAAATGATTTTATACATCAGAATATGAGTGATTAAATATGAATTTCGAATTTGAAAGAACTACTTTAGAAATCAGGAAGAGCTTTGTATCATTGGACGACACCGGTTTACATTCTAGTTCAGAATATTCTCAATGCCTTGGAGCGAAATAACGATATTGTTCATCCTTGAAAAATTTTTCTAGGAAAACTGGATGTGTGCCAAAAAAATTAAAAACGCTCCAGTAATGTAAACTTATGATAGAATCTGAAGCATGTAGAAAATTTTTGAAAACGGAATGTACAGGGTGTTTTTTCAACCTGCAAACTTAATCTGAACTTATCATAATTCCCACCCTGTATTTTTGGGAAAGTGTTGGAATTATTGAAAGAAGACAATCATATTGTTCTACACTGAAAATTTCATCAAGATTGATCAAGCCACACCAAAGATATGAATAAAAGAAAAATCGGTCGAATCGGACAAATCACCCTGTAGACTCTCATTAAAGGCCCCCAACCATAAACCAAACATTGTTTCGAAACTGCCTTAACTAGTGTATACTTCACCTAAAATCTGACGGTCTCCTCCGGAATCACCCTGTATATTATCAACTAAAGTAGATGTGTCTGCAGTCACCCTGGAAGGTTGACTAAACACTGCATACATACCAAAGTCACCCATTATCTCCTGTAAATCTCTTGTATCCTGTGAGTTCTTCATCATATCGATGTTGAAGTCTCCAGCGATTAATATTTCCTCGTATCTGAATGAACCCACAACCTCCTCCAAACAGTCCCCAAGTTTACTAAAAAAGATTTCGACAGATCCCTTCGGTGGTCTGTAAACTCCTATGACTATTCTTCTCTGGTCCCTGATATGAACACCTGCCATCTCTATATGTTTCTCCTCTGAGAATTTTTCAATACATTCAATCTTGTCAGCTTTCAAGTTTTCTCTGTGCATTATAAGAACTCCTCCGTATCCATTGTTTCTTGTAAATTGAGCACCCATGTTAAATTCATGTATGGCCAGTCGCTCTATAGTTTCTTCTGTCATCCAGTGTTCGGTAATAACTGCTATCTTTATATCCTCATCATTAAGAAGTCTTTCAGTTACGTCAATCTTCTCTTTGATCGATCTCACATTAAGATTCAAAATATTAACTGTTTTGTTGGCGGAGTCTTCCTCCCGCTCGAAAAAACTTAAACCGTCTTACTGTAACTCCTTTCGGCCAAAAGTCAGGCTTACTTACTTCATCTAAGTGTTTGAAGTCTTTTCCAACTTTGAAGGATTTACTGAGACTCTCTTCTCTCGATATCTGCTCAACAATTACTTGATTTCCGGGAAATTTTTGGGCGAGAAATTCACTTATTCCCTCCTTGTCACATTTATTGTTTATTTTTCCAATATATAGCCAAGCTTTCTTTTCTACAGATCTGAAAGTATCTCCTGTGTTTGTGTTGGTACCGAATATTTGTAGGTTATTAGATGATTTATCCTTTGTTGATTCTGTGCTCTCTGTCACTGAGCTGGAGTAGTTCGAATTAAAGTTTGTAGGTTGTCGTCTTAGTTGTTCTATTGTATTTTTGCCAACTACAGAAATCTTTCTTTGGCAGTTTTGTTGTTCCTCCTCTTTACCATGTTGTGGAAGATTCCTTTCTTGTATTTCTTTGTATTGTCAGGTGTCGATCCAATCGATTTTTTCTTTGTGTTGTCATTTTTATATGGATTAGAGGTTATAATTTTTGAATTTTTCAGAAAGGATATATATTCCTTTTGTTCCTCAATTCTTTCTTCAAGGTGTTTAATGAGCGTATCCTTGAGGTCCTCCTCTTTCACAAGCTGTCTGATGCCCAATGTTGCTCTTCCACTGACTCCAGTGTCTGAACCGAGTTCCCCGTCTTCCAGAAACTCTCTTCTTCTCGGCATGATATTCAACTCTTCCATGACTTCTGTGGGTAGAATTACGCCCTCCGGCAACTTTCCATTAATAATCACTTTTTCTCAATTTTAACAATTGTTCACTTATAAGTACATGTTTACTTTCCGCCATTTTGAAAGGCTGTCTACGCACTCTACGAGGACACCATTATTACTTTCATAATAGAAAAAAGATACGACATTCAAAGTTGATTTAAAATTGATGAGAAAATTCTGAAAATTTCGATAAATACAAAGTGAAAACGAATGTTTTGCCAATACTAGCTCTATCTTATTTCGGCCGCACCCCCTCTCTCTCTACGCCGTGTCCATGTGTTTAATATGTCTATGAGTTAAACTGACTATATCACAACTATTTTTTTCCACTTGTATTTATTTCACTTGTCTGTAAACTGTAATGTACTCTTCTGCACCTTTGTTTGGCTTATATATGCGGCGGAAACATTCTCTCGGCATCCCGTACTTTCTATACGGAACAAGGCCGGACCGTGGCGAAACCTGCAATCATCCCCATTCCTATTGTAGCCTTCATGTTATAAGTAACACTCCACGGTTTTGCAAGGCTCCTTGGTTTGCTTCGGGTTGAAATTGCATACTAGGATCCGCATACCATTCTTCTGAAATAACACGTACAGTATGCTTTGCACAACCCGCCGATTCAGCTTGTCCAGTCCACAACCCAGCTTGAGAAGAGCTAATTTCCAAACCTCAAAACTTTGAAGGTCTTCTTTCATGTTATGATAGGTTGGACCTTCTGCCTTCAATTTTAAAGCTTTTTCGATTCTTGGCTGCTATAGCAATAGTTCTTTCTGGCCTACAAATTCGTTTCTGAATACTCTTTCTATTCTTCTGCTCATACAAAGATAGATCGCTACACAATCAGAGAGAGAGAGAGAGAAAGAATTTTCCTCCTGTGAAGAGGTCCTGATCTACTGATTCCTGTGTGACGCCAAACCATGCAACGCGTGTCTCACCATAGCAATCCATAAACTTCTGGTAATCGCTGCTATCGCTTTGTGGATTATGCAACCACACTATATCTCCATCTGTGAACCTACTTTTAAAAGCCTTGTCATAAATTTAATCCAGCTTGTTTCTTAATTCACTAATTTAGTCCTCCCAGCTACGTCTTTCCAGGCTTACATCCAGGTACTACAGGTCACAAGGCAGTCTTATTTATCTACCGAACATTTTATTGGATGGAGTTTCCTTGATAGATTCTTGAACCGAAGATCTATATGCCATGGTTAATATATATGTAAATATTTTTCCCAGTCCCGCTGGTGATCAGAAAATACTTTGGCTAGATGTTTTACCATGGTCTGATTCATTCGTTCGACCATGCCGTCTGATTATGGATGAAGAGGTGTTGTCCTTGTTTTGTGAATCCCCAATTTCCTGCATACTACTTGGAATTACGTCGACACAAAATTTCGGCCTTGATCACAATGCAGCTATTCCAAATCTGCAGAGGAACTATTTGACCAATTTATCAGCTACCGTACTTGCCTCTTGATAAGGAACACCGTAGGCTTCCACCCATTTTGTGAAATAGTCCATCGCTACCAAAATGTACTTGTTTTCAAAGTGTGTTTCTGGAAAGGGGCCAGCGATGTCGATAGCTACTAGTTCCATGGGGAATCCGACGTTATATTGCTTCATTGGTGCTCTTCCTTCACCATAAGGTCCGTTAGCAGCAGCACAAGCTTCGCATCTTCAATCTTTAACGTCGTTCTTACAATTCAGCCAATAAAATCGCTGCCTGACTTTTTCCAACGTCTTAGTTATCCCGAATTGTCCACCATTAGTTAGTCCGGTAAAAATGTGAAAATGTCGACTATTCGGCACAATCCACTGAAGCCTCTTCCCTGATCCATCTTAATTTTCCCAACAACGTTTCAGAAGAACTCCATCAATCATCAACGTTTTGCTTTATAACTCGGAGTAGCAGAAAACTACACCTTCAGTATACCTCGGAGAACGAGCCGACTTCGATGGTAGCGATATACCGGTTTCGCTCTTGTTTCAGTTCGTCAGAATCCCATAACCCAACCAAACGATGCAGACTGAATGAAACAAAGGACATTTTGTTAAAAGCCAGCAGCGGCATCGAAGTATTAAATAAATCGATGCGACACCTGGCGTTCATCGACTTAAGCTTTTCCCTAAAAGGCTACTCAAAGATAGATATCTTCTCCCATCGCAGTGTTCTGCTAACGAATCCAGTCTGGAGTCTGTTGCCAACTGGGGGAGATTGAAATACGTCCGGTCTAAGTGGGTATGCGCAAATACTGTAATGAGACAGATTGACGCCATAAGGCCATATAAGATAACTTCGTAACTCGGACTGGCAGAAATCTACACCCAGATATCTACCTTTGAGTAGCCTTGTAGGAGAAAGCTCAGGTCGTTGAGTATTTCACTGGAATAAATTCGGTCACTTATACCCAATAACCAAATATATATTAGAAGATTTATATATGCCAGTTGTCATCCAAAATTTTTTCATTCGACTCTTATTAGATTTAATTTTCTTTATTGGGAATGATATTTCTGAATAGTATTTAATAGTGTTTAGGAATTGACTAGAACCTTTGCTTACTTCCTGGCTACATTGTTTCAGATCATGTTTCCAGCATACGTTTCCTAAGAATTTCATAATTATGATCTGTTACAATCTGCCATATTTACAGACTGTGGGTTTGCGTTCGATACTGCTCAGAGCATAGATAAACTAATCCCTCTAGATGGCCAACGTACGTACTAAAGCCTGGTCGCGCTAACACCAGCGCCTCTTGTGTTTGTATGCTGAACTAATCGTAGTTTGGCGGGAATTCAAATCATTGTTGACGGCATGATAGATTTTATTTTATTTTATTGGGCTATTTCCATCATTTTGGATTATTCTCTCTAGAAAATAATTCAATTGATGGAATTAGCCCAACAAATTATTCTAGAACTCATACAAAACATATTTTGGGTTAAGAAATAGAGCATATTCAAAATAATAAAAGATTTATTTACCACAATGATATAAGGTACAGAAAAATGTATTATGGAAAAAAGTGAAATAATCATGAAAATAAATTCAGTGTCGCATTCAACATTGGACAGACCAATTGAAATCTATATACTTTCACACAATATTTTCTATAGACATAATTGAAGAAGTAGCAATCCAAATTTTTATCAATTATAATTGGTGAAAATTTCTTTGAACATTGTAATTATAGCAGAAAATGGACAAATTCATTTTCATATCCTCAAATCAGGAATCGGCAAAATGATGGTGTTCAAAGCTTTACCACAAAATAGTTAATGAGATTCCAGCAACACTAACATTAACGTCGTAACATTAAGCATCAATAAGTAATGGGGCATCATTCATTTTGTCGAAATCAGATAGATACATTTGGTTGACATCGGAAACATTTGGTTAAAATCTGTTATACAGTGGCATGGTTTCAGCATAAGTACCTAAAAATATTACACTCCAATATTGATTTTTCAAGGATACGGATTGAATTATTCATATTTCAAACACTTCGAGAGTTCAATGTCGGAATGAGCATAAATTATCAACTAATTATAAATACATTAGGTACTCACCTAGCTCATTCATTTACATATTATCTAATCCTCTACTTTTATCGGTTTCAGTATTAGTCATAATGAAAAAAAATAACTAATCCCAAAAATATTCAATTTTCTTTTATCGATCCAACAACTCCTGCTTGATCTTGCCGTCCCCTAAATTATCGATATTGAAATTCTCACACAGTATAACACTTGTAGTAACTGGGTCTTTATGAATTTAATAGATAACACTGAACTATAACTATATTTATTGAACGATGGAACTTAACATATTGACATCTTACAGCTACGAGTACTGATTGACTGATAGTGAAATAAATTCAATTGATGAATGGAAGTATAATTAATCGGATCGCTAATTCAGTTTTACAGTATGGCTAATTTTTACAACAATTGAGATATATGCACTGAGAAATACAAACCTTTAGCAATGGTCAAATTACTGACAAACACTTTAAGTATCAATAATGCGAGTAGACTTACCAGTAGACTAGTGTAGGAAGCACGAGTATTGTGTGTAAGTTTCGTAGAGCAGCGTAGAGCGTGCTGTCAACTTAAGTATGGCTGATTTCGCTAGAGTGATCAGAAACGAACTGACTGGTCGAAGTGTGTTCTTGCCGACATCGCTTTCACTCTGTGGTCCAAAAGAGGGGCGTGGCCTCGGTACTCTTCTTCTTCCTTGACCGGCCTTAGTCTGGCAATATTGACCTCATTGCGCAGAGTCAGCAAGATGGAGTCAGAATATGAGCAAAAATCGAGGTAGCCCATTTCGCGCATACAATTGCATTGTCACTTATATGACATGATATTATTAAACAATATGAGTTGAATAATATATACACATATATACAAAGAACGGGAATAGAACATCCTCCCCCCCTTGAAGAAAGGAAGATATTCTTCAACGACTCAATACGTGGGTAGGGGACACAGCTTGACCAAGGGCCTACGCAATATACCTTTCGCGGTTCTCACCATCTGTGCCGTAATTTAATTCGGTTATTCGTCCCAAAGCCCATTCTGGTGGGGTTTCATTATCTGATTTTATCAAAACCATGTCGCCTATTCTGGGCGTTGACTTATCTGGAAAGTGCCATTTCGATCTTTGAGTAAGGGTGTGTAAGTATTCGGTTTTCCATCTTTTCCAAAAATCCGTACGCATGCAAACCAACATTTGCCAACGAGTTAATCTGTTTATGGGTACATCTGAGGTATCTGGGTCTGGGATGGTTGTTAGTGGTTCTGAAATTAAAAAGTGCGCTGGTGTCAAAACAGACAAATCGTTCGGGTCGGAACTCAAAGGAGTCAATGGTCTCGAGTTCAGAACCGCCTCTATCTGCACGAGCACCGTGTTCATTTCCTCGTATGTCAAGATCTGAGATCCCGTAACCCTTTTCAGATGTGTTTTTACCACCTTAATATTCGCTTCCCAGAGTCCCCCCATGTGTAGCGCTGCAGGCGGGTTGAAATGCCAACGGATGGCTTCCTTTTCTGCTGCGAGGGCATAAATATTTTTGAGATATTTATCGGAACCGATGAAATTTGTTCCGCAATCCGAATAAATATTTTTACAAATCCCGCGCCGGCCAATGAAACGTCTGAAACCTGCTAGAAAGGCATCCGAAGAGAGTTCGGATATTAATTCCATATGAATCGCTTTCGTTGCACAACATACGAATAAACATATCCAAGCTTTGAATGTCTTGTTGGTCCGAATTCTACCCATTTTTATCATGAATGGTCCGGATAAGTCAACTCCGGTGTTAAGGAAAGGTCGCGCTTCTTTTACTCGAAAATCGGGACGATTGCCCATTGGCCGAAGAAAACTTGTGGGACGAACCTTCCAACACGGTATGCAGTTGCCGACGATACGTCGAGTGATTCGTTTGTATCCAATAATTTCTCTTTAAGAGAGATAAAATTGTCTCTATACCTGCGTGCATATACTGAGCGTGTATTTCGGTAATGAGTAATTTGGCTAAAACCGATTTACTAGGTATGAGTATCGGAAATTTGTTGTTGTACGACATGTCCGAATTACGCAATCTGCCACCGACTCTTATAACGTCGTCCTCCATGAAGGGATTCAGAACCCTCAACGATTTAGGTAGCCTTTCTTCGTTTTTTATCATTAATATTTCATCCCCGAAATAATTTCTTTGTTCGTGCCTTATGATTGAAACGAGAACACTTTGCAACTCGCCGTGTGTGAGACAATTGTTAGATGCTGGCGTTTCAGGCATCTATTCTTGAAACGGATGATATAGGCAAGAACGCGTTTAATTCTATGGAGAGACGAGTATTTATCCAGCAACGTGTCTAAGATGTTCGGTTGCTTCAATTGAACGCTTAGTGTTATCTTTCGCCGCTCGCTTTCAATCGAATCTTTATCGCGAATTTGAATATTCTTCACCCAGGATGTTGGTTCGTCTAAAAGGAACTGAGGACCTGTCCACCACAATGTGTGTGCCAATAATTCAGACGGAAAAATTCCTCTGGAGCCGCAGTCGGCTGCGTTATCTTTGGAGGATACATGATGCCACTTATTAGGTGGGACTCTTTCCTGAATGAAAGCCATTCTATTTGCGACATACGTTTTCCATAGATGCGGTGAATTTTTAATCCAAGGGAGGGCCACGGAACTGTCGCTGAAGGCATAGATATCCGCCAGACATATCTTGTCTTTGAGTACCTCTGTTACGTACTTCAACAATTTTGCTAGAAGAACCGCAGCATCTAATTCCAGTCTAGGTAAAGAGACTGATTGTAAGGGGGCAACCTTTGATTTCGCTAACAAAAAATGCGTCTTGACTGCTGAACTTCTGTATTTAATTCTCAAATAAGTGACCGCACATGTTCCCTCTATGGAAGCATCACAAAACCCAATTAAATGACATGAATACGTGTCGCGAAAATCTATATGCCGTGGTAGTGCGAAGGAAGATAGCACCGTGAGGTCTCTCTTGAAATGTGACCACTTATCGACAAGATCCTTTGGCGGTATTTCATCCCAGCCCAGGCCTAACGTCCACAACCGCTGTATTAGTATCTTCGTGTAAAAGGTGATGGGCGTCAAAATTCCCATCGGATCGAATGTGCGTGCTAACTCCGAGAGCATTGTTCTTTTAGTACATTTTGATTCAAAGTTTTTAAACGTGAAGAAAAATTGATCTTTTACTGGGGACCACTTAAAACCAAGAATTTTCAAGGAAACGTTTCTTTCGGAATCGAATGAAAAATCTATATTCTGAATGTGTTCTTCAGGCAATCCGTCCAAAAGGGATCTTGTATTGGATGCCCACTTCCTCAGTTGAAATTTACCCTTGCTAAGCAATCCAATAAGTTGATCGCGCATGTTTTCAATCATATCTAGATCGTCGCTTCCGAAAGTAATATCATCTACGAAAGTTTGCGTACGTAAGATTTGTGAAGCTAACGGGAAATTTTTATATTTATCAGCAAGATACAAGAGCGTTCGGATCGCTAGAAAAGGAGATGACGTAATGCCGAACACGAGGACGTTCAATTGGTAATCTGTGATCGGACTGTCTGGATGAGGGCGCCACAGGATACGTTGATATTGTCTTTGCCGGGGCTCCACTTGTATTATTCTGAACATTTGTCTGATATCCGTAAGCATAACACATTTGTGGAGTCTAAAGTTTTTTAGGGCCACTATATAGCGCCTGATTGAGCGACATCTTTCCCGGAACGTGGCTGCTTGCGTCCATGACCACTCTGAGTGGCGTAGATGTGGAATCTGCCTTTAGGACGGCGTGATGCGGAATATAAAACGTACTATTCAGTTCCGTAACTGTGGGTGGTTCTACCTCTGTCATATGACCTTTACTCAGATATTCGTTGATGACATCTGTATACGCAATTCGACTCTGTGCATTTTGCATCAACCGTCTTTCTAATGAAAAGTATCTCCGCATTGCGAGGGAACGTGTATCTCCAAATTCGGGTGCGTTTATTTTGAAGGGTAGGGTAACCGTAAATCCGCCGCGTTCATCATGTTTAATGTTTTGAATTAAGTGTTTCTCTTATTATTATATTAGCTTCTTTTATTTGTCTATGCCATAACTTCTCTCAGATGGAAGTAAGGAATTCGCATTGGGTCTCTCTATATACCCTGATAAAGTATGAATTCTGCAAGCGGACAGAATGTGCATGAGAGTTTTCGTCGATCACGGCAAGCCCTGCAAGATGTTGAGGTGACCACTTGCATTATATTCTTCTTAAACCACCTAGTATTCTAGTATCTAGTATCACTCCATCTTGACGAACAAATCCTCCCGTTTTCCGACATCAACTCCAGAAAAGCAGAAGATGATTTTTACAGCAAGTCATGGTTCTTCAATCTCTTGAAATATATGATATTCGAATGAAAACTTCAGTTTTGCTTGTCTAATCTGGCTTTCTGATATCTTTTGTTCTGCTAGCATGATAGATTTTCCTACTAGCTTAAGATCGATTCATATGTCGGATATTAGCTTCTCAAAAGCACTCCAGCTCTTTGACTTTGGTTTTTGATGAGCTACTATTCCCTTGAGTGAGTTTTGACTTCTCAATAATCTTATTTCATTTCCAACTTTCGTGTATAATGTTGGTATTGCAAACTTTGAAACCCCTGTCTTCCTGCATTCGAGGAAAGTATATCCTTTGTATCGAAGAGTTACAGTTACAGTTTGTTGGGCGCATCTGTCGAATGCCCCAGACCTGCTACCGCGACCAAAGCGGTCTATTGTGGCACAAAAACATGCTCAAAGAGCTAAACTTCTACCTCCAGTGCCATCTTCCTAAGGGAAGAGGTGATAACAGAGGAGGAGTAGTTCATGGGTTCCCCTAGAACCAGCCTGAACGAATCTTGTCTGCCGCTGGGCAGTCACTGCGGATAAGCTCAATGGTTTCGTCTTCCTATAAGCAAAGCGAGTCCTTGTATATCGAAGAGCTAAGATGCAGGCTACAATTCATATTCAAACTCTTCTATCGAACTCGAGAATTTCATTCGCCGTTCATTTAACTACCCTGAAAGAGTAGTTGACTCTCCAGACTGCCAAATTGTTCGTAGGATGAACGTAGGATGAACTAACAACTCTGCAGTTAATGCATTCCTTATTTAAGTTATCTCCAGAGCACCACTCTTTCACATTCATTTGTTATTAAAAAAAAATGAAAATATACTTTTTTAAAATTATTACATAATCACTACAGCTTTTCTTGACAAAAAGACACTTAAAGAGTGTTTGAAAAATTCTGAAATACGATTCCCCAAGTTAGCAGTCCACAAACTAAGGATGAGAGCCATCAAAAATATAGAGGTGTTTTGAAAGATGAAAGTTGTAATAACTTGAGCCAATGTTATAATACGATCACGTCATCGAGTCCGAATAATCCTACTGTACCAGATTCAAAAACATATGTGGCAACTACGCTGGACGCCACAACATGCTAATGGTGAAAGATTGAATAAAATTCGGACGCAGCATTGTGCTACATATGAAAACAAAATATACGCCGGACGCAATAATGATAGGACCATGAAAGGACGCAATAATGTGCGTATATCAACTTCTTTATTAATGAAGATATTTGAGATCTGAAACGACCAAACTACGTAACTTTTTGCGTAGATTAATAAACTTCGATCAGATTCCACCTAGGTAGCATATTTCTGGAAGACGCAATAAGGTTGCTTTTTGAAAGGACGCAATAAAGTATGCCAGATGTAAATATATATATATATATTAGACTGATTCAAAAAAATGGACTTTCTTTTTTTTCGGGAAACACACCCCTTATTATCTTCAGGGCACTGAAAAATGACGTCTGTGAAAATATTAGTCAAAAATCTTATTATTTAGAGGTCGCTCATCGAGGATTTCTATTTTCCCTACTAATAGCAGGGAAAATTTTTTTATTTCTAGTTAAAAAATTCCAGTTCGCAAACCAATGGACGGATTCCATTGAGCGATATATTTTTATGTAGGGAGTTAGGTGCTCTACAAAAACTGTCTCATATAATTTTTCCATAAAACGGCTTTTCGAAAAGTTATTAGAGCTTGAAATTAAATTATTGTCGAAGTAGCTCTTTTTACTCGGATATCGGGGAGAAATTATTGGAATTTACTTTGAAAATCAGGAAATCGTTCTCGAAAGTTACAATTGATATGATTTTATTTAGATTTAAATCATTTGTGACATCCCCAAATTGTCAACCTCAACAATTGTTAGGGAGTTAGTGTTTCATACTCTTCAGAATCAAATTATTTAGCATCTCTTTTTTCTCATTCACTTGGGTCAGAAAGAATGATTGGTTTTGTGCCCTCTTTCAGATTAGTGTTTGATCTTGAACTCGGTACTTGTCTTCAGTTTCATCCATAATACAATTTTGTGTATTCATTATTTTTGCAAACCCAAAATGGCCGCATTCACAAAATTCTCGCTATATGATTTCATTGGAGCAGACATTATGTAGTGAAAGTAACATATAGATGATATAATCTTTCTGTTGTTAATTATTGGTTTAATTGAAGAATGCAATAACTACGAAAAGAAGAATGAAGAATAAACAGTTACAGTTTCTTTCACAATTGATAAACGAACATCGTCATCGTTTTCCGGATTGCAACAAAAAAAATTGAAATTATCTATTTAGAACATATTATGTATTATAGATGTTGAATATACCAACACCAATATTATTTTTCACAACCGAATAAATGCTTTCTATATGCGACTTATTTCTAATATCATTAAACCTACCAATCCCACAAATATCGAGACATTTGTTGAAAAATTGATAGTTCACTACCTATTTTGTGACAGCGGCTATTTTGGATTTATAAAAATAATGAATACACAAAATTGTATTATGACTGAAACTGAAGACAAGTACTGGGTTTAAGAACAAACACTAATCTGAAAGAGGGCACAAAACCAATCATTCTTTCTGACCCAAGTGAATGAGAAATAATAGATGCTGAATAATTTGATTCTGAAGAGTATAAATTTCTAACTCTCTAACAATTGTTGAGGTTGACTATTTTAGGATGTCATAAATTATTTGAATCTACATAGAATCATATCAATTGTATCTTTCCAGAACTATATTCTGATTTTCAAAGTAAATTCCAATAATTTCTCCCCAATATCCGAGTAAAAACAGCTACTTCGACAAAAATTTCATTTCAAGCTCTAATAACTTTTCGAAAAGCCGTTTTATGGAAAAATTATATGAGACAGTTTTTGTAGAGCACCTAACTCCCTACATAAAAATATATCGCTCAATGGAATCCGTCCATTGGTTTGCGAACTGGAATTTTTTAACTAGAAATACATTTTTTCTCCCTGCTATTAGTAGGGAAAATAGAAATCCTCGATGAGCGACCTCTAAATAATAAGATTTTTGACTAATATTTTCACAGACGTCATCTTTCAGTGCCCTGAAGAAAATAAGGGGTGTGTTTCTCGAAAAAAAAGAAAGTCGATTTTTTTGAATCAGTCTAATATATATATATATATATATATATATATATATATATATAAATATATATATATATATATATAAATATATATATATATATATATATATATATATATATATATATATATATATATATATATATATATATATATATATATATGAACCCGTAGTTCGTTGTGACCTCCGTTGAGTTCATTGGGCGACCTGACCTCCGGGTGAAGGAGTTATATAATTGGAATAATTTTTGGTTATATATGTAGAGGGGAAGGTAAATAACAGGGGTACCTAAAGAGGGGAAAAGATTTTTATCGAAAAATTTTTCTTCAAACGAATCAGACCTTACTACCTCCGCATATATTTCTTATTAGTAGTGCACTCTCACCTCCCGCAACGTTGCCAGATTTCAGGAGGACAGAAAGTAAGGCAGCTTGAATTTTACTCATATATAGAATACAGCTGCTCTTCCGATTCATTCATTTATATTGAAACCTGTAAATAGTTCAAGAACGATACTAATATTAATAAACTTCATACGCTAATAATTGATTGATAAGGTTCGTGATCTCGGTGTAAATGATTTTGGACAGTTTTGCATAAATATGCTTATGTCTACGATACTTCGTCCGATAGGGGAGTTTAATACCATATAGGTCCCAAAATGAATGATACATGACAATGAAATTTTTCGTGACATATAAGAATAATTCCAAAAACAATTTTACCGAATTTGTTCTGGTATGAAATAGTAATCTAATTTTTGGGCATTATATTCACAACATTAGGAAATCCATTAAAATGCTTTTCCCGAATGAATCAACAAAGATATACGTTTCACTTTCAGCTTCTATACTTCATTCACTTTTATTTTAGCACTGGATTGGCCATGAAAATTGGATACCTTTCACTCTGTATGGTATGAAAATGTTGGGTTAAGACGCTTGTCAAAACATTTTTGAGTTTTAAATCAGTGCTACGTAGTCCGTTCTACTTGAGACTCTCAGTAATTACGTATTTCATCACAATGTCAAATCACTTCGGAAAATATTAAGTCAAAAATATGTAACGAACATAATTGACGTTTATACAAACTGATTGGAGACTTATCAAATCTATTTATTTACATGAAAAATACAAGTTATCAGTAGCTTGAGGAAAGTTACTGTTGTTTATCTTCTTTGGCTGAAGGTTGAAGACGTTACATCAGTTGTAGAATTTAAAAAAATCAACCCGAAGATGAAATGCATTTGATGCAGTGTTACCATTGAGTTGAATACTCAAAGGTAGTAGGGAATGGGTATCTCTTGAAGAAATGAACGGATAATTACAAGAATGTTGAATTCTTCAACAAAAATCATCTTGCATGAATGGTAGTAAAAATAATTAAAAGAAGTTCGAAGCAAGAGGAGCTTCACCTTCAAACAAAACAACTGGCTCGTATTCGTGTCTGTTTATTTTCAATACATTGATAATAATAATAATTATACAGGGTATGCCGTAATGAATGGATAATATAGAACCTGCGGGTAGAGGACTCTATGGCGGTTCAGATAGATATATTTTACCTTTTGTAAAATTGCCTTGATTTTCGAGATATTGGGGATTTTCGATGAATCACCCCAAATAATAATAATAACTGGATATTGACATTTTTCATCATAGCGGCTCAAAAGAAACCTTAACGGTGAATTATTTTTAATGAATAATTGTTTGGTGGTGAAATGCCTCTGGAAAAAACAGCGCTGCATATTGACTTTTACTTCACATTAATTGATAGGATGAATATGATCGCCAATCAAATGTGGAAATCTAAAAATGGAATTGGAAATGTTCAACTGATTTTTTTCTTTCTCAATATATGTCTTGCATTTGTTTTTGATATTTATAGCATATCTGGTTATGCAGATAAGTCATTTACAGTGATAATAAGCTTTATTATTGATAATGAACAAGAATAGAAATGAAAAACTACGCTATCATGAAAATAATAATTATAACTTGATATCTGTCGAATGAATCGCTTTTTATGGACAACGTGGACCTGAAGTACTTTTCCGAATTGATTTTCACCTCATTTGGTCTTTCAGTGAAGGTAATGATTGGCACTTCGAATAAGTATCATAAATGCACTTTCGAATTCCTCACTGATTCCTTTATAGTCATTATTGGATCTATGGAAATCTATTGATTGGTCTGGTCTTATTGTTATTGAAACATTGATGATATTCCTGCACCAGCAAAAGTATTTATCAGTATTTCAGGTCATTTCATTAGAAGGGTAGGACCCCTACATTGGACTGCTAGATCTCTAGATCTGACACCCCGCGATTTCTTTCTTTGTTTTTATTCACACAACTAGTTGTCCATAGAAAAATAGATTCATTCTAAAGATCAAGTTTTAATTTTTAGTTTCAAGATAGCGTAGTTTCTCCATCCATATTTGGGTATTATAAATTTTGAAACAGTTTATCATTGTGAATGACTATTTTGAAGACCGAATAAGGTATAATTGTTGAACACATTCAACAGAATAATCTTTGAAAAAAAAATTCAATTAAGAATTTCTAAATACATTTTCATGAAGTGCTCTATTCCTTAGAGGCGTCTGACCAAAACAATTATTTCAGGAGTTATAGCCAAACGGAAATTCGAGAAATTCAAAGAAACCCCGAAGAAACTTATATATAGGGTGCCCCAAAACTATTAAATCAAACGTCACACCACGATAGAGTAGATCAAATACTATCGAATGACACCAACATTAGTTGAGCGAAAATGTACCGTTGCCGATTTTCGAACTATTTTTTCAATCACATGGCCAATTTGTGATTAAGGATAGCGTTTTTCTCCCATATTATCACCCCTGTTTATTCTGAGTATTAAAAATCATGTAGAAAAAACAATTGTTTTAATTTACCTTTACTCAGGTTATGGTTATCGATTAACTACTCAAAATAATTTGAATTAGGGGAGATATAACAATAATCTTAATTCAATATAATTTAATATCGATCACCTTTTTCACAAACTGGTCCTGTTATTGAGAAAAATAGTTCGAAAATCGCAACTTTAGGTATTTTAATAAAATTCTGATTATTTTGGAAACGGTACATTTTCGTCGAACTAATGTTGGTGTCATTCGATAATATTTGGTTTACTTTATCGTGGTGTGACGTTTGATCCACTAGTTTTGGGACATCCTGTATATGGGGTGATTTTGAACTCAGCTCAATGCCCTCTATTCACGGTTTTCATTTGTCTGTTTACTTGTGAAACACCCTGTACCTCCTTGTACCGTCATATGAAAATTCAAATTCTTCGAGTTGTGAGAAACGTTCAGCCCAACATCTGTTTACTGCAAAACACGTGTTAACGCTGATATGAAGGGTTCAAACTTTTCTACATGATTCGGGCTTTTTAGGAACAAATTGCTCAAGATGCCCAGTTCGAGTAATATTTCGTTTTGCGTGTTTTATTGGATAAAATTGAATTTATTCCATGGAAGATTCGAGAATAATTGATGTCCAGAATGCTCCAGAATTTTCAGATTCCATTGAAACTCTTGCGAAAATTATATCGTATATTGTCAAGTTTAGATTTTAATTCATTCAGAACTTTGAGTTCGACAAATAATGATGTAAATAATTCAATATTCTATTTGCCTCAAGACTCGAAACTTTTCGAGAAACGATTCATTTAATGATTAGATGACGAATAAATCAAAAAATTATGTGTGTTCATATTATATTTTCATTCATTGAAGAATATTTAGAATAATGAGGTTCAACAGAAGTTACGAACAAGATACTTATTCAATTAGCCTCATGATCCGAAACATTTCAGAATTTATTTCGTGTTTAGATAATCCGCTGCATATCGTTGTTCACAATACGACTGTCAATTTAGGACCAATTATAGAACGATTTAATTAATAGATCAATAGCTTTCGAAAATGTTGGTCAGTCTATAAACTGACAACTCATTTTGTCAAATGACGGATTTCAGTATCAGACTGCTACATAATATAATGAGAGTTCAAAAAAATTTGTATAGACTACAGAATTTAGATGGTTGATATTATGTGTCGCTGACAGTCAATCACATTTCCTTCAGCGCAGTTGTTGTTTTCAAGAAAAAGTAATAGATTCTCGCAAAATCCGAAACTCTACATGAATAGGCCTAGTTGTTCAGTTCGGGATTAAAGTTTATCCTAGATTGATTTTGGCATTTCTGTCAGGTTAATCTAGAATCATCTTGAATCTTAGCCTAATCCTAAACTGAACAACCGAGCCTTATAGTAATAGCAACGTAGCATTAATTAAGTCGGTATATTATTGGAATAATACAAATTTGTTATAGCGGAGAATAGTGGTTTTTAGCCTCGGTATTCACGAAATTCATTTTATTATGTTTTTTTAAGGTGAATCGGCCCGAAATCTTTGATCCCCCGACCTGCTAGTTTCGTAAACTTCTATAACAATAGCATAATAATTCAAATTTCAACATTTTAACAGAACTTTTTGAATTTAAGGGAGAGACACATTAAAAAAATCGATAGCAAGTTACCGCCTAAACTACGAGCTTGCCGAAGTTGAAACTCGTATCAATCTAATCAGTGCTTCATAATATGTATAGTTTTATGACTCAGTGTTTTTTAGAACCTGTAACAAAAAATTAAAAACTGTAAACTCGTCATCGCCTTCCAAAGGCTGTATCTTGGAAGGGCTGTCGATTTGGAAAAAAATTTAAAGGAACTACCCCCGCTTATTTTCATTGAGGAAGCATCTCCCTTAGTCCTTCGCATTTGTTTATAGATATGCTGTATATAGATTTATTTTATCTATGTACCTATTCATTTTGGATAGTGGAAGTTTAATCAATATGTGTTATTTTCGAAGACCGAAACAAAAATTTCAATTGCAGCTGATTTGTTAATTATAAGAATCATCATTCATTTTGAATAATAAAACGTCATGCGAAAATACTTAAATTAACTTTTGTCTTTCTCCTTTCATCATGCGTCCATCATAGTGTCCGCTGTTCATTATAGCTTTTGCGAATTTACCAATCAATCATATGTATCCGAGTATGTATCTATATTATTAACTTCATTCTGTAGATTCATAATGTCTTGACAAAAATATGGTTGCAATTTCAAAATATTTTGACTCGTGGCCTTCAAAAGACTTCAATTTTGTTTATTTTTTCCCTTACATCCTGTATGATCTATCGAAAAATGCAAATCTGTTTTGGATAATTCTTCATAAAATCTTACTTGTTTCGATGTAATTGGTAATTTTCTTTATGATACCTCACTGAGAAATTTAAACCAGAGAGATGGTATAAGTTATTCAAATTTTCGGGAAAATCCAATGATTAAACATAATCGATAATAAAACAGATGTTTCTGAGCAAAGGATTCCTCAAAATCATTGAGCAATCCGATTTAAGAAAAATATATAGAGAGTGTTCCATTTGAAATAACACAACAATGTCCAACATTCGGTTTAGCCAACGTTGTTCATTTCTGTGATATCGTAAAATGTGTTGCATTTTTTCTCTTGATTCTGAAATGAAAATTTTCGGAATGGCTCATTGTCCTTGAATATTCATCACCATTTACATCTGAATATTTAGCTTGATATGAAAGAAGTTCAACGGATGCATAGATACACACGATGAAATATAAACAGTCATAATCCCATTCGAGAGAACCAAGATTGGTTTTCTTTCACGTGATTCTTTCCCCTACAGAAGAATGCGATAAAAAATCGTTGAGATATGCCGCCTGGATTGCAATTATGGAGGAGATAGCGCGCTGCGCCTCTCTACAGTTAATTCCTCCGTATACTTATATTCCGCCTGTCTACATCTGCTTTGAAAATACAACGTTGCCATTTTCGGAGGTGCTAACGAGCAAAGAGTCGCCCACAGCAATTCTTCGATATACAGCTCAGCACACTAGCGCCAGTGATATACACTCGAACTAAAAGATTGTTCAGTACATAAACGGGGTGCGTTGTGACCTCAAAACGATTTTTTGATATGTTGGTCCCTGAAGCCTCCTGAATCTAACAAGCTAAAAAACAAGGCAAAACGTTGTCACCTCCGATTTCGGAGGTGACAGCGATATATATGAGGTGAGAGCGTTAAACGAGTAACTATTTTGGAGGTGGTATTAACACTTTATAACTATATATATATATATATAATAATTTTAACCTCGACTATTCAGTAAGTCTCATGTTGATGTGTTATACATTGTATTATAACATATTATTATTACCTTGTAGAGTCCTGAAGAAGGCTCAGACATGAGCCGAAACGTCGACGATGAATAAATGAGTTTCACATAATTGCAGTCCTTTCTCATCCAATAACCCGTTATTGATATAGATTCATAATAAGAGTTGGAGTTACCGATTTGTGTATGATACAGCATGGGGTTTTATGCAGACATACAACACCTTTATGGAATTGAAACATCCAGAGGTCTGAAGACATGGGCGAATTGTAACATCAAACTGGCATCATTGAGGAATAGAAGAGTTTTCTTGTTGGAGTGTAAGAGGCAAGGCGTAAGACCTAAACATATAGCGAACAATTTGAACTATCTTTTTGCATCAGTAACTGATGGTGTAACTTCACGTTTTGCAGAAAATATGAGAGTGAAAGTGATTCATCAGACCTTATGTTTGGAAATTAGAATGACTGTTAAGATAATAACTAAATTAGAGTCAGAAGTGTCGGTTCAGTGGAGTAAACTTGAAAGTTCCCTTCCGGGTCATGTTTTATCAGAGTTCAGGAGAAGACAAACAATAAGATATAATGATAGATTTCACAAGATAAGATCTGGAAATTTAAAGAAAATTGATTTTTTAAAAGACGAACAATTAGATAAGGTATGCCAGCAATCTGGTTGGTTTAAAAATGTGAGTTCCTTTCAGATTCCTAAAAGAGTTGAAAGATTTCTTTCTTTGGGCAATAAATTTTGTATAGACGTTCCTAGGGGCGAAGTGTCCCTTCAAAAGCTCCTTGCTGACGTTGAATATGTCATTCATTTAAAAAAAGACTTTAATGAGGACGACAGAAATATTACTAGATCTCTAACAACTAATGTGATAACCAATTATCTCAGGAGTTCTCCTGTCATAAGGAATGTTTTCCAGAGAGAATACTATCATTGCAGGAGCTTTCTGAGGAGTCACCCTGATCTTTTAATACTACAATCAGACAAGGGTAATGTCACAGTCGCAATTGGGAGAGATCAATATTTACGTTTGGCCTATGATGTGCTGGATGATAATCGGTATTATAGACTACTTCAAAGAGATCCTACTTCATCGTTTCAAACTAAGGCTAATGCGATAGTAAAAAATTTAGTAGATAAGAAGTATATTTCAAAGGAACAAGGTAAGATTTTACATGAGTATAATGGTGTTCCAGCTAGGTTTTATGGCCTACCGAAGGTCCACAAACCTGTCCTTACTTTGCGTCCGATTGTGTCATGTATAGATACCCCTACTTCTCATCTTTCAGAGTTTGTAACATCAGTGTTGACCAATTCAGTGGATAATTCTAATAATAGATATTATGTTAGAGACAGTTTTGAGTTTTCTGCCATGTTTAATGATTTCCAATTACCACCGAACTACAAGTTAATCAGTTTGGATGTTGTATCCTTATATAGCAACATTCCTCTTGACTTGGTAATAACTGTCATAGAACATAATTGGGATTCAATATCAGCACATACAGATATACCAATGGGCGAATTCATAAATATCCTGAAGTTTCTTTTTGAGTCCAATTATTTCGTCTTCGATGGAAAGTTTTTTTGCCAGATATTCGGATCACCCATGGGGATGAAATTGAGTCCCATTATTGCGAGAATGGTGATGGACTACCTGCTTGATGCTGTAATAGCTTTGATACCATTTTTGATCCCTATCATAAAAAAATATGTTGATGACATATTTTGTGCGGTTCCTGCTGATCAGATCCAGTTCGTCCTTGATAGTTTTAACAGTTTCAATCAGCATATTAAGTTCACAATAGAGGAGGAAACAAACAATTCTGTTCCCTTTCTTGACACAAGAGTGATAAGAACAAGTGATAATAAATTAAAGATTGATTGGTTCAGAAAGAGCAGTAGCTCTGGTAGATATATCAACTTCTTATCAAGTCATCCTCTGAAACAAAAGATTAATCTGATTATTGGTATGAAAGAGAGAATCAGTAGAATTTCTCATCCAACTCTCCTAATGAAGAATTTGAAAATCTTTTATGATTTAATTGTAAAGAACGGATATCCTAGAGCAATGTGCAGCAAATTAATTTTTAATACATCTGCACGATTGCAATCGGGTGATATGTCACAAAGTTTGGGTGATGCAAGAGGTGGTGGAAACGGATCTCAACTCGAAGTCTCAACACCAATTACTTATGCATCTTTACCAGCTATACCTGATGTTACTCATAAGTTGATGAATCTGTTAAAGGAACCTAGTTTAAAAATAGCAGTAAAGAATCAATTTAGTATAGCCGGTCTTTATTCTACTGTTAAGGATAGGATTGATAAAATGAAGATGAGGGGAGTTGTGTATCATGTTCCATGCTTGTCATGTAATTTAGGCTACATAGGCCAAACCTCCCAACAAGTTAAGAAGAGACTTACTCAACACAAAAGCGACATAAAAAATCCCAAAAAAATTTGTGCTCTTGCTGAGCACTGTAGAAAAACCAAACATGTAATGGATTATAACTCGACTAAGATATTGGAGTTCGAAAGGAATTTAAACAAGCGATCGTTCTTAGAAATGTTTCATATTAAAGGAACCAAAAATGTGATGAATTCTAGAAAGGACATTGAAAATATCAGTAATATATATTCCTTTTTATTTACATACAGACATAATAATGTTGTCCGAGATGTGTCAGTTGATTCTGGTTGATATACAAAGAAAAAGAATTATTCATGTATTGTATCATGTGTTCTGTGATGTAACCTCAATTGTATTGTTTCCGCCAACGTTGCATATGTGCAATTTTCGTACTTCTTTCTGAAATTTAAGAAATTTGATTTTAGAATATACTGACTTTTGGTGCCTAACAATTCTATTCATATGGCTTTTCACCTGTTGTGATATATGTTGCCTTCTGCTGACTACTTGTTGACTTGTTTTGATGCTAGAAATAATTTTAACCTCGACTATTCAGTAAGTCTCATGTTGATGTGTTATACATTGTATTATAACATATTATTATTACCTTGTAGAGTCCTGAAGAAGGCTCAGACATGAGCCGAAACGTCGACGATGAATAAATGAGTTTCACATAATTGCAGTCCTTTCTCATCCAATAACCCGTTATTGATATAGATTCATAATAAGAGTTGGAGTTACCGATTTGTGTATGTATATATATATATATATATATATATATATATATATATATATATATATATATATATATATATATATATATATAGTTATAAAGTGTTAATATCACCTCCAAAATAGTGACTCGTTTAACGCTCTCACCTCATATATATCGCTGTCACCTCCGAAATCGGAGGTGACAACGTTTTGCCTTGTTTTTTAGCTTGTTAGATTCAGGAGGCTTCAGGGATCAACATATCAAAAAATCGTTTTGAGGTCACAACGCACCCCGTTTATGTACTGAACAATCTTTTAGTTCGAGTGTATATCACTGGCGCTAGTGTGCTGAGATGTATATCGAAGAATTGCTGTGGGGGACTCTTTGCTCGTTAGGACCTCCAAAAATGGCAACGTTGTATTTTCAAAGCAGATGTAGACAGGCGGAATATAAGTATACGGATGAATTAACTGTAGAGAGGCGCAGCGCGCTATATCCTCCATAATTGCAATCCAGGCGGCATATCTCAACGATTTTTTTATCGCATTTATCTGTAGGGGAAAGAATCACGTGAAAGAAAACCAATCTTGGCTCTCTCGAATGGAATTATGACTGTTTATAATTCATCGTGTGTATCTATGCATCCGTTGAACTTCTTTCATCTCAAGCTAAATATTCAGATGTAAATGGTGATGAATATTCAAGGACAATGAGCCATTCCGAAAATTTTCATTTCAGAATCAAGAGAAAAAATGCTACAAATTTTACAATATCACAGAAATGAACAACGTCGGCTAAACCGAATGTTGGACATTGTTGTGTTATTTCAAATGGAACGCTCTATATATTTTTCTTAAATCGGATTGCTCAATGATTTTGAGGAATCCTTTGCTCAGAAACATCTGTTTTATTATCGATTATGTTTAATTATTGGATTTTCCCGAAAATTTGAATAGCTTGTACCATCTCTCTGGTTTAAAATACTGGAACTAGCAATCTGCACTCAACTAGTAAAATACCTTGTAAAAGAAAAGATCCTTTTACCCACACAACATGGTTATGTAAGAGGTAGATCAACTCAGACAGCGGTGTTTGAGTTCATTTCAGGAATCCTTAATGCCTTGGAGGATTCTAATATAACAGTGGGTCTAATGCTGGATCTATCAAAGGCATTCGATACTCTGTCCCACGACCTTATTCTCCATAAACTTTCTGCATATGGCATAAACAAGCTAGACTGGTTTCAATCATATTTAGCAAACCGCAGGCAGAGAGTGGTGATCTCTCAGAACGGAAAAACAACAGTTTCGGAAGAAGAACTCACAGAGTTCCACAGGGTAGCATATTGGGCCCTATCATTTTCATCATTTTTCTTAATGACCTAAGTACCATATTCGATGAAACCATGGTTAGGACAGTGAATTATGCAGATGACACAAACTTCACTGTATTGGCCAAGCACGATTTAGAGTTGAGTTTACCATTTCACACTCAACTCTAACTCTAAATCGTGCTAGCCAGTGGTTTGAAGCAGACGGTTTGTGCATGAATTCTGAAAAAACAAGTGCCATCCTATTCAGGACAGCTCATTCCGGTCCCCAAGTGCCTACCAGCATTTCACTGTCTAACTCCACATTAGAACTGACTAAATCTTGTCGCTTCCTAGGCCTCACTATTGAGGTAACCCTTCATTGGGGAGAGCACATTTCCAACCTTTGCAATCAACTGGGTATCATCTGCTACACTTTGGGAGTCCTCAATAAATATCTGGACATAACCTCACTAAGAACAATATACCAGGCAGTGTTTAGGTATGGCATCATGTTCTATGGTAGTTCATACAACCTACATAGAGTGCTGAAAATGAAGAAGAGAGCCTTCAGAATGATCTGGAGTATGAGGAGGACGGAATCATGCAGGGGAGTCTTCAGAAGGAATGGTCTTTTGACTGATCCTGCTGTACACATCCAAGAAAGCCTGATATTTACATTCAAGAACTTGCACTACTTCGAAGAGAAAACAGTAAGTAATCACAATACGAGGACAACTGCACTAAAATATCCAAGACACAGATTAAGCCTCACTGAAAAGGGACCTGAATATAGATATATTCGTTATTACAATAAGATAGCTCACAAACTAAGAGGAGAATGGACTCTACAACAGTTCAAGAAATTCATCTTCAAACTTCTACTTGAAATCGAACCCTACAGTGTGGAAGACTTTATGGAACACAGACTATAAAGCAGAAAATGACCCTGTTTCACTTCAAGTGTTCAATGTCATGTGTACACTTTACCTGAAATAAAGCACATTATTTATTTATTTATTTATTTATTTAAATTTTTTAGTGATATATCATAAAGAAAATTACAAATTATATCGAAACAAGTAAGATTTCATGAAGAATTATCCAAAACAGATTTGCATTTTTCGATAGCTCATACAGGATGTAAGGGAAAAAATAAACAAAATTGAAGTGTTTTGAAGGCCTCGAGTCAACATATTTTGAAATTGCAACCATATTTTTGTCAAGACATGATGAATCTACAAAATGAAGGTAATAATATAGATACATACTCGGATACATATGATTGATTGGTAATTCCCAAAAGCTATGATGAACAGCGGACACTATGATGGACGCATGATGAAAGGAGAAAGACAAAAGTTAATTTAAGTATTTTCGCATGAAGTTTTATTATTCAAAATAAATGATGATTCTTATAATTAACAAATCAGGTGCAATTAAAATTTTTGTTTTGGTCTTCGAAAATAACACATATTGATTAAACTTCTACTATCCAAAATGAATAGGTACATAGATAAAATGTATCTATATACAGGATATCTGTAAACAAATGCGAAGGACTAAGGGAGATGATTCCTTAATGAAAATAAGCGGGGCTAGTTCCTATAAATTTTTTTCCATATAGACAGCTCTTCCAAGATGCAGCCTTGGAAGGCGATGACGAGTCTACAGTTTTTAATTTTTTTTACAGGTTCTGAAAAACACTGAGTCATAAAACTATACATATTATGAAGCACTGAGTAGATTGGTACCAGTTTCAACTTCGGCAAGCTCGCAGTTTAGGCGGTAACTTGCTATCGATTTTTTTAATGTGTCTCTCCCTTAAATTCAAAAATTTCTGTGAAAATGTTGAAATTTGAGTTATTATGCTATTGTCATAGAAGTATACGAAACTATCAGGTCGGGGGATCCAAGGTTTCGGGCCGATTCACATGAAAAAAAAACATAATAAAATGAATTTCGTGAATACCGAGGCTGAAAACCACTATTCTCCGCTATAAAAATTTGATATTATTCCAATAATATACCGAGTTAATTAATGCTACGTTGCTATTACTATAAGGCCCGGTTGTTCAGTTCAGGATAAGGCCGAGATTTAAGATGATCCTAGATTAACCTGACAGAACTGAAATGAAATGTCAAAATCAATTTAGGATAAACTTTAATCCCGAACTGAACAACTGGGCCTATTCATGTAGAGTTTCGGATTTTGCGAGAATCTACTGCTTTTTCTTCAAAACAACAACTGCGCTGAAGGAAATGTGATTGACTGTTATCTATATTATTTACATCATTATTTACCGAACTTCAAAGTTCTGAATGAATTAAAATCTAAACTTGAAAATATACGAGATAATTTTCGCAAGAATTTCAATGAAATCTGAAAATTTTCATCATTCTGGAGCTTTCTGGACATCAATAATTCTCGAATCATCCATGCAATAAATTCAATTTTATCCAATATAACACGCAAAACGAAATGTTATTCGAACTCGGCATCTTGAGCAATTCGTTCCTAAAAAGCCCGAATCAGGTAGAAAATTTTGAACCCTTCATATCAGCGTTAACACGTGTTTTGCAGTAAACAGATGCCGATTTCGTTTTCAACGGGCCATGTAACTAGGGTCGGTGTTGGGTGAAAGGATGAACGGTTCTTACAACAAGAAGAATTTGAATTTTCATATGACGGTGAGGGCATTCGTTTTAAAATTTTCAGAGTACAAGAAGTATACAGGGTGTTTCACGAGTAAACAGACAAATGAAAACCGTGAATAGAGGGCATTGAGCTGAGTTCAGAATCATACCATATACAAGGTGTTCCAAAACTACTGAATCAAACGTCACACCACGATAGAGTAAACCAAATATTATCGAATGACACCAACATTAGTTCGACGAAAATGTACCGTTTCCAAAATAATCAGAATTTTATTAAAATACATAAAGTTGCCGATTTTCGAACTATTTTTCTTAATAACAGGGCCAGTTTGTGAAAAAGGATATCGATTTTAAATTATATTGAAGTAATATTATTGTTTCATCTCCCCTAATTGAAATTATTTTAAGTAGTTAATCAATAACCATAACCTAAGTAAATGTAAATTAAAACAATTGTTTTTTCTACATGATTTTTAATACTCAGAATAAACAGGGGTGATAATATGGGAGAAAAACGCTATCCTTAATAACAAATTGGCCTTGTGATTGAAAAAATAGTTCGAAAATCGGCAACTTTAGGTTAGGTTTTTTTAGAAACGGTACATTTTCGCTCAACTAATGTTGGTGTCATTCGATAGTATTTGATCTACTCTATCGTGGTGTGACGTCTGATTCAATAGTTTTGGGGCACCCTATATATAGGTTTCTTCGGGGTTTTTTGAAATTTCTCGAATTTCCGTTTGGCTATAACTCCTGAAATTCTGATCAAGTCGACTGAAAATTTATATTTAGCCTTGAGTTGTTAATTTCATTGAAACAGAGCATTAAAATTCGACAAAAATCTGGACCGGGCTCAGTGAGGCTTTACTTAACTTCAAACTCAAAAAAACACCATATATGTAGTTTTTTAATCATAATTTCAACTTTTTTGTTATCTGCATTATTATTGTCTCAAAATGAGTTGATTTTTGGGTTGCCCCACCTGTTGATCATGTTCTAGAAATAATTGTTTTGGTCAGACGCCTCTAAGGAATAGAGCACTTCATGAAAATGTATTTAGAAATCCTTAATTGATTTTTTTTCGAAGAATATTCTGTTGAATGTGTTCAACAATTATACCATATTCGGTCTTCAAAATACTCTTTCACAAGGATAAAATGTTTCAAAATTGATAATATCCAAATATGAATGGAAAAACTACGCTATCTTGAAACTAAAATTCAAAACTTGATATTCAGAATGAATCTATTTTTCTATGGACAACTAGTTGTGTGAATAAAAACAAAGAAAGAAATCGCGGGGTGTCAGATCTGGAGATCTAGCAGTCCAATATTGTGGTCCTACCCTTCTAATAAAATGACCTGAAATACTGATAAATACTTTTGCTGGTGCATGAATATAATCAACGTTTCAATAACAAATTGTAATAAGACCAGAACAATACATAGATTTCCATAGATCCAATAATGACTATAACGGAATCAGTGAAGAATTCGAAAGTGCATTTATCACACTTATTCGAAGTGCCAATCATTACCTTCACTAAAAGACCAAATGAGGTGAAAATCAGTTCGGAAAATTACTTCAGTTCCACGTTGTCCATAAAAAGCGATTCATTCGGAAGATATCGAATTATAATTATTATTTTCATGATCATGATAGCGTAGTTTTTTCTATTTTTGTTGATTATCAATAATAAAGCTTATTATCACTGTTAATGACTTATCTGAATAACCAGATATGCTATAAATATCAAAAACAAATGCAAGACATATATTGAGAACGAAAAAATTCAGTTAAACATTTCCAATTCCATTTTTAGATTTCCTCAGTTGATTGGCGATCATATTCATCCCATTAATTAATGTGAAGTAAAAGTCAATATGCAGCGCTGTTTTTTCCAGAAATTTCACGATCAAATGATTATTCATTAGAAATAATCTGAAAAGGCATACCAAAGTTTCATTGATTTTGAGAAAATCAATGAAGATACCTGAAAAATTCAAAATTATGACGAGAAAAACTACAGAGTGTTTTGCATGAGTTTAAATTTGAATATATCCTCAATGAGTTCGGTCCTGTGTTCGTCAACTTTTAATGTTCTGTTTTATTGAAACTTAGAAGTTTAAGCGGATAATGAATTTTTAGCCGAATCCAACTAAAATATTTGGAGTTATAGCTGAACAAAAATTAGGGAAATTTGAATAAACTCCTCTCTATATCGGAACGGAATGCCTAAGACACACATATGAGGTGTTTTTGAACTAAGCTCAATGCCCACTATTCACGGTTTTCGTTTGTCCGTTTACTTGTGAAACACCCTGTGTACTGAAAAATTTCAAAAGACTCCTCGAGCAATTAAGGAATTCCATTAAATCAAGGAGTTTCTTTTGAACCGCTATAATGAAAAATGTCAATATCCAGTTATTATTATTATTTGGGGTGATTCATCGAAAATCCCCAATATCTCGAAAACCAAGGCACTTTTGCCAAAAGTAAAATATATTTATTTGAACCGCCATAGAGTACTCTACCCGCAGGCTCCATATTATCCATTCATTACGCCACACCCTGTATAATTATTATTATTATTATATCAATGTATTGAAAATAAACAGACATGAATACTAGGCAGTTGTTTTGTTTGAAGGTGAAGCTCCTGTTGCTTCAAACTTCTTTTAATTATTTTGACTACCATTCACGCAAGATGATTTTTGTTGAGGAATTCAACATTCTCGTAATTATCCGTTCATTTCTTCAAGAGATACCCATTCCCTACCACCTATGAGTATTCAATTCAATGCTAACACTGCATCAAATGCATTTCATCTTCGGGTTGATTTTTTTGAATTCTACAACTGATGTAACGTCTTCAGCCTTCAGCCAAAGAAAATAAACAACAGTAACTCTCCTCAAGCTACTGATTACTTCTATTTTCCATGTAAATAAATAGATTTGGTATGTCTTCAATCAGTTTGTATAAATGTCAATTATGTTCGTTACATATTTTCGACGCAATATTTTCCGAAAAGATTTGACATTGTGATGAAATACGTAATTACTGAGAGTCTCACGTAGAACGGACTACGTAGCATTTATTTAAAACTCAAAAATGTTTTGACAAGCGTCTTAACCCAACATTTTCGTACCATACAGAGTGAAAGGTATTCAATTTCCATGGCCAATCCTGTGCTAAAATGAAAGTGAATGAAGTATAGAAGCTGAAAGTAAAACGTATATCTTTGTTGATTCATTCGGGAAAAACATTTCAATGGAGTTCCTCATGTCGTGAATATAATGCCCAAAATTTAGATAACTATTTCATACCAGAACAAATTCGGTAAAATTGTCTTTGGAATTAATCTCATATGTAACGAAAAATTTCATTGTCATGTATCATTCATTTTAGGACCTATACGGTATTAAACTCCCCTATCGGACGAAGTATCGTAGACATAGCATACTTATTCAAAACTGTTGATATTCATGAAGAAAAGATAATAATTTCTGTCCAAATTCATTTACTCCGAATCCTTATCAATCAATTATTAGCGTATGAAGTTTATTAATATCAGTATCGTTCTCGAACTATTTACAGGTTTCAGTATGTGTGAATGAATCGGAAGAGCAGCTGTATATGAGTAGAATTCAAGCTGCCCTACTTTCTGTCCTCCTGAAATCTGACAACGTTGCGGGAGGTGAGAGCGCACTACTAATAAGAAATATATGCGGAGGTAGTAAGGTCTGATTCGTTTAAAGAAAAATTTTTCAATGAAAATCTTTTCCCCTCTTTAGGTACCCCTGTTATTTACCTTCCCCTCTACATATATAAGCAAAAATTATTCCAATTGAAAAACTCCTTCACCCGGAGGTCAGGTCACCCAATGAACTTAACGGAGGTAACAACGAACTACGGGTTCATATATATATATATATATATATATATATATATATATATGAACCCGTAGTTCGTTGTTACCTCCGTTAAGTTCATTGGGCGACCTGACCTCCGGGTGAAGGAGTTTTGTAATTGGAATAATTGTTGCTTATATATGTAGAGGGGAAGGTGAATAACAGGGGTACCTAAAGAGGGGAAAATATTTTCATTGAAAAATTTTTCTTTAAACGAATCAGACCTTACTACCTCCGCATATATTTCCTATTAGTAGTGCGCTCTCATCTCCCGCAACGTTGCCAGATTTCAGGAGGACAGAAAGTAGGGCAGCTTGAGTTCTACTCATATACAGAATACAGCTGCTCTTCCGATTCATTCACACATACTGAAACCTGTAAATAGTTCGAGAACGATACTGATATTAATAAACTTCATACGCTAATAATTGATTGATAAGGATTCGGAATAAATGAATTTGGACAGAAATTATTATCTTTTCTTCATGAATATCAACAGTTTTGAATAAGTATGCTATGTCTACGATACTTCGTCCGATAGGGGAGTTTAATACCGTATAGGTCCTAAAATAAATGATACATGACAATGAAATTTTTCGTTACATATAAGATTAATTCCAAAGACAATTTTACCGAATTTGTTCTGGTATGAAATAGTTATCTAAATTTTGGGCATTATATTCACGACATGAGGAACTCCATTGAAATGTTTTTCCCGAATGAATCAACAAAGATATACGTTTTACTTTCAGCTTCTATACTTCATTCACTTTCATTTCAGCACAGGATTGGCCATGGAAATTGAATACCTTTCACTCTGTATGGTACGAAAATGTTGGGTTAAGACGCTTGTCAAAACATTTTTGAGTTTTAAATCAGCTTGAATTCTACTCATATATAGAATACAGCTGCTCTTCCGATTCATTCACACATATTGAAACCTGCAAATAGTTCGAGAACGATACTAATATTAATAAACTTCATACGCTAATAATTGATTGATAAGGTTCGTGATCTCGGTGTAAATGAATTTGGACAATTTTGCATAAATATGCTTATGTCTACAAAAATTCGTCCGATAGGGAGTTTAATACTATATAGGTCCCAAAATGAATGATACATGACAATGAAATTTTTCGTGACATATAAGATTAATTCCCAAAACAATTTTACCGAATTTTTTCTGGTATGAAATAGTAATCTAATTTTTGGGCATTATATTCAAGACATTAGGAACTCCATTGAATGCTTTTCCCCAATGAAGCAACAAAGATATACGTTTCACTTTCATCTTCTATACTTCATTCACTTTCATTTTAGCACTGGATTGGCCATGTAAATTGGATACCTTTCACTCTGTATGGTACGAAAATGTTGGGTTAAGACGCTTGTCAATACATTTTTGAGTTTTAAATCAGTGCTACGTAGTCCGTTCTACGTGAGACTCTCAGTAATTACGTATTTCATCACAATGTCAAATCGCTTCGGAAAATATTGCTTCGAAAATATGTAACGAACATAATTGACATTTATACAAACTGATTGAAGACTTACCAAATCTATTTATTTACATGGAAAATACAAGTGATCAGTAGCTTGAGGAGAGTTACTGTTGTTTATTTTCTTTGGCTGAAGGCTGAAGACGTTACATCAGTTGTAGAAATCAAAAAAATCAACCCGAAGATGAAATGCATTTGATGCAGTGTTAGCATTGAATTGAATACTCATAGGTGGTAGGGAATGGGTATCTCTTGAAGAAATGAACGGATAATTACGAGAATGTTGAATTCCTCAACAAAAATCATCTTGCGTGAATGGTAGTCAAAATAATTAAAAGAAGTTTGAAGCAACAGGAGCTTCACCTTCAAACAAAACAACTGCCTAGTATTCATGTCTGTTTATTTTCAATACATTGATATAATAATAATAATTATACAGGGTGTGGCGTAATGAATGGATAATATGGAGCCTGCGGGTAGAGTATTCTATGGCGGTTCAAATAAATATATTTTACGTTTGGCAAAAGTGCCTTGGTTTTCGAGATATTGGGGATTTTCGATGAATCACCCCAAATAATAATAATAACTGGATATTGACATTTTCCATCAGAGCGGTTCAAAAGAAACTCCTTGATTTAATGGCATTTCTCAATTGCTCGAGGAGTCTTTTGAAATTTTTCAGTACACAGGGTGTTTCACAAGTAAACGGACAAACGAAAACCGTGAATAGAGGGCATTGAGCTTAGTTCAAAAACACCTCATATGTGTGTCTTAGGCATTCCGTTTCCGGTATAGAGAGGAGTTTATTCAAATTTCCCTAATTTTTGTTCGGCTATAACTCCAAATATTTTAGTTGGATTCGGCTAAGAATTCATTATCCGCTTAAACTTCTAAGTTTCAATAAAACAGAACATTAAAAGATGACGAACACAGGACCGGACTCATTGAGGATATATTCAAATTTAAACTCATGCAAAACACTCTGTTTGTAGTTTTTCTCGTCATAATTTTGAATTTTTCAGGTATCTTCATTGATTTTCTCAAAATCAATGAAACTTTGGTATGCCTTTTCAGATTATTTCTAATGAATAATTGTTTGATGGTGAAATGTCTGGAAAAAACAGCGCTGCATATTGACTTTTACTTCACATTAATTAATGGGATGAATATGATCGCCAATCAACTGAGGAAATCTAAAAATGGAAATGGAAATGTTCAACTGAATTTTTTCGTTCACAATATATGTCTTGCATTTGTTTTTGATATTTATAGCATATCTGGTTATTCAGATAAGTCATTAACAGTGATAATAAGCTTTATTATTGATAATGAACAAAAATATAAATAAAAAACTATGCTATCATGATCATGAAAATAATAATTATAATTCGATATCTTCCGAATGAATCGCTTTTCATGGACAACGTGGAACTGAAGTAATTTTCCGAACTGGTTTTCACCTCATTTGGTCTTTTAGTGAAGGTAATGATTGGCACTTCGAATAAGTATGATAAATGCACTTTCGAATTCTTCACTGATTCCGTTATAGTCATTATTGGATCTATGGAAATCTATGGATTGTTCTGGTCTTATCACAATTTGTTATTGAAACATTGATGATATTCATGCACCAGCAAAAGTATTGATCAGTATTTCAGGTCATTCTATTAGAAGGGTAGGACCCCAATATGGGACTGCTAGATCTCCAGATCTGACACCCCGCGATTTCTTTCTTTGTTTTCATTCACACAACTAGTTGTCCATAGAAAAATAGATTCATTCTGAATATCAAGTTTTAAATTTTAGTTTCAAGATAGCGTAGTTTTTCCATCCATATTTGGATATTATCAATTTTGAAACATTTTATCCTTGTGAAAGAGTATTTTGAAGACCGAATATGGTATAATTGTTGAACACATTCAACAGAATATTCTTTGAAAAAAAATCAATTAATCAATTAATCAATTAATCATGAAATACATTTTCATGAAGTGCTCTATTCCTTAGAGGCGTCTGACCAGAACAATTATTTCTAGAACATGATCAACAGGTGGGGCAACCCAAAAATCAATTCATTTTGAGGCAATAATAATGCAGATAACAAAAAAGTTGAAATTATGATTAAAAAACTACATACATGGTGTTTTTATGAGTTTGAAGTTAAGTAAAGCCTCACTGAGCCCGGTCCAGATTTTTGTCGAATTTTAATGCTCTGTTTCAATGAAATTAACAACTCAAGGCTAAATATAAATTTTCAGTCGACTTGATCAGAATTTCAGGTGTTATAGCCAAACGGAAATTCGAGAAATTTCAAAAAACCCCGAAGAAACCTATATATAGGGTGCCCCAAAACTATTGAATCAAACGTCACACCACGATAGAGTAGATCATCGAATGACACCAACATTAGTTGAGCGAAAATGTACCGTTTCTAAAAAAACCTAACCTAAAGTTGCCGATTTTCGAACTATTTTTTCAGTCACAAGGCCAATTTGTTATTAAGGATAGCGTTTGTCTCCCATATTATCACCCCTGTTTATTCTGAGTATTAAAAATCATGTAGAAAAAACAATTGTTTTAATTTAAACTTACTTAGGTTAAGGTTATCGATTAACTACTCAAAATGATTTCAATTAGGGGATATGAAACAATAATATTACTTCAATATAATTCAAAATCGATATCCTTTTTCACAAACTGGCCCTGTTATAAGGAAAAATAGTTCGAAAATCGGCAACTTTATGTATTTTAATAAAATTCTGATTATTTTGGAAACGGTACATTTTCGTCGAACTAATGCTGGTGTCATTCGATAATATTTGGTTTACTCTATCGTGGTGTGACGTTTGATTCACTAGTTTTGGAACACCCTGTATATGGTATGATTCTGAACTCAGCTCAATGCCCTCTATTCACGGTTTTCATTTGTCTGTTTACTCGTGAAACATCCTGTATACTTCTTGTACTCTGAAAATTTTAAAACGAATGCCCTCACCGTCATATGAAAATTCAAATTCTTCTTGTTGTAAGAACCGTTCATCCTTCCACCCAACGCCGACCCTAGTTACATTACATGGCCCGTTGAAAACGAAATCGGCATCTGTTTACTGCGAAACACGTGTTAACGCTGATATGAAGGATTCAAAATTTTCTACCTGATTCGGGCTTTTTAGGAACGAATTGCTCAAGATGCCGAGTTCGAATAACATTTCGTTTTGCGTGTTATATTGGATAAAATTGAATTTATTCCATGGATGATTCGAGAATTATTGATGTCCAGAATGCTCCAGAATGATGAAAATTTTCAGATTTCATTGAAATTCTTGCGAAAATTATCTCGTATATTTTCAAGTTTAGATTTTAATTCATTCAGAACTTTGAAGTTCGGCAAATAATGATGTAAATGATATAGATAACAGTCAATCACATTTCCTTCAGCGCAGTTGTTGTTTTGAAGAAAAAGCAGTAGATTCTCGCAAAATCCGAAACTCTACATGAATAGGCCCAGTTGTTCAGTTCGGGATTAAAGTTTATCCTAAATTGATTTTGACATTTCAGTTCAGTTCTGTCAGGTTAGTCTAGGATCATTTTAAATCTCGGCCTTATCCTGAACTGAACAACGGGGCCTTATAGTAATAGCGTAGCATTAATTAACTCGGTATATTATTGGAATAATATTAAATTTTTATAGCGGAGAATAGTGTTTTTCAGCCTCGGTATTCACGGAATTCATTTTATTATGTTTTTTTTTCATGCAAATGTGAATCGGCCTGAAATCTTGAATCCCCCGACCTGATAGTTTCGTATACTTCTATGACAATAGCATAATAACTCAAATTTCAACATTTTCACAGAAATTTTTGAATTTGAGGGAGAGACACATAAAAAAAATCGATAGCAAGTTACCGCCTAAACTGCGAGCTTGCCGAAGTTGAAACTGGTACCAATCTACTCAGTGCTTCATAATATGTATAGTTTTATGACTCAGTGTTTTTCAGAACCTGTAAAAAAAATTGAAAACTGTAGACTCGTCATCGCCTTCCAAGGCTGCTTCTTGGAAGAGCTGTCTATTTGGAAAAAAATTTATAGGAACTAGCCCCGCTTATTTTCATTAAGGAATCATCTCCCTTAGTCCTTCGCATTTGTTTACAGATATCCTGTATATAGATACATTTTATCTATGTACCTACCTATTCATTTTGGATAGTAGAAGTTTAATCAATATGGGTTATTTTCGAAGACCAAAACAAAAATTTTAATTGCACCTGATTTGTTAATTATAAGAATCATCATTTATTTTGAATAATAAAACTTCATGCGAAAATACTTAAATTAACTTTTGTCTTTCTTCTTTCATCATGCGTCCATCATAGTGTCCGCTGTTCATCATAGCTTTTGGGAATTACCAATCAATCATATGTATCCGAGTATGTATCTATATTATTACCTTCATTTTGTAGATTCATCATGTCTTGACAAAAATATGGTTGCAATTTCAAAATATGTTTGTAATTTTCTTTATGATACATCACTAAAAAATTTAAATAAATAAATAAATAAATAAATAAATAAATAATGTGCTTTATTTCAGGTGAAGTGTACACATGACATTGAACACTTGAAGTGAAACAGGGTCATTTTCTGCTTTAATATCTGTGTTCCATAAAGTCTTCCACACTGTAGGGTTCGATTTCAAGTAGGAGTTTGAAGATGAATTTCTTGAACTGTTGTAGAATCCATTCTCCTCTTAGTTTGTGAGCTATCTTATTGTAATAACGAATATATCTATATTCAGGTCCCTTTTCAGTGAGGCTTAATCTGTGTCTTGGATATTTTAGTGCAGTTGTCCTCGTATTGTAATTACTTACTGTTTTCTCTTCGAAGTAGTGCTAGTTCTTGAATGTAAATATTAGGCTTTCTTGGATGTGTACAGCAGGAGCAGTCAAAAGACCATTACTTCTGAAGACTCCCCTGCATGATTCCGTCCTCCTCATCCTCCAGATCATTCTGAAGGCTCTCTTCTTCATTTTCAGCACTCTATGTAGGTTGTATGAACTACCATAGAACATGATGCCATACCTAAACACTGCCTGGTATATTGTTCTTAGTGAGGTTATGTCCAGATATTTATTGAGGACTCCCAAAGTGTAGCAGATGGTACCCAGTTGATTGCAAAGGTTGGAAATGTGCTCTCCCCAATCAAGGGTTACCTCAATAGTGAGGCCTAGGAAGCGACAAGATTTAGTCAGTTCTAATGTGGAGTTAGACAGTGAAATGCTGGTAGGCACTTGGGGACCGGAATGAGCTCTCCTGAATAGGATGGCACTTGTTTTTTCAGAATTCATGCACAAACCGTTTGCTTCAAACCACTGGCAAGCACGATTTAGAGTTAGAGTTGAGTGTGAAATGGTAAACTCAACTCTAAATCGTGCTTGGCCAATACAGTGAAGTTTGTGTCATCTGCATAATTCACTGTCCTAACCATGGTTTCATCGAATATGGTACTTAGGTCATTTAGAAAAATGATGAAAATGATTGGGCCCAATATGCTACCCTGCGGAACTCTGTGAGTTCTTCTTCCGAAACTGTTGTTTTTCCGTTCTGAGAGATCACCACTCTCCGCCTGCGGTTTGCTAAATATGATTGAAACCAGTCTAGCTTGTTTATGCCATATGCAGAAAGTTTATGGAGAATAAGGGGGACTTACCAGGATTTTGGTTTTGTCGATATTGAATTTAAGGCCTAAAGCTTCGTATATATGTTTTCAGGTGTCCAGCATTATCTGTAGATCCTCTGGGCTGCTAGCGATAAGTGCGCAGTCGTCTGCATATTGGAGTTCCGTGATAACCTTTGAACGGGTTTTTGCTCTGAGGCGCTTCAGGTTGAATAGGCTTCCATCAAATCTGAATTTTATTCCAACACCTCTTACAGGCATACTCATGTCTGTCAATTATCGAGGCAGCTATGGCGAGAATATTGAACAGTAAAGGCGCAGCCCTGTTTTATTCCAGAGTTGGCTAAGAAATGGTCGGTTGTAGAGCCATTATGCTGTATTCTACCGGTGTTGTTGGTATGAAGGCTTTTACACACTGCTAAGAATTTTTCGGATACTCCAAGGCGGGCCATGATTTTCCATAGCGCTCTCTGATTCACCGAGTCGAAGGTCTTACTTGAATCGATGTAAGCTGTATAGATCCTTGATTGTTGTTCACGGGCCTTCTCTTTCAGCTGTCGCAGTATGAAAATTAGGTCCACCGTACCTCGATTTGGTCGAAAGCCGCACTGGGATTCAGGTGAAATCTTCTCTAAGAGTGGAGTCAGACCATTAGCCATAATCTTTGAGAGAATTTTGCCGGCTACGCTAAGCAACGATATGCCCCTGTAATTGTTGCAATTTGACGTATCGCCTTTGTTGGCACATCTCCTTGTTCCCAGATCTTGCGGAATAGTGCTAGGAGACTATTGACAATGTCTTCATCCAGGGCTTTGAATACCTCCGCTGGAATGCCTTCTAGACCTGGTGACTTCTTCTTCTTCTACGTGCGGTGCCCCATCGGGCTGAACTGGGACCTTGAGACCCATTGTTCATCCGCTTGTAGTTGGAGAGACTTGAACTCTGTGACATGCTGACAAAAATGCCACAAGTCGACAGAGAGGTTTCCTAGGTGTGTCATCCTTAAGTCTCCAAGGTTGATACGGAAGAACAAAATGTGTTCAACCGCTTCCTCCGTGCTCCTGCACCAGCGGCACAGGGAACAGCTAGTCAGTCCCATTCTATTCAAGTGTTTATTAAACAAATGGCCAGTCATTGCTCCAGTCACTATACTCAGTTGTTTTCTCTCAAGAGCTAAGAGTTTTTTGACCTCAGGCACAGAGGATGGTCTCTCAATGAGAAGCCTCGACTGTCTGAGACCACCTCTCATGCTCCATCCAGAGGAAAATTTGCTGTCCAGCCAACTATTGAAGAAGTTCTTGACAGATGTACGACAGATAGGCAGCGCCGGTCGCGGACCAACAAAAGCTGAGCGGGCTCCTTGCTTGCCCTGGTGACTTATCATTTTTAATAATTTTTATCGCACTTATTATTTCCGACATTGAGATTTCGTCATCAAGCGATGTCATAGGACTATACGCGGGGAGCCGGTCTAAAATGGATGAATCTGAGTCGTTATTTTGATTCAAGACCTGCGAGTAATGATCCTTCATTTTTCGAGAATCATCAGTTAGAATAGCTTCATGAGCATCTCTTATAGGAAAGTTAGCTTTTCTGCTTGGACCATAAACAGTTTTAATAGCTTCAAAAAAACGCCTGTAATCATGGTTATCGGCGTAAGCTTGTATTTCTCTAGCTTTTTCTTTCCACCAGCTATCCTTCATTTTTCTTATTTCTTGACGGATCTCGCGTTTTATATTTGTAAGACTCTTTTGGGCTGCAACATCGCCATGCTTGTTGATTGCCGTTTTCATCGCTTTGTGTTTTGCCTCCAAAAGAGGTGCAATATGAGTTTCGCTGTCGGCGAACCAGTCTGGGTATTTTCGGGAGCGTTCTGCGCCCAGTATTTCTTTTGCAGTATTTGTAACAGATGTCTTGAAGCGGAGCCAATGACTATCAATGTCGTCATTATAATCCGGTAGTGTTAGCAGATGTGAATCTTTCTTTTGTAGAAGGGTTTTGTAGTTTGGAGATTTGAAGGCGCTCTCTTAGATACTTTGGCTTGCGTTGGTATTTTGGGAGCATTGAGATTTTCATTCTCGAGATTACCAGCCTATGATCAGTCCAACATTCCAGATCTGCTCTGGGTTTAGTGACCAACACCTCTTTCAGATCTTTTCTTTTCACGATCACATAGTCGAGAGTATGCCAATGACCTGAGTGCGGGTGGCGCCAGGTCCCCCTTAAATTGGATCTTGTAATAAAATAGGCGTTCGTTATACACAGATTGTGTTCTCCACAAAGAGTCAGCAAACGTTCTCCGTTCGAATTGATGCTGTCTGTGCCGTGTTTCCCTATTATTCCCAAACACAGTTCTGAGTCTTGACACCTGCCACTCTGGCGTTGAAGTCTCCAAGAAGAATAATTCGTTCTTATTTTGGGATTTTACAATGTAGCAACGAGTGTTTCGTAGAAGGTGTCCTTTAAGTTGTTAGAGGAGTTCAAAGTGGGTGCGAATACTGCAATGATGTTCACAAACGAGTTATTCGCTGCAGGAGACCGAAGGGTCATCGAACGTTCTGAGATGCCAACTGGTTTTTCGGTTAGTTTGGCGGCCAGGTCGTTTCTAATGGCAATGTTGTCTGATTGCGCCCTCCGGCAAGCCTTTCCAGAAAAAAGTATACGCTTGTTCTACCAAGCTACCTTCGTCCGAAAAGCGTGTCTCTCTTAAGGCAACTATTGCAATGGATGTACGTTGCAGTTCCTTATCGATTAGGGCAGTACGTCTCTCTGGTCGGTCGGCCCCGGGGTTGTCTAGCAAGGTTCTGACGTTCCATGCTGCAAAAGCTTTTGCTTTTCATTGGTGGTTGTTCGATGATTCAGTCGTTCAGGCACCTTCCCCGGGAGATCCGAATGAGAGGGTATTTTACCTCCGGATACAAATTTTGTCCTGTTCGACTGATCCATCTTTTTGTAGGAGCTGCGTCAGAAGGTGTTTAAAAGCTGCACTGGTAACGCTGTCAGTGCAACTTTGGTTGCGGTTTCGCCTAGATTATCTTGTGGCACAGTTATCTTGAGGCGACAAGGTCTAAGACGTAATTTATGCAACGCAGAGAGCCAATTTCTGCTCGAGCCGATGTTCAGGCTAGATAACTATGGGATACAGAGTTATACCGCTCATGTTCGGTCGCCAGAGCCTCGTCCGTAAGAACAGGGCACACCGCGAGTAGGTTAGGTTGGCATTCGAGAGGAGAGGCTTTAAAACGCATCCATTCCCCTTACACTTGATCCAAAAACCATGCAGTGGTGTTATATTCTGGCTTACTTATTTCCTCAGCCAAAAATTTGAGTACCCTACTAACTGAGTGACTTATTACATTTGTTGAGGTACCAACTTTCATTTTGGCAAAATGCGTTGGACGAAGATCTTCTGTTAATTTTGGAGCCAATTTGAAGAGATTTATCATTGGTGTTTTACCAGATCATGAATATGACTGTATTTGTTGGCAGATTATATTTTTCAACAAAAATATGTGGCAGCTCGATCATCTTATTGATCATTAACATTGACTTAATATTTTTAAAAAGGTGGGGTACATCAGCAAAAACATACACATTTTTCTCTGGATGAATTGGGTGGGTAATTCTGCATTTTATTGCAGAATATTTACATGCCCCACTGCTCATGATCTCCAGAGTGCTTGGTTTGAAGGACCCATATCTGAGGTGATGCTCACAATCTTTAAATTAATTTCTTCAGTCTTTTCAAATATCTCTCTTATAAAACTGTCGAATACCGCACCATTTACAGAATCTCCAGTAAAATAATATGCAACAAACTTGTTTCCAATGTGTTGTAACTCCCCCAAGCATAAAAACTAACACATGTGTTGCCACTCCTGTATGTTCAGGAAGAGTAACGTCTCCAAAATACTTGCTTAATGAAGTATCGTAAGTTCTTCCAGGGGATATTGATATTTCATCCAACACTAAAACGCAGTATTTTTCTTTCTCATTGAATTATTGGACTTTCAAATTAAGAAATTCAAATACTTCACGAAGTATTCCAGTATATCGTCTTTGTAAGGTTCTTAAAGAAGGTAATGGATATCCTTGTTTGAGTAATTCTTGATATCCATTATTTCCACAGCTAAATTTAAGTTTTAGAGATTTGATAACAGTCTCTTCACTCCACTGCATCAGTTTGATTTATTTGCCCCTTTATTCTTTCTTCAAAGTAGATAGTTGATTAGTGCTAAAAAAGCTACTCCCTTCATTGCATGCACAAGTTTTTTGATTTGTCAATGAATTGTCAATAAACAATTTCTGAGAAGTCTTTCGTACTTTCTAGCTTCGAGCTTTTCTCTCAAATACATTTTCTCTAATTTATTGAATGCTTCCTCCTGTGAATTTATTGTGAGATTTTGTGCAGTAGTTTCATCACTACTAGACTTAGCAGGGTCACTGCTATTGTTCAACTCCTGTGTAACCATGTGAGATTTTGTGCAGTTGTTTTATCACTAAGGGACTTAGCGGTGTTACTGCTTGTGTTCAACTCAGCTGGAGATACTTCTCCAGCTGAGTATTCAATTCTACATCGACATTAATGCTATGAAGGATTTCTGATGTCATATAACTATATAACCTAAAAATAAAATCCGAATCATTTATTTTATTTTGACATTAGTTTTTTTTAAGGATATGCCGTTGTTTAAACAAGTTTTCGTTTTAGTACTTGCCAGACTTCGGTTTCTTAGGAGATATTGGTTTCCTTGATTTTGGCTCCTTCCTAATTTTCACAGGTTGTGAAAATGAAAATATAGTGGGCACAGTACTGGATTTCGAAATTCGCTTGCTATCTTCTCTTGTTTTTTCCCACATTTCTGGAGCAAAATGTACCTAAAATTGGTGTTTTGATATTCAAGAACTGACAAAATAAAATTGAAATCTCACCTCACATAAACAAGAATGGTCAGTAGGTTTCCATTTACCTCTCCTCATTTTCGTCAACTCTTCAATGGATCCCACGGAAAATTTTTCATTAAGAAACCTTTCTTTGCAGAATTGCTGCAATCAATTGCTGAACAACCTGGCATTGATCTATAAACAAATACAAGAATTTTTACGAATTGAGTTAACACACGGCTTTAAAAGAGTTTTCCGGTGAAAAAATGTTTGATTCCGATGCCTAAATTGCACTCACAAATTATCTAAACCTCACAAATTCCGATAAAACGACTTAAATAACGCGAAAATCATTTCTATTGGTAAACAAAGAAAGTTAGCAATAATATGGCGGATTTCATCAGGTGGGACCACCTAACCAATCAAAAACATGATACTCCATTGTCGCCACTGTGTTTGATAGAGTGACTGTACGACTAAAGTGATGTGAGCGCCATCTGTGTTTCAAATGTTCTAAGACCCCAAGACTGGTTGAGATATTAATTCGAGGGCCATTTGTAGAAACATATGAAATTATGTAATATTTCAGATAGCTCTTTTGATCAAAGATTCAACCTTCGTTTTGTTCAAAGAGGTTTTGAATGTTTTGATTCCCATACCGCCTTTTGTTCATCTAGTTCATTCTGCACCTTTTCCAGTTGTAATTCAGAAATGATCAATTGTAATTCAGATTAGTCAAGTTTATTTCAGAACCCGTCAATTGTATTCCAGATTAGCCAATTTAATTTCAGAAATAGTCATTTGAATTTCAGAGTAGTCACTTTTATTTCCGAAAACATCAAATGTAATTCAGATTAGTCAATTTGATTTCAGAGACCATCAATTGTGAATCAGAATCAATCATTTCTATTTCAGAAAACGTAATTTGTAATTCAGAAAGTAAGGAAGACTACGGGTATTATTCAAGACTATGTCAGGTGAATCTTCTAGATATTATTTAACACACATTTTCATGATATTATAATGATACATACATGAAATGATTTTGTAATGAGAGAATGGTTTTTCAAACCTATCCCCTCATTTTAAAAGAATCTTTTAGTTTTCATTTTCAAGTAATTTTATTTTCGAATTAATTTTGGAGAAAAATATTTTCAATTTCCAATTCAGGATTCCGACATCGTTCGGAATTGTAAACATTCCGCACCGTTTTCATTCCGTTTTCATTTCCTAAAAACGATGACGCACCGTATAAAACATCCTGAATTGGAAGATAACCGAGTTTTTTGTTCGCTAGCACAGATAAGTCGAAATTAAGACCTCTTCATCGACGCAAATTTACCGAATTTCGACAGTCGGGGCTCATCTGATTTCCGCACCCCTCCTGTGGGTATAAAATGAGATGTTCCCCGCAGGTCTCGGCACTTCTAATTATTCGCCGAATTAGTACGCTACGAGTAAAATTTCGCTTGCCGTTAATTACCGTCCGCCGTTGCTTATTAGAAAAGTATTTTTGGGTTTAGAATTTTTATTTTTTTGTTTGCTCTTTTTCATTAGTCCGGGATAGAATTTTTCTTCAGTTTTTTTTTTATTGTTCACCATATTGGGTGATTGTCCGAAGTGAAAAGGCCAAACAGAAACTTAGGTAAGAAGACACTCCGTTCTTTTTTTTACCATTGGAACTTCAGCCTTCCTTCATCCCTTACTACCCCGGGTTAAGCTCCACTCCTACTGCAGAAGCGCCCCGCTGGCGTGGATACTCAGGGGGCGCGGAAAGCACTTTGGTGTGGCGAAAACTTCCTCCACCCCTTCCTACCCCGGGTTAAGTTCCACCCCTACTGCTGAAGCACACCGCTGGCGTGGATACTCAGGGGGTGCGGAAGCACTTTGGAGTGGCTAACCCTCTTTCCTCCCCCGTTGTTTCGACGCTCACCTCAGCTGTTATCGAAGAACCCCGCTGGCATGGATACTCAGGGGGCGAAGAACGCACCTTGGGGTGAGCTGTCGTAAATCTGTGCCGTCTTTCATCCCCTGACCTGGCTGAGGTCCGATACCTGTCCGTTAAGTGTAAGTCTCAGGTTCTGGCTGGCGAACGAGTCCGTAAACGCCCGTATAACTTTTGAGATCGGATCCCGTTTCATTCCGTCCGTTTTGCCCTGTAAATTCACTGATTTCGAGTCTTTCACTGTACGAATTTTATAATAGTGCCATTTGTGTTTCCTTTTTACGAGTCGACAAATAAAGTTTGTGTACATTGATTTGGACTATCATTGGGCGTCGCTAACACCCTAGACACCAGGGAACCTTGTCTTCGGCTAGTAGCTACCAGGGTAGGTTTGCTATTCTCCCTTAAAGAATAGCTGGCGCTCGAGTACACCGAGGAAAACCCGTTACAAAAATGGCGCCCTAGCAGGGACCGTTCAGAATCTACCAGGAAACAACTGAGGTAAGAGAAATTAACCGGGCAGTGAGTGAATTCCCGAAACAGTGAGTAAAACCTCAGAACAGTGAGTAACTATTTCTTGAACAGAAAACTGTGAAAAATAAACTTGAACTGTGTTTTATCCCCTGCCACTCTGTATTGAACTGTTATACTGTGAATTGAATTGGACTATATTTCAGAAATTTTCCTACTGTTGAACCCAATTGAAAATAATTTGTGATTATTCTCTTTGCCGATTACTGTATCGAGTTGTTGAAAACTGAATTGTTATTACGCCGTTATATCAGTGAAAATTATTTCCGATTTCTTATTATTTCTGATTTATTGAATTGAACTGTTTTAATTTCACATTGAAGGTGAGTGAATTCCCGGACTTTAAAAAATTGAAAATTTATTGTGGCAATTGGTAAAGTTCAATAGGTGTGATTTACCTATCGGTTCAATAGTGAATCACCTATTACCCAGTTGATAACTTATCTACCTGTTTCCTATTTTCTTTTGACCTGTACTGTTGAAATTTAGCGATTATTTCTGAAAACTGAAAGCCGATTATTGTGATTTATTTTCTGATCATTGAACTTTGAAAACTGTTTGGAATTTAATCTGTGCGTTTTGGTACTGTTCGAATTTCAGGAAATTTTCCTGACTATACGAAGCGACTTGCGATTGTGTGCGGCATTCCTGGAATATTTTCGGACTTGAGTGGGACTGATTGGAATTTTCTTTTGTGATACTTCGGGACTTGGATTGTTTTTGGTGCGCCGGGACTTGGACTTTATTTTTTTGGGGTACACCGATACTCACTTCGAACTTAAGTGAATAAGTTGGCTAACAATTAACTTACCGGGTTGGACTTAGAACTTGAACGGATTGTGAAAGACATACCGAGTGTGAAATATTGGCGCGTTCTGAATCGGACTTAGTTGAATATAATATGTCGAACATGGATGTGAACCGGTTATTCAGTGATGAACTTAGATACGAATTACAACTGAGGGGACAATCGATACCGGGTACTGTGATGACTAAACGGAGTCTGCTACGACAAGTGCTTCATTCTAAGGAACCTTTACTACCCCCAACATCATTGAATCCCGCCTCCGAGATTGAGATCTGTCAAAATAAACTCACCGATTTGGTGGAATCCCTTCAGAACTTCAATCATAATAATGCGGCTAACGAATTTTCGCCAATTTACACCAGATTAATACACATTCAAGGCAGGCTGAACTTTATTGTCACTGCAGACACAACACAGTTACAATTGATTGAACAAATGAAGGCGACTACAGATAAGGCGTTGGAGACACTGGAGGAGCTGCGTAAGAGGAGTAATTGTGAACAGCAGCAGACATCCAACCGAGATCAGAGGTCTCTTTTGGATGTGGAGGTACCCAGTTCACCTGGGATGTCACCGATCCAACCGGAAAGGATATCAAGGGTTGAGACATCACTTATCGACTTAGGAGATGGTGTCGATCCTCCTGCAGTAGTCAATGTCTCACGTACCGGTACACCTGTAAGGAATCCAACATTAGAACAGGTCATGAATGAGACAAGGCAGACATGTAGAGCATTACTGCGACAATTACCAGCGATACCTCTCACACAGTCACAGAACTGTGGGACAACAACACCTGAGGGTCCTGTAGTATGTATCAGTATGAACAACCTGTATATTTCCATACGTGAGACGGCAAGGCCTGTGAAACCTTACATCATTATTAGAACGTGCCTCAGATAGATAGAACTGATCTTGAGATAACATGTTATCTGTATCTGTATGTTTGTAACCATTGTCATTCATATTTATCAATTCATGATGTATTATAAACACAACATGTAAACAATGTATAATAATATATAGCATGTTGCTATGGAAGATTCCATTCAGTGTGTGTATTCATTCATTATTGAATTACATCATACAGTTGTCAATTCGATAGTCTGTGCTCCGTTCAACATGTCTTAAGAAATAAACACCCTTTGATGAGTCTGCCGAACATTATTCGTCATCCCTCCACCGCATAGACGATTAGCCGAACCTACCCTAGTTGGGTACATCACATGGCGATCCTGCCAGTCGTATGCGGTTAGAGGTCCATATGGTTTTGACTGAGTATTCGTAACCAAGCCAAGATGCCAAGATGGGTTCGGGACAATCCAAACAAGAGGAGGTTATAATTGCCCAAACTGGAAATAGTGCAGCCGCGTCATCGATTGAGTCCAAGACCCTTTCTACACCGGAAATCTTAGGGATAATCGCTTTCATTCTAGTATGTATTGGAGTCATCCTATATTTATATTGGAGAGTCAAGAAGGCGATTGAAAAGAAGGTACAACTCAAGGTCAGGAGAAGCCACCAGGATTTATTGTAAAGGAAAAATATACCGTAAGAATTTTTTCCTTGTTATGTCTAATTGTCCATGGAATTTGATGAACTATTTGCCGAGTTAAGTGGGGTGTCTCAAAAATTCCTCGAAAATATCAGAAAGGAGCCGCGAGAACGTAGGGAACGGGCCGATAGAGTCGATAAATTTCTCAATGAACTAGTCCAGAGAATATGAATTCAACAGGTTGAATAAAACTGTCAAGTCGGAACCAAATTTTTTCAAAGCATTGAATCCTCACCAAGCAACCATAGAAAAGTCACCGTCAGAATCTAGAAAATTGCTTCAAGAAAGGTCTAAATTAATTGAAGATAAACAGCATTCAGAAAAATCAACAATGACGGAAAAATTTGACTTGAGGACAGCATCCTCTCTATTGCCAGCTATTACTAATGAAGAAGAGTCCGTATTGCAATTAATTGATGCCATAGAGTTATATACCGATATGCTCGATGATCAAGGTAAAAAGTCTCTGATCAATTATGTTCTAAAAATCAAATTGACTGCAAATGCTAAATTGAGGTTACGAAAAGAGTATCAGAAAGTTGAAGATTTGGTAATAGATATGAAAAAAAACCCTCATAACTAAAAAGTCACCAACAGCTTTATCAACTCAACTCCACAATCTGAAACAAGAGAATGAGACAATAGGAGATTTTGCTAAACTAGTTGAACAGTTGTCCCTCGATTTAACGATCGCTCAAGCAGATAATGCACCAGAAGCATTAACTGTTTTAGCCAAAGTGAATGGAAAAACTGCTCTAGGCGCATTCTCCAATGGATTACGAAATACGGAAATCAGAACTATCATAAAGGCAAGAAATTTTAACAACCTCAAAGATGCTGTAGCATCAGCTAAGGAAGAGGAACTTGTAAAAATTTCATCTCAAGCACCTAGCCAGAAAGTTTTCCATATGAAAAATTTCAATCGAAATCGTAATGATTTTAATCGGAAAGGAAATTCTGACCATTGTAACGTGGTTTACTCGGAGGAAACTTAATCTCGAGCGCCAGCTATTCTTTTCACTAAGGGAGAATAGCAAACCTACCAGAGTAGCTGCTAGCCGGAGACAGCGCTCACTGTTATCTAGGGCGGTAGCGATAACGAAGAAGTCAAAATCAAATTGTGTAAGAGTTTATTCACACCTTCGGAAACTAGTTATATGTACAAGGGAGATATGTGAAATATGAGTGATTCTATAAGCGAACATACATTCGGGAAATCCTATCCGGTCACGAGCACTTATGAAATTTATACCGGGTGTAGTGAAAAATTAACGGTTCAATAAAAAAAATTGCGCCAACCAGAACTGACGGTACGAATGCTAAGGACTTGTTATACGGTATCGGTATAAAGTTGTATTTCTCCGGAAATGAAACACAATAAGGGCGGATCTGTTCGAGACTTTTATTCGCTGCCCCAAGGGTTATAACACGCCATGACTGACAGCGAAGAAAATGTCTATTTTTAGCGCAACTACGGGATTTCACTGACTACGTGCGGTATCTCTTATTCTCTGCCCCAAGGGTTAACACGCCATGACTGACAGAAAAGAAGAGATTTCGGATTTAACACTTATGACGCGGAACGCGGACAGGGGGGTTGACGGAACTTTCCCTTCAGTACCCCAAGGGCTTACGCGCCATGACTGATAGCGAAGGGAAAAGTCAGACTCGCGAAACAGGGTAAAGAACGATAAAATACAACAGAAAACGATACAGTACAGCAGTGTCAAAGTTAAGGAAGTACCGGCGTAGGTCTAACAAAGAAACTGAACGGTACAGACGGGGACCTACCTCCTTTGTTTCAAGCACTCGAAACTCAAAGGATTTAAAAGAAAAACTAAAAAATTAACTCTAAGCACTGATGCAAACACAAAATGATTATTCTTCAACGGCGAAAGAAATACCGAAAATTAACTGAATCTATAACAGAAGTCACCACGTTAGAAAGCGAAAAATCGAAAATACTGAAGCGAAGTGAAAGAACTGAAGTAAAAGTCAAAAGTCGAAAAGTCAGCCGAAGAACTGAAGTAACAGTCGAAAAGTGACCGTCGCGGGGGGAAAATTTTCTTTTATAGGCATATCCCCTCTCACGGTAAAAATCTAAAAATTCCAGAATGCGACAAGAATGAAAAACGTCGTCAGCTCCGGTTTATCGCATATCAACAGATGAAAAACGTCGAAATCTTCAGCGGCATGTAAGAAAAACAACGTGAAATACAGATAAGCGGTTTTTTACATTTACTCTGCTTATCGGAATGAACGTACGGAATATTCGAGAATTAAAATATTTTCAAAGGCGGAAATCTAAAACGAAAGAAATGCACTAAGATGAACTCCAATTTTCCTCAGAAAACTGGACTTCATCACACCCTCCTCAGCTCGGAAGAAATTAACTTACGGTGAAATAGTGAGTTTAATTTCACGACTCTATCTACCCCTAGAAAGAATGACCTTACTTTCGCGCGCGCCACCTATACTCGTGACCAGTTCACAACTCAATCAAGTACTTCCTCTGGTTGGAAATGGTAGTTCCAATGCGCACGCAGAAACGTCAGCGTCGGTCACCTCGGCGCAGGTCTCCGCCATCTTGTCAAAGAACTCTGTTCAGCGCTCCGTGGATAAATGGTGTGGGTGTATAATAGTGGAAAATCTTCTTTCTCTATGTGGAAATTCATCTTCATCGCTGGTCGGAAACGTGCCATGCTTCATCCCTCCGGTGAGTACCTAATTTAACTGTGTTTGGCGGGTGTTTGAATTCCATCGTGGTTTTGTAGGTTACCCAGGATTCGTGGGAGCTGCAACAGGTGGAAAGCCTCCAGTACGTGGGGTGCAATGGACTGGTATGCCCCTTTCGACCTGGCTATACGGACGTTGGGACTCTCGGAGCCGGCATGAGACTTGCAGGTGAGTAATTTCTAACAATACACTCTCCAATCTTCATCGTTCCTCGTCGTCAACTTTTCTTCTTGGAACGGTTTTTCTCTGTATTCTGTTTTTAGGTAGACGGTGTTTTCTTCAGGTAAACAGTGTTAAATTGACGGTACAATAATTTCGATTCGGTTCAGGACAGAAATTGCTTAGATCTATTGGATTAATAGACGGATATACTCAGTTGTAATGTGAAACAGTATCCTTTATTGGTATTCCTTACATAAGTAGCAGGTTTTTCAGACGGTTTTGATCGGTTTGATTTATATTTAATTGCATGCTGAACAGATGAAAATCTGTAGATACAATATTTCGGTCAACGGTGGTACATGTACGGAATTTGAACGGAATTGGGATGGTGTAGTCAGTTATGATTATATTTAATAACGTGCTTCAGATTTACGAGATTTCTCCTTGCAGGTGGCCTTGGTTTCTTGGACAGGCATAGAGGGCTAACTCCCTACTGGTTGGCATGCGGAACTTGTTCAACTTCTTCTGGGGTGGTTCTATCCGTTGATTCTTGGAGACAGACTGTCTGGATGCACTGGCTCTGGTTGATCGAGCAACTACAGTTATTCAGATCAACAGGTAAACAGAAAATAATATAGTCGGTAACGGAAAAAAATAACGGATTTCCTCCTTTTAGAGGTTATTTCTATAGAACGGTTAACGGATCATGACAAAAATATATGTTATGCATGAAATGGTTTTAAATCTTTAATGTGTATGTTAGTGATTTTTCTACCCTCTGTATCTTTCAGGTCGTAGACGACAGGTGAAACAACTTTAACGACGGTGAACGGTCCGGAAAACTTCGGAGCCAACTTGGCGGCGAAACCGTCAACGGCCGAGGATAAAGGACGGTCTCGGCGTAGAACTTTATCTCCCACATGGTATCAGACTTCTCTTCGTCGAAGATTGTAGTGGTGAGCCTGTTGTTGGAAGGCACGGTATAGTTTAGTACGGACGAACTAATAAGCCTCCTGGAGATGTCTAATCTGTTGAGTACGGTAAGTCATGTCTCTGTTTTCTTCTTCTGTACGGTTGGATTCTCCGTTCATTTCATTATTGTGGGGGTTTGTCGAATAAATCGCCCTCGGGACTTCTAGTTCCCTTCCATAATTTAAAAATGCCGGTGTAAATCCAGTAGACTCCTGTTTAGCGGTGTTGATGGCAAACGTTAACTCTCCTATCTTTTCATCCCAGGTTCGTTGATCGGCTTCACAAAACTGTGCTATCATGGTCTTTAGGGTACGGTTAGCTCTTTCTACAGGGTTGCACTGAGGAGTATACGGTGGTGTGAAACGGTGAGCGATGTGCAGCTCTCGGAGACTGTTCTTGAATAGCCTGCTGTCGAATTGTACTCCGTTGTCGGATATTACTAGTTTTGGGCAACCGTATTTCAGGATGACTTGTTCGTAGAGGGCCGAATAAACAGTTTTGGCGGTGGCTTTCCGCAACGGACGACACTCTACCCACTTTGTGAACCGGTCTTGCATTACCACGATGTAGGAGTTTCCCTTTTTTGACCGTGGCAATGGTCCAACTATGTCCGTGGATACTTCTTTGAACGGCGCATCCGCCATTCGGTGTGGTTGCATCTTACCAGGGGTTTTCTGTTGCGAAACTTTGTACTTTTGGCACGATGTGCAGTTCCTCACGTATTTCGCAATGTCTCTAAACATCCCTGGCCAGTAATAATTTCTGGCTATCCGTGCAATCGTCTTAGCAATTCCCATGTGAGCTGCTAGTTCTGAGTCGTGGTTTTCCTTCAATACTTCGGTTCGCTGTTCGGTCGGTACACAGAGTTTCCAGGGTTGGCCGGTTCCATCTTCTGTGAAGTCGGATGAGTCCCAGAAATGTCGTAACAGTTTTCCATTTTCCACGGCGTAGTCAGGAAAATTTGCTGGGTCTTTTTCCACCTCCTGTAACTTCTTGTTGTACCATTTGCACTGGGGTTGTTTCTATCTCGGACAAACATACGGAATCTACGGACGGTAACGGGTTTCGGGACAGGCTGTCGGCTACTTTGTTCATCGATCCTTTACGGTACTGGACTTCGAAGTCGAATTGCTGAAGGAAAACGGCCCATCGAGCAATTCTTCCGGACAGTGACTTGATGGAGTTAAGCCATTTCAGACTCATGTGATCGGAAATTACTGTGAAATGGAATCCTTCTAGGTACGGTCGCAGTTTCTCTATGGAAAATACTATGGCGAGACATTCCTTTTCTGACACGGAGTAATTTTTCTCTGCGGGGTTTAGTGTTCGGCTCACATAGGCGATTACTCTCTCCTCTCCATCGATCACTTGTGTTAGGGCACCTCCAAGGCCCATGTCACTGGCGTCAGTTTGCAGAACGAACGGTTGGGTGAAGTCTGGACAAGCCAGTATCGGAGATTCTGTGAGTTTTTGTTTCAAAAGCTCGAAGGCCTTCTGCTGGTCTTCTCCCCATTTTCAACGGTGTTTCTTCTGCAGTAATCAAGTCAACGGAGAAACTAAATCGGAGAAGTTCTCTATGAAACGACGGTACCAACTGCCAACTCCAAGAAATCGACGCAGTTCTCGGACGGTTTTCGGTATTGGCAAAGACACTATCGAAGAAACTTTGTCGGCATCGATACAGATGCCATCGGAGGTGACGACATGTCCAAGGTATTTTAGGGATTTTCGCACAAAGTCACACTTGTCGGGGTTGAGACGAAGATTGGCTTCACTCAACCGTCGGAATACTTCTCTCAAGTTCTCCAGGTGTTCCTCGAAAGTTTCCCCCAGGACAACTATATCGTCCAGGTAAGCGAACGCTTCCGGTTCCATTTCTGGGCCAATGACGGTGTCTAGGAACCTCTGGAAGGTGGCTGGGCTTGCATGTAAACCGAACGGCATCACGGTGAACTGGAACATTCCCCTTCCCGGAACTGTGAAGGCAGTAATCGGACGGCTCTCCTTTGCTAATGGTATCTGCCAGTATCCTTGTTTCAGGTCCAGCGTGGAGATGTACTTCGCTTTTCGGAGTTTATCCAGAATCCCAGAAATGTACGGCAAAGGGTATGCATCTTTCACAGACACTTGGTTAACAGCACGGAAGTCGATGCAAAAACGGTATTTTCGGTCTTTCTTCTTGACCAATACAACAGGTGAACTCCACGGTGACTTGGAGGGTTCAATCACTTCCTCAGCCAGCATACGGTCCACTTCCTGATTGAAGATCTCCTGCATTTTCGGGTTTAGGGGTCGGTATCGTTGTTTGATCGGTTCGGTGCCAGGTTTCAGTTTGATCTTGTGTTCAATCAGGTCGGTTGTACCATACAGGTCTTCGAACTTCTTTAATTCCCCGGTCAGAAATGCCTCCAGTTCTTGTTTCTGAGATTCTGTCAGTTCCAACAGGTGTTCTTCGGCGGTGTGAACTTCTGCGGTGGTTTCGACGGGAGTCATCGGTTTCGAGATCAGTCGGCCTTCCAGAAAGCACTCGGCGGTACTGAGATTTACGGAAAACTTGAAAGTCGACAGAACATCCATCCCCAGAATAATGTCTACGTATGTAAGCTTGGTACCAGTAAGAATTTCAAATCAGGCAGTGTGTAGTCGGAAATTTGCACGGTGGTGGTGTACAGTTTCGGCGTGACGGCGGTTTTTCCGTTCGCTATTACTGCAAAACTGTTGTGCATTGTTTGTCCTGTGATTCCTTTACTTTCATACTGATCGGATACGGCCTGACTGCAAAAACTCCTGGTCGCTCCTGTATCTATCAGTGCTCGGAAGTGTTTGCCGGCTATTTTGACCTCTATTAACGGTCGGTTATCATTACAGGTGGTCGGTGTCGGTGGAGTCAAGATTCCGGGAGATGTGGTCGACTCCGTCTCCAATCTCCCCTTCAGTTTTCCGAACACGGGCAGTCTCGTGAGAGAATGTTCTCCCTCTGACATCGAGAACAGAAAATTTTCGGTGGCCTGCGACATTCTCGACTCATGTGGCCATATCCACCACATCGGAAACACTGTGTCTGGAAAGACACTCTCCTCCCTGATGATGATTGGGTCCGGTCAGCGTGGCTATTTTCGGCTCGACGGCGGGGTGGCGGTGTTGAAGTTCCGGATCTACCTTCGGACCTGTCTCCAGAAGTCGGACGGTGAGATTCCTGTTGCTGGACTATTGTCTCTCTGGATCTGGGTGGTCTTGGGCGGCTTTCCCCCGGCGGAGAAAGTCGTGTCTGGTTGGCTGATGTCGGTGGGACTGATTCCCTGTGATCAGTTGTTTGGTGAACCTGTTCTCCGGTATCTACAGAAAAACTCGCCTGATATCGATTCAGTTGACGGGGAGTGTACGTTAGGTGAGGTTCCTCCACGAAACCTGGTTTTGAGGGTGGCCGGGTGTACTGGCTCATCTGCCACTGGACCAGTTCAAAAACTTTTCCCTTACGGAGAAGTTCATCATACGTCTTGGTCTCCTGAAAGGCCAAGGCCTGTTGTAAGGGCGGAATCAACCTCTGTCGGATAAGTCGGATCTGCTCCACCTCGGATGGTTTTGTATAGGTGAGTTTCTGGAATAAGTTCTGCATCCGGGTAACATACAGAAGCAGCTTTTCTTCTGGGCCCTGTGTTCTCCTTTTTATTTCCTCTAACAGATTCTCCTCGTAGTTGACAGGCAGAAACGCTTCTTTCAGTTGGTTGCTGAAATCTTCCCAGTCCTCGAAAGTACCTCTCCTGGGAATAAACCAATCCCTTGCATCCTTTCGTAGTAATTCATAAACTGATTCGAAAACTTGTTCCAGGGACACTTTACGGGATTCAGCCAGCCTCTCCACTTCTTCAAGAAATCCGGTCACACTTCCAGTGCCATCAAAGGAAATGTTCCATTTGTGTACCGGGATAGTTGGTATTGTTGATCGGGACTCCGGTTCTGATCTGGCAGGCGTTGTGACAATTGGTCGGTCAAGACTTATCCAAGGTGCAGGTAAGTGTGGAAAAGACACCCTTCGTGTAGAATTAATCCATCTACCCTGTGTCGGACCTTCAGGTGTTGTTGTCCCACAGTCCTGTGACTGTGTGAGAGGTATCGCTGGTAACTGTCGCAGTAATGCTCTACATGTCTGTCGTGTCTCATTCATGACCTCTTCTAATGTTGGATTCCTTACAGGTGTTCCAGTATGTGAGACATCGACCGCTACAGGAGGATCGACACCATCTCCCAAGTCGATAAGCGATGGCTCTCGGAGCCCTGAAATCCTCTCCGGTTGGATCGGTGACACTCCAGGTGAACTGGGCACCTCCACATCTATAAGAGACCTCTGATCTCGGCTGGATGGCTGCGGTTGTTCACGATTGCTCTTTTTACGTAGCTCCTTCAGTGTTTCCAATGCCTTAGCTGTAGTTGCCTTCATTTGTCCAACTAGTTGTAACTGTGTTGTGTCTGCAGTGGCAATAAAGTCCAGCCTTCCTTGAATGTGTATTAATCGGGTGTAAATTCGCGAAAATTCGTTAGCCGCATTCTCATGATTGAAGTTCTGAAGGGATTCTACCAAATCGGTGAGTTTATTTTGGCAAATCTCAATCTCGGAGGCGGGATTCAATGATGTTGGGGGTAGTAGAGGTTCATTAGACTGAAGTACTTGTCGTAGTAGACTCCGTTTAGTCATCACAGTACCCGGTATCGATTGTCCTCTCAGTTGTAATTCGTATGTAAGTTCATCACTGAGTAACCGATTCACATCCATGTTCGACATATTATTTTCAACTAAGTCCGATTCAGAACGCACCAATCTTTCACACTCGGTATGTCTTTCACAATCTGTTTAAGTTCTAAGTCCAACCCGGTAGGTTAATCGTTAGCCAACCTATTCACTTAAGTTCGAAGTGGGTATCGGTGTAACCCCTAGTCTAGGTCCCGGTGTATCAGAAAAAAAAATCTAAGTTCAAGTCCCGGCGCACTAAAATAATCTAAGTCCCGATGTATCACACTAAAAATTTTACAAGTCCAACGTTACTCGAAAAAAAAATGTCAATCAGTCCCACTTAAGTCCGAAAATATTCGCGAAATACCGCACTCACTCGCAACAGTCCGGAAAATTTCCCGAAATTCGAACCGCACCAGAACGCACAGGTTAGATTCCAAATAGTTTTTCAGTTCAATATCCAGAAAATAAATCGCAATAATCGAATTTCAGGTTTCAGAAAAATCAGCAATAATTGGTAAGTTTCAACAGTACAGGCCAAAAGAAAATAAAAGCAGGTGAACAAGTTATCAAGAGGGTAATAGGTGATTCACTATTAAACCGATAGGTAAATCAAACCTATTAAATTTTACCAATTGTGACAATAAATTTTCAATGTTCGGAAATTCTCACTCACCTTCAATACGAAATTAAAACAGTTCAATTCAATAAATCAGAAATAATAAGAAATCGGAAATAATTTTCACTGATATAACGGCGCAATAACAGTTCAGTTTTCAACAACTCAATATAAGTAATCGGCAAGAGGAATAATTAAATTAATTAAATTATTTCCAATAGGTTTCAACAATAGGAAAATTCAATTCACAGTATAACAGTTCAATACAGAGTGGCAGGAAATAAAACACAGATCAAGTTTATTTTTCACAGTTCTCGGTTCGAGAAATAGTTACTCACTGTTCTTAGGTTTTACTCACTGTTTCGGGAATTCACTCACTGTCCGGTTAATGTTTCTCACCTCTGTTGTTTCCTACTAGATTTTGCACAGTCCCTGCTCGGGCGCCATTTTTGTAACGTGGTTTACTCGGAGGAAACTTAATCTCGAGCGCCAGCTATTCTTTTCACTAAGGGAGAATAGCAAACCTACCAGAGTAGCTGCTAGCCGGAGACAGCGCTCACTGTTATCTAGGGCGGTAGCGATAACGAAGAAGTCAAAATCAAATTGTGTAAGAGTTTATTCACACCTTCGGAAACTAGTTATATGTACAAGGGAGATATGCGAAATATGAGTGATTCTATAAGCGAACATACATGCGGGAAATCCTATCCGGTCACGAGCACTTATGAAATTTATACCGGGTGTAGTGAAAAATTAACGGTTCAATAAAAAAAATTGCGCCAACCAGAACTGACGGAACGAATGCTAAGGACTTGCTATACGGTATCGGTATGTAGTTGTATTTCTCCGGAAATGAAACACAATAAGGGCGGATCTGTTCGAGACTTTTATTCGCTGCCCCAAGGGTTATAACACGCCATGACTGACAGCGAAGAAAATGTCTATTTTTAGCGCAACTACGGGATTTAACTGACTACGTGCGGTATCTCTTATTCTCTGCCCCAAGGGTTAACACGCCATGACTGACAGGAAAGAAGAGATTTCGGATTTAACACTTATGACGCGGAACGCGGACAGGGGGGTTGATGGAACTTTCCCTTCAGTACCCCAAGGGCTTACGCGCCATGACTGATAGCGAAGGGAAAAGTCAGACTCGCGAAACAGGGTAAAGAACGATAAAATACAACAGAAAACGATACAGTACAGCAGTGTCAAAGTTAAGGAAGTAACGGCGTGGGTCTAACAAAGAAACTGAACGGTACAGACGGGGACCTACCTCCTTTGTTTCAAGCACTCGAAACTCAAAGGATTTAAAAGAAAAACTAAAAAATTAACTCTAAGCACTGATGCAAACACAAAATGATTATTCTTCAACGGCGAAAGAAATACCGAAAATTAACTGAATCTATAACAGAAGTCACCACGTTAGAAAGCGAAAAATCGAAAATACTGAAGCGAAGTGAAAGAACTGAAGTAAAAGTCTAAAGTCGAAAAGTCAGCCGAAGAACTGAAGTAACAGTCGAAAAGTGACCGTCGCGGGGGGAAAATTTTCTTTTATAGGCATATCCCCTCTCACGGTAAAAATCTAAAAATTCCAGAATGCGACAAGAATGAAAAACGTCGTCAGCTCCGGTTTATCGCATATCAACAGATGAAAAACGTCGAAATCTTCAGCGGCATGTAAGAAAAACAACGTGAAATACAGATAAGCGGTTTTTTACATTTACTCTGCTTATCGGAATGAACGTACGGAATATTCGAGAATTAAAATATTTTCAAAGGCGGAAATCTAAAACGAAAGAAATGCACTAAGATGAACTCCAATTTTCCTCAGAAAACTGGACTTCATCACACCATTCACATCGAGGTCGTGACCGCAAAGAGAATCTCAACAAGCATAATTTCAATTCAGCGAAAAATAATTACGGACAAGGTCGCGGTCGCAACTTCACCAATCATTCGAAAAACAATAACAAAGGGTATTCGAAACAGCAGAGAGCACATTTTGCCGATAATGGCACAAACTCTTGTACAGAGCAAAATACCGAAGCAGATAAGTTTTTTCGTGACCAACAGTCATGTTAGTTACAATTTGAATGCTTTGAATTATGTTTCAGTGAAGTATGACCAATCCATCTAGTCGATTAACCAAATTCCACTTGATTTTAGAAGAATATGACTTCACGGTTCATTATGTAAAAGGTTCAGAAAATGTAACAGCAGATGCCTTATCGCGTATTAAAATAAATTCAGCAGAACTCAATGAAATGACGAACGGTATAGTTGGAAATATATGCGTCATGACGAGATCTCGAACTAAAAATGAAGTAGGTTCTAAACAACATGAGACGAATGCCTCCGATGGCAAAAGGGTTGATCACCCTGTTGCTGTCGAAGTTTTAAAACGTCCAGCAAAAAGTGTTGAGTTAAGACCAATTTCAGAAACAGAATTTCATAATTTGAAAAATCAACATTCGAAGGATTACAATGAGAATTTAATATATAATGTGAATTCACGAATTATTTTCATTAACCAGGATATCCGATCAGCGTACGACTTAGACACATCGTTGAGGAAACTGGAAAAATTATGCGCAGAAAATAATATATTAGAATTGTACCTCATAGAGCTAGCTAGTAATATAAAATTTTTGAATATGTTGACAAATTATAAGAATGAAATTCTAGGAACATCCTTAAAGATTAATATAATAAGAGATGTAACGCGAATCGAAGACAGAGAATTAAGGCAAATAATTCTGAACGATTTTCACATGCTTCCAACCGGTGGACATGCAGGTATCGAACGTATGTTCAACAATATCAAAAGAGAGTATTTCTGGAATGGCTTATGATCTGATGTTGAAAAATTTGTAAAGAAGTGTGATGATTGTCAACGTCATAAACATTCTTTACCTAGGAAAGAACCTTTGACAATCACTACCACAGCTTCGTCTGCCTTTCAGAAAATTTTTCTAGATCTCGTAGGTCCATTACCTATAGATATCGAAAATAACAAATATATACACACAATTCAATGCGACTTAACCAAATTTGTAGAGTGTTACCCACTACCAAACAAAGAAGCAGAAACAGTTTCGAAATCTTTTATTCAAAACTTTGTTTTAAGATATGGAATACCTTCTGAAGTTGTTACAGACCAAGGCACAGAATTCTCATCAAGAATATTTAGTGAATCGTGAGATTTGCTCAAAATTAAGCAATTCAATTCAACAGCTTATCACCACGAAACACTAGGTGCGCTTGAAAATTCGCATAAACACTTAGGAGCTTTCCTTCGTATGTACGCAGCTAAGGAAAGTAACAACTGGAGTAATTGGGTTCCGTATTGGTGCTTTTCATATAACAGTATCTTCGACGAGAAAGTGACGAACTCTCCTTCGAGTGTTCATGTATTCGAGATAAGGAAAGACATCTACTCATTATCTGTGTCTACAGGTCAGGTAAATCCTCTTTGGAGATGTTCTTTGAAAAACTTGAAGACATATTGAGGTTGGGTATTAGGAATTTTCAAAATTATAGGATAGTAGTCTGTGGTGACTTCAATATCAATCTTATGGAGGATAATGTTGAAGGTAAAACTTTACTTGATATTTTTTCATCATTTAATTTTCAACAAAACATATTTCAAGTCACCAGGGAAACAACAACAAGTGCTTCCTTAATTGATAATATTTTCACTAACTTTAATTCTGTCAATGATTGTGGAGTACTGAAAACTGCAATATCTGATCATTATGGTCAGTATATATCAATTGATATTGAAGAAAAACAGAGAGCGGTAAGAAAAACTAAGAAAAAAATGTTCACACAAGGAAAATTGAATGATATTTTCGATGCTTTGTCTACGGAAAATTGGTCAAATGTATATGAATGTAACAATCCGAATGAAGCATACAATTGTTTCATCCACAAATTTGAAAATGTTATAAATAGTATAATTAAAAGCAAAACTGTACAAATCAATATATCAAAAACAATCGAATGGATGACAAAGGGAATAAGGAAGTCTTGTGAAAATAAGAGGATTCTTTTCAGGAGGAAACTTCAAGGTACTATATCGCACAGTTACTACAAAAAATATATTAAAATTCTGAAAAAAGTTATAAAAGAAGCCAAAAAATTGAGCTATATAAATTTCATTGAGCAATCAAAAAATAAGTCGAAAGCTGGCTGGAATGTTATAAAACAACTCACCCAAAATCATAAACATGTTAATTCCAGTATAGTGAACAATTTCAAAGATGTTGGTGATGATACAAGAGCCCTTTTGAATAATTTCAACAATTTTTTTATTGATAATTGCCAGGATGTGAATACCAATAGAACTACTAATATCAAACTTTTGAAGAATAACGACTCCTCTTTATTTTTGTATCCGACAGATGAATATGAGATAAAGACGAGTATAAAAGAACTGAAAAATATAAAATCGACAGGATATGATGAAGTACCAGTCTGTCTTCTTAAGAAGGTATCGCCTTTAATAGAGGGTCCCCTATGCCACATTATGAATAGGATAATGATCGAAGGAATATATCCTGAAAAGCTGAAAATGACCCTGATTAAACCTGTGTTCAAAAAAGGTGATAAATCTGATATGAATAATTATAGACCTGTCAGTTTATTGTCGAATATTGGAAAGGTTTTTGAAAAGATTTTACTGAAACGAATGTTGGACGTTTTTGAGAAGAAAATGATTTTGACAGATTATCAGAGTGGTTTTAGAAAACAGCGAAGCACAACAAACGCTATATATCAACTCCTACGCAGAATTATGGATTCACTGAATAGTGGAAATAATACAGCAGCCTTATTCCTAGATTTGTCAAAGGCTTTCGATAGAGTGGATCATCAGACTTTATTGAGAAAATTGGAGAGATATGGAGTTCGAGGAGTAGCACTGGATTTGGTCAGGTCTTATTTGAAGAATCGAAAACAGTGTGTCATTGAAACAGATGAAAATGGCGAATTCCTGAAATCTGAAGAACGTCAAGTTAAGAGAGGGGTACCACAGGGATCTATCCTCGGGGCATTTTTGTTTATTGTGTACACCAATGAACTGCCTGATGTTGTCAAAAATTTTCTAACTATGTATGCAGATGACACGTCTCTGGTGTTCTCAGAGAACGATTCAATAAAGTTGAAGGAAAATATAATACAAGCACTGCTAACACTGGACGAATGGTTCAAGGATAACAATTTATTACTGAATTTTGAAAAAACTCAAATGTTAAGATTTTCATTTAGAGATGAAGCACTAAATGAACCGGACAGAATTGCTTGTAACAATTTTTCATTACAGCCCAAACCTACAGTAAATCTGCTGGGAGTTGACATCGATGCACGTCTGGACTGGAGGTGCCATGTTGAGGGGGTGGCAAAATCACTGGCAAGATGTTGTTACTCTGTGAGAGTTCTAGCAGATTCAGTAAGTCAGCAGACAGCTTTAGAGATGTATTACGCACATGGATATTCGAGGATGAGGTATGGTGTAGTTTTTTGGGGGAACTCCACAGACGCTGCTCGAGTATTTGTTCTTCAGAAGAAATGCTTAAGGAATATTTTCTGCTTGGATAGGATGGAGTCATGTAGGCCTATTTTCGTGAAATATGGTATACTGACATTGCCGTCTATCTATATCTATGAGGCCGTTTCTTTCGTACTCAGTTACCAGAGTTTATTTCGAGAACATATAAGGGACCATGAATACAAAACGAGGAAGAAAAATGATTTAAAGCCACCACGGTTAAAATTTTCTTACATCCAGAAAAATGCTGAATACCAGGTCATTTCAATATATAATAAGGTACCAGGAGAGACCAGACTACTTTATAATACCAAGCAGTTGAAAAGTAAATTAAAGACATTTCTGATAAATAAAGCTTACTATAGCGTATCTGAATATCTAACTGATAAAATTAAAATTGATGATTTCATTATGTAAGTTATTATAAGTTTTTTAATTTGACATGCTCGAATCCTATTATGTAGGAATAATAAATTATTTTTGGGCGAATAAATATTATCTATCTATCTATCTATCTATTGAAAATAAGAGAAGACAATAATTTAAAATTTAAAGATATTTCTTTGCCAGAGGAAATTAACGCAAATACTGGTTACCATGTAAAATTTTATGGAAACTTTCTTGCTGTGATGAAAAAATATCGCACAATCATTATCAACTTAATTCAACTTCTTCAAATCTACCAGGTATTATTTATGAACTTCTATATTTTTTACTGGGCTTTATTCTTTAATTGTAACTATATTTTTGATTTTATTACGTGGTACAAATTTTATCATTATTATATATATATTAAATGGAAATTATTCATAATAATGGTACTGTAACAATAATTATATTAATGTGCAAATCACGATTTATTAATTATTATTGACGGAAATAAAAATAATTACGTAAAAATAAAAATTATAATTAATTATTAAATATGAATATCTCAATGGCTTTTTTTTATAGAAATGTCATCGACAAACGTAGAAACAGTGACAGTAGCCCCTCCAATAGCTACTGAAGAAAGCGGAGCATCAGCATCTGCTGAAGTGCCCGTTACTAAAACTAGCCATGCTGATAGGCTATGTGTGTTTTGTCGAAATAAATATAAACAAGTGAAAGGGCGGTACCAACCTCTTCACTCGTCAGAAAGAGCAAGTTTGATGCAAGTTTTGAAAGAATTTGGCGAAAATAATGAATTTTATGAAAAAGTTAGCGCAGATTTAAGCCCATTGATTTTTTATCATAATAGCTGTCGAACAATTGCCATATATACTTTACAAGAACAAGCGAAGACAAAATCACCACCGAAGAAGACTTGGAAATATTTTCACAAACTGGCTTTTGATGAAATGCAAATTTTTATCAGCAAGGAAATAATAAATAAAAAAAGGACATTTTCATTCACATACATATATAAATACTACTTTGAATTATTACAAGGAATACTCGAGGAAAATGATGAAGATGTTGATGTTAATTTTAGTATCCAGCGGTTTGAAGCTAAATTGTTACAGAATTACGATGAAATTACAATTATCATTTACTGTATGCGTTCATGTAACATATCTTATTTGCACGCCCTTAGCAGCTGTCCCCTCGCCTGTCAAGGTCTTATGCTGTTCAAAACCGCCTGGCATTGTACTTATTTACTCTGAGACGTTTACTTGAAAACATATAAAAATTTTAAGTATACAGGATAAAGTTTATTTTACCTCATCAACTGTACGTTTTCTAATTGATCTGTCATATACTTCTGCTTATTGTAATCGCCTGTCAATTTTTTTTTAAGATGTACAATAAATAAACTTTATCCTATTAAATTTTCAGATTTACAGAAACAAGTTTTGAAACTCAATTTACTTAACAGTCCAAAAAATAAAGGGGCTGATGACGTGCAGGGCTGACGCCTGCCAGGTCATGGCTATTGCTCTTAGCATGTCATAAATCGTAAGTATACAAATTTCTAACCTTACAGGGAGACCGTTACTCCCAGGGTTCACTAGCTCTTGGACTATTGAGATAACACGTAATCTGTATCTGTATGTTTGTAACCATTGTCATTCATATTTATCAATTCATGATGTATTATAAACACAACACGTAAACAATGTATAATAATATATAGCATGTGGCTAAGGAAGATTCCATTCAGTGTGTGTATTCATTCATTATTGAATTACATCATACAGTTGTCAATTCGATAGTCTGTGCTCCGTTCAACATGTCTTAAGAAATAAACACCCTTTGATGAGTCTGCCGAACATTATTCGTCATCCCTCCACCGCATAGACGATTAGCCGAACCTACCCTAGTTGGGTACATCACAGTCCGACACAAAGTAGATGGGTCAATTCCACACGAAGGGTGCCTTTCCCACACTTACCTGCACCGTGGATAAATTCTGACTGGCCAATTACCACAACACTTGCCAGATCGGAACCGGAGTCTCGATCAACAATACCAACTGTCCCGGTACACAAATGGAACATCTCCTTTGATGGAACTGGTAGTGTAACCGGATTTCTTGAAGAAGTGGAGAGGCTGGCTGAATCGCGTAAAGTATCCCTGGAACAAGTTTTTGAATCAGTTTATGAGTTGCTACGAAAGGATGCTAGGGATTGGTTCATTTCCAGGAGAGGTACTTTCGAGGACTGGGAAGATTTTAGCAACCGACTGAAAGAAGCATTTCTGCAAGAACTACGAGGAGAATCTGTTGGAGGAAATAAAAAGGCGAACACAGGGCCCTGAAAAAAGGTTGCTTCTATATGTTACCCGGATGCAGAACTTATTCCAGAAACTCACCTATGCAAAACCATCCGAGGTGGAGCAGATCCGGCTTATCCGACAGAGGTTGATTCCGCCCTTACAACAGGCCTTGGCCTTCCAGTAGACCAAGACGTATGATGAACTTCTCCGTAAGGGAAAAGTTTTTGAACTGGTCCAGTGGCAGATGAGCCAGTACACCCGGCCACCCTCCAAACCAGGTTTAGTGGAAGAACCTCAACTTACATACAGTCCCCGTCAACTGAACCGATATCAAGCAAGTTTTTCTATGGAGAACAGGTTCGCCAAACAACTGATCACAGGGAATCAGTCCCGCCGACATCAGCCAACCAGACACGACTTTTTCCGCCAGGGAAAGACTACCTGTAATGAAAACCGTCCGTTAGTAGAGGTCAGAATTGCCGGCAAACACTTCCGAGCACTGATAGATACCGGAGCGACCAGGAGTTTCTGCAGTCAGGCCGTATCCGATCAGTGTGAAAGTAAAGGAATCGCAGTGCTTTCTAGAAGGCCGACTGATCTCGAAACCGATGACTCCCGTCGAAACCACCGCAGAAGTTCACACCTCCGAAGAACACCTATTGGAGCTGACGGAGTCTCAGAAACAGGAGCTGGAAGCGTTTCTGAAGGAGGAATTGAAGAAGTTTGAAGACCTATATGGTACAACCGACCTGATTGAACATAAGATCAAACTGAAACCTGGCACCGAACCGATCAAACAACGATACCGACCCCTAAACCCGAAAATGCAGGAGATCTTCAATCAGGAAGTAGACCGTATGGTGGCTGAGGGAGTGATTGAACCCTCCAAGTCACCGTTGAGTTCACCGGTAGTATTGGTCAGGAAGAAAGACGGAAAATACTGTTTTTGCATCGACTTCCGTGTCATCAACCCAAGTGTCTGTAAAAGATGCATACCCGTTGCCGTACATTTCTGGTATTCTGGATAAACTGCGTAAGGCCAAGTACATCTCCACACTGGATCTGAAACAAGGATACTGGCAGATACCGTAAGCAAAGGAGAGCCGTCCGATTACTGCCTTCACAGTTCCTGGAAGGGGACTGTTCCAGTTCACCGTCATGCCGTTTGGCCTTCACGCTAGTCTAGCCACATTCCAGAGATTCTTAGACACCGTTATTGGCCCAGAAATAGAACCGGAGGCGTTCGCTTACCTGGACGATATAGTTGTCTGGGGGAAACTTTCGAGGAACACCTAGAGAACTAAAGAGAAGTATTCCGGCGGTTGAGAGAAGCCAATATTCGTCTCAATCCCGAAAAGTGTGATTTTGTGCGAAAATCCCTAAAATACCTAGGACGTCGTTACTTCCGAAGGAATCCGTACCGACCCGGATAAAGTTTCCTCTATCGTAGCATTCCCAGCGCCTAAAACCATCCGTGAATTGCGTCGTTTTCTGGGAGTTGCTAGCTGGTACCGCCGTTTCATAGAGAACTTTTTCGATGTCGTTTCATCGTTATCTCACCTGTTAAAGAAGAAACCACGTTGGAAGTGGGGTGAGGAACAATAAAAAGCGTTCGACCTCCCGAAACAAAAACTGACCGAATCACCGATACTGGCCTGTCCGGATTTCAATCAACCGTTCGTCCTGCAAACAGACGCCAGTGACGTAGGCCTTGGAGGAGCCCTGACCCAAGTTCTGGATGGGAAGGAAAGGGCGCAGTCATTCGATGACTGCGGGAAGTAGTTGAACTTGGCAGCCATGAACTGTTGTAGGAGTCTGCAGAGAAAGTGAGGTTTGGTTCAGTCTTTGCGTGACAGGTGGCGTATCGTGATGAGATATCTCAGAGCGACGTTTCAAGATCGCATAAGACTACCATCCTCCGCTCGGGAGATTCAGTGCTATACTGTACTGACGAGGGAAAATGATCCCGAAACCGGTCTACAGTTGCACTTGAATTCTTCGACTTCTCTGGGACTTCCTATGATAGTTCATGACTAACTCACATTATTGGAACGAAACGACAATTCCTTCGGAATTGTTGTTTCCATTGATATTTCATTCTTGCGATGCGCCCGGTTAGGCGACCTTTTTTGATGTTCAGAGACGTCGCAAAATACGTAAGAAACTGCCCATCCTGTCAAAGGTACAAAGTATCACAACAGAAGACGCCTGGAAAAATGCAACCACATAGAATGACTGATGCACCGTTCCAAGAAATCTGTACAGATGTGGTTGGGCCAATTCCTCGTTCCAAGAAGGGAAATTCTTACGTAGTGGTGATGCAGGACCGTTTCACGAAGTGGGTTGAATGCCGTCCGTTGCGGAAAGCCACCGCTAAAACCGTTTACTCAGCCCTATATGAACAGGTTATACTCCGATATGTGATATCTGACAATGGGGTGCAGTATGACAGTAGACTGTTGAAAAACAGTCTGCGAAAGCTGAACATTGCACACCGTTTCACCCCTCCGTATACACCACAGTGCAACGCCGTAGAACGAGCCAATCGTACGTTGAAAACTATGATAGGTCAGTTCTGTGAAGCCGACCACCGTACTCGGGATGAGAAGTTAGGTGAACTAACTTTCGCCCTGAATACCGCAAAACAAGAATCTACAGGATTCACACCGGCATTTCTAAACTGTGGAAGGGAATTAACAGTTCCAAAGGCAATCTACTCGTCAAACACCCAAGACGATGACACCGAGGAGACAAATAGAAGCCCAGAAGAAAGTAGAGTAAATCTTGCTCACCGTACAGAACAAATCCGTCATCTTCAGGAGGCCTATGAGTTTGTCAATACCAGGTTGTACCGTGCATTTGAGCAACAGGCTCACCATTACGACCTCCGTCGAAGGAAAGTTCGTTTTTATGTTGGTGATAGAGTTCTGCGCTGTGCTAATCCGTTGTCATCCGCCGTTGATAGCTTTGCAGCCAAGTTGGCTCCGAAGTTCTCTTGTCCGTATACCGTTGTGAAAGTAATTTCATCCGTTGTTTATGACCTGAAAGATGACAGTGGTAAGAAAATCACCAATATTCATGTTAAGGATTTCAAACCGTTTCATCCGTCAGATCCTTAGTAAGTACACTGTACAGCATCCGTTTACATTACTCACCTGGTTACCGTTCTGATGAATCCGTTTCACCATAACCGATAGATCTAACCTGGCCTGCCAGTGTTGGAAAATTCTGTTCCGTACAATTTTGTTTGTTCTGTGCAGTTTTTATTGCCACAAAACAGGGCCGTCTGACTGTCCGATACCCAGCAGAGAAGTGGTATTCCACAACACCTACAACACAAAATTCCGTTAATTCACTGGAAAAACAGAAACCGTTGGAGTGACTAACCCTCTTTCTTTCCCCGTTGTTTCGATGCTCACCTCAGCTGTTATCGAAGAACCCTGTTGGCGTGGATACTCAGGGAAAAAAACGCCCCTAGGGGTGAGCTGTCTTAAATTTGTGCCGTCTTTCATCCCCTGACCTGGCTGAGGTACGATACCTGTCCGTTAAATGTAAGTCTCAGGTTCTGGCTGGCGAACAAGTACGTAAACCCCCGTATAACTTTTGAGATCGGATCCCGTTTCATTCCGTCCGTTTTGCCCTGTAAATTCACTGATTTCGAGTCGTTCACTGTACGAATTTTATAATAGTGCCATTTGTGTTCCCTTTTTACGAGTCGACAAATAAAGGTTGTGTTCGTTGATTTTAACTATCATGGGGCGTCGCTTACACCCTAGACACCACGGAACCTTGTCTTCGGCTAGTAGCTACCAGGGTAGGTTTGCTATTCTCCCTCAAAGAATAGCTGGCGCTCGAGTACACCGAGGAAAACCCGTTACAAATTATTAAGTTAATTCTGTTCTAGATACTCTACTTATCACATATCCCATTCAGGATACACACTGTGGCCATGAACGACATGCCTGTTGGCGTTTAAATTGTTGCATTTTCTACTTTACATACATAGAGTTTAGTGTTTTTCAAGATAATGTAACGTTTTCTTTGCTTAATTAAAACGTCCGACTGATTAAAATTATTTCTTTACACTCAATACACTTATAACCCACAAACTAACTATGTCACTACTATTTATTTCCACTCGTATTTATTTCCACTAGTCGCTTGCACTGTGAACTATAACTGTACTTGACTACCTGCTCCTCCGCTGGGCATATATGGGCGCCGGAAACATTCCCGTACCTTCGCGGTCGTTCCAGAATAAAGCGACCGCTCTGGTTCTCGAAAGGTCCGACCACAAGAGCCGGACTGGTTACACTGTCCTCTCCTTAAGCCTGTTTTGTCCCAGAACAGATTCAAAGAATATCTCCGAGGATCGTGGTTTTTCTAATTTTTCCATGTTCCTTAGTTTGCTTCGGGTTGAAATTGCATACTAGGATCCGTATACCGGTCTCCTGAAATACCACCTCCAGCATGCTTCGCACAACCCGCCAATTCAGCTGATCCAATGTACAACCGAGCTTGGGAACAGCTAATTTCCTAACTCCAAAGCGTTGAAGGTCTTCTTTCAAGCTATGCAGTGCAGTCCATAGATTCTCATAGGTAGGTGGGAATGTTGCTTGGTGACTAGGTAATAAATGAACCGACCTTCAAACTTTAATTTCAAAGCTTTTCCGATTCTTGGCTGCTGTCGCAATAGTTCTTCCTGACGTCGAAATTTATTTCTGAATACTCTTGCTATACGAAGGTCCTTCGCTACACAATGAGCGAGAGAGTATTCCTCGGACACGGTAAAGAGGTCTTGATGTACTTCCTATGTGACGCCGAACTGGCAACGCCTGTCTCACCATAGCAATCTATAAACCTCTGGTAATCGCTGCTGCCTTGCATCGGAGCTTCCAAAAGATGTAACTCTTCTTCGTCTTGCGCGTACGGGGATAATCGGTTGAAATGGACCACCTTCGGTTTTCCTCTGGGGAGCTTCCTTATCCGGTAAATATCATTAATCCTCTTGATAACTTCATACGGTCCCTCCCACTGTTTCTGCAGCTTTGGTGAAAAACCTTTCCTCCTTTGTCCATTATGTAATCACACCAGATCCCCAGCAGTGAACCCGCCTTCAATAGCCTTGATGTCGTAGCGCATTTTCATTCGACAATTGCTTGCTGTATTTGATTGCGCACCTTGTCATGAATGTAATCCAGCTTGTTCCTTAATTTACTTACGTAGTCCTCCCCAGCTACGTATTCTCCTGGCTTACATCCAAATTCTAAGTCGCAAGGCAGCCTTATTTTTCGGCCGAACATTATACTGGATGGAGTTTCCTTGGTAGATTCTTGAACCGAAGATCTATATGCCACGGTGAATAGATGTTAATATTCATCCCAATCCCGCTGGTGATCAGAAATTAGTTTGGCTAGATGTTTTCCCATGGTCCGATCCATTCGTTCGACCATGCCATCTGATTATGGATGAAGAGGTGTAGTCCTTGTTTTGTGAATCCCCAATTTCCTGCATACTTCTTGGAATAATTTCGATTCGAAATTTCGGCCTTGATCACAATGCAGCTCTAAAGGTATTTCAAATCTGCAGAAGAATTCTTTGACCAGTTTATCAGCCACCGTACTGGCCTCTTGATTAGGAATACCGTAGGCTTCCACCCATTTTGTGAAATAGACCATCGCTACCAAAATGTACTTGTTTCCATGGTCTGTTTCGGGAAATGGGCCAGCGATGTCGATAGCTACTCGTTCCATGGGGGATCCGAAGTTATATTGCTTCATTGGTGTTCTTCCTTTACCATAAGGACCGTCAGCAGTAGTACAAACCCTGCATCTTCTACACCAATCTTCAACGTCCTCCTTACAATTTAGCCAATAAAATCGCTGCCTGACTTTTTCCAACGTCTTAGTTATCCCGAAATGTCCACTTGAAGTTCCTTATATAGTCTGGTCAAAATGTCTGTTACACGGCTCTTCGGCACAACCAACTGTCTCGGCTCAGTTCCATCTTCATTTTCCCAACAACGTTTCAGAAGACCTCCATCAATCTTCAACGTTTCCCATTGTGCCTAATACGACTTCATATTCTGGCACAGTCTAGATACTTTTTCCCAAGTAGGTCGTCTACCGCTCTTCTTCCAACTCAGGATTACTTTCAAGTCGTTATCTTTCTCTTGTGCTCTTTGAATTTAAGGTAGCTAGTCGTCTTCGATTACGATGGTCCGCCTTAAATCGATCTTTTCTTCCAAGCGCGAACAATGGCTACAATTCTCGGGACAAGGTCTTCTTGATAACGCGTCTGCGTTGCGATAGCTAGTCCCTACTCTATGTTCAGTGTCATACTCTTGCAGCCTCTTAATCCATCTAGCCACTTGTCCTTCCGGGTTCTTAAAACTCAGGAGCCATTTCAAAGCAGCATGATCCGTTCTTAGTAAGGATTTCCTTCCGTACAAATATTTGTAGAAATGTTCTACGGACTTGATAACTGCTAAAAGTTCTCTCCTGGTCACGCCATAATTCCGTTCTGGTTTGGACAACACCTTGCTGAAGTACCCGATGACTCTTTCCGGTCCATCCTGAACTTGAGATCGAAATCCCCTAAAGGCTGTATTACTGGCATCGGTGTCGAGCACAAATGCACTTTCAGCCCTTGCGTAACTCAGAACTGGAGCTGTGACCAGAGCCTTTTTCAGTCGTTCGAAGGCTTCAGCGCAATCATCGGACCATATGTACTTCTGCCCATCTTCCGTCAATTTCGTCAGAGGCTTGGCAACGTTGGCAAAACCAGATATAAATCTTCTATAATAAGTGCAAAGGCCTAAGAAACTTCGCAACTCACTCTTGTCTTTCGGTATAGGCCATTCCTGCACTGCCTTGATCTTATCCGGATCAACTTTCACACCTCCACGTGAAACTACGTGTCTTAAATATTTCACTTCTGTTCGAAACAGATTAAATTTTTTAGGACTTATCTTTAGGTTGGCATCACGAAGTCGCTGGAAAACCTCGGATAGGTGGTATAGGTGATCTTGGAATGATTTTCCCACTACTATCACATCATCTAGATACACCAGGCGAGTTTTCCAGGAGAGCCCTCTCAATATTGTCTCCATCAGACGTTCAAATGTGGCAGGAGCTGTACATAGACCAAAAGGCTCAACTTTAAACTGCAATAGACCTGTTCCAATACTGCAGGCAGTTTTCTCTTTATCCTTTGGATCCAAGCCAACCTGCCAATATCCACATCTTCAGATCCAAGGTGGAAAACCAACGTGATTCCGAGAGTGTGTCCAAGGTGTCATCAATTCTTGGTAAGGGATAGCTGTCCTTTTTCGTGGCCTGATTGAGCTGTCTATAGTCTACGCAGAATCTAGTGGTTCCATCCTTCTTCTTCACTAATACAACAGGCGATGTCCCGGGGCTATCGGACAGTTCAATTACACCTTCTCTCGCCATGTCTTCAATAATTCTTTCAGCTTCTTCTCTTTTTGCCAGAGGGTGACGTCTAGGATGCTGTCGGATAGATTGTGCATCACCAGTATTGATCTTATGTTGCACAACATCGGTTTTCCCTGCTTTTCCGTCCGTAGCAAAAACGTCGGAGAACGTTTGAACCAATTTCCTCACTTCGAGTAGTTGGTATCGGTCGAGCCCTTGCCATTTTGAAGTGAGGAGGCACACCAGTTCTTCAGAATTCCTTTGCGATTTTGAGACTTCTGCAGTACTTATCCCATCCGAAATATTGTGCACTGGTACACCACGTCCAATAAAGGTATTCTTCTCCAGGGTGACAAGGTCTTCCCAAGTAATAGTCCTTTAGCTAAGGTTGTATCGTCACAGGGCTCAATTACTCTCACGCAGCCACTCCTCGTTACATCGTCACATCTACCAGTCACTATGCCTTCAGTTCGCCCTGGCAATGTGATGTCCTCGGTCAGTCGAATCCGATATATCTTGACCTCCACATATTTGAATGGAATCTCTTCACTTCGTAGCCAAAGTACGTCACTCTTCATATCTAATTGGCATCCAGGCTTCTGAACAAGGTCCAATCCCAGAATAACTTCTTTCGTGATTCCAGCTACCAGAACTTCGTGGCTAACTGCGGTGTTTCCCAATTCAATAGTGGAGACGATCGATCAATAAGTCGGTATTTCTTGTCCAGACGCAGTTCGAAGTTTGATCCTAAGTGGGCGAATCTTGAATCCTTCAGCAATTTCTGGACGCACAATGGTTTTGGTCAAGCCAGTGTCTACCAGTATTTTCACATTTCGATCATTTATCTTTCCGGGGATAACTATGCTTGATAAATCCTTAGACATTATTCCCCGGATTATCACTTCGGGGGCATTTTTGGCTTGGGACGATTTATGCCCCTTATCACCGATCCCTTTTAGTTTCTCTGCTGTGGCTCTTCTTCAAAGTCTGGACAGTTTCGCTTGAAATGCCCACTTTTGTTGCAGTTCCAGCACACAGCATCCTAACTTGTGATATTCTGCGGATTTCTTCTCTGACAATGTCCTCAATAGATCGGTCTGTTTCTTGGACTTGTCTTACACGAAGGTGTCCTCTATGCGACGCGTGCTTCGCTGCCTCAATTTCTAAAGCCTGGGCTAAGGCATCATCTATGGTTCTAGGGCGTGCTAGTCTAAGGGCTTGTTGTATTTCACTATCCTTTATCCCATCCACGAATGTCTGGATTGATAGCTGTTCGAGGGAGCTATCTGGAGCAGAGGGATAAGCCAGTCTGACTAATCTCGCCACATCATCTTCAAACTCCTGGAGATGGTAAACTTGTTGTAAATGATCATCGCCATATCTCATCTGAAGTTTCGATATTAAAACTTCGTAACAGGCCTGTTTACTCTCCGGAATTGTTTGAAGAATGTTGAGTGCCTCTCCTCGTAGAGCTATTATTAATGCCTTGCCTTTTTTTTCTTTGTCGTTCCAATTGTTTGCCAGAGCAGCAGCTTCAAACTGTTTTTGATATGTCGACCAGGGTATGTTTCCATCAAAAGTTGGAGGCTTGATCTTCATTCTAATACCTTCGCCGCAATTTTCCGCTTTCGCTGTGCTGTAGGGTGATGGAGCCAGAATATCTGTTTTATTTGACATTCTTTTCAAGGAATCTATTGATTTGGCATGATGTTCAATTATTCCTGCCTTTTCTTCAAATTTTCCATTAACTTTGTTATGTCCGATAATATATATATATATATATATATATATATATAGGTAAACTATTGAGAAAAGTGGACTGTATAATTTTGCGATTTGAAGCTGGAGCGAAAGCGAAATATGTGTATGAAATAACCAAATTCATATACAAACAACGCGGTCAACAATGATGACTTACCAAGAAAACAGCGAACTGCGATAGCTTGAGGGCTCTGCTCCAGATCCCAGCTCTTCAGAGGGGCCCTTTGCGGCTAGATATTTACTCCAACTTCTTATTCTAATGCGGTGTTGAACACAATCAAAAGGCGATGCGGAATTTCCATTCAAATATGCGCGTGAAATCAATGCGTGGCAAATCCAAAACCAATCCAATACTGCGTAATTTTGTATAGAAATCTGATAGCACAGGTCACCTCAATTCAATCAACCAGCCAATGCGTCAAATCCATCAATTCTAATCAATGTGTGTAAAGCGAATGGTTCTTCACATATGCGAAGCCACTAGTGTTGACATATATTGGCGCGAAATTTAAATATTTAGCGATCGTTTCAGCTTCAAAATGTTCTTATAAAGGGACCGAACAAACTTCATCATAAACTTTGTCAAACTTTTCATCAACTTCGCCAAATTTTTCGTTCACTATATCGAACTTCTCGTCTACTTTATCAAATTCTTCATTTATGGTTTCCAGTTTTTTATTCAATTTATCTGTAAGTTGATGTGGTGACGTCATAACAATTTTCCTTAATCTGGTCCATCTTCTCATTCACTTTTCGAGAATTTTCTTCCATTTGGACCATTTGTTCATTCAACTCACAAGAATTCTCGCCCATTTTTTATTTAACTTACAAAAGTTCTCGTCCATTTTTTCATTTAACTTACAAGAGTTCTCGTCCATTTTCTCATTCAACTTTCGAGAATTCTCTTCCATTTGGACCATTTGTTCATTCAACTCACAAGAATTCTCGTCCATTTTGTCATTTAATTTTTTCAATAAGTCCATTACCGCTTGAGTCTCCATCGCGTTCTGTAGTCTTGTGGTCACTGGCATCCAAATAACCGAAAATATTTATTTAATTTGAGCGATGTTAAACCTCACACCTGACACCAATGTAACGTTTACTTCGCTTAATTAAAACGTCCAAATGATTAAAATTATTTATTTACACTTAATACACTTATAACTCACAAACTAACGATGTCTCTACTATTTATTTCCACTCGCATTTATTTCCATTAGTCGCTTGTACTGAGAACTATAACTGTACTTGACTATCTGCTCCTCCGCTGGGCCTATACAGGGTCTTTCACGAGGAACCTCACCCATATTTATACGGGAAACTACTGAACGTATTTTCATGAAATTCAGCACTTATAAGTATTTCACGATGCTGATGAAATCTAAAATATTTTCAAGGCATGAGCACCTCCGGTTTTTCCGGAAATGACGTCAACTTCCGTTTTTCAAATTAGAACACCATTTTTTTATTGCAGAAATAGATTCCTTAGAAAATTTCAAGTTATATTGATGTAACATTTTTCAGTTTTGGTTCGAAAATTCTCTCTGAGCGGGAAAATTCGAAAAAAAAAATCGAAAATAGAGCTCCGCTGAAACAAGAATAACTTCGAGGTTTTAGAATGGAAAATTTTCATTTTTGGGATTTTTCAAGATGTAAGATTGATGTATCCACTTTGAAAATCGAAATCGCGATTTATGATACAGGGGATGAAAAATTCGCTTTCAAAGTTAGGGATGACAAAATCGTGAAAAATCAATTTTTCCAAATTAGAACCCCATTTTTTATGGCAGATATTGAATCTACGTTAAAAAATAATGTGAGTGTATGCATCACACCCTTGCCCCAAAGTAGATATTTTCTGAGTCATTCACAAAAAACTGTTTTTCGTCTTGAATTTTCAGCTATTTCTTTTCCCTTCACTCCAAAAAGATGAAATTTTCAGGAACTGTTACTTAAACCATGTTTTAGATTTTACTACCCTAATATACAAGAGACAAAAGTTACAGGTTGTTCCTAAATAGATGGCGAATTTTGATTCGAATTTGTATCGGAAACCTCTTTATTTCAACTAATCGGCCATCGGTTTTCTCTCCAGTGATAAATAAATAATTCCTTATGAACCATATGCAAAAAGTTACCATGTTTTACATTCTTTTTTTTTAATGAAAGATATCATTAATTACATCTGCCAAATTCCTCTTCATTCAGTAGCATTTCGTGTTTACTATTAATTTGGTGATAATTCGTATTAAGTTATAAAATCGATCAGAGAGAAAACCGATGGCGATTAGTTGAAATAAAGAGATTTCCGATACAAATTCGAATCAAAATTAGCTATCTATTTAGGAACAACCTGTAACTTTTTTCTCTTGCATATTAGGGTAGTAAAATCTAAAACATGGTTTAAGTAACAGTTCCTGAAAATTTCATCTTTTTGGCGTGAAGGGAAAAGAAATAGCTGAAAATTCAAGACGAAAAACAGTTTTTTGTGAATAACTCAGAAAATATCCACTTTAAGGCAAGGGTGTGATGCATACACTCACATTATTTTTTAACGTAGATTCAATATCTGCCATAAAAAAAATGGGGTTCTAATTTGAAAAAATTGATTTTTCACGATTTTGTCATCCCTAACTTTGAAAGCGATTTTTTCACCCCCTCGAAGTTATTCTTGTTTCAGCGGAGCTCTATTTTCGATTTTTTTTTCGAATTTTCCCGCTCAGAGAGAATTCTCTAACCAAAACTGAAAAATGTTACATCAAAATAACTTGAAATTTTCTAAGGAATCTATTTCTGCAATAAAAAAATAGTGTTCTAATTTGAAAAATAGAAGTTGACGTCATTTCCGGAAAAACCGGAGGTGCTCATGCCTTGAAAATATTTCAGATTTCATCAGTATCGTGAAATACTTATAAGTGCTGAATTTCATGAAAATACGTTCAGTAGTTTCCCGTATAAATATGGGTGAGGTTTCTCGTGAAAGACCCTGTATAGGCGCCGGAAACATTCCCGTACCTTCGCGGTCGTTCCAGAATGAAGCAACGGCTCTGGTTCTCGAAAGGTCTGACCGCAAAATCCGGACTGGTTGCAATAATAAGAGTTCATTAATTCAATGGATTCCTTTCTGAATTTCAATTGATATTTTCTGAAATACAAGTGACGGTTTCTGAAATACAAATAATTAATCTGAAATACAATTGACGGTTTCTGAAATAAATGTGACTGAACTGAGTTTCAAATGACCATTCCTGAAATTGAATTGACTAATCTGAATTACATTGGATGTTTTCTGAAATGAAATTGACTAATCTGAAATACAATTGATGTTTTCTGAATTTCAATTGATTATTTCTGAATTACAACGGGAAATGGTGTAGTTGCTGATTATTGAATTTTTGGTTTGATATCATGGTGAAAACCTCTAAATATAATGGATTTTCCGAAATTTATTTTTCTACTTTACTGAGGAGAATGAAAATGTAAGTATTAAAACTGGTGACATGTGACTCGGTCATTCATGGATTTTTATTTTCAATGCTCCGAAGTAGATAAAATTTTCAGGTCGTAATGGCCTGCAAATACTAGTACCTATACCATAGATTAAGGTGGAGTAGATAGGAACTCTCACAATATTTTGAAACATTGTTCACCGCGACCTCTGGTGGACTGGGGTGAAGCTTGAGTAGATCTGGTTTTGAAAAAAAGCTGTGTGTTGTCGAACAAAAAGAACGAATATAATTTCTGTGTTCTCGGTCTTTTCTCCATATATTACAGGAAATTCGAATTGTCCATGTGAACGCAAGAAAACTACTTGACAATTTATTCGTATCAGATAATATAAACACCAATGTACTGGTATTTAGTTCAGCGATGAAATATCAGTAGTTTAGTATTTTCATGATACGAATAAATTACCAAGGTAGTATTCTTTCATTCGCATAATTTTCAAAGTTTTTTTTTTCCCGTTACAGCTGTGCTAGAGAATACACGTGTGTTTATCTGCGAGTTAAATTATCTGTCCAACACTCATCTGTTTCAACGTACATAAATAATTTATTTTATTCATAAAATTCAGTGAATAATTCTCTTACTGAAATTGTTGACATCAATAAGGTTGTCCGGCAAACAGTCAAAAAACGAAAACGCTCGTGCCTTTCTCCTGAGATTCTCGAAAATCCTAAAATCAGCACACAAAATAGATTTCAGTATCTCAACACTGAATCTATGGAGAGTAGAGAGAAGGAGAACGATCGACGTACTAAAAATGTGTCCCCGAAAACAGAAAACGTAGGATAGGTGTCGCTGCGATTAAAGCGGGTGTCGATAAGGGGTGGGGATTCAAGCGTCAATTTGAAACATTGAACTAGTTCAATGATTTGAAATGAACAGCCTTCATTTTATTTTAGGTTATGTGTCATCGTGGTTTTTCTGATGATTTTTCAAATACCTTTCTTCAAATCTATATTAAATATGAGTTCTCTGAATTATATGCAATAAAATGCAAGTCGAAATCAATGAAATTCAAAAGAAATCACTGAACAAAAAAATTGTACCTACTTTTGTTTATCATTGTTTATTGAAAGCAGCTATGTTAGTTGGTTTACCGTAATCGTCAAAATTATATAAATCCGAAGTAAGGCGTAGTACACATCAAGACAACAAAAGGTAACAGTCTCAGATTTATCACTCAGGTATTGGAGTAGATTCTGTTGCCAATACTCAGCTGAGAACCGATATAAACCATATATTATGTTATGCCAACAAAATTCTTCAAGAATATTCTCTTCTGAACCATGTAGTTTTATTGGTTAGATATTCTTATTCAGAAGAGTCAACTTCTCACGAGGGATGACAATTTCGATTTCTTTTATAATGAATCCATCATCTTTTTGATATCTTCATCGCAAAAGTGCTCTTGACACACAAATTGATTCGGAGTCGATTCTTGAGATAAGGTTTTTTTCAATTTTCTCTCAAAAATGCTCTCGGAAATTTTATCTCTTCTCCTTTTCTTTCCGATGCCAAAACACTCTTATACTAGCGCACGCTTCAACATCACCATGGTCATATGTTGTTCTCTTATCAAAAATCGAAAATAATAATATTCCTATCATCTGTCACCAGGGAAACAGTTCACTCAGCCAACGAGCCAACTACAATTTGATTCGTGTAAATCAAAATTTCGCATTCTCGTGATGGCCAGCGCGCCTGTTGGCAAAAGCATGAACTACCATATTGGTACATATTTTAGGGGACAAAAAATCTGTGGTCTCAAAGCAGCGATCGTTCTCCTTCTCTCTACTCTCCATAACTGAATCAAACGATACGAATACCACACAAACATCTGAAAGAGTCTTCAAACCACCACCAATTTTTCTACACGGTGTTACAAATTATAATGAAATGACTGAAAAACTATCTGATGCTATAGCTAACGAAGAGTTCTATTCCAAAACCCTATCTCACAATATCGTTAAGATAAATGTAAACGAACCGGAAACATACAGAAGTTTAGTTCGATTTCTACGGGAGGAAAATATCATTTTTCACACATACCAAATCAAGCAAGAAAGAGCTTATAGGATTGTTATCCGGCATTTACATTCCACCGTTCCTACTAATGCAATAAAAGATATTATTCTAATTGTACGATATATTGGGAGTTAAATTACTTTGAGTATTAAGCATGGGGTTCTATGCAGAGGTCCAAACACAATATGGACTTGCTTCTGTTAAGAACTTGAAATCTTGGGCATCATTGAACATCAAGCTGGCTCCCCTTAAGAATCGGAGAGTGTTCCTTTTGGAGTGCAAACGGCTCTTCTACCTAAACACATATCCTGTAACATGAAGTACCTGTATGGTTCAGCAACTGATTCCATATCTGCTGGACAGGTGGAGTGTATGAAGGCTAAGACTGTTCGGCATGTTCTTCTGTTCGAAATTAAGACAACAGTTTCCAAAATAAGGAGGATGGAAGACGAGTTATCCAGGGTGTGGCAGACTTTGGTGGATACGCTTCCATGTGATATGTTGGACCGGTTTCACAACCGTCAACTTAAGAAGTACACTGATCGGTTCCGGTTGATACGCGATAACAATGTTAGAAAACTCACTAAGTTAATAAGTGAACAACTCAGTAAAGTCCAACCCCAGAAAGAATGGATTAAGAATATGAGTTCCGTTGCAGTCCCAGAGAGAGTTCTCAATTTCCTGGCCCTGGGTCCTAAGTTTGGCATTGAAATCCCCAGGAATGAGGTCTCAATTCAGAAATTGTTGGCTGATATTGAGTTTACAATCGGTATGAATAAATCACTTAATGATGAAGGCAAGAACATTTTCCGATCACTAGCTGCGAACACTATTACCAATTTCGTTCGATCGAACAGAGGAACCAATAATGTATTCCAGAATGAGTTCTATTACTGCAAGAGATACCTAAAGGATCATCAGGATTTGTTGGTCATGCAATCGGATAAGGGCAATGTTACTGTTTTGATGGATAGATCTCAATATGTTGACCTATCCCGAGAGATCCTTGAAGATGACAAGCACTACAAAATATTACCTAGAGATCCCACTACGTCCATGCAAACAAAGTGCAATTCATTGGTGAAAAATTTGGTCAACAAAGGATATACAAGGATGTATAACAGAGTCTGAAGGGAAACGTTTATATAATTACAATGCCGTACCAGCCAGATTCTATGGCCTCCCGAAAATTCATAAGCCCACCTTAACCCTGAGACCCATTGTTTCGTTTATTAATACTCCAACATCCAAGTTATCAATTTACATGGCTGATATATTGGCTAGAACTCTTGCTGCCACAGAGGATGGATATTTTGTCAAGGACTCCTTTTCCTTTGCGGAATTTGCTAAAGATCTTCAGATACCAGATAATTACGTACTGATAAGTTTAGACGTAGTTTCTTTATTCAGCAATATTTCTGTTGACTTGGTGATCTCGGCCATTGAGAGTCGGTGGACAGATATTGAACAACACACTTCCATTCCCAAAGATGAGTTCATTTCCATGGTGAAATTCCTTTTCTCTTCGAACTATTTCCTTTTTGATGGGAAATTCTATTTACAGATACTGGGCTCCCCCATGGGCTCCAATTTCATTCCAGCCATTGCGAAAATAGTTATGATATTTCTTTTGGATTTGATACTGGCTAACTTACCATTTTATATTCCTTTCTTGAAAGGATACGTAGACGACCTGATCACTGCTGTTCCAAAGGATCAAGTGACTTACACCCTCCGGAAATTTAACGAATGTGATGAGTTTATCAAGTTCACCCTTGAGGAGGAAACATTGGGCAGTGTTCCCTTCTTAGACACCAAGGTCATCAGAACAAATGATAATAACATTATACTAGACTGGTATAGGAAGCCCACGAGTTCAGGCCGTTACATCCATTTTCTGTCAAATCACCCTTCCAAACAGAAGATCAACTTGATTCTAGGACTAAAAAGTCGCATTGAAAGAATAGTACACCCAACGAAACGAGAGGCCAACTTGAATGTCCTTTTTCAGTTAATGAGGAATAATGGATATCCGAGGGGACTACTTTCACGGTTAATTTACAACTCATCGCCCTCTGGACAGCCACAGAGGGTGAGGGAAGGAATGTCTGATGGTGTTGTGCCTACAGTGGAGAGCGCCTCCGCCACTTTGGAACTCAGAAGAGATGGTTTGAAGTTTTCGTCTATTCCTCTGATAGAGGGTGTAACTGGGTCATTGGTGAGGTTGCTTAAGACAGACACAATAAAAGTGTTGGCAAGAAATGAGTTCAGGGTCAAGAAATTATTCAGCAGGGTCAAAGACAAGATGGATGTGCTTAAGATGAGTGGGGTAGTGTATGGTGTTCCATGTGCATCTTGTGGTGAAATTTACGTTGGACAGACATCTCAACAATTGAAGAAGAGACTCACACAACATAAGAGTGATGTTAAAAATCCAAGCAAGGCATGTGCCCTGGCAGAACATGTGAGAAGTAGTGGCCATCAAATGAATTACAACGCAGCGAAAGTGTTGGAATGTGAAAACAATCTCAAGAAACGGACCTTTTTGGAGATGTGTCACATTAAACGACATAGTAATTCGATGAATTACAGAAGGGACATTGAAGGGATTAGCAATATTTATGCATTTTTACTAAGTATTGACCAGCTGTCCGGAGAGAGAGGAGTACTGAGGCCAGGGAATGATGGGAGCTCTGTGGTTTCAGACGTCGTTGTGTCAACCTGAAAGTTGTGTTTTTGTTTGTTGTATTCTGTGGCTTTAGACATTGATTAAAGTATTTGACGTGACTAAAAAAAGGATTTTTGGACGATTATTGAATAGAAGAACAATTGTGTCGATTTTGGACTTTTTCGCTCATATTAGTTGATGCCTGCTTGTTTTGATTTTAGTTCTATCAACAGATGTTAAATTTGTTACCTAATAACTCTCTGTTTTCCGGTGAGTTTTTTTTTGTCCATGTGAGATTTGTTACCATTTTAATGTAATTTTAGAGTCCTGAGGAAGGTCCATACCTGGACCGAAACGTCGACTGATGGAATAAAAGAGAAGATCAGAAAAATTTTTCATCCATTCCCATAACCCCTTATTCTAATTGTATGTGTATAAAAGATGAATCAGAATCAAACCATCCTCAATCTTCTAACTCTTGTGAGAATTAAAAATGGCTAAGTTGATTAGAATAGCTTCCTGGAACGCTAATGGCCTTCCAAATCACAAAAATGAATTATCAATATTCATATATATATATATATATATATATATATATATATATATATATATATATATATATATATATATATATATATATATATATATATATATATATATATATATATATATATATATATATATATATATATATATATATATATATATATATATATATATATATATATATATTAGACTGATTCAAAAAAATCGACTTTCTTTTTTTTTCGAGAAACACACCCCTTATATATATATATATATATATATATATATATATATATATATATATATATATATATATATATATATATATATATATATATATATATATATATATATATATATATTAGACTGATTCAAAAAAATCGACTTTCTTTTTTTTTCGAGAAACACACCCCTTATTATCTTCAGGGCATTGAAAAATGACGTCTGTGAAAATATTAGCCAAAAATATTATTATTTAGAGGTCGCTCATCGACGATTTCTATTTTCCCTACTAATAGCAGGGAAAAATTTTTTATTTCTAGTTAAAAAATTCCAGTTCGCAAACCAATGGATGGATACCATTGAGCGATATATTTTTATGTAGGGAGTTAGGTGCTCTACAAAAACTGCCCCATGAAATTTTTCCATAAATCGGCTTTTCGAAAAGTTATTAGAGCTTGAAATAAAATTTTGTCGAAGTAGCTGTTTTTACTCGGATATCGGGGAGAAACTATTGGAATTTACTTCGAAAATCAGAAAATCGTTCTCGAAAGTTGCAATTGATATGATTTTATTTAGATTTTAATCATTTATGACATCCCCAAATTGTCAACCTCAACAATTGTTAGGGAGTTAGTGTTTCATACTCTTCAGGATCAAATTATTTAGCATCTCTTATTTCTCATTCACTTGGGTCAGAAAGAATGATTGGTTTTGTGCCCTCTTTCAGATTAGTGTTTGATCTTAAACTCGGTACTTGTCTTCAGTTTCATCCATAATACAATTTTGTGTATTCATTATTTTTGCAAACCCAAAATGGCCGCATTCACAAAATTCTCGCTATATGATTTCATTGAAGAAGACATTACGTAGTGAAAGTAACATATAGATGATAGGATCTTTCTGTTGTTGACGATTTAGCGGAGCGAGTTATTGGTTTAATTGAAGAATGCAATAACTACTAAAAGAATAATGAAGAATTAACAGTTACAGTTTCTTTTACAATTGATCTTTCCCTATCCCACAAATATCGAGATATTTGTTGAAAAATTGATAGTTCACTATTTTGTGACAGCGGCCATTTTGGGTTTATAAAAATAATGAATACACAAAATTGTATTATGACTGAAACTGAAGACAAGTACCGGCTTTAAGAACAAACACTAATCTGAAAGAGGGCACAAAACCAATCATTCTTTCTGACCCAAAGGAATGAGGAATAAGAGAAGCTTTATAATTTGATTCTGACGAGTATAAATTTCTAACTCTCTAACAATTGTTGAGGTTGACTATTTGAGGATGTCATAAATTATTTGAATCTACATACAATCATATTAATTGTATCTTTCCATAACTATTTTCTGATTTTCAAAGTAAATTCCAATAATTTCTCCCCGATATCCGAGTAAAAACAGCTTCTTCGACAAAAATTTAATTTCAAGCTCTAATAACTTTTCGAAAAGCCGTTTCATGGAAAAATTTCATGGGGCAGTTTTTGTAGAGCACCTAATTCCCTACATAAAAATATATCGCTCAATGGAATCGGTCCATTGGTTTGCGAACTGGAATTTTTTAACTAAAAATAAATTTTTTTCCCCTGCTATTAGTAGGGAAAATAGAAATCCTCGATGAGCGACCTCTAAATAATAATATTTTCGGCCAATATTTTCACAGACGCCTTTTTTCAATGCCCTGAAGATAATAAGGGGTGTGTTTCTCAAAAAAAGAGAAAGTCGATTTTTTTGAATCAGTCTAATATATATATATATATATATTGATGTTCAGGGAATAGACTGATAATTGGTTTATTTAATATAAATAATATATATAATAAATACACATATAGTAAGACTGTGATTTTATCAGAAAAAATATAATATATATATATATATATATATATATATATATATATATATATATATATATATATATATATATATATATATATATATATATATATATATATATATATATATATATATATATATATATATATATATATATATATATATATATATATATATATATATATATATATATATATATATATATATATATATATATATATATATATATATATATATATATATATATATCCGGGTTCATAGCGTTAACCGCCTTCCGGTTCCTAGTTTCCATCGGCCTCTGTCCAACCAGTCTCCTAGTGCCAAATTTCTTTCTGACATGGCCTTTTGTATTCCCTGTATCCAAGTTGTTTTTGGTCTTCCTCTTTTTAGTCGTTCAGGGGGTATCCAGTTCAACATTTGTTTGGGAATACGTTCGTCCTGCATCCTCTGCACATGTCCATACCAAGTAAGTTGTGCCTTTTCGATGTCATCTATTATTGTTGTTTCGGCATCCATAATCTCTCTTATACGTTCATTGCGTATTCTCTGTATTCTAGAGACTCCAGCTGACCTTCTCCAGAAATCCATTTCTAAGGCCAGAAGACGATTCTGTTGTAACACACTCAACTGCCAGGCCTCGCAACCGTACAACACAACACTCCTTAGGGTAACGTTGTAAATATCTCGTTTATGTTGTTTAGATATTTCTTTTGACCATAGTATTGAATTTAATGCTCCGATTATTTTCCTACCCTTATTTATTCTTTGTTGAATTTCCTTATCAGTCCTTCCATTTTGGCTTATTACAGTTCCAAGGTATACGTAGTCTTCGCAGGATTTGTTCTTCAAGACTCTGGAAATCTGTACGGTCACATAGTAGACTCAATAAGAAAAGCAGCGGAAGAAGCTCTAGGGACACAATGCCCAAAGAAAAAGAACAATTCGATTACATGGAACGCGGAACTTGAACGACAGCAAGAAGTAAAACAAGAAGCATATCTTCGATGGCTAAATAGTAAAAAGAATTCTGATTACGAAGAATATAAGCAAAAACGTAAATATTTTAAACAAATGATCGCGGAAAATAAAAACAAGACTTGGGAAAGAAAATGTAAAGAGCTGGACACATATATAGGAGGTACAAGATCGTCCGAGGCCTGGAAATTGATAAGAAAACTGAAAAATGAGACGAAAAATGAGGGAAATATCCAGCTGATTAACATTAGCAAGTGGAAATCTCACTTTCAGTAAGAACTATCAGAGACGAGAGAAAAATATACAACCACGTCACCAAGGAAATATGAGGTCCAAGGATCTCCTGTGCATATAATTGCGGAAATCGTAGCGAAGTTGGCCAAGACGATGAAGAATAACAAGGCGAGCGGTCCGGAAAGAATTCCGGCGGAACTTCTGAAGAATGGCACCCAAAAATTAATGTCTATGCTGGCGAAGCTATTCGACAGGTACATCAATGGTGATGAAATTCCCGAAAGCTGGAAAGAAGCGTGGATTACCCCAATACACAAAAAAGGCCCAAAGGACAACTGCAATAGTTACAGGTGCATATCAGTCACTAGTACTATGAGTTGGCTTTATGGAAAAGTGCTGAAAACATTAATTGAGGTAGAATATGGCCCCTATTAACTTGAGGAACAGGCTGGCTTTAGAGCAGGACGTTCCTGCACAGACCACATATACACATTAACACAACTGAATGAAAAAAAAGTGGCTCGTGGGCGAGACGTACATCTGGTGTTTGTGGACCTTACTAAAGCTTATGATAATGTGCCCATAAGTAGGCTCTGGAATGTATTGGAACAAACTTCAATAAACAGCACACTTATAAAGACCGTACAAGCATTCTATAAGGATTCAACGTCCAAAGTCAAAGTGGGAAATGAAATCTCCGATGGCTTCCCTGTCACGAAAGGATTGCGACAAGGCGATAGCCTCTCTCCAACTCTATTTAAAATCTACCTAGACCGAGCACTCAAAACCTGGCGAAGATCATGCAAAGATATGGGTATTCCTATAAGCGACGGAAATACGCTATACACACTGCATTTTGCAGATGACCAGGTCATATTTGCTCAGGACAAAGACGATATTGAGTTCATGACCCGAAAGCTTATGGAAGAATACCACAACTGGGGTATATGTCAAAAACACAGTACATGTGCGTTGGAGGAGAAAATGAAGATCTGATGTTGGAGGAAGGATTGAAGAACAAATCCTGCGAAGACTACGTATACCTTGGAACTGTAATAAGCCAAAATGGAAGGACTGATAAGGAAATTCAACAAAGAATAAATAAGGGTAGGAAAATAATCGGAGCATTAAATTCAATACTATGGTCAAAAGAAATATCTAAACAACATAAACGAGATATTTACAACGTTACCCTAAGGAGTGTTGTGTTGTACGGTTGCGAGGCCTGGCAGTTGAGTGTGTTACAACAGAATCGTCTTCTGGCCTTAGAAATGGATTTCTGGAGAAGGTCAGCTGGAGTCTCTAGAATACAGAGAATACGCAATGAACGTATAAGAGAGATTATGGATGCCGAAACAACAATAATAGATGACATCGAAAAGGCACAACTTACTTGGTATGGACATGTGCAGAGGATGCAGGACGAACGTATTCCCAAACAAATGTTGAACTGGATACCCCCTGAACGACTAAAAAGAGGAAGACCAAAAACAACTTGGATACAGGGAATACAAAAGGCCATGTCAGAAAGAAATTTGGCACTAGGAGACTGGTTGGACAGAGGCCGATGGAAACTAGGAACCGGAAGGCGGTTAACGCTATGAACCCGGATATATATATATATATATATATATATATATATATATATATATATATATATATATATATATATATATATATATATATATATATATATATATATATATATATATATATATATATATATATATATATATATATATATATATATATATATATATATATATATATATATATATATATATATATATATATATATATATATATATATATATATATATATATATATATATATATATATATATATATATATATATATATATATATATATATATATATATATATATATCCGGGTTCATAGCGTTAACCGCCTTCCGGTTCCTAGTTTCCATCGGCCTCTGTCCAACCAGTCTCCTAGTGCCAAATTTCTTTCTGACATGGCCTTTTGTATTCCCTGTATCCAAGTTGTTTTTGGTCTTCCTCTTTTTAGTCGTTCAGGGGGTATCCAGTTCAACATTTGTTTGGGAATACGTTCGTCCTGCATCCTCTGCACATGTCCATACCAAGTAAGTTGTGCCTTTTCGATGTCATCTATTATTGTTGTTTCGGCATCCATAATCTCTCTTATACGTTCATTGCGTATTCTCTGTATTCTAGAGACTCCAGCTGACCTTCTCCAGAAATCCATTTCTAAGGCCAGAAGACGATTCTGTTGTAACACACTCAACTGCCAGGCCTCGCAACCGTACAACACAACACTCCTTAGGGTAACGTTGTAAATATCTCGTTTATGTTGTTTAGATATTTCTTTTGACCATAGTATTGAATTTAATGCTCCGATTATTTTCCTACCCTTATTTATTCTTTGTTGAATTTCCTTATCAGTCCTTCCATTTTGGCTTATTACAGTTCCAAGGTATACGTAGTCTTCGCAGGATTTGTTCTTCAATCCTTCCTCCAACATCAGATCTTCATTTTCTCCTCCAACGCACATGTACTGTGTTTTTGACATATACCCCAGTTGTGGTATTCTTCCATAAGCTTTCGGGTCATGAACTCAATATCGTCTTTGTCCTGAGCAAATATGACCTGGTCATCTGCAAAATGCAGTGTGTATAGCGTATTTCCGTCGCTTATAGGAATACCCATATCTTTGCATGATCTTCGCCAGGTTTTGAGTGCTCGGTCTAGGTAGATTTTAAATAGAGTTGGAGAGAGGCTATCGCCTTGTCGCAATCCTTTCGTGACAGGGAAGCCATCGGAGATTTCATTTCCCACTTTGACTTTGGACGTTGAATCCTTATAGAATGCTTGTACGGTCTTTATAAGTGTGCTGTTTATTGAAGTTTGTTCCAATACATTCCAGAGCCTACTTATGGGCACATTATCATAAGCTTTAGTAAGGTCCACAAACACCAGATGTACGTCTCGCCCACGAGCCACTTTTTTTTCATTCAGTTGTGTTAATGTGTATATGTGGTCTGTGCAGGAACGTCCTGCTCTAAAGCCAGCCTGTTCCTCAAGTTAATAGGGGCCATATTCTACCTCAATTAATGTTTTCAGCACTTTTCCATAAAGCCAACTCATAGTACTAGTGACTGATATGCACCTGTAACTATTGCAGTTGTCCTTTGGGCCTTTTTTGTGTATTGGGGTAATCCACGCTTCTTTCCAGCTTTCGGGAATTTCATCACCATTGATGTACCTGTCGAATAGCTTCGCCAGCATAGACATTAATTTTTGGGTGCCATTCTTCAGAAGTTCCGCCGGAATTCTTTCCGGACCGCTCGCCTTGTTATTCTTCATCGTCTTGGCCAACTTCGCTACGATTTCCGCAATTATATGCACAGGAGATCCTTGGACCTCATATTTCCTTGGTGACGTGGTTGTATATTTTTCTCTCGTCTCTGATAGTTCTTACTGAAAGTGAGATTTCCACTTGCTAATGTTAATCAGCTGGATATTTCCCTCATTTTTCGTCTCATTTTTCAGTTTTCTTATCAATTTCCAGGCCTCGGACGATCTTGTACCTCCTATATATGTGTCCAGCTCTTTACATTTTCTTTCCCAAGTCTTGTTTTTATTTTCCGCGATCATTTGTTTAAAATATTTACGTTTTTGCTTATATTCTTCGTAATCAGAATTCTTTTTACTATTTAGCCATCGAAGATATGCTTCTTGTTTTACTTCTTGCTGTCGTTCAAGTTCCGCGTTCCATGTAATCGAATTGTTCTTTTTCTTTGGGCATTGTGTCCCTAGAGCTTCTTCCGCTGCTTTTCTTATTGAGTCTACTATGTGACCGTACAGATTTCCAGAGTCTTGAAGAAGAAAATTCTCGTCCAGTTTCTGATCTAATCTGGTCTGGTACAGATATCTGGTGCTGTCATGGTACAAAGCCTCCAGGTTATACACTTCCGAATTTACTTTCTCACTAACTGTGGCCATTTCTTGCTCTTGGGAAGCTTTAAAGGGAATAACAGCTTTCGCTCTTACCATATAGTGATCTGATCCACAATTTATTCCCCTGTATACCCTGGTATCTTCTATCTTCCAATTTGACTTTTGTTTGATGATAATGTAGTCAATGATAGATTTAAGTTTTTTAGTATTTTGGTGCCAGGTATATTTGTGGATGTCCTTGTGTTGGTAGAAGCCGTTAAGTATTTTCAAATTATTTCGTTGGCAGAAGTCAATGAGTCTTTCCCCGTTATCATTGAGCGTGCTTTCTCCGAAGCTTCCAACAATATGATCTGGTGCTGCTCTTCCTGTTCTTCCATTCATGTCACCCATAAGCACTATCTCTCTTTGTTGGCCCAATTTGCTGTGTACTTCATCTAGATGTTCATAAAATTCATCTTTCTCTCCCTGGGATGCGTCGTTGGTAGGGGCATACACTCCCACAATAGAAACTCTGTGTCCTCTCAACTGAAGGTAAGCAGTGATTATTCTCTCATTTATTGCCTCCCAACTTGTAAGTTTGGGTTTCAATTTTTTGTGTATTAGGATGGAGACTCCCTTGGCTGCTCTTTGATTTTTTGGCAGTCCACTGAACAGATGGATGAAGCTTCCCATTTGTTCGCTGCCGTTTCCCTTTTTCTTGGTTTCCGTCAGTACGGCTACATCAATGTTAAGCCTTTCAAGACCACCTGTTATATCTTTGATTTTATTTGCCATCCCCTGCACGTTCCAGGTTCCAAAATTCATAGTCGTTTGCCGTTGATTCCGTCCGATAAATTTACGTTTCTAGGATTTTTTGCAAGGTAGTTTTTTGTGAAGAATGGGCAGCAGACCCATTGCCCCAACCCCCGAACATGGAGGACCTGGTGATTTATTTAAGGTTTTCTTCCTCTAGATAGGTTGCTTCCTCCTGCAGCTTCGGAATCCCATCCATCCCACCTGTTGGTCCGCGGGAGGTATTTGATTTCCCTCCTACCACCCAAATCTGGGAGGCATTCCCCGATCCGCCACCTGGGGACGCGCTCTCTAGGGGTCAGGCTCCCCCTAGAGAATATTCATAAATACATACAAAATAGACATAGTGTTAATGTCAGAAACTCACTTCACCGAAAAGACATTTTTCCACTTACCGCAATTCAAGATATACTCAACAGAACATCCTGATGGTCGAGCACATGGAGGTTGAGCAATACTTGTTCGAGACAGTCTGAAGCACCATATACTCACTAACTACATAACTGAGGAGATTCAAGTGACAAACATAAGAGTGTTCACAGAATCGTGGAGTTTTGATATATCTTCCATATATTCACAACCTCGACACAACATATCTGAAATTCAATATAAGACGTTCTTCCAAAATTTTGAACAACGATTTTTAGTTGGGGGAGATTGGAACGCAAAACATACCCATTGGGGATCAAGATTAATTAATCCAAAAGGACGCAACCTAATAAAAATTATTATGGACAAAAATTATGGAGTAATCTCATCAGGCAAACCAACATACTGGCCAACTGACCCAAACAAAATTCCTGATCTACTAGACTTCTTTGTTTCAAATGGCATCAGCAATAATTATATCAATATAGAATCGACTTCAGACCTATCATCGGATCATACACCCATTTTGATAACTCTCTGTACGTCAGCAATATTTAAAAAGAATAAGCCTACACTTGCAACGGGCAAAACAAATTGGGAATTATTCAGGGAAATATTGACTAGAGATATCACACTTGATATCAATCTACAACAACCAGAAAACTTGGAAATTGCTTCAAACTATATAACAGCAGTTCTATACTGCAGAAATATTGAAAAAACTACCGAAAAAAGGAATAGCTCTCCTTGTTAAAATTTTCAACAGAATGATGAGCCTCTCATACTTTCCCACCATATGGAAATATGCTGAGATAATAATGATACATAAGGCGAATAAACCCGAAAATGATGTGAAATATAGACCCATAAGTCTCTTACAGTTATTGGAAAACTTTTCGAAAAACTACTACTGAAACGACTGAAAAGCGATATAAACTTGCAAGACATAATACCAGACCATCAACATGGATTTAGACAAAACCACTCAACAGCTCACCAAATTCATCGCATAGTTAACAGAATTTCCACCAGTATTGAAGAAAACAAATTCTGTTCAGCTGTCTTTCTGGACTCGTCTCAGGCATTTGCTAAGGTATGGCATAAAGGTCTCCTGTATAAATTGAAAAAACTACTTGCAAAACCGTACTTTCTTATGCTATTTCTTCTATTTTGCGGTCAAATTCGAAGGAGCGATATCAAACCCCCATCAAATTAGATCAGGAGTTCCTCAAGAAAGCATACTTGGACCAATGCTATACCTCATTTATACATCTGACCTACCAACACATCAGAACACCACGATAGCTACTTATGCAGATGATGTAGCCACCTTGGCAACTCATGAGAATGCTGAAACGGCTTCGGAATATCTTCAACAACACTTGAACGACCTAGAAGAGTGGTATAAAAAATGGCGCCTGCAAATAAATGAAACCAAATCAGTACATGTTACATTCACCAACAGAAAAAGCTTATGCCCACCGGTCAAAATAAACAACGAACAAATGCCAGTCAGTTCTGATGCAAAATAACTTGGCATGCATTTAGACAAACGTCTCACCTGGAAAAAACATATTCAAACAAAAAAACAACAGATCAATCTAAAAATTCGAGGCATGTACTGGCTCATAGGCAGAAAGTCAAAAATTATCGATTGAAAATAAAGTTTTGATATATAAGGCAATAATGAAACCAATATGGACCTACGGCATTTAATTTTGGGGATGCGCAAAACCATCGAATACGGGAATTATTCAGAGAACCCAATCAAAAATACTCCGCTCTATAACAGATGCCCCTTGGTACGTCTCCTATCCTACAATTCATAACGATCTAGGAATACCATTCATTACAGAATAAATCAGAAATCGTTTCAACCGATATCGACAGAATCTGCAAGGCCACGAAAACAACCTCATTAATCAACTAACAGAGAATCCATTCAACATAAGAGGATTGAAGAGAACTTGGCTAGTTGACTTGAATTGAAAATATAGTAAAGAAGAATATTAATAGGTTAATATCTTCAACATGTCTGTAACTTTCATCACGTTTGCTCAATACTTTGCGATTTGAGCGCCATCTGTGTGTCACGCGTGTTTTTAAAACGCTAGGACTGGTTAAAATATTAATTTGAGTGCCATTTGCAAAATATATGAAATTTTTTAAGATTTCAGACGTCAATTTTGATCGAAGAGGTTTTGAATGTTTTGATTTTCATTCCGCTTTTTGTTTATCTGGCTTGTTCTAGTTGCTGATTTTTGAATTTTTTTGTCTCATTTCTTGGTGAAAACATCAAAATATTGTTCGAAAATTATTGAATGGTGAAGAACGGTGAATCAAATAATGAAATGTATTTTACGTGATTAAGTTTTTCACACAACTAAGGAAAATGGAAGTGTAAGTATTAAAAGTCGTAATATGTGAATCAATCATTTATTGATTCTAATTTTCAGTGCTCCGAAGTGGATGAAATTCTCAGAGCTTGAAGACAATTAATTCAGCAAACACTATTAACTACACCATGTGCAATGAACATTTTACTGCAGGTCAATTGAGAACTGTTCATCAACGTGAATTGTTGTATGCCGAAAGCATCCCTTTCATGAACGGCCTATTAAGGGGAAATGATGATCTTTATAGGTCCATTCAATGATTCTCAATTGCTACTCTTTTAATATATTCAGAAATGCAGAGATTTTATTGAATTCCATTTGGGAACCGAGTGACTGTCAAATTGTTGTTTAGAAAGTCAAAGTTTTATGAAACCTGCTGTGAGTGTTTTGTTCATTAATTAATCGATTTGTATATTGTGTCATGAAGAGACCATATAAGGAAATCATAAAAAAAGCACCAAGAAACTATACTGACATACAGGTCTTGCATATGTCTGTAAGGTTTTTTTTTTAAGTGTGGTTCTGAAAATTCTTTAAATGATACCTACATATGTAACTAACTGGAATATGTATGCTATAATGGTATGTTGAATATTGGTTCATATTAATTTCTGATATATGTATATTTCACAAATTCAACTAAGTTCATTAATTCAGAACAACCTATTGTACAGAAACAACACCTTCGACGTATAGCAGATCACCATATACTTTTGTCCTAGTTAAAGCTTCATTTATTGCCCACTATTGCAATTTTTGTAATTTTTTTATGTATTGCAAATAAACATATAGCACATCCAACAGCGTTTTTCGTTGATATCAATTGATTCCAAACAATATTTAGATGAAAACTAACATCCTGATCACAAAGCAAAACCATCCTTTTGTTTTGTCGCTCAGGATGTTTGTTTTCTGATAGAAACAAAGTCAATATTGGAATGCAATACAAAAAATAGAATTCGAATTTCGCGCCCCTGTTATCTGTTATCAAAAAGTTTTCCTGTATTGACAGTGCGTTTTTAACGCCATCGCATTGTCACGCGTGTTTTCACTGGCCAAAATGTAGTAGGATTTTAGTACTAACGATATGAGGGCGTTTCCTATCTTTCTACTCTATAATCTTTGCATACCATGTGCAGTGAACATTTTACTGCAAGTCATTTGAGAACTGTTCATCTATGTATACAACAATTTGTATTCAGGAAGCATCCCTTGCATGAAGAGCCCATTTTGGGGAATTTATGACTTTTTGACGTCCATTCAAAGATTCTCATTTGGTACACCTTTAATATATTCAGAAATGCTAAGGTTTTATTGATTTCGATTTTGGCATCGAGTAACTGTCACATTGTTGTTTGGAAAGTCAGAGTTTTATAAACCCGAAGATCATAGAGTAGAAAGATAGGAAACGCCCTCATATCTCTAGTACTAAAAATCGACTACATTTTGGCCAGTGAAAACACGCTTGACAATGAGATGGCGCTGAAAACGCACTGTTAATACAGAAAAACTTTAATAACAGTTTTCTGTTTTTTAATTGAGGGACGCGAAATTCCAATTCTATTCCTTGTATTAAATTTCAATATCGACTTTGTTTCGATCAGCCTGAGCGACAAAACGAAAGTATAGTTTTGTGATCAGGATATTAGTTTTCATCTGAACATTGTTTGGAATCTACATATCGATATCAATGAAAAACGCTGTTGAAAATTGAAATTATGGGCAGTAAATGAAGCTCTGACAAGGATACTAAAGTATAAGTTGGGGAGCCGAAGAGGGAAATTCGGGATTTACTCGAGCGTGTCAGATTTACATAGGGGAACATACCTTGGACTGTGTAGACTACCTCTATAAAAAATAAGGCCTGTATATAGGGAAAATTGTCTAGGACAGCCTGTCAGAATAGTAAAAAAAAAGATCATTGTACATACTCGAGCGTGTCAGATTAAGATATATATATATATATATATAAATGTGGTTAATTACATGTTGAAAAGTATATATTCTCTCAATCTGACAATTTAAGCGTGTCGAAAATGTGTGGGAGGGCGCCAAAGTTGCAAAACAAAAATCGTCACTTGTACATCCTCGAGCGCGGTGGCGTTTTTTCTTAGTTTGAATCGAATGATTCAAGAATAACGGAAAAAATATAATCTGACAGTTTTAGCAAGTCGAAACAATAAAAATTGGCCATAAAGGTTACAAAACTCAGTTTTTCTGTTTTATCTCCTCCCCTGGGCTTCAAACCTTTTTCGCATTTTTATAAAAGTTTTGGAGCATAACATATTCTACAAATTTTGTACTAATCAATTTTTTCTCGTTTGAACGTTTTCGAGATATATAGCGATGAATGTAAATTAGACAGGGTTTCTACATTGACCTTGCCCTTTCGCATGTGTTTCTCATCATCATCATTGCTGTATCCCGTTACCGGGAATAAATCTACAAAAAGAAGAAGAAAAAAAAAATTTGAACAGACTTGTAACTTCTTAGTGCTAGTTGCGACTGTGTGCCCTCCTGTGACTAAAGAGACCCAACCGTGACCTGCAGATCCTTCCACACTCAGGGCATGGATAGTCTCCAACCAGATCTGGCCGCCGCTGTATCCTTCTCGATTCTCCATTATAACTCTGGACCAAAGACCTCCACTGTGACCTGTCTAACGCTAGTTGTTCCCAGTTATGATTAGCATTAACTGATTTTAGGGATTGATGTAGTGTATCCTTAAACCGCTTATACTGGCCCCCTGGTTTCCGGGCTCCCTCAGTGAGTTCGCCGTATAGAGCTATTTTGGGGAGTCTTGTGTCTTGCATCCTCAGAATGTGGCCGCTCCATCTGAGTCGGGCCCTCGTTACTTGAGTCTCAATTGTTGTACAACTCGCGCGCTGCAAGACTTCTGCATTCGAAACTTTGTGGAACCATCTGATGTGCATTATCTGTCTTAGATGACGTTGCTGCGTCTGTTCAAGCTGTTTAATATGTCGCCTGTAGGGAGTCCAGCTTTCGCTTCCGTAAAGAAGCGTTGGGAGGACCACTGCTCTGTAAACAGCTGTCTTGGTCTTCAGATTGAGGTCGTGATTTTGGAACACTCTGTCTTTCAGCTTCCAGAATGCCCGTGATGCCGAATTGATACGGTTGTGTATTTCCGTGTCAAGGTTAGCCCTAGTATTTATGAAGCTTCCCAAGTATTTGAACTGCTCGACCTGTTCTAGAGTTTCATTGTCCAGGCTGATATCTGTTTGAAGGCTTACTGGCGGACTTACCAGGATTTTGCTCTTGTCAATATTGAGTCTAAGGCCTAAAGCTTCGTATATATGTTTATAGGTGTCCATTATTATCTGTAGATCCTCTGAGCTGCTAGCGATGAGTGAACAGTCGTCTGCATATTGAAGTTCCGTGATAAACTTGGTACGGGTTTTTGCTCTGAGGAGCTTCAGGTTAAACAGGCCTATATCAAATCTGAATCTTATCCCAACACCTCTTACGGGCATGCTCATGTCAGCAATTATCGATACAGCTATGGCGAAAATATTGAACAGTAAAGGCGCTAATACGCAGCCTTGTTTTATTCCAGAGTTGGTTGAGAAGTGGTCGGTTGTAGAGCCATTATGCTGTATTCTAGCGGTGTTGTTGGTATGAAGGCTTTTACACACTGCTAGGAATTTTTCGGGTACTCCTAGACGTGCCATGATTTTCCATAGCGCTCTCCGATTCACCGAGTCGAATGCCTTGCTTAAATCGATGAAGGCTGTATAAATCCTTGATTGTTGTTCACGGGCCTTTTCTTGTAGCTGTCGCAGTGTAAAAATTAGGTCCACCTTACCTCGATTTGGTAGAAAGCCGCACTGGGATTCAGGTAAAAGCTTCTCTAAGAGTGGAACCAGACGATTAGCCATAATCTTCGAGAGAATTTTACCGGCCACATTAAGCAACGATATGCCCCTGTAATTGTTGCAATTCGACGTATCGCCTTTGTTCTTATAGAGGTTGATAACTAAAGCGTCTCTGAAGTCTTGTGGCACATCTCCCTGTTCCCAGATCTTGCGGAATAGTATTAGGAGACTATTGACATTGTCCTCATCCAAGGCTTTGAATATCTCCGCCGGAATGCCGTCTAGACCAGGTGACTTATCATTTTTCATATTTTTAATCGCGCTTATGATTTCCGACATTGAGATTTCGTCATCAAGCGATGCCATCGGACTATACGCGGGGAGCAGGTCTAAAATGGATAAATCCGAGTCGTTATTTTGATTCAAGACCTGTGAGTAATGCTCCTTCCATCTTTCGAGAATTTTTCTATCATCAGTTAGAATAGCTCCATGAGCATCTCTTATAGGAAAGCTAGCTTTTCTGCTTGGACCGTAAACAGTTTTAATAGCTTCGAAAAAACGCCTGTAGTCATGGTTATCGGCGTAAGCTTGTATTTCCTTAGCTTTTTCTTTCCACCAGCTGTCCTTGATTTTTCTTATTTCTTGACGGACCTCGCGTTTTATGTTTATGAAACCTATTTGGGCTGCAACATCGCCAGGCTGGTTAATTGCGGTTTTCATCGCTTTGTGTTTTGCGTCCAAAAGGGGTGCGATATGAGTTTCGCTGTCGGCAAACCAGTCTGGGGATTTTCGGGAGCGTTCTGTGCCCAGTATTTCTTTCGCTGTATTTGTAAGGGATGACTTGAAACGGAGCCAATGAGTCTCAATGTCGTCGTTATAATCCGGTGGTGTTAGGCTATCTTTGACGGCAGCTGTGAATCTGTCCTTTGTAGAAGGGTTTTGTAGTTTGGATATTTGAAGGCGCTCTCTTAGATACTTCGGCTTGCGTTGGTATTTTGGGCGCATTGAGATTTTCATTCTCGAGTTTACCAGCCTATGATCAGTCCAGCACTCCAGATCTGCTCTGGGTTTAGTGACCAACACCTCTTTCAGATCTTTCCTTCTCACGATCACATAGTCGAGGGTATGCCAATGCCCTGAGCGCGGGTGGCGCCAGGTTCCCCTTGAATTGGGTCTCGTAATAAAATAGGTGTTCGTTATACACAGATTGTGTTCTGCACAAAGAGCCAGCAGACGTTCTCCATTCGAATTGATGCTGTCTGTGCCGTGTTTCCCTATTATTCCCGGCCATAGTTCTGAGTCTTGACCTCTGCCCACTCTAGCGTTGAAGTCTCCAAGGAGAATAATTCGTTCCCGTTTTGGGATTTTACTTAATGTAGCAACGAGTGTTTCGTAAAAAGTGTCCTTTAAGTTGTCAGAGGAGTTCAAAGTGTGTGTCTAAGCTCCTCCCTTATCGCCCTCCAACTCCAGAATGGTTAACTAAATGTAAAATTGCTGCGATCTATCATCGTCGGCTCCCCAACTATATATGGTGATCTGCTATAAGTCGAAGGTGATATTTCTGTGCAAAAGGTTGTTTTGAATTAATAAACTCAGTTGAATTTGTAAAATATACATATATCAAAAATTTATATGAACCAATATTCAATATACCATTTTAGCATATACATTCCAGTTACTTACATTATTATGTAGGTATTATTTATAGAATTGTCAGAACCACACTTAAAAAAAAACTTACAAAGATAAAGAAGACCTGTATTTCAGTATATTGAAAAAGTAGCAATTGAGTATCAGTGAATGGACCTATAAAGATCATAATTTCCCCTTAATAGGCCGTTCATGCAAGGGATGCGTTCTGCATGCAACAATTTACGTGGATGAACAGGCCTGCAGTAAAATGTTCACTGCACTTGGTGTATTTAGTAGTGTTTGCTGAAGTAATTGTCTTCAAGCCCTGAGAATTTTATCCACTTCGTAGCACTGAAAATTAGAATCAATGAATGACCGTTTCACATGTTAGGCGTTTTAATAACGTGTGTTGAAAAAAATTCGTCGTCAAGTAAGCTATGGAATTTTAAACGTCGATATTGCGTAGCTAAACGTAGTTCTTAGCTTTTGCTGTATTATTGTTACAGGTTAGCTGTCAAGCTAGCGTTTTGGATTGTTGTTAAATTAAAATTATCAGCAAATAATGAACATTATTGAATGTGCAAGTAAATTTTTCTCAGAAATTGCCTTTTCATACAAAATTTCGATATATAGGTTAAGTAAATTATTTATAAAATGATATTATTCATTAATTGCAATGATATAATTCAATAACGCACAGGACCTTCAACATCAACAAATCTATTGTGAAGAAACGTTATAAAAATATGAATAATATAGTTTTTTTTAGGTGTAGGAGGGGGAAAATCTGCAAATCAGACGAACCACCCTCTCCTGAGGGGGAACAAGTGTGGGGATTCTCACTCTCCTGAGCTCGAGACCCACTAAAAACCCTTAACTGCTTCTTGAATATTGGTTCCGGCCATTTGCCTATAAACCGTTCATCTCTTAGTCGGTATATCAATAATAAAAATTTAGAATTCTCATAAGAGCAAATGCTCAAAATAACCACCCCCTTCACTAATACATGCCCTGCATCTATTGAGAAATGATCTTTTCAAACCATACAAACTTCTCCCCGCTATTTTGGCTGCTGAAATACGAATGCGGTCCCTAAGTTGTGCTTCATCTCTTATGGGATTCGAATAAATTTAATTTTTTAAAAAACCCCAGTGAAAAAAATGCCTTTTCCGATCCACCGGTGAGGATATGTTTGGTTTAAATATTCCCTATAGGGAATGTCATGTTATAACATGACGACTGTAGTATGCTGGGCACATTTTAAAAACCCGATACCATTATATCTGGTTAAAACCCAAAAGAAGGAGATATTCGACATCCAACCACTCTACAACCTTTGTATTACAGTAAACCCAAAAAAAAAAGGCATAAAGTCCAAGCCAATGCCTTAAATGCCAAAGGTACGGACACGCACAAAATAAATGCTCCTTTCCGTGGAGATGTGTGAAGTGTTCGGGAAACCATAGCAGCAAGGATTGTGAACTCACCAGGAAAGGTAAAGAAAGTAACGCTACATGCGTTTTATGTGGTGAAGAAGGCCATCCAGCAAGCTACAAGGGATGTAGCGAATTTAAGCTGGTGACCAGAAAGAAGAGAGCCGGCCAAAAACAGACAGAAGAGAAAAAGCCGTCGAATAAAGCAACACCTGCACGAAAAGTTCAGGAAACTGAAATAACCAAACCTGCAGAACAGGAAAAGAAGAAAGAAACTTTTAAACCTATGCAGAAGAAAGAAAAACAAAAGAAGACTCAATTAAAACCGACTGTAAATAGTCAACCAGAAAAAAAAAAAATATCTGAACCAGCCGATGATCTAGATATCTTCACGAAAAAAATGTTCAAAAAGATAATGTTGAAATTTGAAAGAGAAATGGAGAAAAAATTTCAAGCATTATTCAGTAAACTGAATAAATGAACTTTACGGATATTAGGAAAAAATCCCTCAAGATAATCTCGTGGAACATAAACAGGATCAAAACTTGGAAAGCCGAGATAGAAGAAATAATATCAGAGAGACAACCTGATATTAAAGCCCTACAGGAACCAAGAATAAACCGGAACAGACGACTGAATTTCATGAATTATGAAAGATATAGATGTGACAGAACTACAAACACCGGAGGAGGAGTAGCAATATTGGTGAGAACAGATCTGAAACACTACTTCAAAAGCAGATCCGACGAAACACAAGGGGAAACAGAAACAGTGACGATTGTTGCCGAATTAAATCGTCAAAGAGTCGAAATTACCTCGGCATATAAGCGACCACTAAACAATTTATTGGAAGAGGAGATAAACAAAATGTTTGAAGGAACAAACCCGAAAATCTGCATCGGAGATTCCAACTGTGAATCCCCATTATCGAACAGCAGAACAATGAATAGAAATGGCAAAAATCTCAAGGATTTCGCCGAAAAACAAAATGCCATAGTGATTAGACCAGAATTACCGACATATCTTGCTTTTGGTATAGGAATACCAGATGTAATAGATATCGCGATATTGAAAAATATAACTCAACAATTCTCGATTGAAACTTTGGAAGATGGAACCTCAAATCACAATCCCGTGGAATTGACAATTGGAGAAGAACCAAGAGAAAAACTGATGGAAATAAGAGAATATACCAATCGGGCTAAATACAGCCATTTAATACAATCGGAAATAACAGAAAATCCAATAATAAGCACTCCAGAGGATCTGAAATGTGCGGTTGATAAACTAGAAGAGATTATATTGAAAGATTACGGAAAAAGCACAAGAAGAGTGAAGAGACCGGCACCAAGTCATCCGCATGGCGATACGCCTAAAGAAGTGAAAGATCTTTTACAAGAAAGTCGAAGACTCAGAAGAATATATCGGATGAATAAAACTGATCTGAATAGAAGGAACCTCAACCGCCATAGCCAAGTTCTGAAACATGCCCTGAAAGATCTAATAACGAGCAGATGGAACAAAAGGGTTCAAAAACTGAATACAATCGATCATTTTGCATAGGGAATGCAAAAAAGCCTACGAGGAGAAAAGACTGAAATTCCACCTCCACACGGAGAAAGGGGAATGGCGTATACTAATACTGATAAGGCATATGCATTGGCGGACTCGATTGAACGAGAATCGAGAATAAATTACAGGATAGAAGACGATAATGAAGATTTGGAAGAACTGGTTGAGGAAAATGATGAAGAAATGGATGAATTACCAGCGGCTGCTGAAATAGACAAGCCAACATCGCCAAATGAAATCAGGGAGATAATTAGAAGTTTGAAGAAGAGGAAAGCTCCCGGAAGCGATAAAATAACGAATGTTATGTTAAAGAAATAACCTAGAAAAGGTATAGCCGGTCTAACAAATATCGCGAATGAAATCATGAGGACAGAACACTACCCAGAAAAATGGAAAACAGCGGAAGTCATAGTATTCAATAAACCATTCAAAGAGAAGAAGTTCCCACCAAACTACAGACCGATAAGTCTACTGTCGACGTTAGGAAAAGTAGTAGAAAGGATTATCGCCACGAGGTCAATGAGGAAACCGAAAATCTGAAAGTGATACCACCATAACAGTTCGGATTCAGAAGAGAGCATTCAACAGAGCAATAATCATTAAGGCTCACAGAGTACATTACAGAGGGATTCCAAAATAAACAAGCCACAGGTCTTGTTTTACTAGACGTCGCCATAGCTTTCGACAGAGTATGGCATGATGGATTAATATATAAGATGAGAAGTGCTGCATATTCGATCAAAATATGCAAGTTGATCTGGAATTATCTCAAAAAAAAGAAGATTTTACGTGAAAATGGAAGGAGAATGCTCCACAACAAGAGATTTAGATGCTGGAGTACCCCAAGGATCAGCGCTTGGGCCACTTCTGTACAACATATACATTCACGATATTCCGAAGAATCCAAGAACCATGCTAACGTTATATGCTGACGACACAGGCATAGCAATTCGACACCGAAACCCAGAAGTAATAGAACGAGTTCTACAAGAAACGATTGACGAAACAAATGACTGGTGCATAAAGTGGAAAATCAAGCTCAATGGACAAAAGAGCCAAGCAATATTACTACAGAAGAGAAGACTCCGACCCACAACGAAACTGGAAGTTGACGGCGAAGAAATCTACTGGAAAAATGAAGCCAAACATTTAGGAATAACGCTTGACAAAGGACTTACTTGAAAAAGGCATATCAAACAAGCAATCGACAAAACGAAAACAGCGATGAATAGACTCTACCCTCTGATAGGAAGAAGAAGCCATATGTCGAAAAAGACAAAATTGAAGATAATCAAAGCCGTTGCTAGGCCTCAACTGACTTATGGATCAGTTGCCTGGGGTTTCGCGGCAAAGAGCCACATAAAAAGAATTCAGGCCAATGAAAACAAGCTGCTACGATGTGCAATAGATGCACCTTGGTTTGTCAGGAATAGACAGATTTATAGGGACCTAAAATGGGAAACCATAACGGAATTCATGAACAGAAAAGCAGAGAAATTATTCGAAACAGCGAAAAACCATCCGAATCAAGAACTCAGGAGACTAGTGTACTATGACCCAGAGGAAGACAAGAAGAGAATGCGAATTTACCGAAGGAGACCAAGAGATCAATTAAAAAGAGATTAAAATAACAACAGAAACTTATTTAAAAATTCAAGTGAGAAGTGGGAAACCCTACACTTGTTCTCCTTAGGAGATGGTGGTTCGTCTGATTTGCAGATTTTCCCCCTGCTACACCAAAAAAAAAAAGGCGGCACATTGTATTGATTTGTTGATTGATTATTTTCAGCAGGAAGTGCAAAATGAAAGTATTTATGGAAAAGGTGAAAAAATCAGATTTTTCACAGAAATGCTCCATTTTCGATAAACATTCAAATATCTTTTTGCGTGAAGAAGGTTATCACCTGTATTTTATCTTTTCGGAATCCTCACAAAATGGGTCTAGTGTCTTTTTTTTATGCCACGTCAGATAGAAAATTCAGTACAAAAAAACTGATTCGAAAAGTATTTAATTCTAGCTTCCGCAAGAGAGAAAACATTTTGAGTGAAAAAATTCAACATTTTCATAAAACATCAAATATCTCGAAGACTGTGAGGCTTTTATATGAACGATTTTTTCACATCAGGTAGAGCACATTCTGATTTACTTTCCGTTTTCGTTTGACGTGGTCCTTACGGGACACCCTGTATATTATTACTCTAGAATGCAAATGCAGTAGTAAGAAATGCGGCGAAATATTGATAGTGGTCGTTAATGCGAATGTGCATCATTAGTTTATTTTCGAGTAGAACGTTGCCGAGTTCCTGAAAAAACTGTTGATGGAATCTTTAAAGAAGGGACAATTCAAGTCTCGAAGGTATAAGTGGGACGACAGCGCGTGTTCATTCAGTAATTTGATTTTTCAGTGTTGCACGATCTGCTAGGGGCTAAGGAGTTTTAAGTCACATTTTCTGAAATGTACTTGTGTGCTTGTCTATCATATTAAAAAAAAATGCAACTGAAAAATTCAAAACTTAAATGAATTATCGAGTTTCGAGTTTCACTGATAGCGAATTCCACTGATAGCGAATTCCATTGGTATAGTAGTATTGCACTAGATCAGGATATTTTAAAATTGTTGCACGGAGTTTATAATATGCACTCAATGCTTAGGTATCAGTTCATCTAAAGGAATGTGAGATAATATCGAATTCCATCGGTTATATAAGATTTAGAACTTTTGTAATTTTTATTGGGAGTTCCCAATATTTACTTAGTGAGCACTAGCTGTACCTGTATTACATGTATTTAACTTTGTAAGTAGTTCTAATACCACTTGACATGATCATCTATAATATACCTAAATCTATGTTCGGGATCATGCTAGAACCCTAATGTCATGAGATTAGATCCATCTAGACCGCCAACTAGCGGTGAATTTCTGGTTTCGGTTTTTCAGTTCGGCATACAAACGCCAGTGTATAATTTGGCAGGCCGATCGTTGTTTTTCTCTCATATTTGATGTTTACATGGTGGTTTTCATGGATGTTATCGTTTAAGACCATTTTGACGTTCATTAAATAGAATTTTCATCTTCGCTTTCCTGCCTGATGAATCGATAAAAGAAAATTGAATATTTTTGGGACAAGTAATTTTTTTTCTTTTATGACTAATAATGAAACCGATAAAAGTAGAGGATGAAATATGTGAATGAATGAGCTAGGTGAGTGATTTATTAACAGTTGATAATTGTAAGTTCATGCTCATTCCGAAATTGAATTCTCAAAGTGTTTGAAAAATGAAGAATTCGATCCATATCCTCGTAAAGGAGGATGCCACTGTGTAACAGATTCTAACCAAATATTCCCGTTGACCCGATGTCAACCAAATGTATCTGATTTCGACAAAATGTTACTAAAAGTGCTACCCCTTCAACTATTCCTATGAAAATATTGAGTGAAAGTATGTATATAGATTTCAATTTATATGTCCAATGTTATATGCAACACTGAATTTATTTTCATAATTATTTCATTTTTTTTTCCATAATATTTCTGTACATTGCATCATTCTGTTAAATAAATCTTTTATTATATTGAATATACTCTATATCTTCACCTAAAATACGTATTGTATGAATTCTAGAAAAATTTGTCGGGCTATTTTCATCATTTGGATTATTCTCTAGAGAGAATAATTCAAAATGATCGAAATAGACCAATAAGTTGTCAATCATCTCGTCGACAATGATTTGAATTCCCGCCAAACTACGATTAGTTCAGCATACAAACACAAGAGGCGCTGGTATTGGCTCGACCAGGCTTTAGTACGTTCGTTGGCCCTCTAGAGGGTTTAGTTTATTCATGCTAGAACCCTAATGTCATGAGATTAGACGCTTGTTAGTCACTCTTGTTAATTGTGAGTAATCCTGGTCGATAAATAATATTTTAAACGCCTTTGTTGATTTTGAGGCCTCTAGTAAAATATTATACATGGTGTCAGGTATATTTTTGCCAGCCAGCAAAATACAGTGAGAAAATCAACGAACCAACGTTACAAATTGAGGTTAGCTTTTACTAAGAAGTAATAAAATGCAGAACGTTCTAAAACTACCTGAAGCACTTATCTTGGATGGGGTAAATGTAGTAGAAAACTGGAAGAAATTTCTACAGAAATTTAAATTTTACCTAACAGCAACCCAGTCAACCAGAAATGTAACAGTAAGTCGCAGGGAGTACCCAAAAATATCGCATTGAAGTGCTTCTTTGAGAATTTTCATGGATGTACTTGAGATTTCACATTGTGGACATTAACGTCCGCATATTGTTAAGTTTGCGAATTCCTCAACTTTAGATCCCTAGTGATTGCATGAAACATCATATCGAGATGTTCCGATGAAGTGAACATAGCTACTACTATGCGACTTCTCTCTGTTGATATTTTTCAAATATTGAATCTGTGATATTTTTAGAACATGAAATGATGTGTTGTGAATAAATTTCGATGAACTCTACCCAGCGACTTCTCTAAGAAAAACTTTCAGTAACTGTCTGAAATGTTCTATTTATCAGCACGTGGTCTCGAGGTTAACTCATAACCTAAATCCCGCTATGCAAAACGTGGTGTGACGTGTTTCGTTCTGTGACTGCGTTCTGTTGAGAGAATGAACAAACAAAATCTGTATGAATGAATTTTTAGAATAATTTTTTTAACCGAGCTGTTCTATTATTAAATTTCGTTTTAGTTAAGTGTTACTTGACGTTGATTGATTAATTAACGTGCAGTAAAAGGTAAGTAGTTATATAACCTATTGAAATAATGACTACATCATGATCACTTCTTTGTAACGTTCAACTTTCAACATACCTCATATGAATTTAGGTGATAAGTAACATTCACAACCTTCAAAATCAAACTTGGAATTGATTTGACTCATCGAGAGAACTTCAAATTATTATTGTAAATACTGTGCTGGAAAAAATCACCTTCTACTGTTGTTAGATTTTTCATGACACTCAATTTATTACTATCAATACAGCTCTGATTTTTTCTTCTTCAGCTGGACCATGCCGTTCCTGAAGTGGAATGAAGATTTATAACAAGATATATGTTTTTTATTTTATATATTTGGATTTGTATGAAACATATTTTTCTTGAATAAAAAGATATCAGTAATTCATATAGTTGTTCAATTTCCCTTTTGAGGATGAGAGCAGAATGCGAAATATATGTAGGTAAGAGTAAAGAGTAAACACAGGGTACAAATGAGGCTTTCAGAGCTGAAGAGGCCCAAGCTACATTTTTTCTGAAATTGAGTTTACGAGTATATAAAATTTTGATTCATTTTCAGGCAGTTCTTACTGTTAATTCAATTTCAGAAAAATTGTAGCTTGGGTCACTTTTCCTCGGAACGCCTCGAATATAGAGCGCAAATTGATTGCCACGATGGTAATTATCAAATTGAACATGAATATAACTTCAATAGAGGATACACTTTGGTAGTTTATTCTGTCAAAATAATCGTTCCAAAAATCTTCAAAATGAGAAGTCGCAAAGTTGCTGTCTAGGGTGCTTTTTTTACACCTACTATGTGATGTACTGGGTAATTACCCGCGATATGCGATGTTGCGGACATTAAGCACTCTCCAGTAAGTACTGGTGGCCTTTTTTTAAATCAACATTGTGATGTCGCATTTCCACAGTGGTAATTCCCAACAACTTCCCTGTGACTGAAACTGGTTGACTGGGAACAGATCTGGAAAAAAAAGCCGGAGGAGAAGAAAATAGCAGTTTTCTTGAGCGTGGGTGGGGATGACGCAATTGAATTGTACAACACATTCAAATTTGAAGAAAACCAAGAGAAGAAATTGGAACACAGCATAACTAAATTTGAAAAATACTGTGCTCCGCAAAAGAATGTCATTTTTGAAAGGTTCAAGTTCCACGTTCTAGCCCAAGGTGAGTCCAAAAATTTCGACAGTTTTATCACCGAGTTGAAGAAAGCAGTCCAGACAACGGAATACCAAAACGCGGATGAAATGGTTCGAGATAGAGCAGTCATGGGCATATATGACAAAAACACGCAAGAAAAACTGCTTCGAGATCCAAAACTGATACTTGAATGAGTAATCCAGTTATGCAGGGCTGTAGAAATTAGCAAGACACAGTGTAAAGCACTACAAAACGAGACTGAAGTACATCACATCAGCAGAAATATTTACAAGTATTATGGCTATAAGCATGAACCCAAGAAGTGTCCTGCTACTCCTGCTTATAACAAGACATGTGCCAAATGCCAGGGAAGAAATCATTTTGCGAAAATGTGTAAACAGGACATCCCAAGTAAAAAAGCAGCGAAGAAACCTGTAGATGGATCGAAAAGAAGTCAAGGAAAAAAATCTGTGCACGAGATAACAGAAGGTATACCAGAAGAAGAAGAGGGAGCGAATGAGGAATTTTACATTGAATCGGTAGAAAAATTAGAAATAGGAAAGATTTCTGCGCAAGAAAGTTGGACATGTAAGTTAAAGATTTCCAATCAAGTTGTTAAATTCAAGCTTGACACTGGTGCAGAAATTTCTGTAATGCCATTGTCTTTATTCAAAAAACTAAATTTGAAAGAGAAATTAAAAAAATCTAATGTGTCTTTATTGTCCTGTGAAAATTAAAGTTACAAGCTTGAAACAGTAGGTGAAGTCAGTCCAGTATGCAAGATTAATGATGTTGAACATAAAGTAAGATTTATTGTTGTTAACACTGAAATTGAAGTACCCTCGTTAGGTTTGCATGACTGTGTTAAATTCAATTTGGTCAAAAGAGTTCATGAACTTATGCATAATTATGAGTCAGTAGAAGATATTTACAAAAAATATGGTGGATGTTTTCAAGGTTTAGGTTCCTTCCCAAGTGAACACCATATAACACTTAAAGATAATGTTGTCCCAAAAGTTGTGCCTATTAGAAGAGTGCCTTTAACATTATTGGATAGGTTAAAATCTAAGTTACAAGAATTAGAGAATTAGGTATCATTCAAAAGGTTGACGAACCAACCGAATGGCTTCACCCATTAGTTATTGTAGAGAAACCAAACAAAGATCTAAGACTGTGTTTAGACCCAAAGCATTTGAACAATGCCATACAACGGGAACATTTTCAAATACCCACCCTTGAGGAAATTACTGTTAACTTGAGTGATAAAGAGTACTTTACAGTTTTGGACATGAAGGATGGTTACTAGCAAGTTAAACTAGACTAAACAAAGCTCAGATTTGTTAACTTTTGGTACACCATTTGGAAGATACAAATTTTTAAGATTAGCTTTTGGTATTAGTAGTGCCCCTGAAGTTTTTCAAAAGAAAAATATGGAAGTTTTTGCTGACATAAAAATGTATCGATATATTTTGATGACATTATAGTCACAGGAAAGACTGAACAAGAACATGACATAGCTTTAACAAAACTCTTTGAACAGGCTACAAAATATAATATTAAATTTAATAAGTGCAAAGTACAATTTGAAAAAAAGTCTGTGAAATTTATGGGTCAAATATTCTCGAAAGAAGGTGTTAAAGCAAACCTGCCTATACATATAAAAGCAATTGTTGAAATGCCTCGTCCAGAGACAAAAAATCACGTACTTCGTTTCTTGGGCATGATTAACCCTTCAACGGCTAGCGTTGCTTATATGTAACGAAACAAGTGTTGTCAAAAAACCGACAACACAGCTTCATTTAACACTCTAGTGCAACGCCCATTGGCCGGCGTACTGCCCGAAGATGACCCATAAAGCATATGGATGCATACTGCTATCTTCGCTCCGAGAGTTAGGAAATTGAATTGGGTTGGTTCCCGTTTCTCTGTCAGATGTCGTTACGATGTATTTATACATCATACCTGCTACTGATATGGAATAAAAGGAGCCGGCAATTCATAACATTTCGTTGACGAATGAGTTTTGTTGCTCTGACGAGGTCAAATAAGACCGAAACCATGGTCAGCATCTACTCTTTGTAGACGAAATGAAATTTCTGGTAATACTTCGAGCGATGGTAGTTTGTTAGTTCGATTTAGATCGTATCATTCGTTGATTTCATTATCTGCGGATGTTATGCATCTGAATTAATTTGATTATTTCTTGATAATGTTTCATTTTTGGATAACAAAATTATGATTCCTGAGAAGTTGAAGAAGATGATACTGATAGCTCTCCACGATGCTCATTTCGGAATTTAAAAAACTAAATCATTAGCTAGGCAAATTTTCTACTGGCCAGGAATGGCAAATGATATTAAAAATTATTCAAAGTCTTGTAGGATTTGTGAAAAATTTGCTAGAAGGAATAAGAAAGAAACGCTTTCAGAATATCCTACTCCACAAAGACCTTGGGAAAGAATAGGGACAGATATTTCCACATATGATTCTAAAAGCTATCTGGTTATGTTTGATGCTTTTTCTAATTGGTTGGAACTTTTGCCAATTCAAGACAAAAGTGCCAAATCAGTCATGAAACAAATGAAATCTGTATTTGCGAGGTTTGGATCACCAGATGTTGTAATAGCTGACAACAAACCATTCAATTGTGACAGTTTCAAAAAATTCGCAGAAGAATGGAACCTTATCATTCAGAAGTCCTCATTTCCCACGCTCGAATGGACTCGCGGAAAAAGCTGTGTCAATTTCAAAGAACATCATCAAAAAATCGATTGCAGAAAAAAAAGATATTGAGTCAGCATTATTAGCCTATAGAAATTTCCCATTGAAATATATGATACACTCCGTCTCAGTTGTTAAACTCAAGAAGATGTAAAACTAAAATGATCATCAATAATGAGCTTTTATTACCAGAACTATGTAAGAATGTTGTTGAGAAAATAGAGCATAAAATTTTTTTGAATAAACAGAATTTTTATAAAACTGCCACTAACTTGCCGACGTTAAACCCAAATGATAATGTAACTATGTATAACCATGTGAAGAAGACATGGGAACCTGCTAAAATCATCAATAATCATGAAAGTCCTAGATCTTATGTTGTTGAGGATAGTGTAGGAAATACTGTATGTAGGAATAGGTTTGACTTGAAGCCGTCAAATAATAATTTTAAGACTGAGGTCACTGATGACTGTCTAACTGAATTGGAGGGATCTGAAAATAAAAACAATATCAATACTTCTAATCATCCTCAAATAATTACTAGGTCTGGTCGAGTAATAAAACAACCAAACAAACTAAATCTGTAATCATTGTAAGTTGTAACATGTAGTTAACTTTGTAAGTAGTTCTAATACCACTTGACATGATTGTCTAGGATATACCTAAGGCTGTGGTCCGTATATACACTTTGATTTCTTCTGGTTAGTAAGTGGGCGGTCCGTATATGCCGAATTCCGGACAATTCGGTTCAATATCTGTCACCAGAGTAACCGCTCTGATAACTTTCGGTTACCAAATGTGTATATACGGACCATACGCTAAATCTATGTTCGGGATCATGCTAGAACCCTAATGTCGATTCGGAGGTTAACCGTTGTCCTGACCACGTGTAATCTTTTGAGTTATTGGAATTTCATTTCGAAAATTAATTAATAATAATAAGTATAATTGAAAATCTTTGTAAATATTAATTTCTATACCTTACTAATCCTGTGTGATACTGGATTTAGGTGAGGTAGGCAATAATTGGGATTAATTAAAAACTTTAACTAAGGTGTTATCTTTGAAGTTGATAAGATAGTTGTCTTTTAATGGATTGGAACTCGGGGGGGTCTAATGACCCCCCTAGTTCGCCTACGTCCCCTAGACCGCCTTCCCCCAGAACCATAGGCGTACTAACCCCAACTTCTCAAAAAATCTTAAATAGCCTATTCACAATTAGAGAAGAATCAGATAATGAAAATTACTCACTAGCTGATTTGACCCTCTTATCAAGGGAGGTAAATAATGTGGTACACACATTCCAAGATGATTTAGAACTAATCGAGGAAGCATTAATTAAATGCGTTAAATATTAAGGGAATTAAGAATATTGCCAAGAGAGGTAAGAGGAGAATCTCAATAGAATTTAATTTTCCGGATAGAGCTAATAATTTCATCAAAGAAAATCCCTTCATAAACGATCCCGATATTGACGTGTTCATTCCATCTAGAATGGTTACGAGTAAAGTTGTTATCAAATATGTTGGTTCGGAAATAACTAAAGACGATATAATCGATCACGCCGTAAGCAAGGTAAAGATATTGGACGCTAGACAATTAAATAAAAGAGTTACAAATGAAGGGGTTACTACTTACGTTCCTTCAAATAACTGGATTCTGACATTTCAGGGTATAAACCTCCCCGATAGAATTTCGTTGTGGGGCTGCATTCGACATGTGTCACTTTATGTGGGTCCTGTAATACAATGTTATAATTGTCTCAGATATGGTCACACTAGGGTTAATTGTAATAACCCTGATGCGTCCAAACGCTGTCGAAACTGTGGAGGTAATCACATTGAGAGTGACTGTCCTGACCCAAGCAACCCAATATGTGTATTCTGTGCTGGAAAGCACGCTTCAACTGATCGCATCTGCCCTGAATTTTTACGTCAAAAGAAAATAAATAACCTGATAGCGGTGGAAAATATATCTTATTTCGAAGCTGTTAAACTAATTCCGAAAACTTACAGGGAAAACCTGACCCCTCACGATAATGCTTCCTCTAACCCTCAACTACGTTCGCAATTGTTTCCTCAACTCCCTTCCAGGGCTACTAATACAATTGAGGACCCAACAGTGGTTTCCGTCCACAATATAAGATCACTACTTAATCATAGATCATCTCCAGCTCCTTCCTATTCAGCAGTGGTAGGCAAAAAAAGAAGAACAAACCCAAAGACTCCAGGTTATGATCATGATCTCCATGATTCACAATTGATCAATCTCTCCCTTCCTTTATTGTAGGCAACAAAGATTCGACCCCAACTGACTCCAACCGCACACCGAACAAAAGCTCAGTGCGTTTAAATTCTTCTATCTCTGATGACGAGATATTTAATATAATTTCCAAGCGTCTTATTGATAACAAAGATTCAGAGTTATTGAATAATATTTTTGAATTATTGAAAAACATATTCCCACAGCCTACGGAAACCAATAACCCCTTGCCTTGTACTTAATATACCCCCTAATTGTTGTTTTTTTTTTCTTTCTTTTTTGCTCCTCTTATATCCCTCTAGGTCTTTGTAGTGGATACTCCACTCTGCCTTATGTTCGATATCCTACAGTGGAATATCAGATCTGTACAATCAAATATCGATAACTTGAGATCAATAATTGAGGAGTATTCAACAGATGTAGATTTATTGTCGGAAACTTGGCTTAATGATTCTCACAATCTCAAAATCCCAGGATATCATATAGTTAGACAAGATAGACAATCTAGGCCTGGAGGTATTGTCTCACTGATAAAAACTACCTTTACGATCCTTAATCTGGATACCATTGAAAGTCCTGCTACGGTTCAATTTCATGGAGTCAACTTAACTTCAATGAACCTTACAATAATTAATATCTATTGTCCCCCAAATATAAATTTGTCTACAAACTTCTGGAACACTCTATTGAGTAAAATCTCTCAAGCCTTCCTTATTTGTGGTGATTTAAACGCTCAAAACCCTAATTGGGGCTCGGGCATACTCAACATGAATGGCAAAAGGGTAGCAGAACTCCTCCTTTCCAATGATGTCTGCATTATGAACGATGGTACCCCCACTAGAATAACGGCTCCTGGCGAAAATCCGAGTGCTCCTGACCTCACTTTATGCTCCAGCGACCTCAGAATTGACTCCAAATGGAGTGTTCTACCTGACCCTGGAAGTAGTGATCACTTCCCAATATTAACTTCACTGAATCCCTCCCAGCACTATTTTGCCAACTCTACTAGGCGATTCTCTACTCGGGAAAACAATCTCTCTCCGGCTGACTGGTGTAAATACCAGGAAACCATCCTCAATGGAATCCAGTCCCGATCTCCAAATAATCTTAGAGAATTTTGTGATCTCATAAAAGAGGCGGCGGATTCATCCATCCCTAAGAAGAAACCTCCCAAACCGTCTACATACAGGAAGCCTTGGTGGACTGTGGAACTTACTGAGGCTGTTAAAAAGAGGTCTGAAGCATTTAAGATGTATTTGCAAAACCCATGTACTGAACAATTTCTTCATGCTAAGAACATTCAAGCAGCGGTAAAAGAGAAAATTCGACAAGCTAAGCGAGAATCCTTCAGGGCTTTTTGTGAGAACCTATCAACTTGCAATGGTAAGAGGTTATGGTCGGATATAGCCAGGTTTAAATATGGTTGCAAACCCTCTCCATGTCGGGTTACATCTAGCACCTGTGGCATAGAAATAATGGATCGATTGTGTCCCCCTCAAAATACATCAAATCCTCAGATGAATATACCTACAATATATTCTCCTGTACCCTTTCCTCCCATCACCATAGATGAATTGATTCTTTGCATTGAATCTAAAAAAGAATCTTGCCCAGGCAAGGATGGCATCTCATATACAATGATGAAATCTTTGCCGATCCAAGCTAAGGACTTACTGACACAGATCTTCAATGACTTGTTTGTTAATCCATACATCCCATTGTCTCTTAAGGACACTGTTGTTGTGCCTATATGTAAGCCAAATAAATATCCAGATGACCCTCACAGCTATCGTCCTATTGCTTTGACATCTTGTACCCTGAAAATACTGGAATCTCTACTGGCCACCAGATTAGAGAGGATTTACCAGCAATCAATTGATGACCGAGAATTACAATTTGGTTTTCGCAAAGGGGAGTCGGTGAATGACGCTCTGGCGTATTTGATTACATCTATCTATTCATCATTTTCAAGGAATGAGGTAGTTATTGTAGTCTTCTTGGACATCAAACGACTCTGTGAGATTTGACCTGCTCGAAAAAGTCCTCCTGGACATGAAAATTCCTCTGTCTATCATACAGTTGTTGAGATCTCTGACGGTACAGAAGAACATCTTTCTGATTGACTCATACTCAGGGGAGCTTCTTGGACCTAAACAATCATATATAGGTCTTTTACAGGGCTCTCCGGATAATCCAACATTGTTTAATTGCTTCATAGCGGATTTACAGAGTTTCATAGATGTCCCTGGTATAACTGTGTTGAAATATGCCGACGATACTACAATTATTTCTACAGGACCCTCCTTCGAACAGGCATTTGAAAGGATGACTGAAGCTTTGAAGTGTGTGGAAAGATGGGCAACCTCTAAATCACTCCAATTGTCCCCTGAAAAATCCGCAGCACTTTGCTGCAATAAGTCTCAACCTCCTGTGAATATCCCATCGCTAACCCTATTTCAAAAGAACATTCCTTGGGTCAATAAGGTGAAATACTTGGGAGTTTCTATTCACCGATCCCTTGATTGGTCTCATCATGTCAATGACATGTCTGCCAAAGCCTTACAAGGTATTAATGTAATGAGAGCTCTGTGCAGGACATGGTGGGGTGCTCATCCAGACACTCAGTTACTATTGTATAAAGCTACTGTTCGCCCTTATCTTGATTATGCTGGTATTTTTTATGGAGAGTGTTCAAAGACCCTCCTCAGTAAACTCGATCGTGTTCAATATGCTGCTCTGCGTACTGCTATGGGATATGAAATCTACCCCAATTCCCATCATTATGATGGAATCTAATGAACTTCCCCTCAAATACCGAAGACTCTTCCTAGCAACTAAGTTTGTCACTAACTTGCATAGAGTTTCTAATGACCCGGTCCTTCTTAAAGTCCTCTCCCTGAGAGGTTGGAATTCCAGAGGAAATCCTCCACCCATAGTGGAATCTTTCTCTCTCATGGGTGATTCACTGAATTTCTACTCATCATACCAACTTCCTTGTTTTTTGCATGATTTGTCTGTCCATACAACTACCATCAAATATCTCAATTTGAATCTTTCAAAAGATTCCCCAGACAATTCATCAAATTTTGTCACTGCCTGCTCTGAAAAGTTCCCTGGTTATACTGTGGTTTTTACGGATGCCTCCAAAAATCCTTCCCTCACGGGTATAGGTATTTACAGCTCTGTAGGTATCTCTATATCCCAGAGAATTCCAGACTATTTTTCTATTTGCTCGGCTGAATTACTTGCTATTCTGGAGGCAACAAGGGAAATTAAACATAGAGAGCTGAAAAAGTGTCTGATTATTTCTGATTCAATGAGTGCCCTTGAGAAAATAACAAAATGGAAGAACTCAGCTAGAAACGACCATATAACACTTACCATTAGAGCTAATCTGATATATTTGAATAAACATAGTTTTCTATAAAACTTATATGGATCCCAAGTCACACAAACATCCTAGGTAATGACAAGGCTGATAAACTTGCAAAACAAGGTTCTGAAGAATCTGTGATCAAAAGGGCAGACATCAGAGACTTTTGGCCCCGATATAGACGTACTGTTTGGGAAAGGTGGAAACAGGAATGGAGGGTCAATGTCGGGAAGAGTACTTTCTCGCTCCTTTGGGGTCGATCCTTGGTTTATTGGGATAGATCTTCCGAGGGGTACAATAGTAACTATAAATAGGTTAAGATCTAATCATTGCTGTTCTCCTCTCCATTTATGGAGGATTCATGTCTATGACTCAGAACTGTGTGGTTGTGGAGAGAGGGGTGACATCACTCACATATTCTTTAGTTAAATTTTAGATAATATGTTGAATTGCTCGAGGCTGTATGATGATCTGACAAAGAATACTAGAATAAAAAACTTCCCCCTTAACATGTATGATCTGCTTTTTTCCAATGACATCACAACATACACTCTGCTATACAACTTTCTGATAACTTCGGGGATAAAACTGTAAAAACCTCACAATTTATTTTTTTTTTCTCCTCTTGTTGGGTTTCCCCTTTTGACCTTTTTCCCTGCCTCTTAGTGTTATGTCTCTGTGTTTGGGAAATTCCCATTCCCCCTCCGAATAGTTAACGTTCACTCGAAATCTATGAAATAATAAAAACAAAGTGAAGCCTATTTTTTTGATGTGCGGATGGACCTAACCTAGCACATAGTAAAGGATAGAAGAAGAAGAAGAACCCTAATGTCATGAGATTAGACGCTTGTTAGTCACTCTTGGTAATTGTGAGTAATCCTGGTCGATAAATAATATTTTGAATGCCTTTGTTCATTTTGAGGTCTCTAGTAAAATATTATACAGTACCCATGGAATTCGCTATAAAACTCCAATATTGAGCCAATTCACGGTTTGGTACAATCAATGGATATTCTATAATACCACTACCGACAAATTTTGATTTGGACCTAACACACCTCCGAGATCCTAACATATTTACATTTAAACCTCCAATATCATTGTACTGATTTTCTAACGAAGCATATATGAACATCTCAATCAGTCATCCACGCATGTGTTCAATAATTATAAAAAATGGATCGAAAAATGAGTTCTTATACCGAATGAAATATGTTTATTTCTTATTTATACCAAATAAACCATTCGACTGACATAAGGTAGGAGTAGGAGAGTCTAGGCAACGTTCGCGTTGAAGTAAGACTAATCCTGCGCATTAGCTTTAACGACAACTAAGATGTCTGAAACTCTGGTGTATTCACTGATTCGATTTTGTTTTCAATTTCGTGGGGATATGGGACCAGTTTCGTTTTTCCCACTGTAGGTAGCGCTGTTTAGAATTTGACAGAGCATTGTCAATTGATATTTGAAAATAATTTGAATACTTTCCTTCCTACGACTTTAGAATATATTGTATTTATAAACGATTATTTGTGTGTGAAATTGTATTAGTTTCGAGAAAGGGTGTAAAACATTTATTTATTCAACATGTCCTTCAGTAAGTTCAGTTTCCGTATGGACAATCAAGAACTACAGCTAAGAATTCGGTGTTGTTGGAATTTGAGGCATAACCAAATCAGATGAACGAATATTCGGGACGGATATACATAGCTAAGTTTTATGGCGACTTCAGCAATATTTCGAAGAAAGTGTATCGGAAATACGTAATGTGAATTGTGAGCATGTATTGAGAATCAGAAGTACATAAATCTATTCGAGTCTGTTCTTCAAATATTCTTCCTTAGTTGATGTAGTGAAAATTCCCTTTCCGTCAACTGAATCTATTGGATATTTGACCAATCAACTGTGTTTTATTGAAATCATATTGAATTAACACCCTCACGAATTCAGTTTGTCAAACGAGAATTATCTTGAAGAAGAATTGTAAATACTCCTTCGAATCCTAATTCCATAGTGTTGAAATATTGACAGATTTGTTTTTACAACGAAAATCAAATTGTAAATCACAAATATTCCTTAACAGCTGACAAAACGTGCTAGTTCATATTTTGAACTCTTTGATCCATATTCGATATCAACGCAAAACAAAATAAAACGACAAAGTATCGTTGAAATTCCTTTGGTAGAACGAGGATAGAACGAACCAAATGACATGGTGGCGCCGCCACGAAACTGAAATCATATAAAATTTATCATTTTGACCTAAATTCTGATGTCAGGATCTTACATCCCTCTAAATTCGGCTTAAGACAATCTCTCTCAACGCTTTGTCAACAAAGATTTTCCCACGTTTGTTCGATATATTATCAAATACGCCTGCATTGGAGGACAAAGCATCCACTGAGCTCGCAGAGTGACTTTCATCTTCTGCCTTGTTCACCTCCCCCCCTCCTCTATTTGTGATCTTTTTCTGTGATCCTTTTGAGATATTTTTAAAATTTTAATTTTTTATAGTATTTTTTTAATAGTATTTTTAAAGTATTTTTTTATAGTATTTCATATTGTTTTGGTTTATTTACATTTATTTTCGACATATTTGTTACCTCTTTTGTTTCGTTTACCGTTCACCGCCACTGGGCGGATTGATGAGCTTGACCTTGACTGTTTTATTTTATGAAGTTCTGTTACAGAATGTGTTTCGCATGCGTGTTTTTCCGTACGACGCTATTTGACGTTTCGGGTTTTGTTTTGTTTGTTTTATTTCATTTACATTTTGACTTCGAGAAATTGTTTTGAAGGATGTGCCTTGGTCAATTTGGCCCAATTGGAGAATTGTTCTAGACTGCTGCAACGTGAGATGTTGATTCTTTGTTGATACCTATTCGTATCTCTCTTAAAAATGATGATGAAATGTCATCGAAACTAGTCGAGCCGACAGGAGTTTGTAGTCTCTAATAAATAGATTCACCAGTAGGCAATAAGGCTTTTTTCTACTTATACATAGTAATGGTGGACGCCAGAGGGTTCAGAGAGACAATAGATTGTAGAACGCTTTAAATTTGTATGTTTGTATGACACAGGTTAAGTATAATGATAGCCGAAGACTATACTTCACCTGTGTTATATTTAAAAGGTGAATTAAAGACGTTGACTTCATTACTATTATAATTATATTAGGCATCTGAGTATGTTTATCCATTATTGGCCCAGTATAACGTTCAGCTACTCCGTTGCTCTGAAACGCTCATTTCAAGCTATATTAGAAAATTCTTCATTCAATTTTTCCCCCATTACAGTAAAAAAAAACGTTCTGTTTTGCTCTTCATCGAATGAGCGATTTTTGTGTATTCTTCAATGAAAGTCACGGAAATTTTAATATAAAGAGTGTCAATGAAAAATCTAGATTGATCATTGTTCCTTAGAATTTTCTCAAAAAAAATCATGCTTTATGGAAATGTTGTGTCCTAAGGAATCAAAAGTTCAATTTCTTCCTGAAATCGCTCAATTCATTCGTTTATTCTTATTCATAGGTATAAATTGACATCAGCTCTTGTAGTTGATCCACTCTATCTTCAACATGGTTATTCCAATTCCACCATAGATTATAGACATTGGGGTGTGCCTCTGAGTAGGAGATTCAGGTCTCTGAAACTATGGTTTGTCTTCAGAAGCTATGGAATATCTGGCTTGCAGGCTTACATAAGACATCATTTGAAGTTAGCTAAAAAATTTGAAGCTCTAGTGAGGAAAGATAAAAGATTTGAATTGTGCCATAAAGTAGTGGTGAGTGAAAAAACTGCGATTAACGAATTATACATTATATTTTGTGTGTTTATGTTTCAGCTGGGATTGGTGTGTTTTCGTTTGAAAGGATCTAATAGAATAAATGAAAAGTTACTGAGTTGTATTAATGAGTCCGGAAAACTGCATATGGTTCCTGCTTCCGTTAAAGACACCTACTTCATTAGATTTTGCGTTGTGGCTCAACATGCTACCGAAGATGACATAAGTAAGTTTAATATTGTGGATTAACGAATGAAGGAGTTGGTTATTTCTGATCCTTCTAAAGTACTCTTAACGAAGAAAATGAAGGCAATTCCAAGTACTTTTTTTCGTCTTCTGCAATATTATTATTATTATATCCATGCATCAGTATTTTTCAAAGTGAAGTGTGCGTTAGGTTTATTGGTTCACGCCTTGCCTTACAATAATTTCATCCTTATGATTGGTTCCTCATGGAAAAGCCTATAATCCATACTTCTCAACATTATGCTTTCTACATTCCGACTCAGTGAAGATTTCTGAATATTTTATTATTTTCAAATTGTTTGATATTTTGAGATTTTTGAGTATAAAACCATGTCGGAAACCTCAGATAATGAGGGTTTCTACATGGAAGCGACCGATGCTGAAGAATTCAGCGAAGGCGAACACGAGGAGCTTGTAGAGCTCAGAGAAGAAAATGGGCAGTTGAAAGCTCAAATTGTCCAACTGACCGAAACTGTGTCACAGTTGGTCGGTGAGATGCGCCTCTTGAGAGAGGAAATGACCCGAAATAATATGCCAAAATCCCTCACTTACGCCACTATTACAAAACCGGTAGCAGGTTCCAAAAATAATTCCCTTAAAGGAATTGTTTCACAACCCGAAACAAGCAGAAATGATGCAACGTTGGTTGCGAAGGCCCCAAACGCTCCCCCAACTAAACGCGCGCGAAAAGAAAGCTCCTCTTCTGATGAAGGGACCGTCATGCAGACAACGGGAGTGCCTAAAAGGGATAAAATCCCACCCATCACAATGATGGGTACATCAGATTGGGTAGAGATCTCAAAAGCTCTCTATACCAAGAAATTCAGCTATAACCGGGCTACTGTAGTGAAAGACGGAATCAAGATTATAGCCACAACTGTAGATGACTACTTAGTGGGATGATTCATGTCCATTCTTGATAATATTGAATTTGAAAATTCGTGGCTATATTGGACTATGTATATGTACTGGTAAAAGGGGAATTAAGCCCAGTTGAATTTTGTCGACGTTTCGGACATTTATTGTTTGATCACATACAAAACAATTGGGTTGACTACAGAAAAATAACTAAATTCTTCGACCAACTTGGAAAGGAGTATTTCACATACCAGATGGAAGAGGAAAAGAAAATTTACGCCGTCATTAGGCATCTTCCAATATACGCAGATCTGGAATTGATTAAAAATGACCTGAAATTCCAGGAAATCGATGATGCTGAGGTGTCTAAAATGACATCAAACAAAACGAAAAAGCCGATACCATTATATCGGGTTAAAACCCAAAAGAAGGAGATATTCGACATCAAACGACTCTACAACCTTTGTATTACAGTCGAACCAAAAAAGAAGGCAGAAAGTCCAAGCCAGTGCTTTAGGTGCCAAAGGTACGGACATGCACAGAACAAATGCTCCTTCCCGTGGAGATGCGTGAAGTGCTCAGGAAGTCATAGCAGCAATGACTGCACACTCACCAGAAAAGGTGAAGAGAGAAATGCCACATGTATCTTATGTGGAGAAGAGGGCCATCCAGCTAGCTACAAAGGATGTAGCGAGTTCAAGTTAGTGACCAGAAAGAAAATCCGCTGAACAGAAAAAAAAGGGAACAAAAACAACAACTTCTGAACAAAAAATTCAGGAAGTAGCGGAGACCCAACCTACAGAGCAGGAAAAGAAGAGGGAGACTCCAAAACCCCTTCAGAAAAAAGAAGGACAGAAGGAGCTTACAATGAAACAGGCTGTGAACAGCCAAGACAACAAGATAATGTTGAAAATTGTGAGGGAAATGGAGAAAAAACTCCAAGCATTATTTAGTAAACTGAATTAATGGACCTTACGGATATTAGGAAGAAATCCCTCTAGATAATCTCGTGGAACATATACGGGATCAACACTCGGAAAGCCGAGATAGAACAAATAATATCAGAAAGACAACCTAATATTATAGCCCTACAGGAAACAAGAATAAACCGGAACAGAAGACTGAATTTCATTAATAATGAAACATATAGATGTGAAAGAATTACAAACACCGGAGGAGGAGTAGCAATATTGGTGAGAACAGATCTGAAACACTACTTTAAAAGTAGATCCGACGAAACACAAGGAAAAACAGAAAAAGTGACGATTGTTGTCGAATTAAATCGGCAGAGTCAATATAACCTCGGCGTATAAGCCACCACAAAACAATCTATTGGAAGAAGAGATAAACAACATGTTGGAAGGATCAAACCCGAAAATCTCCATCGGAGATTTCAACTGTAAATCCCCATTATGGAACAGCATAACAGAGAATAGAAATGGCAAAAAACTCAAGGATTTCGCCGAAAAACAAAATGCCATAGTGATTGGACCAGAGCTACCAACATATCTTGCTTTTGGAAGAGGAATACCAGATGTAATAGATATCGCCGAGGATATCGCGATATTGAAAAATATAACTCAAGAATTCTCGATTGAAACTTTGGAAGATGGAACCTCAAACCACAATCCCGTGGAATTGACAATTGGAGAAGAACCAAGAGAAAAACTGCTGGAAAAAAGAGAATATACCAATTGGACTAAATACAGCCATTTAATACAATCCAAAATAACAGAAATTCCAACAATAAGCACTTCAGACGATCTGGAATGTGCGGTTGATAAACTGGAAGAGATTATATTGAGAGCTTACGAAAAAAGCACAAGAAGAGTGAAGAGACCAGCACCAAGTCATCCGCATGGCGATACGCCTAAAAAAGTAAAAGATCTTATACAAGAAAATCGAACACTCAGAAGAATATATAGGATGAACAAAAATGATTTAAGTAGAAGGAACCTCAACCGACATAGCCAAGTTCTGAAAAATGCCCTGAAAGATATAAGAACAAGCAGATGGAACAAAATGGTTCAAGAACTGAATACAATCGATTATTCTGCATGGAGAATGCAAAAAAGCCTAAGAGGAGAAAAGACTAAAATTCCACCCATAAACGGAGAAAGGGGAATGGCTTACACCAATACTGATAAGGCAGATGCATTGGCGGACTCGATCGAACGAGAATCGAGAATAAATTAAAGGATAGACGACGATAATGAAGATTTGAAAGAACTGGTTGAAGAAAATGATGAAGAAATGGATGGATGGAAGCGATAAAATAACGAATGTTATGTTGAAGAAATTACTCAGAAAAGGTATAGCCGCTCTAAGAAATATCGCAAATGGAATTATGAGGACAGAACACTACCCAGAAAAATGGAAAACAGCAGAAGTCATAGTAATCAATAAACCATTCAAAGAGAAGAAGTTTCCACAAAACTACAGACCGATAAGTCTACTGTCGGCGTTAGGAAAAGTAGTAGAAAGAATTATCGCCACGAGGCTAAATAAGGAAACCGAAAATCTGGAACTAATACCACCAGAACAGTTCGGATTCAGAAGAGAGCATTCAACAGAACAACAATTATTAAGGCTCACAGAGTACATAACAGAGGGATTCCAAAATAAACAAGCTACAGGTCTTGTTTTAAGGACGTCTCCAGAGCATTCGACAGAGTATGGCATGAAGGATTAATATTATAAGATGAGATGTGCTGGATATTCGATCAAAATATGCAAGTTGATCAGGAATTATCTCAAACAAGAGATATAGAGGCTGGAGTACCCCAAGGATCAGTACTTGGCCACTTCTGTACAACATATACATCCACGATATTCCGAAAAATCCAAGAACCATGCTAACGTTATATGCTGACGACACAGGCATAGCAACTCGACACCGCAACCCAGGAGTAATAGAACGAGTTCTACAAGAGACGATTGACGAAACGAATGACTGGTGCATAAAGTGGAAAATCAAGCTCAATGGACAAAAGAGCCAAGCAATATTACTACAGAAGAAAAGACTGCGACCCACAACGAAACTGGATGTTGACGGTGAAGAAATCGACTGGAAAAATGAAGCCAAATATTTAGGAATAACGATTGACAAAGGACTTACCTGGAAAAGTCATATCAAACAAGCAATCGACAAAACGAAAGCAGCGATAAATAGACTCTATCCTCTGATAGGAAGAAGAAGCCACATGTCGAAAAAGACGAAATTGAAGATAATCAAAGCAGTCGCTAGGCCTCAACTGACTTATGGATCAGTTGCCTGGGGTTTCGCGGCAAAGAGCCATATCAAAAGAATTCAGGCCACTGAAAACAAGCTGCTACGATGTGCAATAGATGCACCTTGGTTTGTCAAGAATAGACAGATTTATAGGGACCTGAAATGGGAAACCAGAAAGAAGAATTCCCGAAAATCAGCTGAACAGAAAAAGAAGGTAACAAAAACAACAACTTCTGAACAAAAAATTCAGGAAGTAGCGAAGACCCAACCTACAGAGCAGGAAAAGAAGAGGGAGACTCCAAAACCCCTACAGAAAAAAGAAGGATAGAAGAAGCTTACAATGAAACAGGCTGTGAACAGCCAACAGGAGAAGAAAAAGATATCTGAATCAGCCGATGATTTGGATATCTTTACGGAAAAAATTTCCAACAAGATAATGTTGAAAATTGAGAGGGAAATGGAGAAAAAACTCCAAGCATTATTTAGTTAACTGAATTAATGGACCTTACGGATATTACAAATAATATCAGAAAGACAACCTGATATTATAGCCCTGCAGGAAACAAGAATAAACCGGAATAGAAGACTGAATTTCATTAATTATGAAACATATAGATGTGACAGAATTACAAACACCGGAGGAGGAGTAGCAATATTGGTGAGAACAGATCTGAAACACTAGTTTAAAAGTAGAACCGACGAAACACAAGGAAAAACAGAAAAAGTGACTATTGTTGACGAACAAAATCGGCAAAGAGTCGAAATAACCTCGGCGTATAAGCCACCTCAAAACAATCTATTAGAAGAAGAGATAAACAACATGTTGGAAGGTTCAAACCCGAAAATCTCCATCGGAGATTTCAACTGTAAATCCCCATTATGGAACAGCATAACAGAGAATAGAAATGGCAAAAAACTCAAGGATTTCGCCGAAAAACAAAATGCCATAGTTATTGGACCAGAGCTACCGACGTATCTTGCTTTTGGAAGAGAAATACCAGATGTAATATATATCGCGATATTGAAAAATATAACTCAAGAATTCTCGATTGAAACTTTTAAGATGGAACCTCAAACTATAATCCCGTGGAATTGACAATTGGAGAAGAACCTAAGAAAAACTGCTGGAAAAAAGAGAATATACCAATTGGACTAAATACAGCCATTTAATACAATCCAAAATAACAGAAATTCCAACAATAAGCACTTCAGACGATCTGGAATGTGCGGTTGATAAACTGGAAGAGATTATATTGAGAGCTTACGAAAAAAGCACAAGAAGAGTGAAGAGACCAGCACCAAGTCATCCGCATGGCGATACGCCTAAAAAAGTAAAAGATCTTATACAAGAAAATCGAACACTCAGAGGAATATATAGGATGAACAAAAATGATTTAAGTAGAAGGAACCTCAACCGACATAGCCAAGTTCTGAAAAATGCCCTGAAAGATATAAGAACAAGCAGATGGAACAAAATGGTTCAAGAACTGAATACAATCGATTATTCTGCATGGAGAATGCAAAAAAGCCTAAGAGGAGAAAAGACTAAAATTCCACCCATAAACGGAGAAAGGGGAATGGCTTACACCAATACTGATAAGGCAGATGCATTGGCGGACTCGATCGAACGAGAATCGAGAATAAATTACAGGATAGACGACGATAATGAAGATTTGAAAGAACTGGTTGAAGAAAATGATGAAGAAATGGATGGATGGAAGCGATAAAATAACGAATGTTATGTTGAAGAAATTACTCAGAAAAGGTATAGCCGCTCTAAGAAATATCGCAAATGGAATTATGAGGACAGAACACTACCCAGAAAAATGGAAAACAGCAGAAGTCATAGTAATCAATAAACCATTCAAAGAGAAGAAGTTTCCACAAAACTACAGACCGATAAGTCTACTGTCGGCGTTAGGAAAAGTAGTAGAAAGAATTATCGCCACGAGGCTAAATAAGGAAACCGAAAATCTGGAACTAATACCACCAGAACAGTTCGGATTCAGAAGAGAGCATTCAACAGAACAACAATTATTAAGGCTCACAGAGTACATAACAGAGGGATTCCAAAATAAACAAGCTACAGGTCTTGTTTTAAGGACGTCTCCAGAGCATTCGACAGAGTATGGCATGAAGGATTAATATTATAAGATGAGATGTGCTGGATATTCGATCAAAATATGCAAGTTGATCAGGAATTATCTCAAACAAGAGATATAGAGGCTGGAGTACCCCAAGGATCAGTACTTGGGCCACTTCTGTACAACATATACATCCACGATATTCCGAAAAATCCAAGAACCATGCTAACGTTATATGCTGACGACACAGGCATAGCAACTCGACACCGCAACCCAGGAGTAATAGAACGAGTTCTACAAGAGACGATTGACGAAACGAATGACTGGTGCATAAAGTGGAAAATCAAGCTCAATGGACAAAAGAGCCAAGCAATATTACTACAGAAGAAAAGACTGCGACCCACAACGAAACTGGATGTTGACGGTGAAGAAATCGACTGGAAAAATGAAGCCAAATATTTAGGAATAACGATTGACAAAGGACTTACCTGGAAAAGTCATATCAAACAAGCAATCGACAAAACGAAAGCAGCGATAAATAGACTCTATCCTCTGATAGGAAGAAGAAGCCACATGTCGAAAAAGACGAAATTGAAGATAATCAAAGCAGTCGCTAGGCCTCAACTGACTTATGGATCAGTTGCCTGGGGTTTCGCGGCAAAGAGCCATATCAAAAGAATTCAGGCCACTGAAAAAAAGCTGCTACGATGTGCAATAGATGCACCTTGGTTTGTCAGGAATAGACAGATTTATAGGGACCTGAAATGGGAAACCAGAAAGAAGAATTCCCGAAAATCAGCTGAACAGAAAAAGAAGGTAACAAAAACAACAACTTCTGAACAAAAAATTCAGGAAGTAGCGAAGACCCAACCTACAGAGCAGGAAAAGAAGAGGGAGACTCCAAAACCCCTACAGAAAAAAGAAGGATAGAAGAAGCTTACAATGAAACAGGCTGTGAACAGCCAACAGGAGAAGAAAAAGATATCTGAATCAGCCGATGATTTGGATATCTTTACGGAAAAAATTTCCAACAAGATAATGTTGAAAATTGAGAGGGAAATGGAGAAAAAACTCCAAGCATTATTTAGTTAACTGAATTAATGGACCTTACGGATATTACAAATAATATCAGAAAGACAACCTGATATTATAGCCCTGCAGGAAACAAGAATAAACCGGAATAGAAGACTGAATTTCATTAATTATGAAACATATAGATGTGACAGAATTACAAACACCGGAGGAGGAGTAGCAATATTGGTGAGAACAGATCTGAAACACTAGTTTAAAAGTAGAACCGACGAAACACAAGGAAAAACAGAAAAAGTGACTATTGTTGACGAATAAAATCGGCAAAGAGTCGAAATAACCTCGGCGTATAAGCCACCTCAAAACAATCTATTAGAAGAAGAGATAAACAACATGTTGGAAGGTTCAAACCCGAAAATCTCCATCGGAGATTTCAACTGTAAATCCCCATTATGGAACAGCATAACAGAGAATAGAAATGGCAAAAAACTCAAGGATTTCGCCGAAAAACAAAATGCCATAGTTATTGGACCAGAGCTACCGACGTATCTTGCTTTTGGAAGAGAAATACCAGATGTAATATATATCGCGATATTGAAAAATATAACTCAAGAATTCTCGATTGAAACTTTTAAGATGGAACCTCAAACTATAATCCCGTGGAATTGACAATTGGAGAAGAACCTAAGAAAAACTGCTGGAAATAAGAGAATATACCAATTGGACTAAATACAGCCATTTAATACAATCGGAAATAACAGAAATTCCAACAATAAGCACTCAAGACGATCTGGAATGTGCGGTTGATAAACTGGAAGAGATTATATTGAAAACTTACGAAAAAAGCACAAGAAGAGTGAAGAGACCAGCACCAAGTCATCCGCATGGCGATACGCCCAAAGAAGTAAAAGATCTTATACAAGAAAATCGAACACTCAGAAGAATATATAGGATGAACAAAAATGATCTAAATAGAAGGAACCTCAACCGACATAGCCAAGTTCTGAAAAATGCCCTGAAAGATCTAAGAACAAGCAGATGGAACAAAAGGGTTCAAGGGCTGAATACAATCGATCATTCTGCATGGAGAATGCAAAAAAGGCTACGAGGAGAAAATACTAAAATTCCACCCATACACGGAGAAAGGGGAATGGCTTATACCAATACTGATAAGGCAGATGCATTGGCGGACTCGATCGAGCGAGAATCGAGAATAAATTACAGGATAGACGACGATAATGAAGATTTGGAAGAACTGGTTGAAGAAAATGATGAAGAAATGGATGAATTACCAGCGACTGCTGAAATAGACAAGCCAACATCGCCAAATGAAATCAGGGAAATAATTAGAAGTTTGAGGAAGAGGAAAGCTCTCGGAAGCGATAAAATAATGAATGTTATGTTAAAGTAATTACCTAGAAAAGGAATTGCCGCTCTAACAAATATCGTGAATGGAATTATGAGGACAGAACACTACCCAGAAAAATGGAAAACAGCAGAAGTCATAGTATTCAATAAACCATTCAAAGAGAAGAAGTTTCCACAAAACTGCAGACCGATAAGTCTACTGTTGGCGTTAGGAAAAGTAGTAGAAAGAATTATCGCCACGAGGCTAACCGAAAATCTGGAACTAATACCACCAGAACAGTTCGGATTCAGAAGAGAGCATTCATCAGAACAACAATTATTAAGGCTCACAGAGTACATAACAGAGGGATTCCAAAATAAACAAGCTAGAGGTCTTGTTTAACTAGAGGTCGCCAGAGCATTCGACAGAGTATGGCATGAAGGATTAATATATAAGATGAGATGTGCTGGATATTCGATCAAAATATGCAAGTTGATCAGGAATTATCTCAAACAAGAGATATAGAGGCTGGAGTACCCCAAGGATCAGTACTTGGGCCACTTCTGTACAACATATACATCCACGATATTCCGAAAAATCCAAGAACCATGCTAACGTTATATGCTGACGACACAGGCATAGCAACTCGACACCGCAACCCAGGAGTAATAGAACGAGTTCTACAAGAGACGATTGACGAAACGAATGACTGGTGCATAAAGTGGAAAATCAAGCTCAATGGACAAAAGAGCCAAGCAATATTACTACAGAAGAGAAGACTGCGACCAACAACGAAACTGGATGTTGACGGTGAAGAAATCGACTGGAAAAATGAAGCCAAATATTTAGGAATAACGATTGACAAAGGACTTACCTGGAAAAGTCATATCAAACAAGCAATCGACAAAACGAAAGCAGCGATAAATAGACTCTATCCTCTGATAGGAAGACGAAGCCACATGTCGAAAGAGACAAAATTGAAGATAATCAAAGCAGTCGCTAGGCCTCAACTGACTTATGGATCAGTTGCCTGGGGTTTCGCGGCAAAGAGCCATATCAAAAGAATTCAGGCCACTGAAAACAAGCTGCTACGATGTGCAATAGATGCACCTTGGTTTGTCAGGAATAGACAGATTTATAAGGACCTGAAATGGGAAACCATAACGGAATTCATGAACAGAAAAGCAGAGAAATTATTCGAAACAGCGAAAAACCATCTTAATCAAGAACTCAGGAGACTAGTGTACTACGACCCAGAGGAAGACAAAAGGAGAATGCGAATTTACCGAAGGAGACCAAGGTTTCAATTAAAAAGAGATTAAAATAACAACAGAAACCTATTGAAAAATTCAATAAAGTGTTAATCCAATAGAGGATAAACACATAAATCCCAGCACAATATTGTGCGAGAAGAAAACCGACCAAGAGAAAACGGTTTATAGGCAAATGCTCGGAACCAAAATTCAAGAAGCAGTTGAGGGTTTTTAGTGGGTCTCGAGCTCAGGAGAGTGAGGAACCCCACACTGTCCCCCCTCAGGAGAGGGTGGTTCGTCTGTTTTGCAGATTTTCCTCCTGCTACACCAAAAAAAAAATATGCTTTCTACATTGCTCACCTTCCTCATCCGTTATTTTGCGCGATGAACTGATGAAAAGAAACTGAATATTTGCAATACCAAAAACTTGAAATCTGCATGAAAGATGTTTGTAATATGCAGGACAATCTCATTATTCATTCAAGAATAAGCATGAAATTATTGGGTTTTCCACACGAAATAAAAAATTATTCAATATTTTGTGTCGTCAACAGCAGGATTTCGAATCTGTTGAAGTGAAGTCGTGTCTTTTATAAAGCATAAAAATTTCAGTTTAAGAAGAAGTAAACTGAACAGTATGTTCAAATGCGAAAATGAGGAATTCATTCGACGGATTTCATTCATTCATCAAATTGATCAAGTCAACGCCAAATTGAGCTCTACATAACTAACGATGATAATGTGAAGGAAAAAGTGAGGACTGATTATAGCTGTGTTTTCTAATAGAAGCGATTTGAATGCCTGTATATAATAAATTATAGTGTGCGTCTGAAGCGGAACCTGGTTTTGAGCTTTCTATGAAAATATGGTGTAGTCTAAATCATATAAGAACAGGCTACTATACTATACGGACCATAAATCATCTGGTTAGTCATTGTCCCCGTTTAAAAATTTCATCGATGAACATTATCTGTAATTTGAGAGATTTGAGAGGAACTGATGAGAAATTTCCATGCTAAATACGTAAACTTATATTCACACCGCTTCAGACGCACAAAATAATTTATTATATATCATCTGGTTAGTCATAGAGTACCTATTATATTCGATGGATCAGTAGCTAACTCTTTGTTCGAAATAATGCACGTATTCCATTCAGACTGCCAAAGGGCCTTGTCAGCATAGATAAACACTATAGATGGGAAACTCTCAGATAAAATTTTGTTATGAAGAAAAGCGCCATCTCTTAAACGTCAGCAAATTAATCTCGATTAATTTATCGAGAGCGCTCTTTACGCTTTGATAAGGTAATTTTATTTTATTTTATTTGGAGACAACTATGTATTAAATAATACTCTGAGTTCATACATACAATTTATTAGATGAAATGTTCACATATGATAATTGAAAAACAATTGAATATATGATTGAATCAAAAAAATCAGTTAAATGAAACTTATCTATCTTTTATGAGATGAAATACCTCAAATTTGGACAAGATTTCAAGCGCTTCATGAGAAAATCATACCTCTTCATTGGTACTACATCCTACGTAATCAGAAAAGATTTATTCTTCGAATTCCTAATAGCCCGGCTTCTGAAGAATTATGCCAACCATAACTCTATAAGGAACCATAAGAACAGGCAATTTTTTCTCTCTTCTTTCACTTTTACTCGTTGCTCTTGAATTTAGGTACACAACAATATTTCTTCCCAACGAAAACTTGTGATAAAATGAACAAACAAACTTGAAATCGAATGTTGATCATTTGACATAGCAATTTCACACACACATAGACATAGAGACATGGACTGAGCAATGTCAGCATGAAATTGGCTGTTTTTATAGAAAGAGAGAAATGATCGTCGGGAATTTACCTGTCTCTTTTTTGTTCACATAGAGGTGAGTGTAGACCAATCAAAATTCTAGAAAGAGACAACTGCATTCCCGACGTGCGTTTCTCTCTGTCACTTTTTTTGACCGTATTTCATGCATAGATAGAAAGGGAAGGCACAGTCCATGTCTATATGTCTATGCACACACAAGCGTAGAATCAAAGATTAACGTAGTCTATGCTACAAAGTCACTCTATTTTATGCGCAGAATTATCAGGGTAGGAAACTAACATTTTTTCATACTAATTCGCTGATCTTTCAGAGGTGGCAGCAGTTCATTCGGTTCACGTCATTACTGAGGGAGTTTCACCCCCCTGCTTGTCAGTTATATTCGAATAAAGGAAAGAGTTGGACCATAAAGGATAACGCAACTTCGGTCTTGAAATCATATTTTCTGGAATGTAAGAAAGAATTTGAAGTGAGTCGGGAAAGGATTGAAAATTATTCCAGGGCTTCATAATCAAAGTCTGTCTACGAATATGAGGCGGTACAATGTTTGAAAGAACTGGTAACCATTGTGTTGTATTTTAGTATAATTTAATGTAATTCACTGTAGAATGGAGTATAAAAATGAACAGACTCGCTTATACCTTGTAATTTATTAACAATCTATGGCCCAGTTGCAGGAAAGTCCATTAAGATTTGATGCCCTATCAAAATTTAAAACTGTCATTTTTGAAGGGGAAAATGGAGGATTAAGATTTTAATGAAGTATTAAATTTTAATGGACTTTCCTGCAACTGGACGTAAAACTCTCAATTATCCATCAACGATGGTATTTTGTTGAATGTCCCCGCTTCCTGCGCATATCCATGCGTATACAAACATGGTCAAATTAAACAATTCCTCCCTCTCTAAGGATTACGTAGATTCAATGCCTAACCTGGATGGTGCTTTCCGTATGCGTGTGGACATCCTTAGGGTACAAGGATCATCTGGGGAAGGCATATCTTTTGGTGTTTCTGTTCGAAGAGCTGTACTTTCCGAGTTGGTTGCGCTCAAGGTTCGATCTGAATCTATATTCTCCTCAGTATTGTCACTACTAGTATTTTTGAAATTTAGCTCTGGATGATTCTTCAAATTTTCGTTCCAATATAAATTCCAATATGAAGAATGTTGATTTCTAGATTTCTATGGTTTGGCAATAGAGATCTAGGTTCTTTTTGTTCCTTATTACCTCTGGATTTTTAACTGATTCTGTTGACATCGAAACAGGATCAAAATTAATGTTGGATGGTGTATGACTTATCATTAATGGCGTATTTCGACCTGTTGAACGTATTTGGTCAACATGCAATTTACAAATTCGTGAATCATCTAGTCGTACTAAATAAATCAAATTTCCTAGCACTCTTTCAATGATACGGAATTCCCACTTATAGGAGTGTAAATATTCTCGAGCCATAACTCCCTCCCTCTTTAAATTTCCTCGAATTACTGGTTTTGAAATTCTTTCCGGTGGTGTAATGATAAAGCAAGTTAAGTTCGTAAACTCCTTTCGAACATTAGGCAGGAAGGGCTTACGGCAGTTAGAGAATGAAGCATTTTCCTGTAGTTCATTAAAAATTTCGATAAGTTTGTCTCTTTATCATTTCGAGTATGACCTAATGTTTTTATTACATTCTTGAGAAACTGTACATTTCTTTCTGCAAGGCCATTTGTTGCAGGATGGGGGCGAAAATTTATGGAAAATACCATTTGTCTTAAAAAAATTTTAAACTGAAAAGACGTAAATATAGGTCCATTATCGCTAACTATGACCGACGGTAAACCGAAGGTACTAAAAATCTTTTTCAATAGCGGAATTAAAGTCTGTACTATCATATTTTTAACTGGGTGTATTTCCGGCCAGCGACTAATTATAAAGCTTTCATTAAAACTTATTCGAAGACTTGATGATGACTGAAGAAAAAAAAATAATCATAGGTACATAGCTTGTCCTTCAATTGCACTGGAAGGAATATCATCTCTACGTCAAAAATCTTCTGCTGATCTTGGTGGAGGATCACTCTCGTCGTAAGAAACGCCTTCAGTACTCAAATTAATAATAGTCAAATCTTGATTTTGACTGGGAGGGTCGTTCGACCAGGTCCAGTCTTCCAAGTGATGATTCTTCTGTTCTTCAGTTGTTCGAGGAACGCTACAGGACCCTTATGTTGGGGAATCATCTCCCATAGATATACCAGTGGTTATTCAGTAGAAAATTGAAAAAAAAGGGGAAGAAATTCAAAAAACTTCTGACAGGACCTAAAATGTGTGATCTATCAGTCTCAACAATATAGACATTCAGAAGATTTAATTTACCTTCATACAAACATTTCAGCTTTGAAGAGCCAAAAACATCCAACTGTCTCTTGCAATATGTAATTAATTTCAATTCTGTTTTATGGATTTCTGAATTGGAAAATAATTTCTTAAACAATATATGACTCATTATAGTGACAGCAGCTCCACTGTCGTGTTCAAAATCAAGTATTTTATCTTCAACTTTGATTTTAACCATGTATTTATCTCGGTAACTTACATGTTCTGAATCTGCCGCAAAAATTTATCCAATTTTGTTGGATTTTTTCGGGTTTCCTGAAGCTTTGTTTGTCCTTAAAACATACCCTTGCCAGATTACCCTTGACCATACATTTTGAACAGGTATAGAAGATATGTATTTACATATATTTGCAAGGTGAGAAGGAGAGCCACATCTGTAACAATAAGAAGGTTTATAAGGCTCTCTCGATTGTCAAATCCTTCGTCTCCAGTAGCCTGCTTTGAATATTTTGGGTTCGTAGATCAAAAACAAATTGATTCCTCAAGGCTTTCTTCAAGTAATCACCAAATTTGCAGGATGGCCAAGCGCTGTAGGGCTGTCAAATATTCTTTCACCATCATTCTGTTTTCTCTGCAGGAATCTGAAATTTTCCGCAATTTCAAACGGCTCAGGATTGTAATGGTGATTCATTTATCTTATTAGGTCTTCGTAAGGTGTGTCGTTGGGGTGATATTTTATCACATAGTACGTCATAAGCATCTAGCTCCATGTAATGGAGTGAATAGGCCGCTTTCTTATCATCTGGCACTTGAAATGCACTTTCCAAGCGCATCATTCAACGATCGAATTTCTCTGTAATAAAGTAGGTCTCGATGGAAATCTGTAGGAATGGAATGTGTAGGGGCGGCTTTCGAAAAAGACGTGTTAGACGTAATTCCAAGTTTATGTAGGATCGTTTCATCCTCGTCGCCAACTGTTGTGTTTTAGTGTAATGCAATGGCAAGTTTCCTAAATTTCCAAAATTGAATTTGAGATTATTTATGGAACCCCTTTTCCATTAGTTATCCTACACGTGAAAGATTCGCTTCAAAATTCAGAAATTTCAGAAATACACCCTTCGAAACATAGTAAATATTCGAATATGTGAAAGCTTGTGACGTACTAAAGTATAGTGATTTTTGTTAATTTGACAACAGTGGAAACGATCAAGAAGATCCACAGATTCCATAAAAAAATTTCTGTAATCTCTGTCTATATCTTCTTAAAACCGATGACATTTTGTGTCATTTTGTGTGTTTCTTGTCAAATGTGATCACAAAACTTGATATTTGTTACGTCTATGTTGATCAGAAATCTTTCATGACCATTATTGACTCAATAGGCGTTGCTGGGTTGTTAAAATGACGTAGAATTTTTATAAGAGAACACTTCTGAAATCACAATTTTTGTAAGTATATGCAGACAAAATGAAATGTGTTAAAATTAGAAAAAAATATTTTACGATATATTTGAGCTATAAGGATTTAATGGTGGTATTCTGCTTTCATCTGTAAGACAAACTTTTCATAAGCCTACAGGAAAATTGCAATTCTTGACGTTTTTAGTGATATATAGCTTACAGGAATCTGTAACTATTTAAGATAAGTAGTTCAAAGGTAACACTGTGAAAGAGATAATTACAGGGACATTTCAAGAATTGCACTATTTATGAATTTATGAATAGGACAATGACAGATATATCGTACGCTACAGATTTGTAACTTACAGATGAAAAGCAGAATACAACCATTAATGACATATATTCTGAAATTTAGGAAAATACCCCATTCACAGTGGAATGGAGGATAAAAAACACCCGCTTATATCTTGTGATTTATTAAAAATCTATAACTCTTAATTATACCTCAACGATGGTATTTTGTTGAATTTCTTAATTGATCATCGGCTTGTATAGGCTTCTCCTTCTCCACGCTTCCTGCGCATTTCCATACGTATACAAACATAGTCGAATTAAAATATAATAAATATAACACATTTAATAGGTAGGGATGTAATAGTTCGAGTCATAGTTCTCATGAAAATATTCAGCTGTCAACATAACACATAACATACGAGTTGTCAAAGTGTGCAGACGTGTTGTTGTTCACTCTTGCGATTTTCATAGTAATTTATTTCAAATTTGTGATTTGGTTTCTCTGCGGTCTCCTATTAAGGTAGGGTTGCCAACTGTTTGTTCATATTCTTGGTTTGAGGGTGCAGATGCGAATAATTTTATTTCCTTTATTTTTTCACTCTTTGTTTATTTTCTTATTTAGCTTTGATTCATACCGGTTCGCGTCGTGCGCCGTGCGCCCGAGATCGTTGCCAGGAACCCGTTCACCCCACCTTGTTGGACGTTGACCCGCAGCTCCGATTTCCTGACGCTCCCATATTGATATTTAGTATTTCTTCTTGGTTGGGGCGACTGTTTGCTGGTTTTTCACTTGTCCTCAGCGCGAAGTGCATTATATTACGTGTACTTTGCAATTCTTTATTGGCTTTTCGCTCACTTGCATGTAGGATTTTTTCCAAAAGTGCTCACTTCCCTGCCACATCACTATTTCCCATCCCGTATTACCTTTTTGTTCCGTGGCCTTCTCTCTGTGATAAGTCTCTATTACAGGCCCAATAGAGTGAAGTGTCTCCCCTTTACCCGAATCCCGGCACTTTTATTATCGGTTCTGCTTGTCTTGTCTTTTTCTTCGTCTTCTATTCTCAATATGAATGCTAATCGCGTGACTGTTACAACCTGTAAAATATGTGGTAAATCAGGAGCTCCAACACTGAAACTTCTGAAATGCGCATCTTGCCTAAATCATTTCCATCCTGAATGTCTAAAACTTTCCTCCTCAGAATCTAACGCATTATCTGGCACCTGGTCATGCCAGTATTGCCTTAAGGATGGTCGTATCTTGCGCAGTAGAGGTGGCATTGGTTCCGCATCTGGCGGTGGTACTGGTGCTCCAGAGCCCACCGCCTCATTATCGCCTGGTCAATTCGACATTCTCATGAGTAAATTAAGCGAAATATCGTTGGATATCTCTGAAATAAAGTCTTCACAGCTTGCACTCAGGGAGGAGATATCTCAGTGCCGTGTAATTCTTGAAAGGCATGGTTTGGCTATTGATGATCACGCTTGTGCTATCGGTAGGCATGAGACCACTCTATCTGAGCACCAGTCCAATATCTCCAAATGTCAATCCGACCTGCTAGATGTCATTCAAGGTCAATCCGAGTTGGGGCAGAATGTTCGGTCTCTTAATGATAGGGTTGGCCGTTTGGAAGCCAATCCTGTTGCCGCGTCCAGTGACCCAACTCAGGCAACGATGGATCAAAACGAGTTACTGGAGCGAGTACGTCGTTCACATAATGTTCTGATTAGAGGTGTGCCTGAGGGACCTAAGGAGGCTGATGGTAGTATGGTCACTCAACTGTTGAACTCAATCGAACCCGGGGCAGACTCCTACAGAGTCGACGTCAGCAGGGTGGGAAAGGAAAACTCTTCCAGGCCAAGACCCATTAAAGTCTCTTTCACGAACACTGTAATTGTTTCCAGAATCCTCCGCAATAAGAAATTACGCCTTCTGAACCCATCCTGGAGCAAGATCTCCATCTCTGACGATAAAACGCCTCAACAGAACACCGAGTTGAAGACCCTGCGTCAAGAGTTGTTGTCCAGACGTGGTGCGGGGGAGCAGGGCATCGACATAAAGTACATCAGTGGAATTCCTAAGATAGTCCCAGTGACAAACCGAGGATCAAAAAACTCGACATTGAGCAGCTAGAATGGAACATAACTTATTCTAACGTCCAATCTCTGCCATCTAAACTGCTCGAGTTGACCTTGTTCGCATCAAATTCCAAACCAACGTTCATACTCATCTCGGAATCATGGCTCCACCCCGGTATTCCTGACAGCATAGTGTCCATTCCAGGATACACCCTACATAGAAACGATAGCTTAACTACAGTCGGCTATGGCGGAGTTTGTGCCTATGTCTGCGATGCTGTCGCGTCCAGATTTAGCGTTAAGGTTTCTTCCTTGTCCTTGCCTGGTCTCGACAACATAACCCTGGATATTTCTCTCAATGGGACTGAAATCTTAACTGTAGTATGCATTTATAGACCTCGGCCCAGTCCTCACGATAACAAATTGTGTCGTCATCTTGCTGACCTATCTAGTTCGAAAAAAAACTTATTCATTGTCGGGGACTTCAACATGCCAGACGTTCAATGGCCCTTAACAAATGATAGATCATGCAGCCCCCCTTCAGCCATTTATGTCGACACTATTAGAGAAAACAACCTTTTTCAGTTGGTGGACCAGCCAACTCGTTTCAGAAAAAACCAGAACCCATCTCTGCTTGACCTCATTCTAGTAAATGACCCTCATCTTATAGCATCCACTGAGTTCCTCCCACCATTTGGTCGGTCAGACCACGTTACTTCTGTATCGAAGGTACAACTCAGCATTCCAAAACCTAGTAAAGTCACCAAGCGTATTAAGATCATAAATTATGATGCTCTCAACACCAAGCTTCAGAACATTGTCTGGAGTGATGTTTTACAGTCGACTGATTGTGTTGAATCCATGTGGTCCGCTTTCACTAGCACACTGTCACACGAACTCGAAACTTGTACCACGTATCGCTCTAAGGTTGTCATACTCTCCAAACCTTGGATTGATCAGAGCATGCTCCGTATGATGAGAACCAAGAAAGCCTTGTGGCAACGATATTTGCGCAGTCGTAGAGACACGGACTACGAGGCTCATCGTAGGTACTCTAATCATGTGAGCAATTCAGTGAGAGAGGCTAAATCGAAGTTTGAGTCCACCCTTGCCTCATCTGGCGACCGTAAGAAGTTCTTTAAGTACATTAGATCCAACCTGAATTCCAAGGTCACCGTTCCATTGGTCAAAGATCGTCATGGTTGCCAGAGCGGCAGTGCTTCAGAGTCTGCAGAGATCTTGAGTGAAACTTTCGCTGAATCTTTTGTTTCTGTGCCTGTCAATAGTCCCAAGCTGAACCTCCCTAGCTCTGTCAACCAGTTGGAGCATGTCGAGTTCCCTCCGTCGGTTGTTGAGAAGTACCTATCTTCTCTTGATGTCGGTAGTGCACCCGGTGGTGATGGAATTTCTGCTAAACTCCTAAAAAACTGCGCATCCTCGCTTTCTCTGCCCCTTTCGACGATTTTCTCAAAATCTTTTATCACGCATACATTGCCAAAATGCTGGAGAGAGGCCCTGGTCACACCTATTTTCAAAAAGGGAGACAAACTCGATCCTAACAACTATAGGCCAATAAGTCTCGTTCCAATTGTCGCCAAAATCTGCGAAAAGATAATTCACGAGTCGATGCTACATTTTGCACTCGCCAATGGTATTATTCCTGACTGTCAGCACGGTTTTCTCCCAGGCCGCTCCGTGATCACCAACCTTCTGACTTGTGTCAATGACTGGAGTTCAAAGCTGGATGCTGGAAATCCTGTTGACGTTGTCTATCTTGACTTCTCAAAGGCTTTTGACCGCGTGTCTCATAAACTTCTCCTTTTCAAGTTAGAAAGTCTCGGCATTCGTGGTGACCTCCTGTTGTGGCTCGAAGCCTTTTTGTCTGATAGAGTTTTTCAGGTTCGCGTAGGTGACTCGATATCATCTGCTAGAGGGGTGTCTAGCGGTGTGCCCCAGGGTTCTGTCCTTGGGCCGCTTCTCTTACTTTTCACGTCAGATCTGCCTGCTAAGGTAAAGTCATCTTGCGCTCTTTTTGCCGATGACGTGAAAATTTATGGCAATCCATTATTGGGATCAATATTGCAAGGTGATCTGGATGCTGTATGGAGGTGGTCCATCACTTGGCAGCTCCCACTCAATTTGGATAAATGCACAGTCCTTCATATGGGAAAACATAATCCGAAACACTCCTACTACTTATCAGACCATGCTATTAAATCTGTTGCATCTCAGTCAGATCTGGGGGTCATTGTCACTGAGGATCTGTCCTGGTCTGAGCATATAGCTGCTGTCTCCAACAAAGCCAAGAGAATGTCGTTTCTCCTACAGAAGACTTTTGGCCGTTGTGATCCTCGCACTTGCAGCGTACTCTACACCACATATATTCGGCCCATCCTCGAATATGCTGGTCCAGTTTGGGCCCCGGTGCTGGCCCGTGATGTGAATCATCTGGAATACATCCAACGAAGATTTACTAGGATTCCCTATGGTAGGAGAAGGCCCACTTACGAGGAAAGACTTTCTTTAATGCACCTCACGCCATTTGCTAACCGTCGTCTGAGGGGTGACCTGATCACAACTTATAGAGCCCTTCACGGCTTGTTCAACGTTGATGTGTCCCATCTATTTTGCCTTAATGCTGACACTCGTCTGCGTGGCCACAACTTCAAGCTGACGAAGGAGAGGTTCCGGTCCACCAGCAGAGAGTTCTTCCTCCCCAACAGGGTTTTTAATTCCTGGAACAGCCTTCCGACAGCAGCAGTGAACGCCCGCTCTGTGAATGGCTTCAAGAGTGCTATGGACAGATGGTTCGCCAGTGTTTCTTCGTGAGACTACTGTGAAATTGTATGTGTGTGTTGTGTACATTTCATGCATCTCTTGTTTTTCTTTTTCACAATGTCAACTCGTATTAATTTTTTTTTTTATATGAGTTTATAGATTACGATCTCAACTCTTCTGTATATTCTTAATAATAATAATAATAATAATTAAATTTTTGCACTTGAGGACTATTAAACCAAATGGGCCGACAATATTCAGCTGTCAAAAAAAAAAAAACCAAAGCAAGGTTGGATTCCTGCTCCACCCACACTTCCTGTCGGAGCAGACGGTGTTCCTCTGCATTCCCCCTGTACTTGCGAACAGTTCTCGCCGTTCCCAGCAGTACCGCTTTTTGCAATACTCTATAGTATATAGATATTTTCGTCCAACTGAAGTTTCCTCAAGTTCTCTAGTAGTTTCTTCGGTATCAGTCCTGTAGATGAAATAACAATAGGGATGGTCTTGATATCTTTCAGCCTCCACTGTCTCCTGGTTTGTTTCTCGAGATCTCTCTATTTTGAAATGTTTTCAGTGTGCCTATAAAGAAGATTGTTGATTATTTGGAATCGTTGATGTTTAGTCCTCATCTTTATTGAGCAATATGAGGTCTGGTCTATTGTGAGTTATTTTCCGGTCTGTGAGAACCGTGCGATCCCAATAGAGCTTGTGATGTTCATTCTACAATACAGCATCCGAATGGTAATTGTAATAAGTGCCAATTCTTGACGAAGAATCTTTGCAACAGCATCATGTCTATTTTTGTACTCCGTGCCCGCGAACTTCTGACATCCCCCGATGATGTGCTGGATAGTTTCATGTGTCGCACAGCCATAACGACACTGAGGCATCCTTGGCGATATATTTCATGTAGTTCCTTGTTGGAATCACCTGATCCTGGATGGCGAGCATGAAGCCTTTTGTCTCAGGAAACAACCTTCCGGAAGTCAACCAGTAGTTCGACGCAGATATGTCGACGTAATCATGGTTGACCTCGTTCGGGTGCCTTCCATGCAAAGGTTTGCTAATCAGTTTCTGCATTTTACTTCCTGCAGAGTGTTCGACGGTTTCCAAGTGATCCTGTTGTAGCTTTAACGGTGTTGATTTATCAAAAACACAAACTACTCGATGGAGTTCTGACGAAGCAGCCTTGCTCAGGAAATATTTTCGAAGTCCTTCAATTTCCTGGGACATACGGTTGGACAACTCAACAATTCCTCTACCCCCAAGATGTCGTGGCAGCTCTGTCCGTTCTATTGAGCTTTTGGGTGATGTTTATTGTGTTTTGTCACCATCGTCCTCATTTTTCTCTGTAAGGCTGCTAAATCGGTGGTGGTCCAAGAGATGATACCGAATGAGTACCTCAGCGCTGAGCAAGCTTAGGTATTGAAAGCTTTTATCAGATTCTTGCTGTTAAGGCCAGTTCTCATTATCCTTCCCAATCTTCGGGTGAACTCCTCCGTTAGTTCTTTCTTCATCTGGCTCTGATTGATTTTTCTTGCCTGTTTTATGCCCAGATACTTGTATGTGTCTCCTTCCTTTAATGCTTCAATTTCTGCACCCTCCTTAAGTTTGAACGTACCATCTTCTATTTTCCCTCTCGTTATGTTCAGCAGTCGACATTTTTCTAATCCAACCTTCATTTTGATGTCTTCCGAGAATCCTTCCACCATTTTCAGCATCAGTTGCATTTGCCTCTTGGTAGATGCGAAGAGTTTCAAATCGTCCTTGTAAAGGAGATGATTCAGTTCCATCATAGTTCTACTGCCCCTTTTGATGGCAAATCCGTAGTCCGTAGAATTCAATCTATGAGACAAGGCATTCAGGGCCATGCAGAACCACAAAGGGCTCAGCGAATCTCCTTGGAAAATTCCGCTTCTTATTAGAATAGGTCCTGTTGTAATGGAGCCATCTGCTGCTTTCATTTGAAGACTAGTACGCCAGGTCGACATGGCGTTTTTCAGGAACTTAACAATATTAGAATCCACCTTGTAAATCTTCAAGATAGTCAAGAGCCATTCGTGAGGTATGGAATCGAATGCTTTCTTGTAGTCTATGTACGCAGCGTAAAGATTCCTTCGCTTGAAGAACGCTTGATTGCAGATCTTCTTCTTCTTCTTCTTCTTTATATATAGTCATTTCTGCCTGTTTTACTTTAATGCAATGTCGTCATAAGTCGTCGTTCCATCGTTTTCGCGGGCGTCCTACACTTCTTCGTCCTCCCTGAAACTTATCTCGGGAATCTTTACTATCCGCTGTTCTGTCATCCTGTTTATGTGTTGGTTCCATTCCCGTGTTCTGTTCTTTACCCAAGTGTTAACATTGTCAACCTCGCATATGCGTCTTATGGTTTCATTTGTTTCTCTATCCCACAATGTTTTTCCTGCAATTTTTCTCAGTGTTTTTATCTCGCTTGTTTCCAGGCATTTTTGAGTTCTGCTTGTTTGTGGTCTCGTCTCGGCGGTGTAGGTCATAACTGGTCTAACAACAGATTTGTATATTCTAGATTTTGTTTCTGTTCTTATGTGCTTATTCCTCCATATCATTCAAACAACCTGCTATTCTGTTGGCTTCCATTGTCTGTTCTCTCACTTCCTCTTCTATTGATTGCACATAACTGAATCAATTATTAGTTGTTCTTCGCACCCTTGGCTCTCTTTGGTGCATCCTTTCTGTTGCATGGCGATGATGTTATTCCTTTCGCAATGGTTGTGAATTCGATTTGAAATGCACGATGTGATTAATTTGTACATCGTTGGAATACATGTGGTTGGTCGGTATTTGGATGGGTCTTCTGTATTCCTTTGGTCTTTAGGTAACAGGTACGTTGTGCCATGTGTAAGGAATATTGGCATTCTTTCAGGATTTTCAATGACATCATTTATTGCGGAGGTCAATTTGTCATGCATGATCCAAAGTTTCTTGATCCAGAAGTTCTCTAATCCATCAGGCCCAGGTGTTTTCCAGCTGTGTAGTCCTCTAATAGCTGATTTCACTTCTTTAATTGTGATCATATCATATTGCATCGGCTCCTATTTTATAGCTTCAGACTTTTCATCTTCAATCCATCCGGTATCTCCATTGAACTGAGGTTTCGTTAATAATTGTTCGGTCCAGAATTGTTCAATGGCTTTCTTTGGTGGTAACTTTCCATTTTCTTCATCAGACGATGTGAGTGACCGGTAAAAAGTTTCTTTCGACCTTTCGAATGAATTATTGTCTCTTGCCGGCTATAATTGCTTTTATATCTTCTCAGGCGTTCTGCATACAGACTTAGCTTTTGCTTCAGAGTGTCGAGGCAGTGGAGAGCTGTAGCATTCTCCGTCTCCCGTTCTGTGTGCGTTCGGTTTCTATCCATGATTTCTTTGGCAGCTTTCACAACCTTTCTTCCGCGATTCCCGTTCAAGTACTCTGTCAGTCGTCCAATGTCTCTTCTTTGTCTCTCTGTTTTGTGTTGAAGACGTTTCTGCCATGGTGGCGCATATAATTTGTGTAATTTTGGACCATCGTTGTGCGTTCGGCGAATTTTTGCCCCTATGTTTTTAGCCGTCGTTAGCGCTGCACAGTAAAAAACTAGATGAAGATATTCCAATGAACTTCCATTCTGTAGGTACTCTGGTAAAACGTCCTTATTCAAGATGTCGATTATGAGTGACAGTTTCTTGGATGTATTGAGTCGGGGAGGTGCTATTCGATGAAGAGGATCTGTTCCTTCCCGTTTGGCAAAGTATCTCCTCATCTCAGAGTCAACTTGTCGGTGGAGCTCTTCCCTATCGTCCTGGTGTTCTGCCTCACTTGGGTTGCAAGATGGACTTTCAGCGTCAATTTCTTCTGGATGTTGTTGCCCAGGCATGTGAATTTCATCAGAGGAGTTGGTGTCGCTGTCTGTTACTGGCGGACGCTTAAGATCTTGTTTAATTGCGTCGATTCTGGCCATTGGTATTAGTTCATTTCTCAGAATTATGCGGTACTGATCTGCCACCCGTTGTTCAGTGACATTGAGATTTGGGTAGGCGTTGCAGAATTTCTCATGGAGCCTTTTCCTATAGTTGTTCGTGTTCCACCCAAGTCCCGTGATGAAGTTATATATGCGCACAATAGTTTCTTTCATGGACGTTGTCCACTTCATGCGCTTTCTATCTAACCCCGCTTGGGTGAGCACTGGCTGAATATCCTGCGCAGCACCTTTAGAGGTTCGAGTCGGCAATTGAATTGGACTCGTTGGTTGCTTCTTTTGCAGCAGGAGCCCGCTTCCTCATCATCCTGCCACCGACGAATTAAGATTATTATGACTTTAGCCTTGCGGCTTTCACACTCCTCTCCAGAGGAAAATTCACTTATCCCAGATATCAAAAGGATTAAGCTCTGTTGGAGCCCTTTCCAGGTTTTCGGGCTCGTGGTGGTGGTCGGGTCCGGGTCGCTCCTCGGCTTCCTGCTGTAGGTTGGATTCCTGCTCCACCCGCACTTCCTTTCGGAGCAGACGGTGTTCCTCTGAATTTCCCATGTACTTGCGTACAGTTCTCGCCGTTCCCAGCAGTACCGCCTTCTGCATGACTTTATAGATATTTTCGTCCAACTGAAGCTTCCTCAATTTCTCTAGCAGTTTCTTCGGTATCAGACCTGTAGATGATATGACAATAGGGATGGTCTTGATATCTTTCAGCTTCCACTGTCTCCTGGTTTGTTCCTCGAGATCTCTGTACTTTGAAATTTTTTCAGTGTGCCTATCTAGAAGATTGTTATTATTTGGAATCGCCACATCGATGAATAGTGCTCTGTCCTCATCCTTATTGAGCAATATGAGGTCTGGTCTATTGTGGGTTATTTTCCGGTCTGTGAGAACCGTGCGATCCCAGTAGAGCTTGTGATGTTCATTTTCCAATACAGCATCTGGATGGTAATTGTAATAAGGAACCTTTATCGAACTCAGAAGTTGGTGTTTCAGTGCCAATTCTTGGTGAAGAATCTTGGCAACGGCATCATGTCTATTTTTGTACTCCGTGCCCGCGAACTTCTGACATCCCCCGGTGATGTGCTGGACAGTTTCATGTGTCGCGCAGCCATAACGACAGCTATCATCCGCCACTGAAGCATCCTTTGCGATATATTTCATGTAGTTCCTTGTTGGAATCACCTGATCCTGGATGGCGAGCATGAAGCCCTCTGTCTCTGGAAACAGCCTTCCGGAAGTCAACCAGTAGTTCGACGCAGATATGTCGACGTAATCATGGTTGACCTCGTTCTGGTGCCTCCCATGCAAAGGTTTGCCAATCAGTTTCTGCATTTTACTTTCTGCAGAGTGTTCGACAGTTTCCAAGTGATCCTGTTGTAGCTTTAACGGTGTTGATTTATCAAAAACACAAACTACTCGATGGAGTTCTGACGAAGCAGCCTTGCTCAGGAAATATTTTCGAAGTCCTTCAATTTCCTGGGACATACGGTTGGACAACTCAACAATTCCTCTACCCCCAAGATGTCGTGGCAGCTCTGTCCGTTCTATTGAGCTTTTGGGGTGATGTTTATTGTGTTTAGTCAGCATCGTCCTTGTTTTTCTCTGTAAAGCTGCTAAATCGGTGGTCGTCCAAGAGATAATACCAAATGAATAGCTCAGCGCCGAGCAAGCGTAGGTGTTAATCGCTTTCATCAGATTCTTGCTGTTAAGACCAGTTCTCATTATCCTTCTCAATCTTCGGGTGAACTCCTCCGTTAATTCTTTCTTCATCTGGGTCTGATTGATTTTTCTTGCCTGTTTTATGCCTAGATACTTGTATGTGTCTCCTTCCTTTAATGCTTCAATTTTTGCACCTTCCTTGAGTTTGAACGTACCATCCTCTATTTTCCCTCTCGTTATGTTTGGCAGTCGACATTTTTCCAGTCCAAACTTCATCTTGATGTCTTCCGAGAATCCTTCCACCATTTTCAGCATCAGCTGCATTTGTTTTTTGGTAGATGCGAAGAGTTTCAAATCGTCCATGTTGCCGGCAATTGAATTGGACTCGTTGGTTGCTGTTGTTGCTTTGGAGCTGTAGCTTCTTTTGCAGCAGGAGCCCGCTTCCTCAACATCCTGCCACCGACGTCCCGCATGCTGTCATGTCCAGCGCCGGCTCCAGACATGCCCTGACGATCCCCAGGCAGCGACTTGTTTCCGAGGCTTCTCGTAATCACCATTTCCATGGGTTTGTGCTCCCCTTTCTCGGTTTGGGTGAGGGGTAGAGAAACGGGAGCAAAAAGAGCACCCCTATAAAGGATATGAAACAGAGAGGATGAAGGAATGGGACTGCGGACAGCAGGCGTAGCTGGCTGCACCGTCTACGTCGTTACGATAGCTACCCGGCAGGCCATCTACTAGATAGCTGCCAGGCAGGCCAGACATTATTATTATTATTATTATTATTATTATTATTATTTGAACCGGGGTCGTTGTAGCTCGATTGGCCTTTCGGGAACTGCGACCATGTAAATTTTTTGTTATCTACGCTACTCACTCATAGGAACCCAAGATGGTCCAGTACCGTTTTCTGCTTCTGATCCACAGAGCCTACAAATCTCATCTGCTCACTTTCCCATACAGTACAGATGATATTTGTATTTGCCTTATTCTCACATACATAATTAATTCTCTGGAACGCTGTGAGCCGCGAAAGAATTGCCTTGCCCAAAGGCAAAAAAATTCTATGTGGAATATTCTACATATATCTCGTTTTCTAATTAATCACAATATTGCTATTTATTATTCTCAAGACGTCAACACTGGTAACTACTTGGTTGTTATCTCATTATTATCAACATCGAGAGATGATCGGCATTTGAAGCGTTGCTGAGGCGTTCGAAGAAAAAAAAGACTTATACGGCGATTACAAACCAAGTTATCCAAATCAAAACGTCCATTCTTTATCGAAGACTCATCAGACAAAAAACTATATGTGATGAAATTGAGTACCTAATTTGTTTTTCATTCGCATTTCAGATTATGCATGGAACGTGATATCAGAGTTTGCCACGGAACTCCTAGAAACTATTACAGGGGAAAAGGTAAGTCATTCATTATTCTAGCTCACACCCTCTCGTATATTCATTTTTTTTTTGGTCTTACTGGTCCCGCATCTTCAGCAGCAAAGAAAACTATTATGTCGAGGTTGCAACAGTCCGTTCTATTGAAAAATTCTTTGTAATTGATAAACAAACGATTATAGAACTGACTAACGCAATGAATCTAAATGAAATGAACTACGAGTTAGAATCAAACTCGACACCTTTTTTTTTTCATGTAGGTATATCTGATTCACAATTGAAAGTATTACTTCATAACTATACCGTATTGATCAGTTGAGAAATTCATAAACAACTTCTCAAAGATTCCGAACGAATTTTGGTGATAGGTTTTTACATCCTATCCGTCAGCTGTCTCTCTGTGGATTCCAAAATTTTTCTCTTGAATGATTTTTTTCCTCTATCAGACTCTGCTACTCTAAGTGTGACTCTGAATTATTTTTCGTAATTATGTCAGAAGATTATGCAATCGTGTTTAAAATGTTTCTGCAAGTCGTCCATCATCGACGTAAGATGTAAAAACATTTCTTGCTCATTTTCCTCGTGATTGAATAGACGTAGATCAGCCTCACTGACTTTAAAACCGAAATTCAACAGAAATGGAATTTCCATTCCGAAAGAGTGGTTCCAGCAAGTTCATAAAATCTAAGTTTTAGCTTGCATACTTTCTCTATTCCATTATTGTCCGATCGTAAATTGGGTTTGTCAGGCATTTTTTGACCCAGTTGCTAGCAACAATTTACGGGCAGGAAACAAAACTCCGCTAGTTACATCAGTCACGAACTCAAACACGGTCCACTCCACCGACAGAATGCTGCAACTGCTCATAATCGGTAACCTTTATTGACTTAATGATCTTATTGTGCTTCTGGAACTAGAGCCTTGAGAGAAATATGGCATGGTCCGATTTTCCCAAGGGAGGATGGTGCTCGACATCAGAAACCAAGTCGGCATCGTTGACTAATATGAGGTTTAATAATGAGGGGTTTCGGTGTTTACGAAAACGTCTAGGTGCGTTCACTAACTGAAAAAGATGTTTTGAAGGACAATAAATAAACTATCAACACCAGATATGCTAGGACTAAAGGGACGAACAGGGAAGGAGAGCAGAACATCATTCACGACATAAATAGGTACACACTCCCCCATAACCAATCGCGGTCTCACCATTACATCTGAAAATGGACTAGCCAGGTATACTAACTATCTGGAATCCCAGGGTGCAACCAAGAATCCGCGATAAAAATAAATGAAGGGTGGTAAGCTTTAATAAACGCAAGTAGTTTCAAGTATTTTGAGCAGAGAGACTGGAAGTTGGTATAAGCAACTGACCACTCCTCAAGACTGCTTAGTTTTTCGGGTTTTCTGGAGCAACCCCGTGTGGGGTTGCTAGTCCCCCATCGAGTGCCTCAGCAGGTGGCAGATAGGGGATGCCTGCAAGATCTAGGTGGTATCGGAGAAATCAAATATCCGAGGTGGACCAAAACTAGCACAGTGTAACATGGTGGGTGGCTGCACACAGCTGCGGTTCCCCATTTTAGGAGCGGCTGAAATCGAAGTTGAGAAAGTGAAGGGGATACTGCCCAATAAATTTCTCCCCTGGAAGTTCGTTCTGTCAAGAGTCATTCGAGGCAACTGTGTGCACTTTTGCCTTGAAGCTAGGAAAATTAAAACATATGCATAAGATAGAGAATTATCTAATCTATAATAAAACATCAAAAAGCAAACAAACAAAAACGTTTTGTTTCCGCAAAAAAAATTTAATAGTGAAAGTCGGAGTGCGTTCACATGCCCCGTATTGCGGCTAAGTGTGCGCACCCTCACGCGGTAATTGAACGCAGGCTTAGTGAAACACACAATCAAAACAAATCACATGATAATGTCATCAAAATGTTGCAATATTAGAGAAATGCTGTTTATTATCAATGCAGAAGCGCCTTTTTACAAGCACTGTTCGTGGTGAACACAACACTAACTTGATACATTCGCCTGTTGGATGCTCTTCATATTTTTCTGAGCAAATAGGACAATATTGATCGAGTCTTAACCAAGAAAATCAACAATGTGATCATTTATTCCTCACTGAACAAATGCCCATATAATGAATCTATGCGCACACTTTCCCCAGTGAGCCAAAATTTGAATTGACGTTCTTATAGAGTTGAGCAGCTAGGAGAACCTAAAATTATTTATTATATATTTAGATTAATATGCGCATGATCGAATAAAATATTGTTTAACACTGTCGAACTCGGAACTTGGACCTAGCAGAATTTGCAGAGGTGCTTAAAATTAACCAGAAAACTAGTGAATTTGATTGATTGCAAATAGAAAGTTAACGATGGGTCGCACGGCGCACTCCTATGAAAAACTAATTTGGCGATTCTGCGCCCTTGCTTCACCCAAATGAACCCCTCTTTCATGACATTGCATAGTTAAGGAAAAATGAAGCAATGGCCCTCAGTCCCGGGCAGGTATTAAATTACCAGAGGGTGCAGAGAATCTCCCCATCTTGACGTGAGAAAAAAAGCAGATACTTCGTTCACTCAAATCGCAGGAGATAAATATAATAACTCGGTTGTATTCTCGTCCCTGCTATAGGATGAAAATGGTATCGTAGGAAGTTGGACAAATCAATAAAGCTTTTTATAACTTCGTCGACGTTTCGGAACCGGTGGTTCCTTTTTTTTTCATTATAACAAGTTATAAAAAGCTTTATTGATTTGTCCAACTACGACACCCTTTTCATCACGATAAATATAATAATGGGCGATTTCAATGCCTAAGTAGGAAGAGATGAAGCGGTGGAAGGTGTCGTAGGTCGGTTCGGTCTAGGAGAAAGAAATGAAAGAAACGAAAGACTTATCCAATTTTGTACAGAAGAAAATTTAACCAATAAAAATACAATTTTTAGTTTAAACCCAAGACGCTCGTATACATGGAATTCTCCACAGGATGATGGCTTACATATATTATTAAGAAATCAAAGTGATCACTTCATAATAAAAGACGTATATCCTGGTGCCAAGCCGACATTAATTCAGACCACATCCCTCTTATAGAAAAGTTTCATTTCAGAGGAAAACTGATAAGATCCAGCGGAAAAGTGGGAAGATTTGATAACAGGGCTCTGAGGGACAATGACAGAGCTAAAGAACTTGAACTGGGGATAGAGGAAGACTTCAAATGCCTTGGGCCAACAGAGGGGCAGACTGTGGAACAACTCTGGGAAAACGTAAAAGTGAACATTAAGCAAACAACTGAGAAGGTAAGCGGAAAAAATAGGCAAGAAATGAAGAAATCATGGATGACGGAGGCAATACTTGATAGAACGGAAGAACGACGTACGGCTAATTTGAGAAATGGTACTGTTCTGTACATAATTCACGGACATACGGAGGAGGATAAAAGAAGCAAAGGAGCAATGGCTGGAAGAACAATATCAAGAAGCAGAAAAATTAAATGAAGTACATGACTCCTTCAATTTGTATGAGGCATTTGAAGAGATAACAGGATAAGGATTATTTCAGATGCATAGCACCTGCTGATATGAATATCAACAAGTGTTACGATCTGAATTGAACCAGCCAATTTGCCATCGTCAGTGCACCAAATGGAGTACGCTCCATCGAAGAAAAGCAGATGCTTACCATGGTTTCGGTCTCATTTAACCTCGACAGAGCAACATAGCTTCTTCTCCGATAGAGAACGTTTGGAATTGACGGACTCTTATTCAATACTGAAATTTCAGAGAGTTTCACGACGATAAGAGGACTGAGGCAGGGAGGAGGATTGAGCCCACTATTGTTCATAACCCTTATGGAAGATATAATAGAGAAAAGCAGACAAAGAACTAAAAAGGCTACAGTGGGTTTTCATAGAATGGAAAGAAAAGGATGTGTTTCGGAGCTAATGTTTGCAGATGATTTAGTAGTATTGGCTAAAAGTGAAGAAGAATTACAACAGAACTTGAACATCTGGTATGAGGTTATATCGGAGTATGGGATGAAGATGAATAGTGGGAAAACAAAGGTTATGGCGGTGGCAAGACAGAAAAGAAGAATGTATTTGGGAGGGCAAAAAATCGAACAGGTAGACAGATATAAATATCTAGGAGTTACTTTTGAGCAAGAACTGGGACGGGTCAATGAAATTGACAATAGAATAATAAAGACAAACAGACTATACCACACCATGAGAAACTATAGACCACTTGGTGAAGAGTTGTAGAATATATCATTTTCAGGGTGGTTTCGAAGACATTCATTCGGTGACCGATTTTTTTTTGTGATGGGTTACAAATTTCAAAATTATTTAATGAGTACCTAAAATATAAAATTCAATACCCCTCTCGTTTTTTCCTTTCTTTTTTGTTTTCAGATTATTCTTCGTCAACCATCATAGTGGAAAGAATGGAAGGAAGTTTTTGGATTTTGTCATATGAAGAAGATGTCCTTCAATATAATAATTTCAGCTTATTCTTTACACAAATACATCATCATTACACTTGAACACGCTAACAGAGAGTTTTTTCTGAGGTTTTTACCTCTGTTTTTTCATGTATCATACGAAGATATGTATGCAGGGGCGGATGGGCTACCTCGAACCGGCCCGGGAATTTTCTTTCAGACCGGCCCACTTCAAGAACGAAAAAGGTACTTTTAAGGTGGGGGTTCAGGGGAGTAGCTAGCATGAGTTGCCATGAAGAAGACATTTTGATGAGCAGCCCCTAAAAATGGAACCTTAAAAGCAATTTTCAATTTTTTTTTACAATTCAGAAAACTGTCAAAAAATTGAGCAGACATTTTGTGGGAACGAAAAGGCGATGAAAAAATTGTTCCCATATAATTGCAAGGGATATTAAAAAACACCTCCAAAATCGTTTCGCGAGAATTTTTTTTCCTTATTCATATAATTCTTTCAAGAAATTAATCTTTGATTTCCTGCTTTAAGTGAAAGTTTTCACCTAGTTGGCGGATAGCATGCAGGCATTATAAGGAAACACCAAAAAAATTTTTATTGTCTATATAGAACAACTACTCAATTTGATTTTTGTCCGTCTTCCAGTTTCTAAGAAAAAAATCAAACATTTTTTTCATATGCTTTCTTCAGGAAGCTGTATATAAACATGGGCTGCTCAAAAAAAAAAAAAATTATATGAAAGACCCACTGTTTTTCAACTATAAATCGACCCTTAAATTAACAACTCCTTTACAATCTGCATTATGTTAGTTTTATATTTATTTCAATCCATTTTCTTCAAAACAACTCTGAGTAAATAGAATCAACGGAAAATCTGTCCATGTTGTCTATAGGTATGGTTGAAAAAATGAAAATTTTCAAATTTTCTCACATTTGACATCAAGTATTTTTTGAACCATACACAACATGGATGCATTGTTTCCGAATTTCGATTTCAAATTTCCTCAGGGTAATTTTGAATGAAATTGGTGGAATCTTAAATAAAAAAAAAGGTTAGAAATAGTATCCCTGTACCATTAATTTCTAAGCCAGTCGACACTGACGAATTTTTACTAATTTGAAAAATGGTTTTTTAGTTTTTTACCATAATACCTTTCCATGATTATGTTAGATAGTTTTTTCGATATTATATTTTTATATACCTTGAAATATCATCATATTAATTATTCACTTCAAGATTTTGCTAAACGAATAAGGAGCAATCCAGTGACCCATTTATGTAAGACACTCACTGTACCTACATAAATTTTGAAGAAACACCCATACATATTATTCAAAACTTAAATAAAATCTATAAACTATTGATACTGCAACTAATTAAAGGGCGATTAAGCTAAACACGCCTTATGTTGCTAGTTTCGTGATGTGGAAAACACAAAAATTTAAAATAATGATAATTTTGACTGTAGAAACAAGAAAATTGAGTTGTAGGAGTTTTTTGTTGAGAAATAAGAATACTTATATAACTCTGTAGATCCCAAAGAAGAGACCTTTCCTGTCAGAAAATATATATTTTCTCAATAACCTCAACCTTTTTAGGAGATTTTCGTTTTACATAATTGAATTGCAAATACTAAGTTGGCCGACATAGATTTTGTTTTTCCTATAGCAAGCAAGCTTCTGTCAAATAATATTAAATAAAGTAATAAAGTAAAGTTTGGTAGTGTGATATTAAAAACAGAGGTTTAATATCACATAACTAAACTTTACTTTCACACCCCGTGTCCCATGGACTGGCAACTCAAAACATTCGTATAAGGCAAGTTCAGCATAATAATCATACAATCACTTGTAGAGTTTTTTGCAACTTCTGTATTTCATTAGGTTTCAAGCCACCCTGTTTATGACAGTTGTTAAGGAAAAATTTAATTTTATCAATATTATTTCCAAAACTTATTGAAACATATATTTATTGGTAGTTTTCCCAACATTCATTTTGAATTGTTTTTCAATATTTGTAAAAAAAAAAAATATCCGCCGAGGACAAAAAAATGGTACGAACTGACCAGCCCTCTGGCCCAACAATCGACCGGCCCACCGGGAATTTTCCCGGTTTCCCGGTGGTCCCATCCGCCCCTGTATGTATGGTACCCCGTTGACATTTTTCCTCTGCTTACACTGAGATCTGGAACGAGGAACAGATTCTTAGGATCTGTCTCTTGTTGCTATTTCTTTACACCCGCTTCATTGTTTTTCAGATTGTAAAAGTTTGTAACACTCTTTTTCAAAAGAATATACAGGGTGTCTCAAGTTCGAGTGTCTATTAGACGTTTCTGGAGAACTAGACATATTTGAAATCTGAAAATTGAGTTTATGATATTGTTCGGAATTCTCTAAAGAGCTAAAATATTTTCGAAGCCCAAAAACTTCCGGTTATACAGGGAGTGAAAATAAATTGGACGAAAAATTTTTTTTCAAGTTTTCCATTCCTGGTATGATCGAGTATTCAATAGTGAATACATTTCTGTTGAAACCATTGTATTAAATCGAATAGTTTTCAAAATATCCTAAAAAAACTGGAAAAAAAGTCAAATTAATTCAGTCAGTAATATGTTCATTATTCTTATTTTAAATATCCTGAGCGTAAACCGTTTTCACAACATCGAAGAGGAAGGATGTGAAAAGGTCATGCATCTTTTGGATTTCAAAAATATCATCACAGAGTGTTTCAAATTTTGTGTTGAAAATTGTGATCTTAAATTGGCCATAACTTCAGTTTTTCATATTAGAACCCTATTCTTTTATAATTGTGTTGGATTCTGCGGTCAAAAATAATGATAGTTTTCTCACATGATTATGCTCCTAAATTCAATAATTTCTGAGTTATTTGAGATTTTCTGGATTTATGGTGTACGTAGAGTCAAATTGATTGCATCTAAAAAAATTCAATGAATATTCTTTCGAAACCATGGGAACGCTCTGTACCCATAGAAGATAAATTATCTGTTAATAATTCACAAGTGTCAGGTGTTATTGTTATTCGTTATCTTCATTTCTCGATTTAACAAAATGAACCGTTATTCTAATTACGAAATTCTGGATCTATTTTATACAGGGTGTCCCGTAAAGACCACGTCAAACGAAAACGGAAAGTAGATCAGACTGTGCTCTACCTGATGTGAAAAAATCGTTCATATGAAAGTCTCACAGTTTTCGAGATATTTGATGTTTTATGAAAATGTTGAATTTTTTCACTTAAAATGCTTTCTCTCTTGCGGAAGCTACAATTAAATACTTTTCGAATCAGTTTTTTTTCCGTAAATTTTGTTGAATGATTACTTCACTTCATGCAATGAAAAATACCACAAAATATTATACAGGGATTCTGAAAAAAAAAATTAAAATTCATGTTCTGAAGGAAGTATTTTTTTGTGCTGAATTCTATCTGACGTGATATAAAAAAAAAGACACTAGACCTTTTCTGCATATTACGTTGAAAAGTTGCCTATTTTGTGAGGATTCCGAAAAGGTAAAATACAGGTGATAACCGTCTTCACGAAAAAAGATATTTGAATGTTTATCGAAAATGAAGCATTTCTGTGAAAACCTGATTTTTTCACCTTTTCCATAAATACTTTCATTTTGCACTTCCTGCTGAGAATAATCAGTCAACAAATCAATAAAATGTTATTAAGATGCTAATTAACTGACTGAGTTTTTTTATTTCTTTTTCTTTGGCTAAAGAACTCTCGAACATCGAAATGATGTGATGCGATTCAATAATTCACCAGACTTAAATCCTCTAGATTTTTTTACTGGGGTTTTTTAAAAAAATGAAATTTATTCGAATCCTATAAGAGATGAAGCACAACTTAGGGACCGCATTTGTATTTCAGCAGCCAAAATAGCGGGAAGAAGTTTGTATGGTTTGAAAAGGTAATTTCTCAATAGATCTAGGGCATGTATTAGCGAAGGGGGTGGTCATTTTTATCATTTGCTCTAATAAGAATCCTGATTTTTTATAATTGATATTTTTATAAAGTTTCTTCACAATAGATTTGTTGATGTTGAAGGTCCTGTGCGTTATTACATTATATCATTACAATTAATGAATACTTTCATTTTATAAGTAATAAGGACTAACTGACATTTTTCAAGAGAATCATTCAATATGTTACAGCAGAATCTGCAAAATGAAAGAATTTGCGGAAAAGGTGACAAAATCAGTTTTTCACAGAAATGCTCCATTTTCGATAAACATTCAAATATCTTTTTGCGTGAAGAAGGTTATCACCTGTATTTTACCTTTTCGGAATCCTCACAAAATAGGCAACTTTTTAACGTAATATGCAGAAAAGGTCTAGTGTCTTTTTTTTATATCACGTCAGATAGAATTCAGCACAAAAAAACACTTCCTTCAGAACATGAATTTTAATTTTTTTCTTCAGAATCCCTGTATAATATTTTGTGGTATTTTTCATTGCATGAAGTGAAGTAATCATTCAACAAAATTTACGGAAAAAAAACTGATTCGAAAAGTATTTCATTGTAGCTTCCGCAAGAGAGAAAGCATTTTAAGTGAAAAAATTCAACACTTTCATAAAACATCAAATATCTCGAAAACTGTGAGACTTTCATAAGAACGATTTTTTCACATCAGGTAGAGCACATTCTGATTTACTTTCCGTTTTCGTTTGACGTGGTCTTAACGGGACACCCTGTATACATTGTGAATGTGACAGAATTATTAGTAGAACCTGCCGGGCCTTCAACGAGAAGTATCCCCATTTACCTTCCATGACGGAGAAGATCTTTAGAAAATAAGTTTCAAAAATAGTTGATGATGAGGAAAATGTGAAAATTAGTGTTTTGACCTATTTCAAAGCGAATGAAAATGCATCTATTCGAAGTGCAGCTCATGAAATCGATTTAGACAGAAATTCAGTGCACCGAATTTTGAAAAAACACAACATGCATGACTACAAATATGAGAAAGTTCATGCATTAGAACCAGGTGACTACATAAAAAGGTTAAATTTTTGTAGAGGAATATTAGAAAAACTTGAAAATGATGAAAAAGTTCATTTGGACAGACGAAGCAAAATTCAATAATGAAGGACTATTTAATAGAAAGAATTGCCACATTTGGAGAAGTGAAAATCCTCATAGAAAAAGACAAAGAAACCCCCAGAACAAATTTAGTATTAATGTGTTTGTTCTTTTGATGAACAATAAAGTGCGGTACTACATTTATGAAGAAAATTTAAATACAGAAAAATATTTGGAAATCCTGAGAAATTTTGTTTCTGAGTTTTTGGATGAACTGCCGTTGAGTATGTCGACTACCGCATATTATCAATTAGATGGGGCTCCGGCACATAGTTCGCACGAGGTGTCTGAAGAACTGAATGCAATGTTTGGTAATCGGTGGATCGGACGCCGTTCTTCACTGTTTTGGCCCCCACGATCTCCCGATCTTACTCCCTTAGATTTTTATTTATGGGGTAAAATAAAAAACATAGTCTATGAATCTCCTATTGAAAGCAAAGAAGATTTGAAACGCGTTTGAAGGATGCTTTCCACTCGCTAAAGGGGGCGGAAATTGAGCGAGCGACTAACCGAGGTGTTTCAAGACGTATTCGAAAGTGTGTGGAACAAAATGGTTACCATATTGAAACTCTTACCTGATCATTCATTTTGTTGATTTGAGTTTTGAAACGTATTTTTATTTTTATTACCATAATTTATTTATAATCATAATTCGGTGTACTGAAGTAGCGAATCTATTTAATGTGTTTCCTATTGAAGAGATGAATTCTCACTCGCTTCGAAATAAGTCGAAATACTAATTTCATCAACTGTCCTTTTTTTGTATTGTTTTGAATTGAACTCTTTTAATTTCACATTGAAGGTGACTGAATTTCCGGACTTTGGAAGATTGAAAATTTATTGTCGCAATTGGTAAAATTTAATAGGTGTGATTTACCTATCGGTTCAATAGTGAATCACCTATTACCCTGTTGATAACTTATCTACCTGTTTTCTATTTTCTTTCGACCTGTTCTGTTTAAATTTACCGATTATTTCTGAAAACTGAAAGTCAATTATTGTGATTTATTTTCTGGCTATTGATCTTTGAAAACTGTTTGGAATTTAACCTGTGCGTTTTGGTGGTATTCGAATTTCAGTAAATTTTCCGGACTATACGAAGCGACTTGCGATTGTGTGCGGCATTTCTCGAATATTTTCGGACTTTAGTGGGACTGATAGAAATTTTTTTCGAGTAACGTTGGACTTTAAAAATTTTTGAAAATTTTTTTGAGATACATCGGGACTTGGATGGTTTTTGGTGCGCCGGGACTTAGATTTTTTTTCTGATACACCGGGACCTAGACTTTATTTTTTTTTTTTGGTTCACCGATACCCACTTCGAACTTAGGTGAATAGGTGGGCTAACGATTAACTTACCGGGTTGGACTTAAACGGATTGTGAAAGACATACAGAGTGTGAAATATTGATACGTTCGGAATCGGACTTAGTTGAATATAATATGTCGAACATGGATGTGAACCGGTTACTCAGTGATGAACTTATATACGAATTACAACTGAGGGGACAATCGGTACCGGGTACTGTGATGACTAAACAGAGTCTGCTACGACAAGTGATTCAGTCTAATGAACCTCTACTACCTCCAACATTATTGAATCCCGCCTCCGAGATTGAGATCTGTCAAAATAAACTCACCGATTAGGTGGAATCCCTTCAGAATTTCAATCATAATAATGCGGTTAAAGAATTTTCGCGAATTTATACCAGATTAATATACATTCAAGGCAAGCTGAACTTTATTGTCGCTGCAGACACTACACAGTTACAATTGATTGAACAAATTAAGGCGACTACAGATAAGGCGTTGGAGACACTGGAGGAGCTGCGTAAGAGGAGTGATCGTGAACAGCCGCAGACATCCAACCGAGATCAGAGGTCTCTTTTGGATGTAGAGGTGCCCAGTTCACCTGGGATGTCACCGATCCAACCGGAGAGGATATCAAAGGTTGAGACATCACTTATGGACTTAGGAGATGGTGTCGACCCTCCTGCAGTAGTCAATGTCTCACGTACCGGTACACCTGTAAGGAATCCAACATTAGAACAGGTCATGAATGAAACAAGGCAGACATGTAGAGCATTACTACGACAGTTACCAGTGATACCCATCACAAAGTCACAGGACTGTGGGACAACAACACCTGAGGGTCCGACACAAAGTAGATGGGTTAATTCCACACGAAGAGTGTCTTTCCCTCATTAACTGAAAGAAGCATTTCTGCCAGTTAACTACGAGGAGAATCTGTTGGAGGAAATGAAAAGGCGAACACAAGGCCCTGAAGAAAAGTTGCTTCTGTATGTTACCCGGATGAAGAACTTGTTCCAGAAACTCACCTATGCAAAACCATCCGAGGTGAAGCAGATCCGACTTATCCGACAGAGGTTGATCCCGTCCTTACAGCAAGCCTTGGCCTTCCAGGAGACCAAGACTTATGATGAACTTCTCCGTAAGGGAAATGTTTTGAACTGGTCCATTGGCAGATGAGCCAGTACACCCGGCCCCGGCCACCCTCCAAACCAGGTTTTGTGGAGGAACCTCACCTGACATACAGTCCCCGTCAACTGAACCGAGATCAAGCAAGTTTTTCTATGGATACTGTAGAACAGGTTCGCCAAACAACTGATCACAGGGAATCAGTCCCGCCGACACCAGCCAACCAGACACGATTTTCTTCACCGGGGGAATGCTGTCCGAAGCCGCTCAGGTCCAGAGAGTCAATAGTCCAACAACAGGAATCATACCGTCCGACTTCTGAAGACAGGTCCGAAGGTCGATCCCGACCTTCAACACCTTAACCCCGCCGTCCAGCCGAAGATAGCCACGCTGACCGGACCGACCCACCATCAGGGAGGAGAGTGTCCTTCCAGACACAGTGTTTCCGATGTGGTGGATATGGCCACATGCGTCGAGAATGTCGCAGGCCACCGAAAATCTTCTGTTCTCGATGCCAGAGGGAGAACATTCTCTCACGAGACTGTCCGTGTTCGGGAAACTGAAGGGGAGATTGGAGGCGGAGTCGACCACATCTCCCCAAATCTTGACTCCACTGGCACCGACTACCTGTAATGATAACCGTCCGTTAGTAGAGGTCAGAATAGCCGGCAAACACTTCCGAGCACTGATAGTTACCGGAGCGACCAGGAGTTTCTGCAGTCAGGCCGTATCCGATCAGTGTGAAAGTAAAGGAATCACAGGACAAACAATGCACAACAGTTTCGCAGTAATAGCGAACGGACAAACCACCGTCACACCGAAACTGTACACCACCACCGTGGAAATTTCCGATTGCACACTGCCTGATTTGAAATTCTTACTGGTACCAAACTTACCGGTTGACATTATTCTGGGGATGGATGTTCTGTCGACTTTCAAGTTTTCCGTCTGATCTCGAAACCGATGACTCCCGTCGAAACCACCCCAGAAGTTCACACCGCCGAAGAACACCTATTGGAACTGACGGAGTCTCAGAAACAGGAGCTGGAAGCGTTTCTGAAAGAGGAATTAAAGAAGTTTGAAGACCTATATGGTACAACCGACCTGATTGAACACAAGATCAAACTGAAACCTGGCACCGAACCGATCAAACAACGATACCGACCCCTAAACCTGAAAATGCAAGAGATCTTCAATCAGGAAGTAGACCGTATGCTGACTGAGGGAGTGATTGAACCCTCCAAGTCACCGTGGAGTTCACCGGTAGTATTGGTCAGGAAGAAAGACAGAAAATACCGTTTTTGCATCGACTTCCGTGTCGTCAACCAAGTGTCTGTAAAAGATGCATAACCGTTGCCGTACATTTCTGGGATTCTGGATAAACTGCGTAAGGCGAAGTACATCTCCACACTGGATCTGAAACAAGGATACTGGCAGATACCGTTAGCAAGGGAGAGCCGTCCGATTACTGCCTTCACAGTTCCTGGAAGGGGACTGTTCCAGCTCACCGTCATGCCGTTTGGCCTTCACGCTAGTCTAGCCACATTCCAGAGATTGTTAGACACCGTTATTGGCCCAGAAATGGAACCGGAGGCGTTCGCTTACCTGGACGATATAGTTGTCATGGGGGAAACGTTCGAGGAACACCTAGAGAAATTAAGAGAAGTATTCCGGCGGTTGAGAGAAGCCAATCTTCGTCTCAATCCCGAAAAGTGTGATTTTGTGCGAAAATCCCTAAAATAGCTAGGACGTGTTCACTTCCGAAGGAATCCGTACCGACCCGGATAAAGTTTCCTCTATCGTAGCATTCCCAGCGCCGAAAACCATCCGTGAATTGCGCCGTTTTCTGGGAGTTGCTAGCTGGTACCGCCGTTTTATAGAGAACTTTCCGATGTCGTTGCACCGTTAGCTCACCTGTTAAAGAAGAAACCACGTTGGAAGTGGGGTGAGGAACAACAAAAAGCGTTCGACCTCCTGAAACAAAAGCTGACCGAATCACCGATACTGGCCTGTCCGGATTTCAATCAACCGTTCGTCCTGCAAACAGACGCCAGTGACGTAGGCCTTGGAGGAGCCCTGACCCAAGTTCTTGATGGAGAGGAAAGGGTGATCGCCTATGTCAGCCGTACCTTGAACACCGCCGAAAGAAATTACTCCGTGTCCGAAAAGGAATGTCTCGCCATTGTTTTCTCGATAGAGAAACTGCGACCATACCTGGAAGGATTTCATTTCACCGTAATTTCCGACCACATGAGTCTGAAATGGCTGAATTCCATCAAGTCCCCGTCCGGAAGAATTGCTCGATGGGCCGTTTTCCTTCAGCAATTCGACTTTGAAGTCCAATACCGGAAAGGTGCCCTGAACAAAGTCGCCGACAGTCTGTCCCGAAACCCGTTACTGTCTGTAGATTCCGTATGCCTGGCCGACGTTGAAGTTCTCTGCAGTTGGTACAACAAAAAGCTCCAAGAGGTACAAAGACACCCAGAAGATTTCGCTGACTACTCCGTTGAGGATGGGAAACTGTATCGTCACTTCTGGGACTCTTCCGACTTTACTGAAGTTGGATCCGGACAACCATGGAAGCTCTGTGTACCCACCGAACAACGACTGGAGGTCCTGAAAGAAAATCACGATTCCGAATTAGCTGGTCACCTGGGAATCTCCAAAACCATCTCTCGGCTAGCCCGGAATTATTACTGGCCAGGGATGTTCAGAGATGTCGCAAAATACGTAAGAAACTGCCCATCCTGTCAAAGGTACAAAGTATCACAACAGAAGACGCCTGGAAAAATGCAACCACAAATGACTGATGCACCGTTCCAAGAGGTCTGTACAGATGTGGTTGGGCCACTACTCCGTTCCAAGAAGGGAAATTCTTACGTAGTGGTGATGCAGGACCGTTTCACGAAGTGGGTTGCTTGCCGTCCGTTGCGGAAAGCCACCGCTAAAACCGTTTACTCAGCCCTATATTAACAGGTTATACTCCGATTTGGCTGTCCGAAAGTGGTGATATCTAACAACAAGGTACAGTATGACAGTAGACTGTTCAAAAACAGTCTCCGAGAGCTAAACATTGCTCACCGTTTCACCCCTCCGTATACACCCCAGTGTTACGCCGTAGAACGAGCCAATCGTACGTTGAAGACTATGATAGGTCAGTTCTGTGAAGCCGATCACCGTACTTGGGATGAGAAATTAGGTGAACTAACTTTCGCCCTGAATCCTGCAAAACAAGAATCTACAGGATTCACACCGGCATTTCTGAACTATGGAAGGGAACTAGCAGTCTCAAAGGCAATCTACTCGTCAAACACCCAAGACGAAGACACCGAGAAGACAAACAGAAGCCCAGAAGAAAGTAGAGTAAATCTTACTCACCGTACAGAACAAATCCGTCATCTTCAGGAGGCCTATGAGTTTGTCAATACCAGGTTGTACTGTGCATTTGAGCAGCAAGCTCACCATTACAACCTCCGTCGAAGAGAAGTTCGTTTTTATGTCGGTGATACAGTTCTGGACCGTGCTAATCCGTTGTCATCCGCCGTTGATAGCTTTGCAGCCAAGTTGGCTCCGAAGTCCTCTGGTCCGTATACCGTTGTGAAAGTAATTTCACCCGTTGTTTATGACCTGAGAGATGACAGTGGTAAGAAAATCACTAATATTCATGTAAAGGATTTAAAACCGTTCCATCCGTCTAATCATTAGTAAGTACACTGTATAGCAACCGTTTACATTACTCAATTGATTACCGTTCTGATGAATCCGTTCCACCATAACCGATAGATCTAACCTGGCCCTGCCAGGGTTGGATAATTCAAATGTCTGTTCCGTACAATTTCGTTTGTTCTGTGCAGTTTTTATTACCACCAGACAGGACCGTCTGACTGTCTTCAATTAAGTAACACAACACAACACCTACAACAGAAAATTCCGTTAATTCACTGGAAGAACAGGAACCGTTACAGTTAATTCAATTTTCTGTACTAATTGCGGGACTGATAATAAAAAGTGAGATTCATCCATCCTGTCTGTCTCTATTTCACCCCTGTGTCACCGTTAAATACAATAACCGAATAAAAAATAGCAACAGAAGGCTGACACCGCTTACACCGATATTACAAACTGGCCTGAACGGTAAGTGAAATAGAACATTACATTTGTATCTCCTTATTAAAATAACCGACCGAATTTACCGTTTCTTCCGAAATTCCACCGTACACCCTGTTATCCCTCTGCTCTAGGGTATCAGTATACTAAATGTTTCTCTCTCATTTTTATGCAACCTACAACTGCTGCCGATTCCATCACCCTCGGAGAAGTTCACCACCGTCACAGGGGGAGTCAACGACGCTGTCTGGTATTCCAAACTACCCTGGTTGGATGATATTGGCAACTGTTAACCCCCATGGCATGTGCCCGGAGCCGGCCTTGCGAAGTCCATCCTAAAATGGTCCAGAAATAACTCAACGATCGAATCGAAATGGTACTCACTTTGAAGATTCCATCCTGCGCTGTTTTCACGATTTTTCGGCATCTCTTTCACCGATGGAAATGGAAATTTGGAACCACCCTTCGTAATTTGACAATTGGAGGTTAGCTGATAGCAAAGAGGAACAAGAGATTTCACTCCTCGAATTTAGTTCCCGAGTCTACGTCAATGGTGGGGCGACCTTCGCAATGCTTTGCCTCGAACCAATTTCCCACTTGCCTTCTAGATGCGAGGGAGCCAATCAGATCGCAGGAATTTCGAATGGCCAATCAGATTGAAGATTCAGTCTAACAGAATCTGCTGGTCTCGTGTTTTGATTGTCAAATTGAAACCAAATAATCCTTGGTTAAAAGTGTTTTCGTAATCCAATTTTTTCATTAGAATAAAGAAAAGTCATCCATTTATGAATAATATCGATAAATATGCCACTATACTTCATTCACTTTTATTTTAGCAGTCGGTTGTCCATGGAAATTTGACACATTTCACTCTGTATAGTACGAAAATGTGGAGTTATGACGCTTGTCAAAACATTTATGGGTTTTAAATCAACGCTATGTTGCCCGTTCTACGTAAAAGTTTCTGTTATTACGTATTTTATCACAATGTCGAATCTCTGCGGAAAATATGTGACGAACATAATTGAAGTTCATACAAACTGATTGAAGGCATACCAAACCCAGTTATTTGCATGGAAAATACAAGAGATCAGTATAATATCATAATATGCACTAGCTTGAGGAGAGTTAATGTTCGTTATCTTCTTTGGCTTACATCATTTGTAGATTTCAAAAATATTAACCCGAAGATGAAATGCATATGATGCAGTGGTTGGGAATGGGTATCTTCCGAAGGAAATAACAGATAATTACAAGAATATTAAACTCTTCAACAAAAATCATCTTGCATCAATATAAGTAAAAGGAATTGCAGGAAGTTTCAAGTTATGATGAACTTCACCTTTGAACAAAAATTTCACATGAATAAACAAGTAACATGTCAGCTTGCGCGCATTTGTGGCTATTCATCTCAATACATTGATGTAATAATAATAATTAGATATTTATTAGTACCTTAAAGCATTTACATAGTATAGGACAAGTCAAATGAGAAATAGAAAAATCCATTTTAGGGAACTTATTCTCCGATGACATTTATCGAAAATCCTGTAGGAAACGTTATTTCGCATTAATTCACCCAAAAATAAAATTCTCAAATGCCACCACTTTTTTGGGTCTCCCAATAGAAGGAAATTCTTTGTCATCCTCTTCATTCGCAATCTTTCTGATTGTGGAAATATCCAGCTGAAATATAAGTCGTTTAGATTCAAACGAAACATTATATTATATAATACATTCTCTTATATTGAATATGTTCGCTACCGTCTGACGTATTGTGGATTTTAGAATATCAGGGTATAACTATTTGAATGAGCGGACCTGAATTCTAAATAGCACTTCCTGAAACCCTTTCTCTTTCTTCAATCAGTTTTGGCATTTTCGTAATAAAAATTGATATTAGTTGTGGCAACGACGCGACGTTATGACATTAACGACATTTCATGAGTGCCAACCTAACTTCGTTCTACTTACAAAAACTTGAGAAAATTATTTCATGGCCAACCGACTGCTAAAATAAATTTGAGTGAAGTTACAACCCGCTGTCAGATAGACATCAAAATAGAATTGTGGAGGATTAACAGGTGTTGTGTACGTAAATGAAACATATAAATCATATAATTAGGAATATTATTGTACTTTTAGTTAATATACGTACATTGTATATGTCACAAGAAGGGTCTCACCTGATGATCTAAATATATTTCGTTTCTTGTTGAACAATTTGATTTCGGAATAATGTACAATTGCCAATCGGTTGACACTAAGTTTCATAAATTTATCGTGATACTAAAATCACTTATTGACATAGCTTGTCCATTGAAGAAGGTACGCCATTCCTTTTCGGGAAGACCAGCTTGAATAACTCCTGATATCCTTGAGGCTAGAGAGTACCTGAGAGGTCTTCACTGGCTCAGTAAGAACTTGAAAACAACTGACTCGCAGGAAAACTACAAGGCTGCAAAATCCGAATATTCTCAGTTAATTAGAAGATCCAAGTCAGATTACAACAAGAATACATCATTTACACATCGGACAACCTCAATAAAACTGTCTGGCAACTTGTTAATCGTGAACTAGGTAGAGATAATGATAAGGTTAGTGCATTATCTCTCAATCTTGATGGTGAACACATTTCATGCCCTAAACTCCTGGCAGAAGCATCTGGAAAATACTTCACAGAGGTTAACGCACAGTCCCTACTTAGCTTCTCTGGAAGCAATATTTCGAGAGTTTGCACCACTCAGAAAATGCTGAATTGCAATTTTTATTTTTTTCCTGTGACCCTAGATGAGGTCCTATCAGTTATACGTGGTCTCAAGAATGGTGGAAGCGCAGGGTTGGATCTTATCTCGGCAAAAATTCTTAAGTCGGTTGCTCCTTCCATATCGGAACATGTGGCTTATCTTATAAATTCGTCCGTTTCCTCCGGTATCTTCCCAGCTATTCTGAAGCAGGCCAGGGTTATTCCTGTTTTCAAAAAAGGCGCTGATGACAACATTTCTAAGTATCGCCCCATATCAATTCTGAGTCAATTATCTAAAGTATTTGAAAAACTAGTGCACCATCGTATGAGGGAATTTCTGACCAGATTCTCAGTATTGTCCAATCAAAAACATGGTTTTAGGACTGGTAAATGCACCCAGACGGCTTATACCAAATTCTTGGAATTTGTTTACGATAACTTAGATAAAGGTGATCATGTTGCGGGGATCTTTTTTGATCTTTCCCGTGCGTTCGATTGCCTTCAGCATAGGTTTATAGCTGATAAATTATATCAGATGGGTTTCAGAGGTATATTTCTGGAATGGATTCTGAGTTACCTCTCTGATCGTGCCATATTCGTCCAAGTGAATGGAAATGTTTCCACTAAGTATCAGAACAACCTTGGTGTCCCACAGGGTTCAATTCTGGGACCACTTATTTTTCTTTTGTTCATCAACGACTTGCCTGATTACTTGGTTGATTACCTTATCGAGTGCATTTTGATTTTGTTCGCAGATGACACCTCACTGGCTATCAAAGCTGGTAGCCTAGTCGAATTAAGATCCAGATATGAGCTAGTAATCCATTTCTTCAATGAATGGTGTCGAAGTAATTCACTCATCGCGAACGTGAACAAGACTCAAATAATCAAGTTTCGCTTGCGAGGGTCGACACCAGTTTTGCCATTGGTTGTCAAGACTCGTGAGGGCGCTTTAACGTCTGTTGAATGTGTCAAATTTCTTGGGTTGCACGTGGACGAGTTTTTGAGATGGAATTCCCATATCGAACATCTGTCCAAAAAATTGAAACGATCTTTCTTTGCCATTCATCGTCTCAAGGGTTCACTACCGTTGGATGCATTAATAAATATCTACTACGGTATGGTAAATTGTCACCTCAGCTATAATGTAGTCTTGTGGGGCGCGTCTTCTGGTACCGATCGAATTTTCATTGCTCAAAAGAAAATCATTCGGTTGATTTTTGGTTTGGGCCCTCAGGAGTCCTCAGATCGACATTCAAGTATTATGGAATTCTCACATTTCCATGTGTTTACATTTTGAATTGTCTCCTGCATGTAAAACATAACATCCGTAACTTAACGAAGTGTTCTGACTTTCATCAATACCAGACACGACACAATAGTATTCTATGCATACCACAGCATAGCACTAGTATATTTGAATCATCACCTTCTTTTGTGGGGATCCAGCTATACAATCATATTCCGAAAAAGCTGAAAACATTGGATACCAAGAGTTTCAAAAAAAAGATCAGATCTTTATTGATCAATAAATGCTTTTACAGCACCCAGGAGTTTTTTTGTAACTCATTGAATTGATTTATGTTTCATTTATCTTTGTGGTCTTGTTACTTGCATTTAAGTGTTTATATTCGCCTCGATATTCGCATTTTTCTTTTTGCTTATGTTGACTTGTCGTATACATTATTCTATGTCCAAAGGATGAATAAAGAATTGAATTGAATTGAATTGAATTAGCATTATATTCTTCGAATGGGGAATTTCACTTGTAATGACGCTTTTTTTGTCGTCCACAATTTTTGTGAGGTTAGAAGGTTGGAATGACTTCGATTCGTAAGAGTTACAATCGTCTTCTTCATAATTCAACAGACAATCATATTGACTATATCAATGTTTCTAGAGGATAGTTCGTGATAATTTGAAATTCAGAAAATAATAATAATAATTATCTGTTCCGTCTGCTAGGTTATGTTTGAAAATTTCGAATTTGACGTAAGGGACTCCGCCCATTTCTGCTCAAGGTCAAAGTAACACGCAGCGTCATAATAGTAGAGTGAAATCTCTTGTTCCTCTTTGCTGATAGACTACAGAACTTCGTCACGTCACCGACTACCGACAGCACCACCGAAGCGGACACACGTCACCGCGGACCATAGAGTGGGAGCAACCGAGATAGCATTAACCGAGTTTATGCCACCTGGAGTAGATTAGGTGAACTTGTTTGATGTAAATCCGATCTCAATTGTCTTGCCGTGAATAGTCAAACCGCTAACCTGACTTAGTAGATTTCACCGTGAAAAATTTAATCCCTTATTTCATCATGGATTCAATTTTTCTACCGCCCCGGGGATGTAACGAGAGTGTAGTTTTCAAACCTACCCACTCATTTTAGAATAATTATTTTAGTTTTCATTTTTAATTAATTTTGTTTTGAATTAATTTTTCGAGAAATCTTTTCGAATTTCCAATTCAGGATTCCGACATCGTTCGGAATTGTAAACATTCCGCACCGTTTTTATTCCGTTTTCATTTCCTAAAAACGATGTCGCACCGTATAAAACATCCTGACTTGGAAGATAACTGAGTTTTTTTGTTCGCTAGCACAGATAAGTCGAAATTGAGACGTCTTCATCGACGCATATTTTACCGAATTTCGACTGTCAGGGCACTTCTGAATTCCGCACTCCCCCTGTGGGTATAAAATCAGATGTTCCCCCGCAGGCCACTTCACTTACGATTGATTCACTGAGTGTTCACTTACGATTAACCTGTTGTCACTTAGTTTTTCGCCTGTTACGAGAACTTGCCTACGACTAGTGCCGTCCGCCATATTAATGAGAAGATTTCTTCTAGTTTTTTTTTTTCAACGAATAGAATTCCAGTTATTGTTTTTTTTGTTTTCTTATTCACTGTACTTGGGCGATTCTTTCTGTTTTGCGAGTGCAAGTGGCCAAACCGATAGGTAAGGCGACACTCCGTTTTTTTTATATATCATTGGAACTTCAGTCTCCGTCTACATCCCCCTTATACCCGAGTCTGAGTTCCACCACTACTGTCATTAACGTATCCTGCTGGTGTGGATACCCGGGGGGTACCGAAGGCACTTTGGGGTGGCTCACCCTTCCCTGAAATTTCCCGTCTCTCTTAGTTCCACCCCTACTGTCGTTAAAGTACCCTGCTGGTGTGGATACCCTGGGGGTACCGAGGACACTTTGGGGTGGCGCACCCTTTCCTCAGTTCCCGTTTTTTACCTCGTTCCTACGGTTAGGGAGGCATTCTGCTGGTGTGGATACCCGGGGAGTGCCGAACGAGCCTAAGGGTGAGCCGTCGTGACTCTGTGTTGTAATTTTTCATCCCCTAACCTGGCTGAAGTCCGATATCTGTCCGTTGAGTGTGCGTCTCAGGTTCTGGCTGGCGAACAAGTCCGTAAACCCCCTTATAACTTTTGAGATCGGATCCCGTGTCATTCCGTCCGTTTTGCAGTGACTGATTTCGAGTCAGAACTTTAATTTCAAATCAGGTTAGGAAACTCGACGCCGTCGATCATAGAGACGAGTTGGATCGATGGCGTCGAGTTTCCTAACCTGATTTCGAGTCACTGTACGAATTTTATAATAGTGCCATTTGTGTTTCCCTTTTTTACGAGTCGACAAATAAAGGTTGTGTACGTTGATTTTGACTATCATTGGGCGTCGCTAACACCCTAGACACCACGGAACCTTGTCTTCGGCTAGTAGCTACCAGGGTGGGTTTGCTATTCTCCCTCAAAGAATAGCTGGCGCTCGAGTACACCGAGGAAAACCCGTTACAAGCTGAGTTATTTGAAAAGGAAACGGCAGAACAATAACTTTAAAAATCACGCAATAATTAATCAAGAAAATTCGGTAGCAATCTATATTATTCTGATTCTTTTTCATTCATCTCAAAACATGTCGCGATATCGAGAAGAATTCAAATAAGGTGTTTATCACGACATCTGTAGACATATCAGACAAATTAGAAGGATGAAAACATGAAATTTGAAGGAATCCATTTTCGGCGTTAACATACCGCCCACCAAATTTATAATTATTAATTTAAGCAATGGATTGAAAGTGACAAAACAAACAAAAAAAAACAATGGATGCTGTGAAAATGACATTTTTTAAAAAACACATAGAGAGGCAATAAACTTAATTTAAAGGGAAACTATTCGCCTGTTAACGGTATAAGACAGTTAACAGGACGACAAATGCTGAAAGGTGCAGTTTTGACCACAGCTACCCTGGGAATACCATCTGGGGAGTTATTTAACTCTGAAATACGTCCCATTGGCCAATTTAACGGGTGGGTATGGACATCTCGGATGTAAACGACATCACCTATTTTAGGGAGTGTGGAACTGGTCCACTTGTGTCTCTGTATTAAAATGTAGCATACTGCATACTGCTTTGACCAACGTGTCCAAGAGGCTTGTACCATTTGTCTCAAGCGACTCCATCTATCACGGACCGTCATTCTCTCTGGCAAAGGAGATTCAGGAGCGGCCAAAAGTTGCGTACCTACCAGAAAATGTCCCGGAGACAGGTAATCACACTCTGATGGGTCATCTGACAAAGGACACAATGGACGGCTATTTAACACCGCCTCGATTTGGCAGAATATGGTTCTATATTCTTCGAAAGTGTGAAGCTCCTTACCTATCATGCGTAAGAGAAGGGATTTGGCGGATTTCACCCCAGCCTCCCAAAGTCCGCCGAAGTTTGGGGCGTAGGGGGGATTGAAACTCCATCTAACCTCTCGTGTAGTAAGAAAGTCCGCAATTTCACTTTGGTGCTGCAATAAGAAGCTATATGCTTCTTTCAGTTGCTTGGCAGCGGCGATAAAGTTGCGATCCTGGTCTGAAAGATTTTCAGATGGTAACCCTCGTCTAGCAATGAAACGTGAGAGGCAAGCCAGAAAGGCGGAAGCAGTGAGCTCAGAAACAAATTTCAAATGAATTGCTTTGGTTGCTGCACATACAAATAAGGCGAGATATCCTTTTGTGGTTCGAAATTTTCTAAGCTTAGTGTCGCGAACCATGAAGGGACCGGCAAAGTCAACACCGGTAGTGTTGAACGGACGGGAGATGTTGACTCGGGAGGCTGGAAGATCTGGCATAGTTGGCTGGAAAGGGGACGCTCTGAACCTGAAGCAGGTTTTACATTGTCGAATACACTTACGAATTAGGGAGCGAGATGAAAGAATCCAAAATGTTCTACTTAACAGAGCCCGAACATTTTTGGGTCCAGAATGGAGGGAGGCCAAGTGAAAATGTTTACACAGAAGTGTGGACAGAAAACATGATTCAGGAAGCAAAAGTGGTTGCCTTGAATCAAAATCCAAGTTAGAAAATTTCAATCTACCGCCCACCCTGAGAAGACTGCGTGAGTCTAAAAAGAGAGCAAGAGATTGTAGTTGTTTGGAAGGAGGCTGGTGTTTACAAAGGGACTTCAAGTCCGCAGAAAAATGAACATGTTGAACAATACGAACCAGTGATACTGTGGCATCATTCAACTCATCCACAGTCAGACTTTCTTTCCTCAGTACAGTTTTTCTACAGCGACAACTATGGATAAATCGATTTATTCATCCCATGACTCTACGGAGTCGAAGATAACTAGAAAATTTGGACTCAAACATTATATAGATTTCAGTGGGCTCTATTTTGTGAGTCACCAGAGACACTGAAATATTTTTCGTTTCAGGTAATGTCTCTGAAACTTCAGAGACACCAGAGAGTCCATATTGGAATCCATTATCATTGAGAAACCGTTCATCCAATTTTTCAGATTTTCTTCTTTCAAAAAATAATCAGGATAGGACCGGGAACATGAGACCAAAGAGCGTTCTTTGTGTGTCCTACAATTTGAGTCACTCTGTTGGCGACGAAGGTCTTCAACAAGTGAGGGGGTGTATGGATCCATGACAAAACAATTTTAGAGTCACAGAATAGCCGGACGGTTGAAATTGATAGCGGTATACTCTCTGAAATTCGTTTGACCAACTTGGCCAATAAACAAGCTCCGGACAGTTCAAGACGAGGAATACTCAAGATCTTTAATGGAGCAACTTTACTTTTGGCTTGCCACAAATGGGAACGACGAAAACCAGTTGATTCGAAACACAAATAGACCACTGCTGCGTAGCTACTTTCGGAGGCATCACAAAATCCGACAATTGAAACGAAATCATAAGCTGAGGGGATGACAAAACGAGGAATTTTTAATTGATTTAAATAAGGTATTGAAGATACAAGTTTCAACCAAGTCGTTTCTAAAGAGGGAGGAACAGGAAAATCCCAATCTAATTTGAGCAACCACAACTTTCGAAGTACAGACTTCATGAAGAACGTTATAGGAGACAAGTTACCTAAGGGATCAAAAGATTTCGCAATGAAAGATAAGATGTTACGCTTTGTACATGGGGAATTGAAAGGTTGGACATGAAAAGTGAATGCATGTATAGAAGGTTCCCAAGATAATCCTAAGATTGTAAGGGATTCGCATCTATCTGAGAACGGTATAGGACTTTCTATTAAATCTAACAGTGTCGTATTCCTTATTTTCAGTAATCTGGATAAATTGTCTTGGGAGTGGAATAAGTTCGAATGAGAGACGTTAAGTCATTCCTTCAAGCGACGTTTCGCAACTTTATTGTTGCTTCTTCAAAGCTCTACAAAGAAACATGCAGATAAACATACACAAAAACAATGAAGAATATAACATCACAATACCTCGGAAGCAGAAAAAGTCCGTCAATCCTTCATTCAAACTATGTGAAAATGGAAATTTCTTCTTCTTCTTCTTCTTCCTTCTGGTTAATCAAGCAACCCTCAACTAGCACCCCCACCAGTTGAGGGCAGCCGATCTGGGTCAGCCAGATAGGCTATGCACCCAATCTCAAGTTGTAGAACTGGACGTTTATTCCTGGGGTCCTGAGGAAGTGCAGGAATCTTGGGCAAGCCAATCCCCAAGAATTTTGTAAGCTAAAGCCACGTGCTCAATGCAGAAAACAACACAATAATATCACTTTATACGGACACAATCATTCAAAGATTCCACTAATTAACTACAGAAAACTATTATTTCAGAACTGGACGTTGTATTATATCTATATTTTATTGAATTTGGGAGTTCCAAACCAGGACGCGAGGAAATGTAATCATCTCGCCGTAACTACCATTTTGGAACTGAAAATGGAAATTTCATTGGTAAATAATCGCACAAGTCAAATCACTGCTATATGTCATACGATGATAAAATACACAAATTTGCGTGCTACGCTGTCAGATGTATGAAAACTAGTTTTTGATACTTGTCGAATAAACTGCAATGACGGGGCGTTCCCACCCCCACAGGCAAACATACACTCAAAAATGTACAATTAAAATCGAGATAAAATTATAAACATCTAAATTCTGTGTTGGGAAAATAAAAAGGAATTAAAAGCTTCAAGTATTATATCGTGGCATCCTTCGGGTATTGCTGTTATTGAGTCGTCAACATACAGCCAGAAAAACGGGATCATGAATGTTAGAGTAGTCATCACAAAAGAAACCAATTCGTCCATTACAATCTCCGCCAGAATTCCGCTCAAAGGATTCCCCATAGCACTGCCATCCAATTGTAGATAAATGATCCCTCTGAACTGAAAGTAGCTTGAATCGAGACAAAAAATCAATCATTTCCATAAAGAGTTTTTGCGGAATGTTAGTGTATGCCGAAATAAATTTCCATCTCTTCTTCAGTGTACTTCGAACTAGCTGTATCTTTAGGACCTAAATTTGGTTTGCCTCTACAGAAGAAAGACATCCCTATCCACACGATTATAAAGGATTTAGAGTATTGTATTTCGGGTCAGTGTGAAGACGAGAATGAGAGGAACATGCTGAGAGCACGTACCACAAATATTCTAACAAATTTTTACATGTCTTACGAAATTCCGAAGTCACATAGAGAGCTTATGAGAGACATTGCGGAAACTAAGTTGTTTTTGAAAAATCACGACAATATCTTGGTGGGGAGATCTGATAAAGGTGATTCCACCGTTCTTATGCTGAAGACTGAATATGAAGACAAGATGATTGAGATGCTCACAGATGTGGAAGTATATAAACCAACTACGAGGGACCCAAATAAAAAATTCCAAGACCGTGCCAATGGTTTTGCGAAGTTATTACTCGACGGCGAATACATCAATATAACACAGAGTAAAAGAATAAAGACCAATAATTCGATCCCACCCAAGATATATGGACTCAGGAAGACCCACAAAGACTCATTCGCTCTAAGGCCAATTGTCAGTTGCATCAACGCCCCTTCATATGGGTTAGCAGTGTTTCTACATAAAATTTTGTTACCGCTGACGACAACATTCACTTACAAGGTCAAAAATTCCTTTGACTTCGTCAACAACAAGCACGTACACTTACCTCCGAATTATCGATTGATCTCATTAGATGTGATTTCATTATTCACGAATATTCCTAAACAGCTAGTTCGAAGTACACTGAAGAAGAGATGTAAATTTATTTCGGCATACACTAACATTCCGCAAAAACTCTTTATGGAAATGATTGATTTTTTGTCTCGATTCAAGCTATTTTCAGTTCAGAGGGATCATTTACCTACAATTGGATGGCAGTGCTATGGGGAATCCTTTGAGCGGAATTCTGGCGGAGATTGTAATGGACGAATTGGTTTCTTTTGTGATGACTACTCTAACATTCATGATCCCGTTTTTCTGGCTGTATGTTGACGACTCAATAACAGCAATACCCGAAGGATGCCACGATATAATACTTGAAGCTTTTAATTCCTTCCACCCTAAGATTCAGTTTACCATCGAGAAAGAAGAGAACATGAAAATAGCGTTCTTGGACGTGGAAGTTCAGAGGACGGAGAGTGGAGAACTGACAACAAACTGGTATGTCAAGTGTGATGGGCTTTTTCTCTCACCCTGGACGCTCCTTACCTTTGCTCGGGCGCCAGTGGGGCAATCAGTGGAACCCCACGTCTCTCACAGAATCTCCAAAAATTAGAGAGCCCGGGTAGACTTGAATGATCAGTGGAGAAGGGTAGCAGTGAAAACTAGGGTGGTAGCGTCTTCTTGGTCTCTGCTTTCTGAAGGTTTTTAATCGCTCAAAAAGAGTACCTACCTCTTCTGACGAAAATCTAGTTCTAACTGATTTAGGGAACTGTCTCTCACTGGCAAAAATAACTGGCAACAAAATAAATGTTTAGTCCTTTATTCCTACTGGATTAAATTATATACTGAAATGTACAAGTCTCAACAAATATTGATGTCAACCGGTGTCCTGGTTAGTGTGGGGGCGGCTGATGAAACACGGTCTCTCCAGGAGAATACGGTTGAAATAGACGGTAAATACGGTTAAATTTTGTACGGTCACTCCAGAGGAGTACGGTGGAAATAGACGGTAGTTACGGTCTGTTGAGATCCTGGCAAGTCACTACTTCTGTCGGCGGAAATCGGTACAGTGGCTGGTCTCAGTCGAATGGCAGTGCACCCTGTCTCTCTCTCCTTGTCTCTCTCTCTCTCTCTCTCTGTTACCCTCTGTCGGCGGAAATCGGTACAGTAGCTGGCCTCAGTCGAATGGCAGTGCTGTCTCTCTCTCTCTCTCTCTATCTCTCTCTCTCCCTCTGTGGTCCTCAAAATGGCTGCCAGTCAGACAGCAGGTCGGAAGGAACTGTCAACCTGTAACTTGACCGGTCGGAAGTCGGCAATCTATTAACAAAATAAGCACCAAAAATACGGTAGGAACACCAAGTCCTCCTGGGACCCAACGGCGGTCGGATAACGGACGCGGAAGCCGGCACTATACTCAGTCTACGATCACTAGATCAAGTTCAAAATGGTAGGTAAGTATTTTCAGCCAGTCCAACGGACTAAAGAAAGCGGAAAATAGCCCTCAGGTATGCACTACGTAAGGAATAATAATACTACAAGTGACTTGCCTTAAACTTTCAAACTTCTTGACGTAATTTCCAACTCACGGCAATAACACCTTACGCACTTTCCTCGGCAGCTCGATCTCCACTAACTTCGCTCTTGACCTTCCGCGCAGGGCTCGAAGAAGTACCACTCCTCGGGAAAACTGCCCCACTATCGGTAACTCATTTCCCCATTGGCTGCACTCAAATTGCTCGGTCAATCAGCCGGCTCGGAAAGAAACAGAAACAACTGAAGAGAAGGAAAAACTGAAGTCGAAAGACCGCTCTCGACTCAGAAAATGTACGGTTGAACGGAAATAATTATAAAATATATGAATTCTGAAAACAAAAGACATATACGGTTTCCGCTACAAATATGGGACTGGTCGGTGGAAAACAATGACATAATATCAATCGGTAAAGACCCCCTATGATAACATAACGGTTTTCTTCGAAAATATTTCGGTTGATGGGTCTTATTATACAAGTATAGGTGAAGAAATTTCGTTTTCGTGGCGGGGCAAAATCTGCCTCGTCACACAAGCCAACAAATTCAGGTAGAATACTGAATTTTCGTTCGAATAACCCAATCAACCATAAGATGAGCATAATAAGGGGACTACTGTACAGGATGGTGAATTTGAGTCATGTTTCTTATCATGATGCCAACTTGAGACGAATAAGGACCACCTTGAGCAACAACAACTACCCCAAGAGCTTTGTCAACCAGTGTATACACTCGTTTTTCACAAACCAGCATGGCCGTACAAGTGTTCAGGGGACCACATCAGATAGCCGATATTTCAGGTTTCCATTTGTACAGGGCCTTTCACATGCAATCAATGGTGCCCTCAATAACAACACCCAGTTAGCATATTATAATGTACAAACCACCAATTGCCTGTTTACACGGTTGAAAGATCCTACACCGTTGGACATGTTGTCAAATGTGATTTACAGAATACCTTGTTCGTGTGGAACATCATACATAGGTCAGACTAGACAATATCTGAAGTTGAGAATAGGACAACACACAAATGATTGTAAAAATCACAATCAGGCCAAAACAAACAAAACAGCATTGGCCCTGCATCACTTTAGTACTGGACACGATTTTAAGTTTGAGGAGACAACAGTTTTGGATAGGGAGTCCAAATGGTTTAGACGGAATATGGGGGAGATGGTGCAGATTCAGTTGACCGAAAACATTAATCTTAGAACTGATTGTTTGGGTCTAAGCGCTATATACCATAACATCATAAATTTATTTTCCCAACACAGAATTTAGATGTTTATAATTTTATCTCGATCTTAATTGTACATTTGTTTCTGAGTGTATGTTTGCCTGTGGGGGTGGGAACGCCCCGTCATTGCAGTTTATTCGACAAGTATCAAAAACTAGTTTCCATACATCTGTACGACAGCGTAGCACGCAAATCTGTGTATTTTATCATCGTATGACATATAGCAGTGCGTTGACTTGTGCGATTGTTTACCAATGAAATTGCCATTTTCACATAGTTTGAATGAAGGATTGACGGACGTTTTCCGCTTCCAAGGTATTGTGATGTTATATTCTTCATTGTTTTTGTGTATGTTTATCTGTATGTTTCTTTGTAGAGCTTTGAAGAAGCAACAATAAAGTTGCGAAACGTCGCTTGAAGGAATGACTTAACGTCTCTCATTCGAACTTATTCCACTCCCAAGACAATTTATCCAGATAGGACTTTCTCTGTGATCCTCTGGGAGACTAGAAATTAATTCGGGGTGGTTCGTTGACCATTTTCTGAGTTCGTAACCTGCTCTACTCATCAATTCACGCAACTCATTCCTTAACAATTCGGCAGTCTCGACATCTTTGGCGCCGCTTATCACGTCGTCAATATATATTTGGTTAGTTATAGCATATGAGGCCAGAGGAAAGCATTCACCTTCATCTTTCACCAACTGTTTCAGCACTCGTTGTGCCAAATACGCTGAAGGAGTCAATCCGTAGGTGTTCAGTTCAAACTCTGCGATTGTATCTGAACCAGGAGGACGCCAATAAATATGTTGGAATCGTCTATGTTCTGGAACAGTAAGGGTCTGACGATACATTTTTTGTATGTCGGCACATAAAGCAATTTCCTGCAAGCGAAATTCAGCAATAATGTCTTGTATGTCAGATTGCAATTTTGGACCTTTCAGAGGACGCTCATTCAAAGAAATGCCTGTCGCGTCTGGATCTGAAGCATCGAATACCACTCTCAATTTTGTTGTGGAACTTGTCTCTTTCATGACAGCGTGATGGGGAATTATGTATGAGGATGTAGAGGATGTTATAGACATGTGACCAAGATTACGATATTCTGTCATGAAATTTTGATACATGTTGAAATTTTCTGGTTGCTTTAAGAGTCTCTGTTCAAGACGTTTGAATGAAGCGTGTGATCTAGAGCAATTTGATCCGAGGGAAGGTGCATTTGGTTTGAAAGGAAGTGCTACGATGTAACGCCCATGGGTTAGTACCCATGAGAGCATTTTCTTAGTAGAAAATGCTCTTCCACCAACTCGTCCTGTGGATCGAGCGGGGAACTAGGTGAGACTTCCTCTGTTTCCCAAAACTTTTGGAGGGCTGAACTGATGTCACAATGTACATGGAAAGAGGTGGCAATAGATTCTGAAGTTTGAGAAGACGTGGGACCAACCAGAACCCATCCGAAGATAATGTTGACCGTAGGTGGGTTACCAGGAATAGACTGAATACCATTAATCAAAAGTTGAGGGACCAAATCGGCTCCAATCAGAAAATCTACTGGAGAAGTTAAGTCGAAATCATCATCCGCCAGCTGCAAATTCGCAAATTTGGAACGCACTTCCAGAGGGAGTTCCGAAGGAGGAAGCGGATGCGAAATGTTATCAAGAACGACAGCATGGCCCTTGACCATCCGAGAGGAATGCCGTGAATGTAACGAAACATCAACGGACCCAAATATTGGTGAACTACCAGAAGATGCGATGCATGACACAGACTGAATGGTTTCAGCTTCAGATGAGTCACGACCATGAGGGGGGGGCAGGCTCGGGGGCAGGTTACATTGAGTGAATTTTGGGTAGAGGAGGGAGACGCAGTAACAGAAGAGGGGTGTAGAGAGGTATGATGTCTATTTGTTTTACAGTGGCGGCATACAGAACGAGAATTACAGTTTTCTCTACGATGTCAACCTAAACAGTTGAAACAACGTGAATCATCTCTGAGATATTTATACTCATCATTCAATATCATATTCTGATACCGTGAACATTGATGCAAAAAATGCGAACTTTTACACAAGGGGCAAGCGACAGTTCCACCATCAGAAGGAGAAGAATCTGTAGAGTTCACCAAAAGAACGTTTGAGCCGTGCGGTCTTGGTCTCGGAATATTGCTATCAGCGGTTTTGGAAAGTTCCATTATACGAATTTGCTGCGTTACGAATTAATTGTTTATAAATGGGAATGCCTTTTGATGGCAACTTATTTTCAAAGGCACGTTTGGTGTTCGAATATAAGTTCTTCAAAGCCAAAGAAAATAACAGGAAATCTGCAAGATCAGGAATTTTTAAAGATCTTATTGAATTCATGGCTCTTTCATGTTTATGTAAAAAATCTTTGAGCGATGACAGTGAAGGATGAGAGAGAGACTTGAATTGCAGTAATTTCGAAAAAAAACCAGAAGCAAGGCGTCTAGGAATTTGGTAACGCTGAACTGAAGCATCATACGCTATATCGTAGTTATCAGGAATCAACTGAAGACCACTGATAACAGCTAGAGCTACACCCTTGAGTGTGGTTTTCAAATATTGAAATTTTTGTGTTTTGTCTATCATGGAGTTTTCATGAACCAATGAGTTTAATGGTAATGAATTCTACCCAATTATCTATTTTACCATCGAATGAAGAAAGTGCAATAGTCGGAAGCATCTGTGGTAACTGGTGTAGTGCTAGGGGTGGTATCAGATGTGGTCAAAACTGCATTTTGTTTCGCTAAATAACACTGTGTACTATGAATGGAGGCTAGTATCTCCTCAAAGAAAGCTTGTACTTGAGAGATCTCGATTTTATCTTTCTGAGGCATATTCTCGTTGAGTGCCTCTATTTCATTTTGAACTTCTTCAAATTTATCAGAATTTTTAGGAAGTTGACAAAGTAGACAACTTTAGCAAGATTATCAGAAAGATATGTTTTACACCTATTAAAAATAGATGCAAAGGTCGCGAAAATATTATCCCTCTGTGACAAAAGTTAACTGTGAACTTTCATCAGTTCAGGATCAATCGATTCCGGTTTAGCTTTCGAAGGCATTGTAAATGAACTGAAATTTCCGAAAATTGACGGAAGAAAAGTTAAATCCGGCAACGTCAAATGAAAGTTTTCCCTTTCAAAAGGAAATTATTTATACACCGGCAAAGTCGCAAGGGAATTCAAAATGAAGGATGCTTTGTACAATAAATCGAAGCTGAATTTGAATATTCTAAATTACAAAATTCGGCTCGATAGGACCATGTAAAGAATTGAGCGGACTGTATATTTTTCCGCTGGTTCGGAGGCTGAATTTAGAATAATAATTTAGAGAACCATCAATAAATAAGAAAAAATCTCACCTTGAGAGGTTGGGGCTGTTGCTTGGAAAACCCGCAATTCTCCGAAATCCAGCTGGCCAGAGGACAAGATTCTCGCAAACAGATCCTTGTACAGAGAGGGGCCCGAATTTCCTATCTGAATGGGGTTATTGATGATTCTTTTTTCAGTTTTTTTCTCAAGAAATGGAATCAAAACACTATCAGAAGCGCACTAAAAGTCGTAAAGTACTCGGAAACTGAGTAATTTGAAAAGGAACGGCAGAACAATAACTTTGAAAATCACGCAATAATTAATCAAGAAAATTCGGTAGCAATCTATATTATTCTGATTCTTTTTCATTCAGCTCAACACATGTCGCGATATCGAGAAGAATTCAAATAACGTATATATCACGACATCTGTAGACATATCAGACAAATTAGAAGGATGAAAACGTGAAATTCGAAGAAATCCATTTTCGGCGTTAACAATAATAAACAAAATTTTAATTGCTATAGATAGACAATTTGTTTGTCCATGTTATATGCAACACTGAATTCATTTTCATAATTATTTCACTTTTTTTTCATAATACATATTCCTGTATATTGTGTCATTCTGGTAAATAAATCTTTTATTATATTGAATATGCTCTATTTCTTCACCCAAAATACGTTTTGTATGAATTCTAGAAGAATTTGTCGGGCTAATTCTATCATTAGGATTATTCTCTAGAGAGAATAATCCAAAATGATGGAAATAGCCCAATAAATATTGTCAATCTCGTCGACAATGATTTGAATTCCTGCCAAATTACGATTAGTTCAGCATACAAACACAAGAGGCGCTGGTGTCAGCGCGACCAGGCTTCGGTACGTACGTTGGCTAGAGGAATTAGTTGATCTATGCTGTTAATTCTTTGTTCTCGAGACTGAAGGATCCTGTCCCTAAACTTCAATGTTTTAATCTCTTACTCAATCTTCTAATCTCATACTCAATTCCTCGTTCAGACTGTGATGCAATACCTGTCAAGCAGAGTGAACCAATATAAATATGACTGCGCAGAGAATAACAGGAGTGCCACTGATATGACGGCTTTAGCTCGTCACTATTTTGACAGTGGACAAAATTTCAGTTTTAGTGATGTCTCCATATTAGACAGAGACGTGAATTATAAAAAACGATGTTTAAGTGGAATGATTTCAACTTAGAATGACTCTAAAATGAGCCCCAAGAATGTCTGAAAATACATACGAAACGTCGGCGAATTTCTAGTCTTTTATTTCTTCTTCTTCAGTCCCGTTATCAACTATTATTCGCGAATCCAATTACCGTTGAGGGCGCTGCGAAATGTAAACAAACTTTGACATTCGTCAGTACTCTTTTCGAGATTTGTACGGCCTAACAGAGTTTTTCTAGTAAATCGAGATATTTATCGGAATTATCGGAGGTGAATTGACTGATTAAGTTTCGTAAAGAAAAATAAACATTTTTTGGAAATACTTCATTTAAAAGGAATGAATTGTGGAATAAAATCAAGCGATGATATTGGTGATCCACTGTACCTAGACACAAACATCTATTATTTCACAGATTCTTTAGGATAAATAGATAATCTTCTTTATTTAAAATTTTACATAAACTACATAAGAAATGAAATGACGTCAACAAAAAACCAATTTAAATTCCCCTATTTAACCTTATAGCTTAGGGGATTATCCCCTAAGCTATAAGGTTCTAGCGTAATCAACATATCTTTTACATCCTTTTTAAATCTAGAAAGATTTTTACAGGATTTGATATGGTTAGGTAATTTATTGAAAACTTTGATACACATGTAATATGGACCTTTTTCACTCAAAGTTAACCTATGGTGTGGATATAGCAGGTCTTCAGTTCTGGTACAATAATTATGTCTTTCTCCATTATCGAACATCTCTCTATTCTTGAACACAAATAACAAACATTCATAAATATATAATGCATATACAGGCATTATGTCTAAATTCCTAAATTTGCTTCTGCAAGATTCTCTGAAGCTCATTTGACATATGGTGCTTATAATTCTTTTTTGTGCTACAAAGACTGCCTGGATCTTAGAATTCCCCCCCCAAAAAATAATACCAAATCTCATTACTGATTCACAATTTGCATGATATAAGATTTCAATAGTATCAGTATTCATATATTTAGAAACTATTTTTATTCTAAAGCCAACACTGGACAGTTTCAAACAAACTTTATTTATGTGTATATCCCATTTTAAGAACTCGTCAATCTGTAATCGCAGAAACTTAGTACATGACACAGGTTTAACAGACTTATTTTGGAGAGTAATAGAGTTGCTAGTAGAAACTTGTATTTGTTGAGTACGAAACAACATTACATTCGTTTTTGATTGGTTTATTACTAATTTATTCATGGAAAACCACTTAATAGCTTCCAAAAAACATTGTTGTGTTTCCTCAATTACTTATTTCTGTTGAGTTGGTACCTGAAATTAACAAGTTGGTATCATCCAACATAGTTTGTGATGAAGAAATTATTTAATGTTAATGGGAGATCATTAATATAAATTATGAACAGAATCGGTCCTGCGATGCTGCCCTGTGCGATACCAGTTTCTACAAATTGTATATTGGATTTAGCTCCATTAACAATAACTTGTTGCTGCCTATTAGATAAGTAGGAACGAATCCATTCGTTGGCGTTTCCTCTTACTCCGTAACTATTCAGTTTCTATAGTAAAACATCATGATTCACACAGTCGTAAGCTTTGGTGAGATCAATAAAAAGTCCCAAAGCCAAATTTTTGTTTTCTAAATACTCCAATATTGCCGTTATAAACTGAACAATGGCAGAATTAGTAGATCTACCTTGCAAATAGCCATGTTGTTCATGAAGTAAACCTAGTTAATAATGTTGAGGTAGCATATACTAAGTTTGTGAAGGAGGTAGAAACTAAACATCTTGATAAGTGAAGCTTATGTAGAAGTTGTAAAATTTCTATTTGAAATATTTCAATTCCATGTTATGATATAGGTATTCCTCATACTGAAATCTCAAGAGACATGAATATGATTTAGCTCAACAAGTTCTACAGATGAGAAGAAGCATTCATTTGGAAGTATGAAAATTATAAAATTGTATTTCTAAATCGTCAATTGAATTTAGGAGAAAATTTTATTCATCTGGCAAATTTGACAGACAACAATGTTCCGACTAATTTTTGATTGTTGTTTTAGCCAATGAGCATACAATTAGGCGATAATTTTGCATTAGTGCAAATTATCGATAATTTGGACTTTCAAAATTATCAGGTCCTTTATAATAAATGCAGAAGTAATTATAAACGTTTATTACTTATTGAAGTAACATGAAAACTGTTGAACCTAGTTATTGAAATTTTCACAATTAAAAACGCAATTATTGAAATTTATGATTGAACCAGTCGAAGTTTGTTTTTGGTCAGAAACAACGTTACTTGAAGCAGAAGTTGAAACTGAAGAAACACAAAACTCGTTGTTTTTACTCTTTCTCATTTTCCTTATTATTTCCTCGTGAAACTCTTTATCGAATTGTAAATAAGGTTTTATCGAACTGACATTTCCATATCCCGTTATTTTCGTTAGCTGGTTTTCGTTTACCGCAACTTTGGAAATATGGCTCACGGCAGTTGCTCGGTGAGAATGGTTTGTAAATTTTAAACTTTTCGCTATCGAGACCTGCTTTTTGGACAGACAGATTTGGCCATTTTGCGATCTCGTTTCTGCCAACTGGGATATTCTTGAACCATATATTACAGTCTAAGATCCCACTGCAGTATTAAGACGTTCATTACGTACATAGACAAACACACATTTCCACATACGTTTATGGATAGGAGAATACACTAATAACACCCCAGCCTGTCAAAAGTGGCCGCAAGTAATTTTAATTAAATTAATATTAATCAATATTCCAAGAGAAATTTCGTTCATTCCGTTTTGAAATAAAATATCATCCACATCATAACAATGCATGTAAAGAATACTGAAATCCATAGCTGCCGTTGCACACTCGGCCGCAACTACCTCGCAGCCAGGTGTAAGCAGGTAACATTTCGATGTATTTCTACGTTCATGACGTACACGGATGTTTCTGATATCAAATTAAAGCTAATTTTTTTCGAATAGGATGATGTATGGCTGCCTGTGAAAAAAAACCGCAAGTTAGGTCTGCCATCTGTTGAAATAGCGAGATATCCGAAATAAAGTAAGAGAGAGTTAGACTCATTTCGCACCATAGGGTTCTTACCCGATGTTCCGAATTATATCTACTGATATTATGGGATCTCTCACACATGTTATGGTTTAGTTTCGCACTGGGAAACAACCAGATTGCACTTTCGGCAGCGCTTATCGCCACGAGATTTTCGTCAATTCGATATTGCTCAATGCTACTAAGTACCACTGTTTAAAGTTTAGTGCGGGAATAAATGGCTTCTTCTGGATGGTGGCCTGAAACCAACATGATTTCTGGGAAGTTCAACTCCGATACAAGTTGAAAATGTATTAACACATTTTCAGATGATGAAAAAACTCTGATTGCGACGACGATAGTGACAACTGCGATTGTGAAAGCAGTGAGGAATCGGACTTGGACTAGAAAATGTAATACACTGATATAAAATATAACTTGATTCAAGAGACTGATTTTGAAGAAACACGAAAAAACATTTGTACTTGATGAATAAATAATTTTTTATTATTAAATAAATCTCTTAATACTTTAAGTTTTTTTCTTAATATTAATTACGTAATTATAATTTTGTAAATGTTAAGTCGGCTGGCATCAACCATCCTCATCTAAAAAATGGCGTTGCGCGCCATCTCTTCCACTTTATTTCAGATATCTCGCTATTTTAACAGATGGCAGACCTAACTTGCGGCCATTTTTTCACAGGCAGCCATACATCATCCTATTCGAAAAAAAATTAGCTTTAATTTGATATCAAAAACATCCGTGTACGTCATGAACGTAGAAATATATCTAAATGTTACCTGCTTACACCTGGCTGCGAGGTAGTTGCGGTCGAGTGTGCAACGGCAGCTATGGATTTTAGTATTCTTTACATGCATTGATATGATGTGGATGATATTTTATTTCAAAACGGAGTGAACGAAATTTCTCTTGGAATATTGATTAACATTAATTTAATTAAAATTACTTGCGGCCACTATTGACAGACTGCGGTGTTATCAGTGTATTCTCTTATCCATAAATGTATGTAAAAATGTGTGTTTGTCTCTGTACGCAGTGAACGTAGTTATTTTGCAGCGGGATCTCGTACTATTATTATTTTGCCATTCTCGATTCGGTGTAAGAAACAGACGGTTCGTCTTCACGTTAGATCCTCGTTTTGACAAAAGTTTTTTGTATAATCTTAAAGAAAAAAAGCTTTGATAAGAAAAATTAAATAAGAAACGGTTAATTTGACCGCAGTTGTCTTCATTAGTAGTGTTTCTGATTAACCATTTACTGTCTGTTAATCTGCGGCTTCCTCCTTGGCAGGTTTTTGAAAACACTGGATTATATTCTATTCTATTTGTGCTAGTACCATCATTAAACTTCCCTTCTTGAAAAAATTCCGTCAAACAGTTGGCTGCCTCCCCTCCTCGAAATGCTAGCTCATAAGATATGAGATGAAAAAATTTTTTCTGTAGACCCTCCGGCTTGTTTTCATCGTAAAGCTTCAAAATTTGCAGCAATTCTTTGTAAGTAAAAGCCGATGAGCTTTCTTTTTTCTTTTCCGGGCCCATTTGTTATATTTTGCGCGAAGCATCTCGTGCACTCCCAGCCGATTTAAATCTTTCATAATTAAATGGATTTATTGCAATGCCGAAATCTTCGCAATATTTTTCCTGAACAAGTTTTGATGTCACGTTCACATTGTTTTCAACACACTCTCTTTATAAAAGGATCCATCCTTCTTGAGAATGTTGCTTGCCCAGTCCTTTGGAATGAAGGCAATTTTTTCCACCGAAGTTTCTCGTTCTAATAAGTGATTTCTTTCGGCACAATACTCTTGAAATTGTCTCCATACTGACGTTTTTGACTTTTTTGTATTCGTTGGCGTAAGATTATCTATATTATGAAGAGTAGAGGGAAGGAGAACGATCGCTGCTTTGAGACCATAGATTTTTTGTCCCCTAAAATATATACCAATAGGGTAGTTCATGTTTTTGCCAATAGTCGCGCTGGCGATCACGGGATGACCAAATTTTAATTTAAACTAGTTGAAGTTGGCTGAGTAAACTGTCTTTCTGATGACAGATGATTAGAATAATTTCATTATTTTCGATTTTTGATAAGAGAATAACATATGGCCATGGTGAAATGTTGAAGTGTGCGCTAGTGTAAGAGTGTTTTGGCATCGGAAAGAAAAGGAGTAGAAATGAAATTTCCGAGTGCATTTTTGAGAAAAAAATGGAAAAAACTTTACCACATGAATCGACTCTGAATCAATTTGTGTGTCAAGAGCACTTTTGCGATGAAGATATCAAAAAAGAAGATTATTGGAAACAGAATCTACTCTAATAAGTGATAAATCTGAGATTGCTATCTTTCGTTGTCTTGATATGTTCTACTCCTCACTGCGAATGTATATTATTTTGAAGATTACATTAAACCAACTAACATATCCTGTTTTCAATAAACAATGATAAACATATTATGTAGGTATACTTTTTTTTGATCAGAGATTTCTTTTGAATTTTATTGATTTTGTAATTTATTATGAAGGAATAAAGCTGATTACTTAGTCCCCTTAACAATGTGAATTGAATTTCATTGCATATAAATCAAAAATTCATATTCATTATAGTTTTGAAGGAACGTATTTGAAAAATAATCAGAAAACACAATGATGACACATAACCTAGAATAAAATGAAGATTGTTCATTTCAAATTGACGGTTAAATCCCCATCCCTTATCGATAAACGTAGCGATCGCAGCGACTCTTACCCTACGTTCCCCGTTTTTGGAGACCCGTTTTTGGAGACACATTTTTAGTACGGCGTTCGTTCTCCTTCTCTCTAGTTTCCATAGTCTATATTCTTATCAATATCTACAGCAGAAGCGTTTTCAAATCGCGACATTTCACCATATAAAATTTGACAATGGATTTTTTATAATGCAACGTTTACTAAAAAATTTTTCATTGTCCGTAGCAACGATTTTTTCCAACAGCTCCTACGTGCCTGCAATGGGTATTACAATTATCATCGCCACTGGTGACGGCAATGTGACAGCAACTGACAGCGACACAATACGATTTGATGGATTCAAAAATTTTCTTATTAAATTTAACTCTTGCAATGAAAATTTTTTGACAGTTTTAACATCCATTCAAATTTTGCTTTTTGTATCATGTGAAACAATTTCACCCAATCATGTCAACATTACACTGAAAAGTGATTTTTGTATGCAGGACGGTCTCAAGTTACAAAGTGCGACAGAAAAATTATTGAAATGGTGTGATGTGTCGAATGACAATCCCCAGCAGTGTTCGACTGTGACTGTGTGAACCATATACTTTGTTATTGGAACCTAGGTATATACTGTAAATAAGCATCTTTTAGGAGAAAGATATTTCTCTCCGTTTTAGTCCTAGTTTGATATTCATCGAGAGTGTAGATCGACGATCGACCTCTCCGTTAAATCGATTGAAACAATATACAGGGTTAAAACTATTTAGAGGCTGACTATAGGAATATCGAAAATCGTGAAAAATAAAGGGTGGCTTAAATTACAAAAAAGTAGTACACCAGTATAATCGCTATATAGAATTTTGATTACACTCCGAATTTCGTGTAATTATGCACAAAAACAAATGAGTTATGAAGAAAAAATGATAATCTTGATTTTCAGTTTTTTCGAGATATCTCAGGAACCATCAGAGATATTTTGGAACTGTTTGCATCAATCCAATCATCCTTAAATAAAGCAACTTTTTTGTAATTCAAACTACCCTGTATTTCTAAAGGTTTTCGATATTCCTGTAGTCTCCCTCTAAATAGTCCTAACTCTGTATAAATTGTTTCACAAAGTGCACTTCATTGAAGAAGAATTCATCCTAAAGCTGTATCCACATTATGCCGCTGTGTGCCAATTGGCAAGGGCACTCGGCAAAGCCGCTGCGTATGTGGATGCAACGTCGGCTTATGCCACCATGCCTCTGTGTGCCGCTGAACAATGTCGGTCTCCATCAAAAGAATCCAACAGAAATTTATAGTGAGGATAAAGGTTGAAGGAATATCAACCACCAACCGGTCCACAGACGTTCAACGTGGTTGTCAACACGTCGTGTTGTCAACTAGGTTGCTCGTCTGTGCGCCGCTTTAAGCGGCTTATAGACGAGCAACCTAGTTGACATTTCTGAAATACAAATGACTAATCTGAAATACAATTGACGGTTTCTGAAATAAACGTGACTAAACTGAATTTCAAATGACCATTTCTGAAATTGAATTGACTAATCTGAAATACAATTGATGTTTTCTGAATTTCAATTGATTATTTCAGAATTACAAATGCAAAAGGTGTAGTGAATTCATCACCTGTTTCCTTTTTGTATATTTATGAGAGATCTTTTCATAATGAATAATCATAAACTCTTACGGATTTCCTTGATCTCATCAGTTTGAGACGGTCATCAAATGAATCACGCTCACGGACAGTTCATAAAAACTGCTACACATTTAATCGACAATTGATGATTGTTAGTTTAAAAATTTAGAAAATGAAATGTCCACATTTGATTTTTCAGTAGAGATACCATTGGAAATATACTGTAGTATCATGATATGTGTATGAAAGACTTCTCTAAAGCATAGTCTATGGTAATGCTCCAGCTACAAAAAGAAGGCAAGGAACATGAGCCACTAGATGTACTAGGAGCTGAGTCTTCTAGTGAAATAGAGGCATTTGACTTCATAAGACTCATCCCCAAAGGAGTAACTTTATGTTTCGACACATCTTTGGTAGAAATGAAAATTTTTAGGCACTGTATTCACCATAAACTTTTTTTTCTCATCCTCCCCCACTTTTTCCCCACATCTAGGAGGGAAAATCGACCTGAAATATGTAACAAATATACCTACGTACAAGTTCATTTTATTTTTATATTAATATACAGGGTGTCACAAAACTAGTGAATCAAACGTCACACCACGATAAAGTAGACCAAATACTATCGAATATAACACCAACATTAGTTCAGCGAAAATGTATCGTTTCCAAAATACATAATTAGAAACTATTTTTTCAGTCATAGGGTCAGTTTGTGATTAAGGATAGCGATTTTAGCTCATATTAATTCTAGATTATTGTAGTTACGTAGTTTATCGATAACAATTTTTTTTTCTACATAATTTTTATTAATCAAAATAAACACCCTCTATAAGGGTGATAATACAATAATCTAAGATTAATATGGGCGAAAAACGCTATCCCTAATCACAGATTGGCCCTATGATTGAAAAAAATAGTTCAAGAATATATCTATAGCAGCCAATAGCAGGTCGATACGCAAGAGGTCCATGTCTCCAGCCCCCCCAAATTTATATTTTTACCTTTTTTTGATGCTAAAGTTTTGTATCGAAATGTACCGTTGGAAAAAAGTTTTGTACCCCCAATTAAAATGATGAAAATACAGTTGTCAGTTTGGGGAGGTCGTAGACATGCTCACCGCCCACTTTTGAAATAGTAAATTTTTTATATCTCAAAGTTTTGAACTAGTTTTGTACCGAAATGTACCATCAAGAAAAAGTTTCGTACCCTAAGATTGAGGGGTCTTAGGAGGGTTTCAAATTAGGGCGCTGGAGACATGTTTTTGAAATAATGAAGTTTCGGTTTCCGAAACAAGCTGGAACATGTGTACTAGTTTTGTACCGAAATGTACCGTTGGAAAAAAGTTTTGTACCCCTAATTAAAATGAAGAAAATACGGAGTTCAGTTCGGGGTAACAATAGACATGCTCACCCCCCTCTTCTGAAATTGCAAATTTTTTTTCTTTTAAAGTTTTGTACTAGTATTGTACCGAAACGTACCCAAAAGAAAAATTTTTGCACCCTAAGATTAAGGGGTCTTAGAAGGGTTTCAAATTGGGGGCCTGGAGACATGATTTCGAAATAATGAGATTTCGGTTTCCGAAACGTTGAAAAAAATTTTGTACCCTTATTAAAATGAAGAAAATACGGAATTCAGTTTAGGAAACCGTAGACATGCTCACCCCCAATTTTTTTCATTTCAAAGTTATGTACCGAAATGTACCGTCAAGAAAGTTTTGTTATCTGAAATTGATAGGTCATAGGCCATTCTGTTATATTTGAATATTTGCTTCACTCTGTATTTAATGAAAGAGATTCACTAGTTCGTAACTCTGTTTATTCAGCAACATTTATTTTTATATTTTTTTATTGACAGATGTCAAAAAGTAAACTTGATCTATTTCTGAAAGCTGACCAAACTTCCTACTTGATTTATATTTTGTCATTATCGAATCTAATTCAACACTCTCCCTTAACGACGAAATACTCAAATATAAAATTATTGAAATAGAAACAAATTTCCTCAATTCATAATAATGGCGAATACAATCTTTCTCTTGAAGTAATCAAACTTGGTACTCATCAGAGGTTTTGTCATGATATCAGCAACTTGTTCTTCTGTACTGCAATATTTTATTTGAAACCATCCTTCTTTGAATTGTTCACTAATGAAATGATAACGTACATCTATATGTTTACTATTGCGAGTCATTTGACCAGATTTAATCAGTTTTATTGCGCTTTGATTATCGACATGCATTATAACTTGCATAGATATGCAATGAATTATTGGACACAGATGTGTCCAATAATTCTTCTATGACTGTTTTTAGATATTTGACTTCTTTGCAGCACTCTGCAGCAGCGATGTACTCCGCTTCTGTAGTTGATAAAGCCACAATACTCTGTTTTCTCGAGCACCATGATATTGGTCCACCAGCAAACATGATTACATATCATGTTGTACTTTTTCTGTCACTTTTATCACCAGCATAATCTGCATCGCAATAAGCTTGTATTTTTATATTGTCTTCTGTTCTTTTCGATGAGTATTGAATTGCTGTGTTAATAGTTCCTCTCAAATATCTCATTGTTCTTTTCACATTCTGAAAATCTTCATTGCTTGGATTTGCAGTAGCACGACTTTCATAATTTACTGCATAAAATATATCTGGTCTTGTTTTACATGTCAAATACAGCAAACTCATTATTGCTTCATTGTATTGAAATTTATTTTCACAAAAACCTTCATCTTCTGCATGTCCTTGAACAACGAGAGGGGTTTTCATTGGTTTCGCTTTATCCATTCGGAATTTGTTCAAAATTTTCTTAGCATATTCAGCTTGACATAGTTGTATTCCATCTTCATTCTTCTTCATTTCCATGCCCAAATAATTTTTGAATGTTATAACTATTTTAAATTCTTGACTCAATTTTTTTATATAATTTTGTATTTCATCATTTTGACCAACCATCATTCCATCATCTACATGGATTGCCAAATATAGGTTATTATTTTTCTTCTTGAATAAGCACTGATCAGATTTTAACTGAATCATTCCTTCATTTTTTAGGAAAGAAGTTAACCTTTTGTTTCACTGTAATGGTGCTTGTTTCAATCCATAAAGTGCTTTATTAAGTAAACACACTTTCCCTGGCATATTGGCATATCATATCCTTCTGGAACTTTCATATGTCAATTTTTCCATTTAGAAATGCAGTTCTCACATCGAATGTCTGAATTTGAAGATTATTTTGAGCTGCAATTGCTAATAACAATCTTAGCGAACTACTTTCCACCACAGGACTGAAAATGTCTTTGAAATCCAATTTTGATTTTTGTTGACATCCACTGACAACTAATCTTGCTTTATATCTTCCATCATCTTTGACTTTGAGAATCCATCTACTGGTTAAAATTTCTTTACCTTCTGCTTGATTTTCATCAACAAAATTCCATGTGTTATTCTCCTCAAGCGATTTCTTTTCATCATTTATTGCTTGCAACCACTTATCTTTATTTTCATCATTGATACAGTCCTGATATGTCAAAAAACTTTCTTCATCATCTGATTCCATCAAATAGTCATCATATTTTGTGGGTTTCTTCATGTTTCTTCTGCCTCTCAGTCTGCTATTACATTCATTTTGGTCGTAATGTTCATTCGCTTCATCATAATGGTTATATTCATGCTGATGATCTTTAACTGTTTCATCATAATGATTATCTTCATCTTGATTATCTTCAACTAGTTCTTCTTCTTGACCTACAGTATCTTGATTCTCATTTTCATCTTCTTGAAAATTTTCTTCATTTATTCTCACAAATATTTCATCATTTTCTTCTTCTTGAATAGGAGTTCCTGTAGTAATTACCACATCCCTGTGAATAGATATTCTTCTCGTTGCTGGATCCCACAATCGATAACCATTGTCGGCATATCCAACAAAAACGTATTTCTTACTTCTTTGGTCCAATTTCTTTAGAGGTCCTAGTACTCTTGCATAGGCAATATTACCAAAAATTCTGAGTCTCGACATATAAGGTTTCTTTCCATACCATTTTTCCGAAGGAAGATAATTTGTTGTAGTTGTTGGACTACGGTTTATAAGATATGTTGCTGTGTACACTGCTTCGCCCCACATCTCTTAATCTAGTTGTGAGTCAAACAACAGAGCCCTCGCTTTGTTCATGATTGTCTGATGCATTCTTTCACACGTTCCATTTAATTGTAGAGTATGAGGAATGGTAAAGTTTATCATGATTCCTTTCCGTCTTTTGACACTTTCAGATTGAAATGTGTTTCTGCTCTATTAATATACTCCTTCAAATAGCTTTCTGCTTCATTTTTGTACTTCAGTAAATATACTGAAGTAAAATGAGTGAAGTCATCCACAACTGTCATAAAATAATGTTTATCATCATGAGTAAAAGGATCGATCGGACCACACAAATCTGTATGTATGATCTGTAACGGTCTCGAAATGGTAGTCTATTTTGGCGAGAGGTCATACATATTTCACACACTTCTTTTATATTGTTGAATTCAGGAACGTCATCACATATTTTGCAGATTTTTCTAAGGTTGTCAAAACTAATATGTCCTAACTTCTTATGCCATTCCATTGTTATGTCAGACTGAGTCAGGAGAGCTTCTCGACATTTACTGAGACACTCTTCATATAATCCATTTTCATTTTTCCATCCTTCCAGGACCACGACATCGTTCTTGAGTATAATGAGGATAAATTCAGACGCATACCACCCGACGATATGAATATCGACAAGTGCTACGATCTGAATTGAGCTAGCCAATTTGTCATCGTCAAGGCCCCCAAATGGAGTACGCTCCACCGAAGAAAAGCAGATGCTGACCATGGTTTCGGCCTCATTTGGCCTCATCAGAGCAACATAGCATTTTTCCACGGTGGAGAACGTTTGGAATTGATGGAACTTTATTCAATGACGATGACAAATTGGCTAGCTCAATTCAGATCGTAGCACTTGTCGATATTCATATCGTCGGGTGGTATGCGTCTGAATTTATCCTCATTATTTTATTCATTGCCTCCCTGTTTAGGCGCGATCATTCCTTATTGTTCTTGAGTATTTTCACTGTATACTCCGAGAAACATACTTCTCCACCATTGTTAGTTATGGCATCAAGTTTTTAGTCAATTCTGGCACCCCAGACACATTTTTCAATTCAATTTTACTGGATTGATATTCACCAACAGCAATTGTATTCATGCATGCCCCCTTCTTGGCACTTTTTACCATGTTTTTCTCCTTTTTAATATTGGTGACCATAAATTGATCATTAACCATATGATTTGTACATCCACTATCAACAATGAATATATCATCTTTGTCCTCGTTTGTATATAATGATTCTTCTGGAGAGTCTTTCTTTGTTTACAGTCAACATTTCTGCAAGAAAACAAATATTACATTTGAACGTTTTACTTTGTTTAAGTTTTTCATCTCTGAACTAGCAGTCTTTTTCTTCATGATTAGTTTTTCTGCAAATTCTGCATTTCAACATTCGGCATTCATTAGCCATATGTCCTATTTCATTACATTTGAAACATTTTCCTTGGAATTTTCCTGCAACAATGGTACTTCTTGAATTGTTCATGAAAGCCTTGAAAGCCACATTTTCTTTGTTTCCTTCTTTCAATTTCTCTTCTTCAGCAGTAAGACATGCTTGAAGATTTTCTAAAGTTTTCTCTGAATCAGCTACAGAATCCCAAGCACTACTGAAATGTCTATATTCTTCAGGTAACACTGACATTATTTTTGCTATCCACATAATATCTTTGATTTCCTCATTCATACTTTTTAGTTTGTGAGAAATAGTAAGCAAACTACTTATATTACTAGCTACATTTTTGTTCTTCTCGAATTTGAAAGTATGGAAATCTTGTAGGAGACTACACTTCTGTTGATTGGTGTTTCTTTTGTATATCTTGCTAAGATTTTCGAACATACTTTTAGAAGAATCACAAGTGAAAAGATGAGTCTTCACACTCTTGTCGACTGTTTTCAAGATGTAGTTTTTGGCTTGAGCATCTCTAACCTTCCATTTCTTCAGTTTTTCCGAGTCATTTGGTTTTTCTTCTAATCCATCTACGATATCTTTTATGTTCTTTGCTTCAAACCGAATGTTAATTTCAAATTCCCACATTGAAAACGTCGATGAATCCTTGAGTTTTGTGATATTTGATATTTCATTAGAATCATTAGAATCGTCATAGTTTTACTTGTTTTACTGCCCACTGTTTTTTTTTTAATTATTATATGATACTGCGCACTTCTTCACTTTCTTTTTACGAAATTTGAGATTGTCCACTTATTATATTTCAATCACTGGTGCTTCTGGGCCCATAACCTGTTATATTTTAATATTTGCTTCACTCTGTATTTAATAAAAGAGATTCACAAGTTCGTAGGTAACTCTGTTTATTCAGCAACATTTATTTCTATATTTTTTTATTGACAGATGTCAAAAAGCAAACTTGATTTTTTTCTGAAAGCTGACCAAACTTCCTACTTGATTTTTATTTTGTCATTATCGAATCTAATTCAACACATTCTACGAGAAAAATGAACATCTTCAATTTTCTGCTAACAGTTGAATCTATACTAATAATATGGAAACACATTGACGTCTTTTTTCTCAAAATCGTGTAGCATATTCTTACGCAGACTCCAACCACTAGAGATGAAACACGAACAATCAACATACTATCAACATTTCTAATTCACAGAAAACGCTAACACATGTCGAAACAGTAAGGCTGTGGTCCGTATATACACTTTGGTTTCTTCCGGTTAACAAGTGGGCCGTATATGTCGAATTCCTGACAATTCGGTTCAATATCTATCACCAGAGTAACCGCTCTGGTAACTTTCGGTTATCAAATGTGTATATACGGACCATACACTTACATATACATAGGTTCTTTCGAAAGATTCATAATCTTCAGCAATATTGGGGTACTCAATTTATCAACAGAATATTTCAGATTTCCCTTCTGTCATTTCACCATTTCTGTAGTAGAATTCAATTATAAAAACTTTCTGCTTTCGTACATTTCGGTACAAAACTTCGAAAGAGAAAAAATTTCAATTTTCAATAGTAGGGGGTGAGTATATGAACATCCCCTCCGAACTGAAATACGTATTTTGGGAATATGGCTCCATTTTCAGTAGCAGCTGGAAAATCTGCCTCTTGAAACTGTTCAATGTCGTCTCCGCTTTTATTTGGGTTGGCAGTTTATTGAAAAATTTTGTGCAACAGTACTCAGCATTCCTCTCAGTTAAAGTAAGCCTATGTTTTGGGTATTTCAATTCAGTTGTTCTTGTGTTGTATTTGGTAATGGTTTTCCCTTCGAAGTAGTCTCTATTCTTATAGACAAACAGACATTCCTGAATGTAAATGGCAAATGCTGTTAGTTAATTATTTTCATGGAATTTTCCTCTACATGATTCTCTGAATTCTAGTCTGTATATGATGCGAATAGCTCTCTTTTGGAGTTTCAAGATCTCCTCCATTCCCAAAGAGGCCCCATAGAAAATGATACCGTATCTCATCTTTGATTCGAATACCGCTTGATAGATTGTCTTCATATGTCTTCAATGAGAGAATGAAGTCTGAAATGAATATGCTCCGGCAGGAGCTCAAGAATAAGGACCTTGAAGTAGTTGGCGTTCCTGAGGCTAGGAATGAAAACGTTTTGTCAATTATAAAGGATATATCAACAAAAATAAACGTTTCAAATCCGGAGACTTCTATTGAGGGCTGTTACAGAGTTCATTCTATGCCCAAAAGTGAGAATAAGCCAAGACCAATTATTGTGAACTTTAGAAACAAGACGTCAAGGGACGATTTTTTGAGAGCGTATAGGAGATCTAGTAAAAATCTCGGAGGGAATGATGTGGGCTTTGTGAGCTCGGAGCAGAAGATTTATATTAATGAGTCTCTAACTGGATTCAATAAAAGATTGTTTTATTCGGCTAAACAATTTTCTAAAAGTCAGAAAAACAAGTACCTACTGTTGGATTTAAGAAAGTAGAGTTTTGCTGAGACAGAATGACTCTTCTAAGATAGTTCATATTGTCGGTGAAAGTGATTTGGAGAAACTGTCGAAGTAGTGCCTTGGGGAAGACCTCAGTTGCCCATAAGTTGTTTAGTTTCTCTTTTAAATGGGTTATAATTTATCTTTGTTTTATCAGAACTGCAGGGGTTTGCGGACCAAGACATTGGAATTCCTTCAATCGTCGTTAAATTGTTCTTGTGAAATAATTTGTGTTACCGAGTCTTGGCTCAACGACAGAATCGGTGATGATGAATTTATCTCTAATAAATACAACCTCTTCCACAAGGACCGGGAAGTCGATGTTAAAAAAGACGGTGGTGGCGTTTTCATAGCAGTTGATAAAACCATACAAGCCCAGGAGGTCTTACTCTCCAAATCCTCCATAATAGAAGATATATGGCTGAAGTTGAGTAATGTAGCAGGAAACCAGAATGTATTCATCGGTGTGTGCTAAATACCGCCCGATACTCGTGCCGAGGGCTACATCCATTTCTTCGACAAGGTAACTGCTTTAATTGAAAAACATTGTGATGACATTTTTGTATTAGTTGGTGATTTTAACCTTCCGTTGTGTTCGTGGAAGGAGGACTCGCTAAATGGAGGATTCATATCTGATGTGGTTCAGGGTGATGCCTACACTGCCCTCAGTGACTTTTTATCTTATAATGCACTTCTTCAGTTTAACAACATTTCTAATGCGAGTAACAGAATTTTAGATCTTTTTCTGACTTCTTCTAATGACGTGAGTGTCATTCGAAGTAATTTACCTTTTGTTAAAGAAGATAGTCATCATCCGGCATTTGAAGTCCACATGAATATATGCAGAGGACTTGCGTCCTCTGTGAAGTCTCGTTCAGTTCATAACTGTTTCAAAGCAAATTATACTGCAATAAATGATTATATCTCATCCATTGATTGGAAGTCATTACTTGCTTACGATAACGTGAATGATAATGTAGAGGCTTTTTATAACATATCAATGCTGCCATACATAGGTTCGTACCATGCCGTAAAATTGTAAAAAATAAATTTCCATCATGGTATTCTGTGAATACAATAAATTTGATTCGCGAAAAAAATAGGTCACATAATAGGTATAGAAAATTTAAAAGTAGTTATGATTATGAACATTTTGTAGCATTGCGTAAACAATATAAACGCTCTATCAACAAAGATTATTCCGAACATATGTCTCAAATCGAGATTAATATTACAAGAGACTCCAAGCATTTCTGGTCATATGTTTCTGAAGTCAGAAAAAAAAAAATATCCCGGAATCTTTGATTCATGATGGCGTGACCTATGATACTGATGTGACGGTGTCGAATGCATTTATGAAGTATTTTACCGGAGTGTATGAGGATCCCAATAAGCCAATTATTTGTGAGATCGATGAGACTCGCTCCAGAGGGCTAGGATGTGTGTCCATAAATCAAATCGAGTTCTCAGATATTGTGAAGAAAATTGAAAGCCTCAGTACCAACAAAGGTTCAGGTCCTGATCAGATTCCAGCCATTTTCATAAAATCATGTATTGACAGCTTGGTTGAACCACTACATCTAATTTTCAATCAATCAATTCAACAAGGCCTATTTCCTGAAAAATGGAAACTTGCAAAAGTTGTCCCTGTTCATAAATGTGGTAAAAATAATCAAATATTTAATTATAGGCCAATCTCTATTCTAAGCCACTTTGGTAAGATATTTGAATCGATTGTTACCGATCAACTGTTTCATTTCATTGGGCCTAGAATCACTGTGAACCAGCATGGATTCTTCAGGGGAAGGTCGGTTTTAACTAATTTAGCTCCTTACATGCATTTCCTTTCAGAGAGCTTCGACTTGGGTATACTGGTCGATGCAGTTTATACCGACATGGCCAAGGCGTTTGACAAGGTGCACCATGGAACTCTTATTAGGATTCTTTCTTCGTTTGGAATAGTGGGATCTTTGTCGAAATGGCTTGAGACTTACATATCTAATAGAAGACAATACGTTGTGGTGAACGGTGTTTCCTCGGATGTGGCAGATGTTACTTCAGGAGTACCTCAAGGCTCCCATTTGGGTCCCCTTCTTTTTGCCATGTATATTGACGATGTGTCTTCATGCTTTTTGAACACCTATTACGAGCTGTATGCGGACGATCTCAAGATTTTCAGGCGCATTTGCTCACGGGGGGATTCTGTTGGTTTTCAGGAAGACCTTGATCGGTTTTCCAGGTTTTGCTCTGGTAGATACTTTACTTTGAATATAGAAAAATGTAACCATATCAGCTTCACGAAAAATACGAATCCTATAGATCATCCACTCTCTATTGAAGGAAGAGCGATTGGCAAAGTGACCAAGGTCAAGGATCTCGGCGTAGTATTGGATTCTAAATTATCGTTTGCTGCGCATGTGGAGCAGATTGTCGCAAGGGCTTTCAGAATGCTTGGATTCATCTTAAGGGTGACAAAGCAGTTCCAAAATGTGACTGCTTTGAGGACCCTTTATTTCAGTTTAGTGCGGAGCACTCTAGAATATGCAACGCCAATCTGGTCACCTTTTTATTACAAATATGTTGATAGAGTGGAGAGTGTACAAAGAAAATTCATAAAGAATCTTAACTATAGGTGCCGTCATCCGTGTCAACTAGATTATGAAGCCAGCTTAGAGCTGCATAAGATGTCAACCCTGGAGCGGAGGAGAATGGTCTCTGACGGCATTTTTCTTTATCGAATTTTGAGTAACAATTTCAATTTTCTACTTATTAATTTTATAACATTCAATATTAATTCTATTTTTTTTTTTATATGAGTTTATAGATTACGATCTCAACTCTTCTGTATATTCTTAATAATAATAATAATAATAATAATATTCCGAGCGTCAACACCCGACAGAGGACGCTTTTCTCCGTTCCTAGGGCTCGCACCTCATTGTTTTACAACTCTGTTTTTTTGAGGATGATGCGCTTTTATAATACATATTTGGGTAAAATTGACATATTTGATGTATCGATGGCTAGTTTTAGGAGGAGTATTAACTCTTGTTTATTCCGCATCCCGTAAGATGGGATTTTCTGTGCTTTTTTAACTGTTGAATTTCATTTTTTTGTTCAGATCAGATGTTGGGGATCTTTAAAATTGGAGCTGCTTGTATACCTATATATTGTTTTCTCATTTTCTTCTTGTAAAATTCTTGTTTTTATTCTGTGAACCCTTGCAAGTGGGATATTTTCCTGTGAGGGTTCCTATTTATAAATAAATAAATAAATAGATGTTGAGTCAAGGTATCTACTCAGGACACCCAAGGAGTAACATATAGAACTGAGTTTTCCACATAAGTTGGTGACATTGTCACGCCAGTTGAGACTTTCATCTATGGTCAAGCCCAAAAAGTTACAATTTCTTTCCAGGGGAAGCTTATAATCCACTGTCTCAATGCACTGAGGAATTTCAACATTTGCGTGGTTGGTGTGAAACATTACAATACTTGTCTTCTGAGTGTTCAAACATAACTGATTTTTAAGAAACCACTCATTTACTTTTGTGATGGTAGATTCAATCAGGCATTTCAGAGCACCAAGAGTTTTTGCTTTCAATAAAATATTGGTGTCATCAGCATAAATCATCAATGAGCAATCGGTGATTAAGGATGTCTCAGCAAATAGATCATTAATAAAGACAATGAAAATAAAAGGACCCAAAATGCTTTCTTGTGGTACACCCAAATCAACTGGAAGTGGATCTGAGACGGCTTGGGTTTCTTCGTTGGTGATTAAGACTTGTTGTGTTCGAGAAGAGAGATATGATCTGAACCATTTAAGTGGGATATCTCTTATTCCATAGGAATTCATCTTTTGCAGTATGTGTTAGTGGTTGAGAGTATCGAAAGCCTTCGAAAGATCAAGAAAGACGGCCATCACAATTTCCGAACCCTCCAGGGCCCCCAAGGTTTTCCTAATGAACTCGTATATTGCCGTCTGGGTAGATTTTCCTTTTATGAATCCATGTTGTGAGGAGAACAGAATATTCTGATCAATAAGGAAAGCCATTAGTTGCTTGCTCACCACGAGTTCAAATATTTTTGAGAAAGATGGAAGTAGGCTTATTGGCCTTTAATTTTCTAGTGCATCTTCACAACCCTTCTTGAACAATGGTTTCACAAGTGCTTGTTTTAAATGTTCAGGAAATTCACCCAGTTCCAGCGAGTTATTGATCAGGTATGTCAAGGGACGGGCAAGTTGTTCTTTACATCTTTTGATCACGTTCACTGGCACACCATCTATTCCAGAGCTGCTTTTTTCAACAGATCAATCATACTTAGAATTTCCTTCTCATTTACTTTTTCGAATCGAAATGTATTAGGATTTGGTGGAATATGGGAGGAAACTTGTGATATTCTTTGTTTTATTGTGTTTTTAGCCGATGTTGAAAAGTAAGGATTAAATCGCTCTGCCATCTCCTTAGGATTTTCTAAAATGGGGGAAGTTCTTGTACCTTGGCCTTTGATGGTTCTGACTATGTTCCACAAACTTTTAGTTTTGATGTCTGACTCTACAATTTGCTTCTTAAATAATTTCCGTTTTTCATTTCTTAGTAGGTTGTCATATTCTTTCTTTACCTTTTTATAGGCCTCATTGAAAGCAGAGTTCTTTGTTTTGTATAGATGTAGGATGTCAAGTTTCATCTTGCAGTTTTTTATATATTCGTTCTCTGGTCTAATATGCTTTGGCTTAATAACAGGCATTCTCTTCAGCGGACATGCATTCTGAAATTCATTCATAAACAGTCCCAAGAAGGTATTCCACTGCTTGTTAATATCGTGTTTCGGTATTTTATGTAGACCATTCCAGTTTACATATTCCAGTCGTTTTGCTAAGTTATCAGTTCTTTCCTTGGACATCATTCTTTTAAATTGATATTTTGTAGATATTTTTTGTATAGGTATTGTTGATATTTGTGCTGTTTTATGGTCCGAAATTTTTGTTTGTATATTTTCAGACACATACTGTTGTTCATTAGTTAATATATTATCTATACATTTTTTAGTAGTAGCTGTTGTTCTTGTGGGTTCCATTATGGTTGGATGCACTCCATAAGAGCTCATCAAGTCATTAAAGGATAATGCTTCTTGATTTTCTGGGTTTAACAAATCTATGTTGAAGTCTCCTCCAATAATAACCGTCTTGTCCCAACAAACAATATTCAGGACCTCTTCAAATCTCTCTAAAAAAGCCTTGGTATTTCCTGGTGTTGTGTAAATAGATATCACAGTAATAAGATTCTTTCCCAGCTTCATGTCGATGGAAGATATCTCAATTATTTCCTCCACTGACATTTTGATCAAATTATGTCTTATACGGTAGGTGGTGCCTTGTTTCACATAAATTGCTGACCCTCCTTGTCTGTTTGGTGGTCTACAATAGAAGCTCGCCAATTGAAAACCCTTAATTCCATAATTCTGAATTTGATCCTTGATTTCCCAGTTTTCACTGAGAAATAGCGCTGTCAAGTTCCGTTCAGTTCCAGAAGACTGTATTACCTCTTCCAGCTTATCCACAGAGTTTCCAATTGATTGAAGATTTTGATGAAAAAATTAGATGTTATGAGTGCACCCTGTAGAGTATACTTGATGGCAATTCTTAACGAAAGTTCGCACTCTTGTTTAAGAATTCCTTGTGCATTGTGAAATTGAATCTCTTGATGCCAACTCCTTCCGGCCAGAAAGAAGGATCATACATGATATCCTTCCTACTGATTGGTGCTGTGACTAGAAATCTTTTATTAAAGCGGGGATCACCTTCCAATTCTTTGACCTCAATATTACAGTTTTCCATGCCTTTTTGCATTTTGATGTATTCTTCGATCATTTCTTCCGAGACTTGTTTCTTAATACGATTGGTATATAGCCAAACTTTCCTTTCAGCTCCGCGAAATCCAGTATCTTTTTCTTTGTCGTTTAGTTTAGCTGTACCCAGGTTCTTCATGGGTCTTCTTTGATTTTTCCGTTTGTATTTTACTGTCTGGAAATTATTTGTGTTTTCCAAAATATCTTGTTTTGCTTGATTATCGTTTATAATGATTTCCTTTTGTTGGGCAAATGTTTGTTCATTGTTTTGAATGTCAATGTCATTATTGACATTACTCTCCGGTAGTTCTCTTCTATTATTTGTGTTCTGTGGTTCTCTGGTCTGTGATGGCACTGTTGACTGTCCCGCAACAGCATGCGCGTAATTTAAACCATGTTGAGATTTAATATTAAATTTTGACGTTGTGTTTTTACTGATAACAGATTTCGTGATTTCGTTTTTTTTAAAGGTGTCTACATTTTTTTCTTCTTTTCGATCCTTCAACCTTTCCAATAATAGGGAATTGTTGAGGTTAAGAATTCTATTCTTGTCCTTCTTTTCTTCCACTAACATCTTTAGGTATTTCACCTCTAGTTTAAGCTGATTAATTTCTTCGTTCTGCCTTTCTGAATTGTAGTTTTGTTCGTTTGTTCGTTTTTGTTCAGCTTCACAACACTCAACTATTGACGCACTAACGAAATTGATGTTTTTATTCCGTCTTGCACAGCTATCGTGAAAAACTGCTAAACAATTTTTGCAAACGCATGTTTTAGTCGATTTTAAGCAACATTTTAATAATAATAATAATAATAATTTAAAAGTTCTCGATGTGTTATTTTCACATTTATTTGAGATTTCGTCGATATCTCGATCTGACACTTCCGTATCAGTCGCGGCCATCTTCAATCATTACAATTAGGGGTACAAAACTTTTTTCAACGGTACATTTCGGTACAGAACTTCAGCGTTAAACAAGTGCAAAAATTATGACTTTTTCCAACGTCGCGTCGCCATGTATTTCATTCTGATCTTAGGTTAATCAAATTTGACTTTATCAAGAGGAAAATTATGATCTGTGCAGTAGGGAGATAAATCTAGGGACGGAGGATGTTGAGAAAAAAGTTGAACGGTACATATCGGTACCAAACTAGTACACATGTTTCAGTTTGTTTCGAAAACCAAAATCTTTTTACTTCGAAAAGATGTCTCCATCCCTGGAATTCTCCTAAGACCCCCTAATCTCAGAGTACAAAACTTTTCTTGACGATACAAAACCAGTACGAAATTTTTACATAGAAAAAATTTGCATTTTCAAAATTGGGGTGTACTTGCCTATAGCCTTTTATTGAAAATGATAATTCACTCATTCTATTTGGGGCTACAAAATTTTCAATCGAAGGTACATTTCAGTATCAAAAAAGCACAAAACCAATATCCCATATTCCTTGGTGTAAAAAAAAACACCCCTGAAGCCTCAGTACTTTATATGGAGCACAGGTACACCCCCGGGGAAGAGAAGTGTGCCGTTTTTGTGACGGTACATTTCGGTACAAAACTAGTACACATGTTTTAGCTTGTTTCGGAAACCGAAATCTCATTATTTCGAAAACATGTTCCCAGCCCCCCCAATTTGAAACTTTCCTAAGACCCCCTAATCTTAGGGTACAAAATTTTTTCTTGTACATTTCGGTACAAAACTAGTACAAAACTTTGAGATTAAAAAAAATTGCAATTTCGGAAGAGCAGGGTGAGCAGTTCTACGACCCCCTCAAACTAAAAACCGTATTTTCTCATTTTAATTAGGGGTACAAAACTTTTTTTCAACGGTACATTTCGGTATGAAACTAGTACAAAACTTTAGTGTCAGAAAAATTCAAAAATTCAAATTTGGGGGAACTGGAGACATAGACCTATACGCAAGGTTGCTTGCTCTCTTTCTCTCTATCTATAGCGATAAAACACGTCAGAATCTGACATGGTTAAAGCGAAATTTCACTGGAAGCGAATAATTATTGCCCGAGTGCATTTGAGAAAGAATTAAGGTGCATACAGACGTGGTCCCACGTCACGTCGGAGTAATATGTAGGCTCCTATATACTAATGTAAACTCAGCTTTAGGATTTTTTGAACTTATTTCCTTCAAAAAAGAGCTATACTATACACTATATGTATAAAGTGCTCCTATTAATTGATTGGAGGTTGCTCAATATGCGAAGATAAACCATTTTTATATACCGTTTATACTGTAAACCTTGGTTAATGTTGATTTTCGTGAATTCTTTTGAAGATGAATCACTTCGATTATCAAAACTACAGTACAAATTTAGAATATATTTTTTCTGTCGTGAAAACGTTTTACATTATTTTCTATCAGCATTTCTATTATCGCCAATCTCGTATAATTTAATTAATGTAGAGGAATGCTACAATGAAACTGTTTAATCTAGTATATTGACTATCGATTTCAGCAACGATATCATCATGCCAAACTGAAATAACTGGTATTCCTCTCCTTTAATTATACTATTATATAATACACACTGTTGGAGAAATACATTAAACTCGTATAATATCTTTGTAAAAACAAAATAATTTCTTTTTTAGGAGATTCAGGATGAAGTATATGAACTTTCGCTAGAGAAGAAGCGAAATATTTTGGCGTACAAGAGATCCTTTTTTGTTCGTATGGTAAGCGATCCCAAAATTTACAACCCATCTATCGCGGCGTCTACAACAAGAAGAATCATTGGAGAGACTCGTGCAAAAACTCATGATTCTGTTCAATCACCATCGTAAGCATATATTATATTTAATCTCCTAAATTACTCAAGAAATTAAATTTTCAGGAGTCCATCTTGGATAAGTTGGCCCTTAGCATTTCTCTTCCAAAATAAGTCGGAAGATAATACTTCGAGTGGTAATGTGTCTTTGAGGTGAGTTCATTTTCCTGCGTCATTCTAAAATCCGAGTCATTTATGTTGTTATAGAAAATAGATTTTGTGAAAAGCGACTATTTCGTTCTATTACTCCAGCATTATGTAATTTTGATCAGTTGTACAGTTCACGTTCTAACCTAGTTTTCATTTGACCCAAGCACAACATGGAGCATTCGGTACAATTTTGACAAGTTGTACTTCAATATTGAACTTGACTCGAATTTGAACTGAACAGCCGTGCTTTAGGTCCGGTACTTTCACTTTCACTTAGGCCCGCTACTTTCACGTGCGAATAACTTAATTTATTCGATAGATAAGTCTTATTCATAGAATAAGTAAAAATGCAGTCTTTTCAGTTTCAGATTTTCATCGAATAAATCTGTCATTGAAACTTAATTAAAAGAGTTTATTTGTCATAGATCGAATGTCAGTACATCATTATTGGTTGAATTTCTTAGATTCTTGATATATGGTTATTCTTTGTGTGATTTTCACGAAATATTTGCTTTCTAGTTGGAATTATGACAATTTCTACAATACGGTGTATTATTTTACATCAATCAGTGAAAAGTAGTATACCGCGTTTTCATATAATTGTTATTTGTCGAATAATTGCATCTGAAAGCACCCAAATAAGGTATCCTTCAGATGGGAAATTATTCGACAGATACTTATTGACAGTGAATAAAATTTATTCGAAGGTGAAAGTACCGGGCCTTAGTTGAATAAGTATCTGTCAGATAATTTTCTATCTAAGGATACCTCATTTCGATACTTTAATAAGTACCGGATATTTTACGGTTAACAATTTTATAAAAACACGGTATACTACTTTTAACTGATTAGTGTAAGATCAGACACTTTATTGTCATAATTCCAACTGAAAAGCGAATATTTCGTACGAATCACAATTTGAATCGCCATACATCAAGAATCTAAAAAATTCTACCAATAATGACGTACCGACATTCGATCTACGTTCATTTTTGGCAAATTGTTCAAAAATCTGGGTGTTGAGATTTTTGGCAATTACTTAAAAGTGGACTGTTACCAAATGATTGAGTTGGAGATGGTAAAATAAAATCTTTATTGTATATCAAACACGTCACATAATAAATAGACACTCGCATGAAGTAAAATTATATACAACATCTAAACAGAGTGAACCTATTTACAATTATTGAGAAGTTATTGAGAGAATTTGAGAGTAATGTTTCAATGAGAAAATCAACGTTGTATTTGCTTGAGAGAAAGAGCAGGTTGAGTGAATTTCATGTATCGAGTAGCAAGATCAATTATTATGTGTTTGATAAGAATTGAGATAGATTTACATCAAAACGTGTTTATGTATTTTGAGTTGCATAATAATTGAGCTTGATAGTTTGAATTGATGTGAGTGTTATCATGCAAGCACAACGTTTACAGTGATAGAGTTTACGATTTCATAAACTGTCTCGCTATCAGAAAAACAGAAGGTTGCAGTGATAACTTGAGAAGTTAGAGATATGTAATGTAGTGAGACAGGTGTAATGAGACAGAATGAGAGAGAGATGATTACCAACGCTTACAGGAATAGCAAATCTATTAGAAAAGCAGAAGGTGTTTTATGAGAGTACATAAATTGAGGTGAGTCGTGTAACAAATGTAATGTAGAGAGATGATTACCTACGCTTACAGGAATAGCAAATCTATTAGAAAAGCAGAAGGTGTTGTATGAGAGTACATAAATTGAGGTGAGTTGTGTTACAAATGCAATGTAGAGAAATGAAATATTGTAAACATAGAAAGAATTAATGAATAGTATTCATAATTGAAATGAGACAAGAAGAGCAGTTCATAACGTTAGAGAATAGAAATAAAGTATCATAAGTTTCAGGTAATAGAGACATGCAAAAGTTTATAATAAATTATACTTATTGAGTTGAAATCAGATTGGACCTCCTCGAGCATTATCACAAACCAGTCTGTCCAATAGAGTTGATTGAGTGTATTCCATTATTCAGAGTTCTGAGTGTAGTGAGATGGATTTCGATCTGGTCTATGAGAAGCCGTCGAAGTGTCCAACTTGAGCGTAGAGGTACCTGAAACTTAAGAGGCCTGAGAAGTCTGATCGTAAGAGGTGTAAAATTAATCTGAGGTGACATGTATACAAAATGAGAGTGAATACAAGTATATAAGCTTCTAATAGAGTGGTGTGAAATGTGAACTTGGTGCTAAAATTAGAGAAATTAAAATGTGAGTGATTGTCGAGGTGATGTGATTCACAGTGAATGAAATATCGATGCATTTTGAGGAGGTTGAAGCAGTTAGGTACATTGAGCACGTGATTGATTGAGAGATTTGGAGAAAATTGAGAAAATATACATGCAAATATGATAGAGAGATGCAGAGCAGAATATTGCAAATGTAATAGTGAGAAAATGCATAGCGATGGAGTGAATGTTGAGAGGAAAATTATGTAGAATGATATTCTAACGTGACACATGCAAAAAAATGGTTACATTTTTTGTTGAGTGAAAAAGTACTGTACCTTTTTGAGATGTTGATCGATTGATAATTATAATATAAAATAATATTATTAGATTTGAGATGACTGAAAAAGTTGAGAGTGCACTAAAAATTCACGTAAAGAATTTAGACCAAGTTCCAATTCACTTGAGCGAACGAAGAATCTAAGAAGAATGAATTAAATTGAGCAGATTCAACAGGTTCCACCGGTTTTTTTGAGCAGCTGATTGACAGCGATTTTAAGGTTACGTTCACAGAAGCATGTAACGATAAACGTAGTCACTGAGTTGCTAGAGATGTGCACCAAGCGATAGAGATGGGTTAAAAATTACTCCAATTTTTAACATTCCGGCCGCCATAATTAACGTAGTTGATTATAATCGAGTAGGTCTTCGTAAATTATCCATTGTGAGGAAGTTGAGGCAATCCATCACTCCAGTGTCTGAGCTACTCAATCCACCCATAACTGGAGCGAAAAGACTGCTTTCAATCCTCAGAGTGTGGAGGAATGGATGAGATGGCTGCACTTGAGATGTGGGTAGTTGTGCCATGAGTTGTTGAGAGCGGTGCCACAGTGCCTTGCACATGTAGAGTTGTTTGGTGAGTTTCATCTATAACCAAAGAAGTAAATTGAGAGTGTTGAGGAAGAATAATTGGATGCTTGCTATCTGGGTCGAGCTGAGAATGGGAAATTCGTCCGCCTACACGAATTACACCATTGTTGTCGAGTTGTCGAGTGAGTCTACTGATTACATGTGAAGAGTGAAGTGGAGTCTGTGATTGAAGAGCCTTGAGTTCATGTGGAAAGTAGACTTTTTGAGTTGCCTTTATCCAGAAAATTCGAGATGCTTCCAAGTCAGTTGAAGTCAGGTGTGTGAGGTGTGCTGGATCCAGCTTGCGTTGGAGTCGTGCGAGAACCTTTGAACAAATAGAGGTGATTCTTAACAATTTATTCAAACTGGAATACCTGTAGATGAGATTCCATGAGTAGTCTGACGTAGTGGAGGTGAGTATGGTGATGGCTGGTCTTGCTTCTGATTCATGGTCGGTTGTCGGTGCCGGCTGACGATTTGGCCATGAATCTTCTGACTTGGAAAGCCATGGTGGTCCCGTCCACCATAGCGAGTGGTTGCGAAGTTGAGATGAAGTTAACCCTCGTGATGCACAGTCAGCAGGATTGTCTTTGCCGGAAATATACCTCCAATGGGCCCTTGGAGTTAGATCTTGGATTGTTGCAACTCTGTTCCGTACAAAGTCCTTCCAACGTGAAGGGTGAGTGTTGATCCAAGCTAGAGTGATTGAGGAGTCCGTCCATAGAGTGGATGAGTGAATGTTGAGAGCTAAAACATTATGCGCATAATTAACGAGTCGAGAGAGAAGAAGAGCAGCTGATAATTCGAGTCTCGGGATTGTGAGTGGTTTTAAAGGCGATACTTTGGTTTTGGAGCAAAGCATTGTAACTTTGAATTCCTTGGACGGAGTTCGAACGAGAAGGTAGAGAACGGCTGAAATGGCGAGTTGAGATGCATCAGAGAAGCCGTGGAGTTGAATGAAAGAACCCTCTTGAGTGTTAATCCATCTTGGAATTGTGATGCTGGCCAGCCTGGAGAGATCTTCACTGATGTCGTACCATTTCTGTTGGAGTAGTTGAGGTAGAGGTTCGTCCCATGATAACTTTTGGAGCCATAATTCCTGCAACAACATTTTAGCCCTAATCGTAACAGGGGAGACTAAACCGAGTGGATCAAATATTTTAGCAATATGAGATAGAACTGATCGCTTGGAGATCAAAGACCCAGATAGATTGGAGCTGACTTTAAAAGTGAAATAGTCTTCTTGAGGGTACCAGATTAGACCTAACACTTTAGTTGAGTGAGAACCTTCATCGAATGAGATTGGAGTGGGTGTTGATTCTTCCTCTTGAACGACGTGAGAGAGACTTGAGACGTTTGACTGCCATTTTGCTAGCGGAAGGCCGGCCGCCATGCAAAGGTTCTGGAGTTGTTTGGCAATTTCGAGAAGTTGATGTTCAGTATCTGCTCCACCACAAATATCATCAACATAACGACCTTTTGTCAATGGAGGAATGGCTAGTGGAAAGTTGTGACCCTCATCTTTGAGAAGTTGGAGAAGAACTCTGATTGCCAAAAATGGAGCTGATCTAGTTCCGTATGTGACTGTTGTGAGATGGTATGAAAGATTGGAGATTGGATTGGAAGGCGTTCCTGTTCTTGACACACAGGTCCTAGGATTAGCCAGCCGAAGATTGAGAGTTGCGCGATTGGAGATGATGGAGGGCCTTTTTTCATCTGAGGAAGAACAACTGAGCCATATACATCAGCACCCAAAATGATGTCGATGGCTCTTGAGATGTGGTATTCTGGATCAGCTAACTTGAGGTGCTGGAGATGTAGAGATTGCTGAAAACATGTATAGAAGGAAGGCAAATTAGAGAAAGATGATGAAAAAATGTGAGCATCAATATTTATGGTTTGATGGTCATACGTCGACTTGAGAGTGAGGGCAAGAGATCCTTGTGTCTTCGAAGTTTTTCCATGAATTCCCACAATTACAACATGCGACTTCCTTCTAGAGATGTTGAGTTTTCTGGCTAGATCTTGAGAGATGAAGGTCAGCTCGGATCCACTGTCGATGAGTAGTCGAACCGTGTGTGATCCTGTTGAGGTGATGAGATGGGCGATGGCAGTGGCGAGGAGAGTGTTGAGTCGTGGTTGAGGTAGCTGAAGAAAAATAATTCAGCGCTTCTTCGAACTATTTTGAAGGCTGTAGAGCTGAGTTGCTAGAACTCACCTCCCTTTGAGCAGATTTTTGAGATGTGAGAGCTGATTGAGGAAGCACTCGAGGGGGTACCGGTGGAACTTTGCAGTGTGGTTTACTGCTGAGAGAAGCATCATGTAGAAGAGTGTGATGACGACTTCCACAGATTTTGCAGATCTTTGTCGTTCTGCAAGAGTGGCGATGATGTCTACCGAGGCAGTTAGAGCAGAGGATGCGATGTAATACTACATCAGCTTTTTCTTGAGGTGAGCGTTTGGAGAAGCGAGGGCAATCTGCAATAAAGTGGTCGTGTCCACAATCATCACAGGTGTAGCTGGGCATAGACGAGACTTTCGAGATTGGAGTGTTCGAGGAGGCCGATTTGCTTGAGATGAGTGGAGGAGAAGGTTTAATTGGAGCAGTAACCTTTTGAGAAATTGTGTGCACTGTTGTGCGAGAGCGAGAGGATTCTTGAGATGACTGTCTCTGGTTCGACTCAGTCCATTCTAGAGCTCTAGAGCGGGATTGGAGGAATTCCATCAACTGAGCGAATGAGGGAAATTCGGTGTTAGAGGAGATGAGAGTTTCCCAATGAGTGCGAGAGGCGTGATCCATACGATTGATGGTATGGAACACCAATAGATTGTTATTCTGCTCTAGATCTTCACCTAGAGCTTTCAAACTTTGGAGAGGATTGACGATGCTGTCAATAAATTGACGAAGAGATGAGGCGGTAGAATTTTTCTGATTCGCCAATGAGAAGGAGAGAAGTTTTGAGTATTGAGAAGAGAGGAGCAGCCTTTTATTTTCATATTTATCCATAAGCTTCTTTCAAGCTATGGGGAACGAGACTTCCGTTAAGGGAAGACTAGAGATGGTGTCGAGAGGTTCTTGAGAGAGACATGTTCGAAGGTAATGTAACCTTTCAATGTCAGAAATTGAGGTGCTATTGATCACGAGTGATTGAAAAAGGTCTCGGAATGCAGGCCATTTTGAGAAGTCGCCTGAGAAGGTGGGAATTGAGATGTCAGGCAATCGAGGACGAGTTTGAGAAGATTGAGGGGCTTGAGCAGAAGTGGATGGCTGTGAATCCACAGGATTGAGTGACATATTGAGTTGTATTAATTTCGAGATGGCTGATTGGAATAGAGAGTATTCCTCGAAGAAGACTGAAGATGCGAAGTATTCGTGGTCGATACACGACTCAGGCCACGCTGACTCAAAATACGAGTGAGTCTTTGAGAAGTTCTTGTGAAGGTCTTGCAGTTGTTCTTGAGTGTGTGACAGATCTTGCACAGTCCATGTTGAGACGTTGGACAGCTTGGAGAAGATGTCCTTCATGAGTTGTAGTCTACTCATTTGAGTAGCGACTTTCAATTTGAGGTTGGTGGGAAGACCAGCCGAGCGAGTTTGAGGTCCCACATCAGGCTGCGAAGATGTGGAAGATCTGGATGATCGAGTAGGAGGGACCTGGAGTTGAGCGTCATCCTCTTTTGGAGATGGAGAAGATCTTCCCGACTTTTGAGACATGACCTTTTTGAGATGAATGTGATATGAATGAATAATTATTCCAACTCAACCATCCGGCTCGAAGGACCAAATGTTCAAAAATCTGGGTGTTGAGATTTTTGGCAATTACTTAAAAGTGGACTGTTACCAAATGATTGAGTTGGAGATGGTAAAATAAAATCTTTATTGTATATCAAACACGTCACATAATAAATAGACACTCGCATGAAGTAAAATTATATACAACATCTAAACAGAGTGAACCTATTTACAATTATTGAGAAGTTATTGAGAGAATTTGAGAGTAATGTTTCAATGAGAAAATCAACGTTGTATTTGCTTGAGAGAAAGAGCAGGATGAGTGAATTTCATGTATCGAGTAGCAAGATCAATTATTATGTGTTTGATAAGAATTGAGATAGATTTACATCAAAACGTGTTTATGTATTTTGAGTTGCATAATAATTGAGCTTGATAGTTTGAATTGATGTGAGTGTTATCATGCAAGCACAACGTTTACAGTGATAGAGTTTACGATTTCATAAACTGTCTCGCTATCAGAAAAACAGAAGGTTGCAGTGATAACTTGAGAAGTTAGAGATATGTGATGTAGTGAGACAGGTGTAATGAGACAGAATGAGAGAGAGATGATTACCAACGCTTACAGGAATAGCAAATCTATTAGAAAAGCAGAAGGTGTTTTATGAGAGTACATAAATTGAGGTGAGTCGTGTAACAAATGTAATGTAGAGAGATGATTACCTACGCTTACAGGAATAGCAAATCAATTAGAAAAGCAGAAGGTGTTGTATGAGAGTACATAAATTGAGGTGAGTTGTGTTACAAATGCAATGTAGAGAAATGAAATATTGTAAACATAGAAAGAATTAATGAATAGTATTCATAATTGAAATGAGACAAGAAGAGCAGTTGATAACGTTAGAGAATAGAAATAAAGTATCATAAGTTTCAGGTAATAGAGACATGCAAAAGTTTATAATAAATTATACTTATTGAGTTGAAATCAGATTGGACCTCCTCGAGCATTATCACAAACCAGTCTGTCCAATAGAGTTGATTGAGTGTATTCCATTATTCAGAGTTCTGAGTGTAGTGAGATGGATTTCGATCTGGTCTATGAGAAGCCGTCGAAGTGTCCAACTTGAGCGTAGAGGTACCTGAAACTTAAGAGGCCTGAGAAGTCTGATCGTAAGAGGTGTAAAATTAATCTGAGGTGACATGTATACAAAATGAGAGTGAATACAAGTATATAAGCTTCTAATAGAGTGGTGTGAAATGTGAACTTGGTGCTAAAATTAGAGAAATTAAAATGTGAGTGATTGTCGAGGTGATGTGATTCACAGTGAATGAAATATAGATGCATTTTGAGGAGGTTGAAGCAGTTAGGTACATTGAGCACGTGATTGATTGAGAGATTTGGAGAAAATTGAGAAAATATACATGCAAATATGATAGAGAGATGCAGAGCAGAATATTGCAAATGTAATAGTGAGAAAATGCATAGCGATGGAGTGAATGTTGAGAGGAAAATTATGTAGAATGATATTCTAACGTGACACATGCAAAAAAATGGTTACATTTTTTGTTGAGTGAAAAAGTACTGTACCTTTTTGAGATGTTGATCGATTGATAATTATAATATAAAATAATATTATTAGATTTGAGATGACTGAAAAAGTTGAGAGTGCACTAAAAATTCACGTAAAGAATTTAGACCAAGTTCCAATTCACTTGAGCGAACGAAGAATCTAAGAAGAATGAATTAAATTGAGCAGATTCAACAGGTTCCACCGGTTTTTTTGAGCAGCTGATTGACAGCGATTTTAAGGTTACGTTCACAGAAGCATGTAACGATAAACGTAGTCACTGAGTTGCTAGAGATGTGCACCAAGCGATAGAGATGGGTTAAAAATTACTCCAATTTTTAACACAAATAAATTCTCATTCGTAAGTTTCAACTATAGACATAGAGACATGGACTGAGCAATGCCAGTACGAAATTGGCTATTTTATAGAAGGGAGAAATGATCGTCGGGCCGTTACCCGTCTCTTTTCTGTTCACAAAAACGTGAGTGCGGCCTAATCAAAAGACAACTAGCATGCCCAATGTTCAGTTTCTCCCTATCACTTTTTTTGACCGTATTTCATGCATATAGAGAAAGGGTAGGCACCATATATCTATTATATTCTATATCGATAATGGGACTTCGAAAATTGAAGCCAGCCCGTGGCCAAAATCGACTTCTGCGCAAGTGCAGAAATATTAAGAATAAAAATACCTGATTAGCTCTGTCTCTTTCGATACATGGTTTTATGAATTGACAGGAATGAAATGATTTTCCTTCACAACCATTTGAATATTTTCGACCTTAACCTATCAATTTGTTGATATTGATTTGATTCAGGTTCATACTAAGGTTTGCATTACGTAGTAATTTGTATTTCATCGTTGATTTCTAATAATTAGAAGTCAAAATTCATGAAACTTCATCATTTTGCAACACTAGACGCTCGGATTCATTACAAAATATTATGTGTTTTCCACAGAAAACCTGCGGAGTGTGGAGATTAAGAAAAGTGATCCTAAATCAACAAAATTGCAGGACTGCGAATACATTTTTCTAGGTTGTTTACTATCGTATATTATCTGCATTGTATCTAGATAAGTCTGTTATTGTCTTGAAATTCAGTTGAGAGTTGAGGTAGTAATTCTAGTTCTATTTATGATTGTTTTTTTCAGTACTGAAATAGTGAAACATCTAAATCGACATCTATATCTATAAAGCTGAATTGTAGTTACTAATATCTACCAGTTTCTCATCTTCTAAATATTCTTATGCATGGAGGTGAGATAAGTATGATGTTCACACATACACGCAATATTGAAACTGGTATGAAACAGTAATATAAAACGAACTTGTTATTATGTCACTCTGGAGTTTACTGAGTATGGAAAATACCATTCCTATTCGGCACTTAATATTTCACAAATCATAATAATATTGGGTAAATAGTTTTTATGCACTTATTTGGATTGATCTCATGTCGTTGATTCAACTGAAAGTTGAAAAAACGGATACATTCTCGATGAATTTAATATTCATTAACTTTCGCCTCACATGAAATTATTCTAAAAATTTGAACAAGAATTTGAAATAAATCTTCATTCGAATTCATTTAATCATCGAACATCAAAGATGGAAACAACCTGACCAATATCTTGATTGTCATTTTCGAACTTCTGATTCGCGCATGCGTACAAGTGGATTCCTCCCAACGATTTGGCTTCACTTTTTGTGTAGTCTAGAACGCGTGTTATCAATATTGGTATAATAGATATATGGTAGGCACATAACCTTACACATCAGTGAAAAGTAGTATACCGCGTTTTGATAGAATTGTTATTCGACAAATAATTTCATCTTAAAGCACCGAAATAAGGTATCCTTCAGATAGGAAGACAGATACTTATTGACATTGAATAAAATTTATTCGAAGGTGAAAGTACCATGTCTCAGAATAAGAGTTATCTGGCGAATAAATTTAGTTATAGGCAGGTGAAAGTACCAGACCGAAGTGGAATTGCGTCTACATATTCAGAAAAATTATTAAATCTTCAATAATAACTTGTCATTGTTGTATATTTAAACAAAAGCCATCGAATATGATGATAACTCAAGGGTGATTGTTTTAGATATATGGAAGACTCTTCTGAATCGGTAAAACTTAAGTGTGTGAGGATGACGAGTTTTATTGCGTATATCATTCAAGTGCTAATGAAAGGCGTCAGTTATAGAAGAATTTGAGCGTGGAGGGTGCTCAGGGATTGAGCTGGGTTTAGACGAAGTGCACCCTTCAAGGAAACTCAGGGTGAGCCGGGCATCGGTCGATTCTTAGTCGAGCATTAAAGAAGACTGGTAGCCCAGTCATAATAGGGGTGTCACCTCGGAATGAAAGATGTAAGATGTAAATTGGTGTAAACCTTTGTTTCTCCGTTCTAAATATTGTCACAAATGCTATCGTGTCCGCGTCCAAAGATATTGAAGGCCAAACGTCATAAAAATAGTTTTTTCGAGAATATCTCGGTCCCTATTACTTAAATGAGATTTACACCCATTATGAAATTTGAAGAGTAGGAAATTCTCAACTATTTCTGTTTGAACTTTTTCTCATACGGTCAACTGTTTTTGGGATAGAGCGCGAAGAGTGCGCAGCGTACAATCATATATGGGCTGATGCAAGATCAAGTTACAGTTATCAGTACGTTGTATACAGTCGTCAATTATTCACTTAAATAATTATCATTGAACAATGTCTATTATTTATGTACTAATTATCAATAATTCTTATTTAATAAAAAAAAAGTAACTGAATAATTATTCGCATTTAACTATTTCTATAGTACATATGGGTATTATTATTTTTGGATTATATACTTCAATTATATTTTGGATTGATAGACAGGAGTATATTTCACATATATCTTTATTTATCATTAAATATGGCATATAATACATTTATTAAAATGTAAGTTTGAATATTGAAAGTTGATGTTAAATATGATAAAATTGTGAATGAAAGCAATTATCTTCTTCTTCTTCGTCTTCTTCTTGCTGTCGCTCAAAAATGTTCAATTCATTGTCTTCATCCTTTCAGAATTTCAGGATCGTATGGGCTTTCTTCATCGGGATTACTTGGCTATAGTGGAGCGTTGAGGCAAGCTTGTCCATTGCACTGTCCACAAGCTAAAGAATATAGTAGCCCTGATTTTCTGCATCCACAGCGGAAACCACATTTTTTTTGTAATTGAAAAATATTATGTTAAGTAGTTCGGCTGGTTGTAGTAGAGGGCTGTTTAATAAAGGCTCCAGCATTTCATTTTCAAGCATCTAGCCCCGTTCTTGAGATCCTTAGTTCTTCCCTAACCACGTTTGAATCGGGTAGTAGGCACGATTTATATGTTGATGAATTAATAATATACTTTGGTTAAATATAAATAATTAAGTTACTTATCTCAATCAAAAATAATAATTAATAATATGTAATTACATAAATAATGGGCAATGATTAGAAAAAATTATAATTTTTTTGGTGAATAATTTACTTTATACTGATAACTACTTTACTTTATAGTGATAACCGTAACCCAAGCTTGATCTTGCATTAGCACATATTTGACAGTACGCTCAAGCTCTTTCCCAAAAACGGTTGATGGTATGAAAAAAAAGTTCAAACAAAAGTTTTAGAGAATTTTATGCTATACAACCATAATAAGTGCAAAATTTCATTTAGGCAATAGGAATCGATATATTCGCGAAATTCGCGATTTTTATGACTTTTGACCTACAATAGCTTAAGACGCGGACACGATAGCATTTGTGACTTTTGAGACAATATTTAGGACGACAAAACAAAGGTTAACACCAATTTACAGCTTATTATCTTCCATTCCGAGGTTGACTCCTTTTTTGGCAATTATGACTGACTGGGCTAAGGGTGTCTCGTTTGAGTAAGCTATTGGATTCGAGAGCAGACTGCGCGTCGTGTAAATGTTACGGCTAAAGATAGGTGTGAGCATAAACTTAAGATTAGCCGGCTAAACTTAGGTTTATATTCGAGGACCGGCTAAAGTTCGATAAAATATTCATCTGCGTCAGGGAATTTTATCTTTAGCCGGCTAATGTACACATTACCCAAAACGGAACGGCTAAAAATGTATTCGATTGACACGCGGAGGGTGATGTCATTTGAATGGTCGCATGTCAAAATATTTATTTTTTCCAATATTTCCATATTTTTTCGGAATCTTTTTTGCAACTGTTTGTCTAATTCAACCAAAAAAATATCTGCATCTTTCTCGGACAATGTCAACCTCGTTTTTCTCTATTCCTATAGCAGTCGACAGCGGTACTTTCGGCCGCGTGAAGTTGGCGAAAAGTTGGTAGAACAAATTCTGAAACTAAACTCAATATTCAGTACGGAATTTGTTCCGTAAAATCTTTTCAAGCACCGATCTGGTTTTAGATTAATTCGCATTTCTATGATTTAGTGCTGACTTCACACTCAGCACCAACATTTTGAAATTCCGAAAAAATTTTAACACTAATATTTAGTTCTCAATTTGTTCTAATTTGTTGTGTTGACATTATCTAAATATCTCAAACAGATATTTATTTATTCGCATTCATAATTTTTAGTGCTGACTTCACACTCAGCACCAAGAGTTTCTGGTTTCAAAAAAATTTCAATGCCAATATTTAGTACCGAATTTGTTCCAATTTTTTCTGTTGGAATTACTTCAATATCATTTTAGGTTTTCCAACAATTCACAATTGTTTTGTATGAAGCGTGAAGTTAGCGAAAAAGTTTAAAATTTTCATTTCTTTTTGAGCCATTAATCAGAATCCAATTTGTTCCGATGAAATTATTTCTTTATCATTAGTAATTTTTTATTTATCCACGATTTTCTCTGTTCAACACAACTTGTCATCTATGAAAACCAATGTGTACTTCAAGCTCCAGTTGATCCCACCAGTATGGGAGGGGCTTCTCGAAAGCAAGCGCAATTTTATCATAAATCAAGTGCATGACAACGGAGGGCCGGAGGGTTTTTGTTTTTTGATAACTTCGCAGGTGGCCATTTGAAGATATCCAAATGCGTGTCAAGTTTCCTATACATTGTCCAGATTCAAATAGAGTGAGGACCAAATTGGGCATCGGTAAAATGAGTTTGTTTTGCTACTGAGATGAGTCACTTAATTACTCATTGAGAGAAAAAAGTTTGTCCTCACTGGATTTTTATTTTTTTAAATCTGCTCGACTAGTTTCGCCTGCTAGGCATCCTCAGGAGTTCTAGAAGATTATTTTCACAATTCTGCTAAAGTTCTTACAATAAAAACACAAAATATGCTTACTTGTCAATAAAAGAGAAAGCATTCACACTAAACATTCGATAGGAAAACTGACATCCACAAACAACAAAATAATCGAAAATTTCCAGAAGTCTCAAGAAAGTATTAATTTTAATTTTAGGGTTATATTCTCAAAAACACGGTTAACCACTTAAAACAAACACTGCGCTATTCAAATCACACAGAGTCAATCATCTGTCTACACTAAATTATAGTCTTGGAGTTAAATTAGGTTTTCAAAAATGGCTTTGTATGAGAGATTAGTCTCAGTTTGGTTATTCAAAGGATTACGTCCCTTTTCAAATTTTTCTTTATCTAATATATTTCAAGTAAATCCAACTTATTTCCTCTCCCAGCGTTAAGTAATTGTTGTATGTCTTTCCTCTTGTCAAATTCATGTTTGGTCGATTTCAGATGGTTCCCAAATGCAGTTTTTTGATTATAATTTCTTACATGTTCCTTTATTCTGGTGTCTAATGACCTATATGTTTTTCCAATGTAAAAAGCATCACACGTCTTACAACTAAGTTTATAGTATTATACAACTATATCCGTCTTTCGATTGCCTAAATATTACTAATATGACATTAATATTCAGAGACATTTTCAATGCATAAATGTTTCATTATTATACGAGGATATATTGAAAAATTCTTAGTCTATTATAGAACCAAACAAAATTTCAATATTTTATAACTCAACATATTCTCCCCTTTATTGGATACATTTATTACAGCGTAACTGCAACGTCTCTATAGAGACGTTGCAGGTCTATAGACCTTTGAAAAAAATATTTCTTTCTGATCTGCAAACCAGACCTCCACAGCTTTTATAACCTCCTCGTTGGAAGAAAATTTATGTTTACGACCATTTAAACTTTTTTTCAGTGGAGAAAAGAGATGATAGTCGGATAAAGTCAAATTTGGTGAATAAGGGGTGTTCTAGTAATTCAAATCCTAAATCACGAATTTAAAAAAAAACAAAACACCTTTGGATAGCTTTTCTCTTCAATGTTTTTCCGTAGAGTGGTCAGTAATGTCGAATAGTAATCTCCGGTTCTTGTTCTTATCCAAAATATCAATCATGATTACTCCACGGCAATCCCAAAAAACTGAAGCAAGAACTTTTCCAGCAGATTTTTGGACACAGGGCCGTCGTCAAGACCGGTAAACCGGACTTGGTCGCCAAACAATTCACATTATTTGTTCTTCTCAAAGTATCGAATAAAAATGCATTTTAACCAGAAACAAGGGAAATACCGCCAGATGGAAAACGATCAAAGATGCCGCATTATACTCATAAATAACTATCAAAGTCAGCCAGTAAATATCTCCACCGCAGCGGCCACCCACTTTTTTTGCTCTCTAGCCAGTCGGTCTCTCTGATAAACGTCACAGTTGAATAGTTTTTGGGACGATTCAGAAATAATTTTTATATTCTGTTTGCCAATCTGAATTCGAAATGTCAATTTCTGGGAGGAATTTAAAATACTTGAGAAGCAAGAGCACCTATCAACCCTTTACAATAGTATATCACGTTTATAAGAATTGAGACTGTTGTAGATTTTCATATATCTCTTTATCTGTGAAGTATAGAATTTCAAATTGAATCATATTGAAGGTCAGTTCTATATCTGTATTTTTCAAACGTTTCACTGTATATATTTCACTGTATGTAGTTAGCAGATATATAACCCACCCTTTTGTATTATTTTTTTTTAGATACAACATTTACTAAGGCATATCAATTTATAAAAAAGAATCTCTGAATGTCTACATTTTGAACATGCTGTATGTATTCCATAAAGAATGACTCATACTTATACAGGGTCTTTCACGAGGAACCTCACCCATATTTATACGGGAAACTACTGAAGGTATTTTCATGAAATTCAGCACTTATAAGTATTTCACGATGCTGATGAAATCTAAAATATTTTCAAGGCATGAGCACCTCCGGTTCTTCCGGAAATGACGTCAGCTTCCGTTTTTCAAATAAGAACACCATTTTTTTATTGCAGAAATTTTCAAGTTATTTTGAAAAAACATTCATTTTTGGTTGGAAAATTCTCTCTGAGCGGGAAAATTCGAAAAAAAAAATCGAAAATAGAGCTACGCTGAAACAAGAATAACTTCGAAGTTTTTGGATGGAAAATTTTCATTTTTGGGATTTTTCAAGATGTAAGATTGATGTATCCACTTTAAAAATCGAAATCGCGATTCATGATACAGGGGGTGAAAAAATCGCTTTCAAGGTTAGGGATGACAAAATCGTGAAAAATCAATTTTTTCAAATTAGAACCCCATTTTTTATGGCAGATATTGAATCTACGTTAAAAAATAATGTGAGTGTACGCATCACACCCTTGCCCTTAAGTGGATATTTTCTGAGTTATTCACAAAAAACTGTTTTTCGTCTTGAATTTTCAGCTATTTCTTTTCCCTTCACGCCAAAAAGATGAAATTTTCAGGAACTGTTATTTGAACCATGCTGTAGATTTTTCACCCCTTCTTGAAACCGACTTCAAGTTACTATTAGGAGAACCATGGCAAACTCTCGCAGTTATAACTAGAGAAGATGCTCAAAGTTTTGACCGTTAATTTCTAGACATTTATTTATACGTCTCAGGAATGCTTCGTGCGTTGCTCTTCTTATTTCATCGGGAGGAAGAGATCTGCAAAAGTGTTTAAAAACCAAATTGAGTTTCAAAACTATGAATCTAAAAATCTAAACAAACCTGAACGCATTTCTGACTCGTTCTATGCAGTCCTCTTTATCAGTCAGGGGAGTTGAGTAGACAATATTTTTTATCCTACCCCAAACATAATAGTCTGAAGGAGTTAAATCGGAAGAACGTGGTGGCCAAAGATGTGGACCATTGTTCGCCAACCATCGATCTTCAAATAGCCTGTAGAGGATATTTGACACATTGAGTGAATTGTGTGGAGGCGCGCCATCTTGTTGATACCATAAGTCATTATGGTTCTGTACTAGCGGCTCAATTATTTGGGTCAATATGTCAGAATATCTATCTCCTGAGGGAGAACATTCTTTAAATGTGTCGTCTGGTTGCAAAACCGGCCAACTCCTCAATTTTCGGAGAAAATTTCTGTTTATTTACTAAGTCCTTTACTAACATTTCCACCCATTGGCAATGAGAAACCATAACAAAACCGGTCAACTCCGTGCGTTTTGGGGGTTAGAAAACTCCAATGTGCTGCAAAAGCGGCCACATCCACTCGTCAGTGTTTTTCAAAACCGGTCATCTCCAAATTCAACAGGTAGCCAGAAAGTCGGTGGTGACGAGCAAAAGAAATATTATGAGCAGTAGGCTTGATGCCGTAGCTACAGGTACTGTAATAAAGCCCCTGAAACTTCGTGATGTCAAAAAATTACTGACGAAACATTATGGACCAGATTGGGACAAAGACGACAGATTAATTTTTTACAGAAACATTTTGGCTGACTTGGGTAACGAGGAAGTCTACGAGGAAAGAGATGACGAATCCTTGGAGAATAATGACGTCATCATGTGCGAGCCTGAAGATGACGATTTAGCCCCTCGAGTGTAAAGTTTCGTTCCAACTATGTTATATACATAATTATATATTTTTTTTATAAGTTTACCCAACCTAAAATGAAGTTCAGTTACACAGAAACATTGTGAATGATTTTTCTTGGCTAAAACCCCGCTATTTGATGTCAATTTTATAGATATTTTAAGCTTTACTTTGTTGCAAAACCGGCCAACTCCAAAGTGGGTTGCAAAACCAGCCAAATCCTAACTATAATTTTGAATTTCCCCCTCCCAGCACCTTCCCCCAGATTCTCTTATGGTGCTCTAAAACCTACTATCCTAGTGACACATTAATAACAAGAGATTTGGATCCTATCTCCAATGTCCTAGTTTTGACGAAAAATCGTCTCTCCTGAAAAATTTTCTGTTATGGAGATGACCGGTTTTGCAACCAGACGACACAAATAATGCAAACATGTGTAGTGTTCTATCTTACCAGTTAAAGTCCCATTATAAATGTGAACATCGAGAATTGCATTATTTTTGATGGCGCAAAAAACATTGAAACTCCAGGTCTCTTGAAAGTTCCATTGTCTGAAGTGGTGGTTGTTCTCTTCATCCCAATAATGACTGTTATGCCTATTGAAAGAACCTTTCTTTGTGAATTTAGATTCATCTGTCCAAATTATACAGTCCAAAAAGTTTTCATTCTCTTGAAATCGAATCATCATAGCTTCGCAAAACTCTGTTCTCCTGACGAAATCAGTTTCCTTCAAATGCTGTACCCTATTGAATTTATATGGGTGCATTTTATGTTTTTTTAATATTCTCCAAACACTCGATTGAGATAATCCCAGATCAATCTCGGCATCTTTGAGAGAATTTTGAGGATTCACACGAAAATATGCAAGATTTTCGTTGTTCTCATCTTCTACTACACTTTTTTCTCAGTGAATAGTTTTCTTAACGAAAGATCCGACATTTCTCAAGTTTGAAAATGGTTCTGTTAATGGTATCTCTCGTTGGTCTGGGTCGGTCAGGAAACCTCTCAATGAACAGTCGAATCGTTCTATCTACAACTTTATTACCTTCTTCATGAAGTAGAATGAGATTTACATAATCTTCATTGTTAAAATTAGGCATAGTGATCGATTTTATAACTTAATACGAATTATCACCAAATTAATAGTAAACACAAAATGCTACTGAATAAAGAGGAATTTGGCAGATGTTATTAGTGATAGCTATCATTAAAAAAAAAAATGTAAAACATGGTAAGTTTTTCCATATGGTTCATAAGGAATTATTTATTTATCACTGGAGAGAAAACCGATGGCCGATTAGTTGAAATAAAGAGGTTTCCGATACAAATTCGAATCAAAATTCGCCATCTATTCAGGAACAACCTGTATCTTTTTTCTCTTGCATATTAGGGTAGTAAAATCTAAAACATGGTTTAAGTAACAGTTCCCGAAAATTTCATCTTTTTGGCGTGAAGAGAAAAGAAATAGCTGAAAATTCAAGACGAAAAACAGTTTTTTGTGAATAACTCAGAAAATATCCACTTTAGGGCAAGGGTTTGATGCATACACTCACATTATTTTTTAACGTAGATTCAATATCTGCCATAAAAAATGGGGTTCTCCTTTGAAAAAATTGATTTTTCACGATTTTGTCATTCCTAACTTTGAAAGCGATTTTTTCACCACCTGTATCATGAATCGCGATTTCGATTTTTAAAGTGTATACATCAATCTCACATCATGAAAAATCCCAAAAATGAAAATTTTCCATCCAAAAACCTCGAAGTTATTCTTGTTTCAGCGGAGCTCTATTTTCGGTTTTTTTTTTCGAATTTTCCCGCTAAGAGAGAATTTTCCAACCAAAACTGAAAAATGTTACATCAAAATAACTTGAAATTTCCTAAGGAATCTATTTCTGCAATAAAAAAATGGTGTTTTAATTTGAACAACGGAAGTTGACGTCATTTCCGGAAAAACCGGAGGTGCTCATGCCTTGAAAATATTTTAGATTTCTTCAGCATCGTGAAATACTTATAAGTGCTGAATTTCATGAAAATACGTTCAGTAGTTTCCCGTATAAATATGGGTGAGGTTCCTCGTGAAAGACCCTGTATATACTTATACTCAATATAGTCCCAACAAGGAGGCAAAATATCATTTTGCGGGGGCGACGAAATTTTATTTTGCCGGGGCGGCAAAATGTCTGGCGGCGGCCCTGTTTGGACACGAAACTTCTTAGGTCTTGGAGAACCAAAGTGTCGCCATTCCATCGATTGTTGCTTTGTTTCTGGATCGTAGAAATGCACCCAAGTCATAGTAACAATTCGGTTCAAGAAGTCTACATCGTTTTCAAATCGAGCACAGATCATTTCAAACATTCAAACATTTGGGGATCCATTCTACAAGTCCAAATTGACTTAAAATATATGATGAACGCGTTCCTATAAAATATCCGTTTTAGCTTAATTCGACGGTCTGATAAAATCATGTCATGATCTGCATCGATATTTTCGGGGAACTGGCATTCCCGATCGGTCATCATCTTCAATTGAAAATTTACCTCGTTTGAAGCTTGCAGTCCAATTTTTCTCAGTCGCATACGAAGGACATTGATCACCAACTGTATTAAGCATATCTTCGTAAATCTGCTTAACCCATTTAAATACGGGTACTTGATGATGATGATGATGATGTACTCCAATTTTTCGATTTTCACAAATTCGGTGGACATCTTCTTTCTTTTGATTTGTTGCGTAACTCTGGTTTACTTTTTCGACCTCAAACTTCACACTGACTCTTCTAATGAGTTATTGTTCGTTGCTATGGTAACGCAATATTTTTTTGTATGAATGGAACTGGTCTTGGCTTAATAGATATCAATAATGCCCCATTTCATGGATGAGTCAGTTATGAAGTTGTGATTGGTGAACGTATACTATGGTTTAGTCTATTTGTTATAATGTTGTCCTGTGGGGTGCTTCGTCTGAGGATGAAAGGGTTTTCATCATACAGAAGAAGGTAATTCGCCTCATGTTCAACCTCAAGCCCCGAAAATCCTGTAGGGGAATATTCAAAAAGTACAGGTTGCTCACATTTCCTTGTGTCTATGTGTTAAAAATTAAAATGCTTGATTTTTGTGAAAGGCATGGCTTTGAAGGACCAACAGTGCAAAGCAAAAGAAAACTTTTTAGAAGCATTTTATTACCCTCTGATAGATACACTCAGTGAGAACATTAAAACAAGATTTGAGAAAAACCAGTTAGCTCTACTTTGCAACATGGAACTACTGCTGACGGCTTCGATGAAAAATAACGCAGTTTGAAACGACCGCATCAAAGAAGCGCGTGATCTGCTGTGAGTTCCGCGTTTGGTTTGGAAAATAATGCCTTAGCATCCGAAATCGATGTATTTTCGAGAAAACATCATAATTCAGACCAAATTGATCGTTATCTTGTATCAAATTTGGTTTCGCAATTAAAGTCAGAAAATGTCCACAACCAGTATGTATTCCCTAATTTGTTCAAGCTTCTGTGACTGTTTTTGACTATCCCTGTGTCCACTGCAACAGCAGAACGATCTTTCAGTGTCTTGAAGCGGATCAAAAATTATTTGAGGAATTCTATGCTTCAAGAACGTTTGTCACATTTTGTTATACTAGCCATTGAGAAAGATGCTGCTAAAAACATCGAATTAGAAGAATGCGTAGAAATATATACCAGGCGGAAATCAAGACATCTAGCTTTATTTTAAAACAAGTAACCATCGAGAAGACATAATATCATACTGTTTATTATTTTTGTTTATCTACTGCTCCTTTTTACCGAATTTCAGCTGATAAATTAATTAAAAAATTACGATTGCATTTACTTTTTTCTCGAATTTGGAATTCGAAAAGGCTTGTAGGTGCAAAAAAGTTAAACTAACTTGAAGCAATTTCTCACAATGCCATTTTCAGGTTTAGATTTCAACTTATTGCCCCCCCCCACTTCTTACGCCCAATCGCCGCCACTGCCTCCTACGATCAAAATGAACCGATAATCTGTTCACGATAGAGCGCATGTTTTTTTTCGATAATTCAAAATGGACATCCCAGAAAATTGATCGCATGGGGAAATGAATTTTTTGGTCACTTTAAATTTTCAATAGAAAGAGGAGGAACATGCTTACGATCGTAGACTTAATACCAGTTTGTTTTGATTCTCAGAGCTCTAGAGATCCCAGAATGAAATATAGTACGAGTAAATCTAATATATTCCTCTATCAATTTTTTCGCCAACTGTTTTACTCATACGAAAAAACATGAGGAACATGCTCTCCATCGTTGACAGAATAGTGGTGGTTCATTTTAATCCTTGGAGATGGGGCTTTCACAATAAAAAAAATATATATATAGGATATTTTATTCATCGCTCTATCCATCAATTTCCCTGACTGGCTATTTTGAACTAATATTTCTTCCAGAGTAGAAATCCCTCAAATATTCTGAATAGAAACAAAAAAGATCCAACTTTTCTCACAGAGAATAAAGTGAAGAAAATTATTTCAAGAAATTCCAAAAAATTCACATATGCTCAAAAAAAATTTATCACACCATCTTATAGCAAACCCCCACATTAATACGGCCTACCTAAAATACATAAACCTCTTATTCCTTTGAGACCAATAGTAAGTTCACTCGGATCCCCCTGTCAAAATTTTGCTAAATATATATTACAATTTTTGAACCCATTAACAGGAAAATCAACTAGTTTTTTGAAAAATACTCAACACTTTCTTGAAAAATTAAGAAATTCTAATTTAAATGCAACAGACATCTTAGTAAGTTTTGATGTAGTAAATCTTTTTCCAAATGTTCCAGTTGATAAAACTCTTGAAATAGTGAGAACAAAATTGATTAATGATAGAACCATTTATGAAGATTCGAAATTGACTATTGATGATATAATGGAGATATTAGAAGTTTGCCTGAAATCCACATATTTTCAATTAGATGATGTTTTCTATAAACAAAAATTTGGTATGGCTATGGGTTCTCCTTTATCACCAGTAATGAGTAACATATTCATGGAATCTTTCGAACAAAAATATATAGACACAGACCCACTAAAACCAAAGACTTGGTGGCGATATGTAGACGATATTTTTGTGATTTGGCAACATGGTAGAGATGAACTAGAGAATTTTTTTGATCATATTAACAACAAAAAACCTACAATATAATAAAATTTACAATGGAATTAGAGCAGGATAACAAAATTTCATTCCTAGATGTTTCAATAAAAAAATTTTCGAATTATTTTAAAACGAGCGTATACCGAAAAAAGACACATACTAATAGATATTTGAATTTTTATTCCAATCACCAAGTAAGTGTCAAAAGAGGTATTATTAAAACACTTTATGATAGAGCTAATTCAATTTCATCTACACCCGAAATTAGAAATAATGAAGTTGACTTCATTAAACATTTTCTTAGGGATAATCAATACCCGGAAAATTTTATTGAAAAAACAATATTAAATTTACAGAGAAAAATGACTAACCAAAATCGTAATAATAATCAGGAACAACCAACAAACCGTCAAAAACAACCAAATTTATTGAATGTAATTCCTTATGTTAATGGTCTTTCAGAAAAAGTAAGAAGAATCGGTTCGAAGTTCAACATACGAACTGGTTTTTAAAACGCAAAATGATTTAAGATCTATATCAACAAAAACTAAACCTTTGAACGAAAAACAAAAATAAAAAAATTGTATTTACAACATACCCTGTATTTGTGGTAAAACTTATACAGGTGAAACGTCCAGACCTCTAGAAATAAGAAAACGCGAACATAAAAATAATATTAAAAATAGAGAAATTAATCGATCACACATCGCAGATCACATTTGTCCTAATACGGGAGACCACATGATGGATTGGGACAACACTGAAATTTTAATGACGGAACCAGACCATTATAAACGAAAAATTAAAGAGTCTACGGGTATTCTATTCGATCAAGATAATAATTTGGCAAATTGTTCGGTAGGAATAGATCATATTTGGATCAATTTACTGAAGAAGGAACTGTCATCCGGTAATTTCAAAATTAAATGAATCAACGTTTCTATGCAGTCTCTGTTTCTATGTATTGACAATGAATGTCGAACAAAAGCCACAATTCAGAAGATTTTCGAAAATAGATTTTTCGTCTGATGAAGGAGTCTGATATAGACTCCGAAACGTTAGAACTTAGAATTATAATTTCAAAGTTATTTATTTTCAGATCATTGTCAGGCAACAATTTTTTCTAGTTGATTTGCTCCTGACAAATTAGTGCAAGAATTTACGCAGGAGCAAATCGTTGATTTCATTTTTAATTGATTTTGTTTCAGAGATTGGGAGTGAAAACCCTAAAAAGTTTATGAAGAAATGCAGAATCCTCCCAGAATAAATTTCAATCGATATCAGAAACAAAAACGTTGTATTAAATCAAGGATAATAAAACATAATTCATAATCCTTGATATGAAGTCAGTCCATCCATCCTTGCATATAGCTTTATATTCGCTTCGGCATCCTATTCTAAATAATGGAAAAAATTAATGAACTGCAGGATTGATATCAGAGATAAGGTATTGACCGTAGTAGAATAGTCGTTCTTGAAACTGGGCGGCCGGGAGTAATCACTACGGTGCCGGTGTATAAATCGGTTTGATTGGATTTATTGATTTTTTTCGCCCATGATAATTTTTATTGATTTGGTGGTAACAAATGGATCCACCGAAAATGTAGATCGCTGGGCTTTCTAGTTGATTTTCAAATCGGTAGATATTAATTGAATGTATTATAAAATAAATGAGTGTGAATCAAAGATATTACACACCAAGATGGAGCATCCCTTTACTGAATGCATGGAATGTTGTGTCCTGATAATAAACAGTGGATGTTTACGAACAAACGCGTCAACAGTAAACAGAAGCCAGTGGCGTAGTTGAAAAGTTGTAATATATAATATTTTTGATTAAAGCGGTGTGAAGAATATTGATGATGGGTATATATGAATTTGATAATTCCATCAATTCGTTTGAAAAATAAAATTGTTTGATATAATTTTTCGAAAAATTGAACTGAAATGACCTGAGCCACGAATTTTCTCCGATATAACTCCGAAATTTTAACGACTGTCAAAAATAAATTTTCGCATAAATGCTTGTGATATTCCGTGAAAAATCTTCTTTTACTGCTTGCTGACCGTCCCCATTCAACCCTGGGATATCAATTCGGGTTACCAATCTGAGGCACTAAGATTTTCAGACTGTCAAAACGAAATATACATACAAGATATTCAAAATTTATATTCCGTGAAAAAACTTCACAACTCAAATTGGTGTTTCTTATAAAAAAAATAATAATTTTGTTTATCATAGTAAAACATTGCCATACATCATGATATTTCAGGTTTCACACTAGACCGTTCGCCTATTGCGTCAGGGAAAAATTTTTAATACACGAAGATTCCATTCGAAGGAATTCTTGAACCACTGATGTGAGATAAATTTGAATTTACATATTATTCAATACAGATCTGATCATGTTGAAAGCTAGTATTTTCCTAGTACATATTACGTAATATAGACTCAAATTTTCGTTTTGTACATTGTATCTGAAAATAAATTAATTATTTATTATACTTTTCTTTTGTAGTCGAACAGGAATATAAGAAATATTCTTATAGGAAAAATTAACAAACTCCTATATAAACAAATATGAATATTTAATAACAACTCCATCGAGAGAAACATTACAGTTCGATGACATGAATTAATACGTTCGTGTCTTCTACCAACTGTTACAGTTAGAGGTCCGAAGTAGTCAATTCCAGTAAATGTAAAGGGTTGTTAATCTTTCTACTGGCAGCTGTCCCATCACCGGTACTTGCGGTTTAGCTCTCCTTATTCTACAAAATTGACAGCTGGCAAAGACTGATTTAACAGCTGAGCGACCGTCTATGATCCAATAATTTTGCCTTAATTCATTGAGAACTAATTCAATTCCTTGGTGTCCGTATTTTTTATGATAATGCTGTATCAGGAGACGTGTGAAGGGGTGCTTATTTGGTAATATTATTGGATGCTTTGCAGATTCTTTCATGAAAAGTGCCAAATTAGTTCTTCCCTGAATCACTAGAATACCTCTACTATCGATAATGGGCATAAGTTTGCGAAGTCTACTTTATCTTTAAATTTTTTGTTTTCGTTGTATTTCCATGATTTCACCGGAGAAACTTTCATTTTGGCACTGTCTAATCCACAAAACCTCAGCTTCTTGAATGTCCTCAAGTTTCAGCGCTTTTTCGATTCTGCTATCCAAAGATATTGACTTCCTTAATATTTTGATGAACTTTATAACTCTAGCAGTGGTTCTCATCAAGTTGATCCATTTAGAGAATCTTTTTATATCTGGTAGTGCAGATTGATCTTGAAAGATGGTTAGAACGCAATTTTCAAATTCTTCCTTGTTTCCACTGGAAGGATTCCGAGAAAAATTTTTTGTTGGCCATTTTGTCTTGTCTTTTTGGAGTAAGAACGTCCGCCCTAGGAACCAATTTTCGAAATTTATAGAGTTACTACGATCTTCATTGTATGTCCTTGTAGCTAGATCGGCAATGTTGAGTTTCGTTGGTATCCAATTCCATTCTTTTGTCTCGGACGATTCCTGAATTTCTCCAACTCTATGCGATTCAAATTGTCCCAACTGTCTTCCATCGCTACAAATCCAATAGAGCACTGAAGACGAGTCTGTCCAAAAATATGTTTGATTAATTTTAATATCAAGTTCGTTCTTGACTGTCTTCGCTATTCTGGTTCTCATTACTGCTGCTTGAAATTCTAGTCTAGGAATAGATATGGGTTTGGTTGGAGAAACCCTGGCTTTTGCAAATACAAATGAAATGTCTATGCCGCAAGCATGTATTATTCGCAAATATGCAACAGCTGCAAACGCTTTTTTGCTGCTATCACAAAAGACATGCAATTCGATACTTTCAGCTACAGGAATTTTAAGGGAGTAACACCGCGGAATTTTTGAACTGATCACTTTTTGTAGATCTGCTAGTGTTGAGATAAATTCATCAGAGTAAAGCAAAACCAAATTCCTTACTCATTCAGAATTCTCGACAACTATAAATATGTCAAATGCGATTGGTTTATTAGTCAACAATATTAGTGCTGGCGGTCAAAGTGTTGAATAACATACCCCAGCAGTTTTCGACTGTGAGAACCATATTATGTACTTTGCTATTGGAACCTATATACTGTATATAAGCATCTTTTAGGAATGAGATATTCCTCTCCGTTTTAGTTAGTTCTGGTTTGATATTCATTGATTTAGTATAGATCGACCTCCGTTGAATCGATTGAATCAATATACAGATTGTTTCACAAAGTGCGTTTCATTGAAGAAGAATTCATCCTAAACCAACCTAATTTCCAACAGGTTGTGGGCCCAGCTTGCTCTGTTAAAAATAAATTCGCCGCTGTTAATTGCAAATATACCTTTCGTTCATAAAGTTAATCAGTGAAATAATGAGAAGTTTCCTTCTACTATTGAGAATGAGAAATTTGGTAGTGATTGAAGTGAAGTGAACTCGGTTGAAAAGCAATATGTGCGTAGTTAGCTGATGATCAGCGAGGAGTCCAACGAAAGACCACGAAGTGTTTTTCAGTCAGTAGCAGAGTTGGATCAAGATGCAATAATCCATCACGACAGGGGAAATTACGGACCTATAGAATGGGCATCTTCTCTTTCATATCGATCAACAGCCTGAAGGGTATTTCAGATAAGTAAAATGAAGGCTCGTTGAATATAGACAAAATCAATTTGTTTCTGACTGTTATAAAAATTCGAAAGAGGGAATCAATTTATTTTCTCAATGATAGTTATCATTGAACGTCATATTATTATTGAATTGTGATTTGAAATTCCCTAATTAAAATTCAATTGAAAAGGATTTGAAATTGAAGTATTCAAGCGAAATATAAATCAGACTCAACCAACTTAGAAGATCATTTACTGAAGACATTTCAACAGGCAGATGTCATAAAAACAATCTATAGCAAGAGCCTGAACCATAATTTAAAATTGCACATAAATAGTAATATTGATAGTTTTCTGAAATCGGGTTGAATTAAATGTTTTGGATGCATATATCGTTGCCAATATTAGATTTCGAGAAAAAAAAAAACAAAACAAAAAATAGTGAAATTTAGATTGAGTATCATTAAATATAGGAACCAGCTTCGCATTTGTCTAAGCAAAAAATAATTATTTCATGAGAAGCTGACATAAGTTGAAGTTATTTTCTTTGATTGGTGAAAGTGAAAAGTAGAAGTTCTGTTCAAGGGCATAAAAATAGGAGTTCATGATCATTATCGGAAATATAGCTTGAAAATGAATTGAGTATTGAATTTTTTTTGAAATGTTCTAAAGACCTCATAAAAAAAAATATTTCAATTGAGTCTTCAATTATCTGAATAAGAATTGAAGTAACTTCCATAACTTAATCTTCATATTATTCACACTATGATATGCTACCGTAGAAGTTCGAAAGCCAATCTGTTTAATGGTGAAAATATTATAGATAGCAAAATACCTAACTATGTCTGTTTTCTGAATTATTTGTTGAGGTCTGATTGTTGAGTAATTTGATTTTTATTTCATTACTTGGTTGTTCCAAAGAATCTGATTCTCGAGTTAAAAAAAAATTCATAAAGCACTCTAAACAACTGCATATCTTGATAGAAGCTATTCTTACAAAAGAGGGATTCAATTGAGTCTTCAAAGTCTTGCTTGTTTTAAATTATGATTCGAAATAATTATAATCATTTCAATACCCTGAAGAATAATGAAAAACAAAAAAAAAATATTTGAATAATAAAGGTACTTTTCGAATGAACTAAGATCACAGCTGATAAAAAAATGTGATGATGATTATAAGTACTGAATTTATGAAAAAGGTGGAGTGACTCATTTCGTATCCAAATATAAATTAGAGATGTGATGATTATAACTTACAATATCATATTCACATTGACGATTCTCTCTAATATTCTATTGAATTTGAATTTTTTAAACTTTGAATAATTGCTAGTCACGAGCTGATTAAAAAAAAAATCAATTATCTACCTTTCTGAAGAATGAGATAAAAAAAAATCTGAAAGTGAACTAAAATCCAAAATATAATGCAATAACAAACTGGTATGAACTCTATTGAATTGAAACCAGTTGGTGGTTTGAAAGAAAATATACAGCAGTCATGGAAATGATTTAGTTGATGCAATAAGACGCAGGTACGGACTTTATTGAGTTGATAGCATGGCTTCATGTAGAAATCTGATAGTGATTGAAAATCAGATATTCGGTGAAGTGAGAAACTGGTGTGTTTGATTTTGTATCAAAACCAGTAGGTAAACCTGATAACGATAAATCAGGTAACTCGAAGGTAATTGAGAATGAAACTGGTGAGTTTGATTTCGTATCAAAACCAGTAAGTAAATCTGATAACGATAAATCAGGTAACTCAAAGGTAACTGATAATGAAACTGGTGAATCTGATTTTGTATCAAAACCAGTAGGTAAATCTGATAATGGTAAATCAGGTGAATGAATCGATAATAATGGAGAAAGAAACTGGTGAACCAAAATCAGTAGGTAAATCTGATATCAACACTTTGTCGAAAGCGAAAGAACGTGAAAATTTATGAAATGAAATTGGTACAGTTAGTATATGAGAACAAAGTGATTGTGATGAATTGGCAATTTAAGGTGGAGGTTAATATGAATCTCACAAGAGTGAATTGGGTTGAATTTACCCAAAATAAGGACAAAGAGAAAGAATGTCCAGAGTACCGATCATGAAAATTATTAAGTTATATGTGCTTAATATAATATAGCATTCCTAAATATTTCTAGGCAATAAATGAAATGTTGAATAGATATCATTGGTATAAAGCAATAAAGTTATTATTATTGTTGATGAATAAATCATGGTTGTTATCGAAGACACCGGAGAATGAAAATATTGTTGATTGCAAATGCATAATAAGAATTTATTGATGCATTTTTGGAAATCCATTGAAATATAAACGCGATTTGTTTCCCGGGGCTTCAAGCAGCGACAGTTGATTAGATAATGCTGAAACTTTTGAATCAGTCGTCCGAATTTCAAGCTTCAGATACATAGTAACACTTGCAATCGATTTAATTCATTGATACATCATAAAATATATAGATTATTAGTTAAATAGTTTTCTTAGAGCAAGAAATTCTTAAGAAGGTTCCGTGAGGAAACGATTGTCAATTTCGTCAATTGAGTAAAGCCCTATAGGTAGGAGTTAAACAAACAAAAATTCGAAAAGAATCTAAAATGATTTCGGTTTTCGAAATTCATACTGATCGATGCATATCTTATAGATAGACAATAAATATCGCAAAATATATAATCATGGGGTACTTTGTCCGGATGATATATTGCAGTAGTTATATAACGAATGATGAAACATTGATAAGTTCTAATTGATGGATTTTCTATGCATTCATTCATTCATTGCTGTATCCCGTTACCGGGAATGAATCTACAAAAAGAAGAAGAAAAAAAAAAAAAAAATTCGAACAGACTTGTAACTTCTTAGTGCTAGTTGCGACTGTGTGCCCTCCTGTGACTAAAGAGACCCAACCGTGACCTGCAGATCCTTCCACACTCAGGGCATGGATAGTCTCCAACCAGATCTGGCCGCCGCTGTATCCTTCTCGATTCTCCACTATAACTGTGGACCAAAGACCTCCACTGTGACCTGTCTAACGCTAGTTGTTCCCAGTTATGATTAGCATTAACTGATTTTAGGGATTGATGTAGTGTATCCTTAAACCGCTTATACTGGCCTCCTGGTTTCCGGGCTCCCTCAGTGAGTTCGCCGTATAGAGCTATTTTGGGGAGTCTTGTGTCTTGCATCCTCAGAATGTGGCCGCTCCATCTGAGTCGGGCCCTCGTTACTTGAGTCTCAATTGTTGTACAACTCGCGCGCTGCAAGACTTCTGCATTCGAAACTTTGTGGAACCATCTGATGTGCATTATCTGTCTTAGATGACGTTGCTGCGTCTGTTCAAGCTGTTTAATATGTCGCCTGTAGGGAGTCCAGCTTTCGCTTCCGTAAAGAAGCGTTGGGAGGACCACTGCTCTGTAAACAGCTGTCTTGGTCTTCAGATTGAGGTCGTGATTTTGGAACACTCTGTCCTTCAGCTTCCAGAATGCCCGTGATGCCGAATTGATACGGTTGTGTATTTCCGTGTCAAGGTTAGCCCTAGTATTTATGAAGCTTCCCAAGTATTTGAACTGCTCAACCTGTTCTAGAGTTTCATTGTCCAGGCTGATATCTGTTTGAAGGCTTTCTGGCGGACTTACCAGGATTTTGGTCTTGTCAATATTGAGTCTAAGGCCTAAAGCTTCGTATATATGTTTATAGGTGTCCATCATTATCTGTAGATCCTCTGAGCTGCTAGCGATGAGTGAACAGTCGTCTGCATATCGAAGTTCCGTGATAAACTTGGTACGGGTTTTTGCTCTGAGGCGCTTCAGGTTAAACAGGCCTCCATCAAATCTGAATCTTATCCCAACACCTCTTACGGGCATGCTCATGTCAGCAATTATCGATACAGCTATGGCGAAAATATTGAACAGTAAAGGCGCTAATACGCAGCCCTGTTTTATTCCAGAGTTGGTTGAGAAATGGTCGGTTGTAGAGCCATTATGCTGTATTCTAGCGGTGTTGTTGGTATGAAGGCTTTTACACACTGCTAGGAATTTTTCGGGTACTCCTAGACGTGCCATGATTTTCCAGAGCGCTCTCCGATTCACCGAGTCGAATGCCTTGCTTAAATCGATGAAGGCTGTATAAATCCTTGATTGTTGTTCACGGGCCTTTTCTTGTAGCTGTCGAAGTGTAAAAATTAGGTCCACCGTACCTCGATTTGGTCGAAAGCCGCACTGGGATTCAGGTAAAAGCCTCTCTAAGAGTGGAACCAGACGATTAGCCATAATCTTCGAGAGAATTTTACCGGCCACATTAAGCAACGATATGCCCCTGTAATTGTTGCAATTCGACGTATCGCCTTTGTTCTTATAGAGGTTGATAACTAAAGCGTCTCTGAAGTCTTGTGGCACATCTCCCTGTTCCCAGATCTTGCGGAATAGTATTAGGAGACTATTGACAATGTCCTCATCCAAGGCTTTGAATATCTCCGCCGGAATGCCGTCTAGACCAGGGGACTTATTATTTTTCATATTTTTAATCGCGCTTATGATTTCCGACATTGAAATTTCGTCATCAAGCGATGTCATCGGACTATACGCGGGAAGCAGTTCTAAAATGGATAAATCCGAGTCGTTATTTTGATTCAAGACCTGTGAGTAATGCTCCTTCCATCTTTCGAGAATTTTTCTATCATCAGTTAGAATAGCTCCATGAGCATCTCTTATAGGAAAGCTAGCTTTTCTGCTTGGATCGTAAACAGTTTTAATAGCTTCGAAAAAACGCCTGTAGTCAGGGTTATCGGCGTAAGCTTGTATTTCTCTAGCTTTTTCTTTCCACCAGCTGTCCTTGATTTTTTCTTATTTCTTGACGGACCTCGCGTTTTATGTTTATGAAACCTATTTGGGCTGCAACATCGCCAGGCTTGTTAATTGCGGTTTTCATCGCTTTGTGTTTTGCATCCAAAAGGGGTGCGATATGAGTTTCGCTGTCGGCAAACCAGTCTGGGGATTTTCGGGAGCGTTCCGTGCCCAGTATTTCCTTCGCTGTATTTGTAAGGGATGACTTGAAACGGAGCCAATGAGTCTCAATGTCGTCGTTATAATCCGGTGGTGTTAGGCTACTTTTGACGGCAGCTGTGAATCTGTCCTTTGTAGAAGGGTTTTGTAGTTTGGATATTTGAAGGCGCTCTCTTAGATACTTCGGCTTGCGTTGATATTTTGGGCGCATTGAGATTTTCATTTTCGAGATTACCAGCCTATGATCAGTCCAGCACTCCAGATCTGCTCTGGGTTTAGTGACCAACACCTCTTTCAGATCTTTCCTTCTCACGATCACATAGTCGAGGGTATGCCAATGCCCTGAGCGCGGGTGGCGCCAGGTCCCCCTTGAATTGGGTCTCGTAATAAAATAGGTGTTCGTTATACACAGATTGTGTTCTGCACAAAGAGCCAGCAGACGTTCTCCATTCGAATTGATGCTGTCTGTGCCGTGTTTCCCTATTATTCCCGGCCATAGTTCTGAGTCTTGACCTCTGCCCACTCTAGCGTTGAAGTCTCCAAGGAGAACTATTCGTTCCCGTTTTGGGATTTTACTTAATGTAGCAACGAGTGTTTCGTAAAAAGTGTCCTTTAAGTTGTCAGAGGAGTTCAAAGTGGGTGCGTATACTGCAATGATGTTCACACACGTGTTATTCGCTGCAGGAAAACGTAGGGTCATTAAACGTTCTGAGATACCAACTGGATTTTCGGTAAGTTTGGCGGCCAGGTCGTTTCTAATGGCAAAGCCTACGCCATGTTGTCTGATTTCGCCTTCCGGCAAGCCTTTCCAGAAAAATGTATACGCTTGTTCTACCAAGCTACCTTCGTCCGAAAAGCGTGTTTCGCTTAAAGCAACTATTGCAATGGATGTTCGTTGCAGTTCCTTATCGATTAGGGCAGTACGCCTCTCTGGTCGGTCGGCCTTACGGTTGTCTAGCAAGGTTCTGACGTTCCATGCTGCAAAAGCTATGTGCTTTTCATTGGTGTTTGTTCGATGATTCACTCGCTCAGGCACCCTCCCCCGGAGATCCGAATGGGAGGGTATTTTACCTCCGGATACGAATTTTGTCCTGTTCGACTGATCCATCTTTTTGTAGGAGCTGCGTTAGAAGGTGTTCAAAAGCTGCACTGGTAACGCTGTCAGTGCAACTTTGGTTGCGGCTACGACTAGATTATCTTGTGGCACAGGTAACCTGAGACGACAAGGTCTGAGACGTAACTTGAGCAACGCAGAGAGCCATTTCCTGCTCAAGCCAATGTTTAGGCTACGTAATTGTGGGAAACAGAGTTATACCGCTCATGTTCGGTCGCCAGAGCCTCGTTCGTAAGAACAGGGTGCACCGCGAGTAGGTGAGGTTGGCATTTGAGAGGAGAGGCTATAAAACGCATCCTTCCCCCTTACACCCCGGATTTTCTATGACAAAAGCAATCAAGCTCTTTTTTAGGAATCAAAGTTGATAGAAAACAAAATGAAATTATTCCTGATGAGAAAAAAAAATTATTACATTATATAAGTGTTTTCAAAAGAAGATCATGAAGCACTGTGTAAGAAATCTCATAGTATAATTAAAATGGATCTATATATTTTAAGTAGATTTTTTAATAAAAAAAGAACAAAAGAACTTTGGATATTCTTACGGAGTTATCAATTAATTCAAGATTATAAAATATGTTCGAATTATTTGAATTCAAATTTTTGGAAAATAATAAGTACAATTTATAACAAAAAAAAAATGCAAACTTTAATCGCTGCCCCATCCACAGAAAAAGGTTATATACAATATGGTTCTATAAAAAGCCGTCATAATACGTGAGTTAAGATTATAAAAAAAAGGTTTTAATTTGACTATTATGATGTCTATCATTATTATTATGAAGATAGAAATAATGGTTGTTGTAGCTTGTATTAGTTTTGGGAATAGTAGGTACTGCAAATCATACGAGATCAGAACATATTGACATCGAATATCTTTTCTCCCGAAATAAAAATTAGGATACATTATAAAACTCAAATAAAATTGCAGAGGTTATCAGCTCTCCGTTATTTAAATCAAACCATTACCGGACTAATGTCTGTTATTTCATAGCAGGTTTAGGTTTAGTAAATTGAAGTGTTAAATGCTTATTTACTAGGTATTACTATATGTAATACTGAAGGTATTATAATATGTATCTATACAATTTCTAATAGCAATGGTCTGGTGTGGTTTTTCTGGGTTTCCCACATCCTTGCAATGAATATTGGACCATACTTGTATTGCCCCAGATAACAAATGGAGGATCTTTCTATACTCAGGAATATTTTATTTTTGCATGCAATTTTGATATGTAATGATATGTACCTATAGGTAATTGAGCATTGGGTTATAAGAGATTTGATTTTGAGGCGGCGTGTTGAGATAAATTCATCAGAGTAAAGCAAAACCAAATCCCTTACTGATTCAGAATTCTCGACAACTATAAATATGTCAAATGCGATTGGTTTATTAGTCAACAATATTAGTGCTGGCGGTCAAAGTGTTGAATAACATACCCCAGCAGTTTTCGACTGTGAGAACCATATTATGTACTTTGCTATTGGAACCTATATACTGTATATAAGCATCTTTTAGGAATGAGATATTCCTCTCCGTTTTAGTTAGTTCTGGTTTGATATTCATTGAGAGTATAGATCGACCTCCGTTGAATCGATTGAATCAATATACAGATTGTTACACAAAGTGCGATTCATTGAAGAAGAATTTATCCTAAACCAACCTAATTTCCAACAGCTAGCCATAATAACCCTGTTTTATATATGTCAACATCTATAAAGTCATCCCATCCAATACCACTTCGCCAAATATCTTGGACCAAAATCCTGCCTCGAATTATGAAGTTCACAAGAAAACCGAGTGAATCAAAAACAGACATTGTTATTCTCAGCACATGTTGTTTCGTAGGTCTCTGTCGATTCTGTTCAGGATGGAAATTCAACTTAAAAACGAGTTTATTGAGTTTACCTGATACATTCAAAATATTCATTACACTCACCAGGATCAGGCGATGAAATCCTGGATGGAATAGCTTCAGTTTTCAAACATTTTTCCTAATATAAGTATGAAATCTTCATCATAAAAATGGTCAGCGCAAACATATACCCTTTTGGAAGATTTTGTATTTTTCATTTTTAACTGGTCCATCCACAATCTTTGTCGAGCAGTTTCACTAGGCATTCTAATAAGAGGAAAAATTATTTGGTGATGACTTAAACAATACTAATGAAAAGAGATAAGTCCCAAGCTGAAGCTACGCCTATGGAAAAATATCGTTTGTTGTTGTTTACTTACCAGTGAATGGATTGCCCACTGCTTTCACTGCCGATTTTTTTGCAAACCATACAGCAATTCCACATTTTTGCATTTTATCATTCCAAATAATCACTGTCTACCACCATTCTCACATAAATCGCCTAATAACATTGTTTGTTTATTCAGATGAATATTGTTGCAGTTGCAGATTGTTATATTTTCATTTTCATTGTTACGTGAAAATGACTGTTATTTTTGATATATGATTGAAGTTGAATGTCATAATTTTTTGTCAATTACTTAGTTCTACATTGAAATACTCAGTCATCGGGTAGGTGATTTTCGAATATTTAACAAATATGTAGATATGTCGAACATTCTAAGTGGGTTGTTGAATGAATAACGTTGCCAAACTTCTGTCTCCGTCTTCTTATTTTTTATATTAAATTTAAGAACATATTCTGTAACTTCACTTAGGACATATCCTGAATTCATGAAGCATTGGTATTGTCAGTATCATCATTTATTCAATAGCCGATACATTTTAAATTGAAATAATGATGTCATATTATCTCTCGAACGGAAGCGAAAACCTGGGATTATATACATTTCTAAAAATATTGCCAACGCTGCTTAACAATTCGACATTATTCCTATAGCTTTGGAAAACACGATTCTTTCAACCAATCGTTGCATGTGGTTTATTGTTTTGGTTTTGATCAAAATATAAACATAAGGCTATCTTATTTCGAGGACGTTTTCTCTCTCACTATGCTCTATCTTGGTGTGTAATATCAAAGAGTTGTTACTCTTTGTAACGGAGCGCCGTAAGGTTTATACCTCGGAACCCAGGGAACATTTATGAAAAAAATAAATTTTTGCCGCCAATTTTTTTTTTTACTTTTTTTGTCAAAGTTTACCCAAAAATAATTGTTGCTTCCCATTATTTATTCATTTATAAACAAGCTAAATTACTGAAGAAGTAGAGTTAAAATAACCCCCAGAAGTAGTAAGGGGGATTTACTATTTATTTATTTATTTATTTATTTATTTATTTATTTATTTATTTATTTATTTATTCATCAAAATGGGATACAAACAGGTAACACCCAAAAAAAGCATCCACTTAAGACTAACAAAAAAATTAAAAGTGTCTACAAAAGTCAGCCGTTACTCGGAAAAATTTCACATTTTTACGAGAAAAAATGTATATGCACATATATTTTCACTATGATACAAAAAAAAAGGGACAAAAAAATCCACTTTCAGTTGTACCCACAAGAAGAAATAAACCATGAAAAAAGAGAAAACCAGGATCAAGGATCGAAAATCCTTCTACAATTATTCTTGAAGGAAGGCAAGGATAAAATAAAAATATCCAAATTTCCGACATATTCATTAAAGAACTCACACATTCTGGTCATAGGGGAATTCCTACCAATGTTAGTTCTAAAAGCTCTACTATGAAGCAGTTGCCTATTTCTGGTTTGTCTTGTTGGCACATGATAATGCACAAATGATTTCAACTTAGGCAGGCCCCGGACTAAGGTGATCGGCGCCCTGGGCAAATGGTCTACTGGCGCCCTTTTTCCAGTAGTAATTTTTTTATAATAATTGCTTAATACGGATTTTTCACAAACAATTACGTATCACAGTAAACAGAAAAACAAGTCGTTCATTGAAAATACTATAGCCCTATAGATAGATATATATAGATATATATAGATAGATATATTCACACTACAAATCAAGAATTAGACATTTGAAAACTTGAATTTTAAAAATAGAAGAAAAATATGATCAAAACAAGGGTTTTCTTCTAGCTTTCAACTTTGCAAATTTATCAATGATTTCGGAAAAATCTCTACTTAGAGTTATGCCCAGTGTATTGTTTACATTCAAATCTTAACTCATATGTACCATGCGCATATACATTCCGTACTGTCCACGAATATAGGGGCCGTATCAGTACCACACAGCGTCATTATAGAATAAGAAGTCTATTCATTCACATCACTCATGTAAACCAAATCCAACGAATATAGATATAAGGTTATTCAGTGTTTTTTTATTCAACTCAATTCACAAGTAGATCGAGTGAAAAATATCACAAGATCGAACATGGTCGCTTCGAGCCCGATATGAACCAAGCGATATCAAACTCAAACAACAACTCAGGTCCTTCGAATCAAACAAATCATACATCATTCAAGAAACCATTTCCAGTGCGAATTAGTGTTTCCAAATCAGCTGATCCAGTTTTGTGAACCTGCAGACAACAGGGTACCCATCAACAAGACAGCAGCGTTCCCATCAACAAGACAGCAGCGTTCCCATTCATCAACCGACGAAAGCATTCTCAAAACTCGAAGTGTTTACCAAGAAATCTCAAGTAAGCCTTCCTTCTTTAATTTCCGAATTCCTTGATTCATTCTGAATTGCTTATTATTGCATGTTATAGATTCTCATTTGTCAAAATGTCTGAAGAACAAATCAAAACCTTACATTTCAAACGAGGTAGTATCAAAGCACAAATCACGCGTTTTTCAAAATTTTTAGTAACCATAACAGATGGTAGTAATTTAGAAGAGCTAAATACACGTTTTGAAAAAATAGAACCGCTTTGGAATCATTTAAATGATATTCAAACTGAATTAGAGTTCATTGATAAAAATACGACAACTGAAGATCATCTTTCTGAAAGAACGGAACTTGAAAATTCTTATTTCAAAGCTATTGGCCAAGCAAAGAAGTTGATAAAACAATTTACACCTATTGATATAAACTCTTCTTCCAGCACCCACAATTTCCAAAATAATTCCAATAGTTCGATAATTCGAAATACAAATTCAAAGCTACCAAAATTAAATTTACCTGAATTCTATGGAGCATATGAAAAGTGGCTTCAATTCTCTGATACATACAAAGCAATGATTCATAACTGCCAATCTATCAATAAAATTCAAAAGTTTTGGTATTTGAAATCTTGTATAAAAGGTGAAGCTGCAAATGTTCTGACAGCTTTGGAAGTATCTGAAGCAAATTACGATAAAGCGTGGGATCTCCTCTGCGAACGTTATCAAAACAAACGAGTCATTATTCAAACTCATTTAAATGCCATAACTGATCTTCAGAATGTGCAAAAAGAGTCTCATATTTTACTCAGGAATATCATTGATACTGTAAATCAGCATCTCAGAAGTCTTGAATCTTTAGGATTATCTGTAGACAAATGGGACACCATCATTATTCACTTAGTTTCAGCCAAACTAGATGTAACCACTAAATGTGAATGGGAAGAACATGCATTAAATATTAAATCAGATTTACCTACATTCAAAGAATTCACTTCATTTCTAAATCAAAGATGTCAATTGCTAGAGGGTTTAGACTCGAACAAAAAAGTCTTTAATTCAACACCAAGACATCCAGCTAAAAGAAATTTTCACGATTCAAGTGTTGCACATGTTGCTACCACAGATCCAGTATGCATTTTTTGCAAAAAAGATCACTTCATATTCACATGTGAAAATTTTCTAAAACTCAGTGTACCACAACGTATAAGTGAAGTCAGAAAACTCAATGCATGCAATAACTGTCTACGTAAGGGACACTCATCAAGAGATTGTAAAAATCAACATTCTTGCAAAAAATGTTCTCTGCGACACAATACTTTATTACATTTAGATAAGGAAAAATCTTCTACAGAAACCAACTCAGCGCTTCCTCAAAAAAATGAAACTAGTAATTCACAATCTATTTCTAATATTTCACAATCAACTCTCACTGCTTGCTCTGCGGAATATACGCATAGTGATTCATATGTTATGCTTCCTACAGCAATCTTACTTATTTTTGATAAATACGGAAATACTCATAAATGTCGAGCTATTCTCGATAACTGCTCTCAGTCAAATTTCATTACTGAAAAATTATTCAAAATGTTACAACTCCCTACATCAAAAGTCACTCATTCAGTTGAAGGTTTCGGTTCAAACATAACATCCGTACTCAACAAAACATGGGCTACTTTGAAGTCGAAAACAAATTTTTATATTCTAAAGTATGTACCTTTTTTGATATGCGATAAAATAACAAAGGATTTACCCGCTGTTTCATTCAACATCAATAATCTCAAAATTCCATCTAATATTGTTTTGGCAGATGAAGAATTCAATGAAACCGGTCCAATTGATTTACTTATTGGAGCTTCTATTTTTTGGGATTTAATTTCTATTGGACGCATAAATTTACCGCGTCATCAAGCGATTCTACAAAAAACAAAACTTGGTTGGATATTTTCCGGTCCTCTACCGATATCACATGCAACCACTTCAAGTTCAATTTGCAATATGACATTACAAAATGATAATATTCATGATTTGCTAGAGCGCTTTTGGAAAATTGAAGAATATCCAATACAAACTCAATATTCCCCAGAGGAAGAAGAATGCGAGAAACATTTTCTAGAAACCACGTTTCGTGATGAAACGGGCAGATTTATTGTCAGTTTGCCTACAAAAGAAAGCATAAACCAGCTTGGTGAATCTTTCGACGTCGCACTCAAACGATTCTATGCCGTTGAGAAAAAACTTTCAAAAAATCCTGAATTGAAGGAACAATATGTCTCATTCATGAATGAATACGAGAACCTCGGACACATGACCAAAATAAATACGTCGAATGATTCAATTCGAAATACGATCTTCTATTTACCTCATCATGGAGTAATGAAAACATCTAGCACGACGACAAAACTTCGTGTTGTATTTGACGGTTCATCAAAAACTTCAAGTGGCATCTCCTTGAACGATGTTTTAAAAGTGGGTCCCACGATACAGAACGATTTGTTTACAATAGTTATTAGGTTTCGAACTTACAAGTACGTGGTGACAGCTGATATAGAGAAAATGTATCGAATGGTAAAAATACGACCTGATCAGCGGGATCTACAACGAATATTATGGCGTTCAGACCAATCTCAAGAACTTTGTCATTATAAACTAAACACAGTTACTTATGGAACTGCCAGCGCTGCATTTCTTGCTATTAGAGCTTTATTCCAAGTTGCTAAGGAAAATGAAACAAAATTTCCTAAAGCTAGTCAAGTTATCAAGTCCAGTTTTTATGTGGATGACTTACTAACCGGCTTCGATTCCATCGAAGATGGAAAGAAAGTTCTGTCAGAACTAGTGCATATCTTAAGTTCCGCTGGTTTCAATCTAAGAAAATTTGTCTCAAACAATTGCGAAATTTTAGAACACATCACTCAAGTTAAATCTGAATCAATGACTTTATTACCTTTATTACCAATGATGAAACAACTAAAACGCTAGGTTTGATATGGAACTCAGCAGATGATATTTTCAAATACACTGTATCCTATAATCAATCATCTAATGTCACAAAACGCACGATACTGTCAGCAGTGGCTCAAATTTTTGACCCTTTAGGTCTTATAGGACCTTGTACAATCAAAGCCAAAATTATCATTCAGAAGCTTTGGCAACTAGGTTTACATTGGGACGAAAGTCTCCCAGTCAATTTACATTCTGCATGGATCGAGTTCTCTAGTCAAATACTTTATTTACACTCAATAAACGTTGCCAGACACATAATCTGTTCAGATCCTATTTCCATTGAATTACACTGTTTCGGAGATGCTTCGGAAAAAGCTTACGGAACTTGTTGTTATCTTCGATCTGTTGATCAATTCAACCAAATTCATATTCATTTAGTTTGCGCAAAATCTCGCGCCGCACCTCTTAAAATGATAACGTTACCTAAACTCGAACTCTGCGCGGCTCTTTTGAGTATTCAGCTTTCTCAAAAGGTTCTACAAGCCATGTCTGATAAAATTGATAACACTCATTATTGGAGTGATTCCAGTATTGCATTAACTTGGATAAATACTGAACCACATCAACTCAAAACGTTTGTAGCGAATCGAGTAACTGAAATACAGCAGTTTTCAAACAAAAATCAGTGGGGTCACGTTCCTTCAGAATCAAATCCAGCAGATATTATATCACGAGGCATTAATCCAAAGGAATCAATGGAATGCAATTTATGGTGGAAGGGTCCTGTTTGGTTATCCCGAGAAAAATCTTTCTGGCCCAAAACCGATATTTTGCCCCAATCGGAAATTCCAGAAATCAAAAAAACTGATCTTACTCTAATCATAATGACAGACTCTCAAGATATCAGTATCATTGATCGGTTTTCTTCACTCACAAAACTCCACAGAGTTATAGCCTTTTGCCTACGGTTTATAAATAACTCAAAAATCTCAATTCCTGAAAATCGTTTTGCAGGTAAACTATCAAAATCTGAAATCGATAATTCTCTTAATACGATTTGTAAACTAGTTCAAAGGAACGCATTTCCTTCAGAGTTTGTATCTCTAGAAAAATACAAACAGATATCCCCAAATAGTAAAATTGTATCTTTGAATCCATTCATGGACAAAAATGGTTTGATCAGAGTGGGAGGAAGACTCAAACATTCCAACCTCACTTACAACCAAAAGCATCCAATTCTATTACCTCATCATTGCAATTACACTAAATTGGTAATAAGGCATGAGCATTTGAGGCATCTACATGCAGGTGCTCAAGCTACTCTTGCAGCTGTTAGATCAAAATTTTGGCTAATCAACGGACGTAGCGCTGTTCGAGGAGTTTTACGCAGGTGTGTAACTTGCTTCAGATCAAAACCAATAGAAAGTCGATATCAAATGGGAGATATTCCAAATTCACGTTTAAAACCACAACGCCCATTTGCAACAACAGGCATAGATTTTGCAGGTCCTTTTCACATTAAAGATGGCAGAACAAAAAATAGAAAAATTATCAAATGCTATTTATGCATTTTCGTTTGCTTCGTCACGAAAGCAGCTCATCTCGAACTGTCTGAAGATCTCTCGTCAGAGTCATTTCTTAAATGCTTAACCAGATTTGTGTCAAGAAGGGGTGTTTAAACCGACATTTATAGTGATAATGGAACCAATTTTGTAGGTACTGAACGTGAATTGAAAATTGTTTTATCTAACCTCGAGAACAATAGCCAGTTCAATGACTTTCTCAATTTGAATCAAATAAATTGGCACTTCTCTCCACCACATGCTCCTAATTTCGGAGGTTTGTGGGAAGCATGCGTAAAATCAACAAAATTTCATCTAAAAAGAATTGTTGGTAATTCTCATTTGACTTTTGAGGGTCTATACACTGTAATAACTCAGGTTGAGGCAGTCCTCAACTCCCGACCCTTATCCCCAATGTCTAATGATTCTAATGATCTTTCACCTCTAACTCCTGGTCATTTCCTTATTAGCGAACCATTGACCACTTTACCTCAAGATGACGTCAGACATGTGGCAAGCAACCGCTTGTCTCATTTCAAGAATATTCAAAAACAAATGCAACATTTTTGGCAAAGATGGTCACATGAATACTTGAACCATCTCCAAGAAAGAATGAAATGGCGACAATCTACTCCCAATCTGGAAACAGGTATTTTGGTGCTACTCAAAGACGACAACACAGCTCCCTTATGCTGGAAAATGGGTCGTATTATCGATGTGTTTCCCGGCAAAGACGGAATAGTGCGTGTTGTGAATGTGAAAACCGCTAATGGAGTCTTTAAAAGACCAGTGTCGAAGATTTGTGTTCTACCAATAAACTCTTAGAACAATAAGTCAGCTATCATTATATTGATATATGCCGCCCCCCTTTCAAGGGCGCCTGAACTTAGGCGAATCGTAATAGTTCTTCAACACCTTGTATAGAAAAACCAGATCGGAAATTATCCTCCGCTGTTTCAAAAGCTGTATACTGTAACTGAGGATCGCACCTATTCCCAATGTAACATATTCTCTGGTCATTTTAAAGTGAAGGAACCTGATGAATTTATTTTGAATTCTTTCAAACCGCAACTTATGCACACTATAGTAAGGGGACCATACAACACTGCCATAACTAATTTTACTCAAGACGAAGGAATTATATAAAGATCTTATTGCTGCCTCAACTTGGAAGTCGCTGCACAATCTACACAGAAAACCCAACATCTTGTTTGAAGCTGACATGACATAATCAAAGTGGGCATGGAAATGAAGTTTAGAGTCGAAGACTATACCAAGATCTTTAATTTTCTCTACTCTATCGACGATATTCTGACTCCATTGGTATTGATAATCGATCCTATTAGATTTCCTGGTGAGAGAAATAGAAGCACACTTTTTGTAGTTAATTTTCAAATAATTCTTCTGAAGATTTTCAAGTCGTCGGCATATAAGAGAATTAGACAGTGTTGGAAACAATCACTTATATCATTGATGAAAATCAAAAATAGAAGGGGACCAAGATGCGAACCCTGGGGAACTCCCGAAGTAACCACGAATGGCGAAGACAGGTAACCGTTCGCACTGACAAGCTGATTACGGCTACGAACATAGGAAGACAGCCACCTCTAAAGATCTCCCCGTACACCAATCGCAGCCAACTTCTCCAGCAAAACATCATGGTCAACCTTATCGAACTCCTTACTGAAGTCAGAATAAATCGAGTCCACCTGAATTCCATCATCTAAAACACTGAAAATATCTTCGGCATAAATTACAAGGTTAGTTTCAATGGAACTCTTCGAATAAAACCCATGCTGATTGTTGATACTCCAAAATTGACGATCTTATACTTGGAAATAAGATATCACAAACAATACTCTCAAAAACCTTGCCGACAATCGACGATTTACTGATTCCACGGTAATTACTGACATCACTCTTATCACCTGAATTCTTGTAAATAGGAACCAGCAAGGCAGTCTTCCACACAACTGGAAATGTCCCAGATTGGATTGATTTATCAAAAATTATACTCAGGGGAAGGCACAACCCGGATGCACAATGTTTGACAAAGTACGACGGATACTCATCAAAGCCTGCTCCCTTACTCTCATCCAAAGACTTCAACTTATTTTCAACCAACTCGGGAGTGAAAACCACTGTACTATTATATCGTTGTGACCAGATTGCGGAATATTTTGATGGACACCTCTATAAGGCTCATTTACCGAAAGGAAATAAAAAGCAAAAAGCTGACATATATCCTTACCTCCCTCAGCTATAAAATCATTGTATTTCATTGTGCAGGGTAAACTTGTATCTCTTTTACAATTGAATACATAGTCCCAAAATTTTTTCGGGTGCGTTCTTATTTGTTCTTTTACATTACTTAGGTATAGACTATAATCAGCATGAATGAGACCTTTACTTAGCCTTCTCAAAGATTTAAACTTTTCATAATAATATGGGTTACAGAACTTCTTCCATTTTTTGTGAATTTCATCTTTTTGTTTCATCACATCAATAGTGTTCTTAGAAAAGTAAACAGGATATTTAGTATTTTGAAGCATGAAACTGACGTATTCAGCTTCCCCAACTTAGAAAAGGTGACGTAAAATTCAACAGGGGGATGGTGAGAATCAGGATCGACTAAAGGAAGGATATTCTCTCTCAGATCAGACGATTCAGTCCTCGAACAAAAAATCAGATCCAACATTCTGCCATTCTTATTTTGAATATAACTGCAATGAAAAAACTCTCCAAATGATAAGATATCTAACAAAGAGGAAGAAGAGTTATCCATATTGAAAGGAATAAAACAACTATCACACTCACTAGAAATTCAACCTAGCAAGTTGAAGTCTCCGAATTTGACCGCTGGATCACTTCCAATCTTATTGATGTTATCCTGAAGTTTAGAAGTAAAGCACGACCTGACGTGGTCATCTCCAGAAGGCAGATATAAGCAATATACATGGATTTTCACTTTGCACAGTGACCCATAGGTCTTCCGCTTCAAGCGGATACATTACATCTAGTTGACACCGAACACCTATCATTACACTACCCCCAGATTTTTTGTTCCTGATATTAGCGGCACTTTCACGGTCGCGACGCAAAACCTTGTAGACGGACAAGTCACACAACTCCGCATCCTCGACATCACTCGCAAGATAAGTTTCTGTCCACAAGTACAAATCTGACTTAATGTTCGAAACATTTAATCTGAAGGTTGTCAATTTGGAATGAAGTCCATTAACATTTTGACCATATATCAACAATTTATCCATTAAAACATCTGACTAGATATTGAACTCGAATTTATACACTAGAAAAGATGTCACTCTACATCCTCTCCAAAGAACCGCAATCCCTTATGGTGAAAATACGGCATAAATCCGTTTTCCTACGGAATATATTCTTAATCCAAACATACTTATACAGCTTGGTTTTCGCTGTCTCTCTAGCTTCTGATGGCAAGAGTGAGATATTTGTTGATATACATATCGTCTGAAATGCCCTCTAACGACAACTTAGATGAATGGCCATTCTTGGTACGCTTGGTCCTCGCTGCCATCAAAAAACGGTCTCTTTCTTTCCTTGAATTGAATTTGATTATAATATTCCCTATTTTATTCTTAGCGGTATTCTGATTCGATTGTACCCTATGAATATAGTCAATGGCACTGGTAACTAGTGCAGTCTATGTGTTCACCTATCTTTTCAACCAAACGATGCAGATCCTCGCCTTTTTTTTCTGGGACTCCCTGTATTTCAATATTATTTAGCCGAGAAACCTGTTCCAAATTGTTAATCCTAGCATGTAGGTCATCTATTCAGACCTCATATTCTTGTTTTCTTCGGACAGCTGATCTGTTTTCCGCGTATACTCGTTCAATTTTTCAATTTCAGACTGCAGAAGTGCCGCCTGCGATTCGCGAATCTTAGCAAGTTCCTCGCGTATTTCCACGAGAGCATGCGATGCTGAGTCACCTGTGTTATGATGCGAACGAGGTATCGTGGATTCCCCAACAAGGGAATTCCTACAATCTAAACATGTCCACATGACACCCTCACAACGTAGATTATCGAGCATATTGCCGACAATGTTGATACACAGACCGTGATAAAATCTGCCACAAAAACTACCACTTTGTAAACCTGGGTTCTTACGATTCACTGGCACAAACTTTGCACGATCTATCAACCATTTTCACCTATCAGACGGAATAATTATCGACAATGTTGATGAATCTTGTTATCCTGAAGTCTACAATCAGATATTCACTACTTTCCCGATAACCACTCAATTAATTTCGCCGAGGAAATTCTCCATATCGGAGCTCTCGAATAACGAACCGTACCATCTGCAAACACACGTAGTAATGTCGATATAAAGTTTTTCTGTAAAATCATTAGTTTTTGAGTTATTTGCGATTGAAACCTAAGATTTTTCACCTGAAAAAGCCACGTTTTCAAACGGGTTTTCACGAATAACTGAAAACCATGAACTTTATCGAAAAACTTGTTAAAAACAAAAACAAAACTAGCAGTTAACGAACTATCTGAATGAAATATGAACCGATATATGACTTATCTATATAATCTATATTGTATATATACTATCTTCATCACTAATGGACTTGAGTTTTGTACTGACTTTCGGTACGCCGATGACACTCAGCTGTTGTACTCTTTTCTGGCTTCAGATATTGTTAGAGCAAATCGGGAGATAAATTCTGATCTTGATCGCTTGTCAACGGACTCCCTGAAGCATGATTTAGTACTAAATCCTGATAAAACAAAGGTTCTTGTCTTTGGCGGTGGGGCTGCTGAGGTGGTGAGAGGGTTGAAATTGAGAGTCAATGGTAGTGAAATTGCAGCTGTTGAGTCGGCTAGAAATTTAGGAGTCATTCTAGACGTTGAACTTCGGTTCACTGAGCATATATCATTATGTGTTCAGAGGGCCTACACTGCATTGAGAAGTCTTTACCCCCATAGGCATTTCCTGCCGCAGAAGCTGAAAATACTACTTACTGACTCACTCGTACTAAGTCATTTTAATTTTTGTGACGTGTTGTATGGTCCCTGCTTGCGTGTTGATGATAGGGTGAGAATTCAACGGGTCCAGCGTGCGTGTCTTCGCTTTATTTATGGCGTTAGAAAGTATGAACCAGTCATTCATAAGTTGAAATGCTGCAATTGGTTGAGTATGGAGCAAAGACGTGAGCTACACTCTGCAGTGATGTTTCGCTCAATTATATACTTTAAATCACCTCCCTATTTGTGTAACAAAATACGATTCAGATCGGATGTTCATAATATCAATGTAAGGTTCAGAGGTATGATTTCTCCACCTGTTTTCAGAACTGCCTTGTTTCGTCGTTCTTTTTCATTTAATGTGTATTCATTATATAATCGCTTACCACCTCATCTTAAGTCCTGCAAACCGGAGGTGTTCAAGTCCAATTATCGGAAACTACTCCTCTCTTCAAGTGCGTAGTGTGGATTTTAAGGCTACTTGCTATCTGACATGTGATTGTTTTAAATGCTATATGTTTCTCCTCAGGGGGTGCTCAATCCATGATGGGTTTTTTGTTGGGCGGTGTGTGGAACATGGATGAATTGTTTTTTTTCTCGAATTTTTGTATGTATTTTTTTTTTTTGTGGGATTTTTCGGTGTCACAGTAATAACAGTTATACTGACGTGAGACCGTTTGCAATGTATAATTTTCTTTTTTTCTCGTTTTTTTTTCTCGTTTTTTTTGATGAATAATGGATAGTTGTATGGATCTTATATTATTGCAATAAACTTATTATTATTATTATTATTATTATTATTATTATTATTATTATTATTATCTATGTATGTTGAGTATGAATTAGCAAACTACTGAATGTTAAACTTTCAACATCAAACAGTAGAAAAACAAAGACAAATTCGGGAAAAATCTATATAACCTTTTTTGAAGTACTTAAAAAGAGGTTCCAAATTAACTATATCAATAATGAATTGTGCAAATAATGACGGTGCTATAACATTCAAAACTTCAATATCGTTATTTTTCAGCATAAATTTTTTTAACAATTCCCTCATCATTACCACCAGAATAGAGAATAGACGTAATTATTTTACACTTCCTAGCACTTGAGTACTGTCAAGGTTATCCAGTAGTTTGGACCATCTGGTATGTCCGGTTTGGAAAAAGAACGAAATCAAGTGAGAAGACATTTTTAGAACAACAGATTTAATTATTACTCAAATTACTCAAACACTAAAGCATATACGAGAATATAGCAAGAATGCAAAAATGAAATATTTTCCATTTACTATAAAACGTTTCGTTTGTTTCATGTAGCATCAAAAATTCCTCAGTTATGAACCTTTGAAGTTTGCATCTTACAGTAAATGTTCGCTTTTCCTATGCATTTGAAGATAATAATTTTGAAAGTAGAGTTTTTTTTACGGGAGATAATAGTTTTGGAAATTTTTTACAAAATGGTCCAAAGACAGATTCCATACCTCGAAAATTGACGGAGTTATCGTCAATAAACCAAAAAAAAATTTGGAGTAATTTTCGAAATATAGTTTTTCATTGATGTGATGAATCTTCTCCGAACACAAAATTTCACCAACTTCTTCCAGTTTCTTCACTGACATAAGAACACCAAAAATTCGAAGAAACCAACCTTAAAAGTAAGTTGACGAGGTTGATGATGATTGATTAGAACTAATTTAGCATCATGTGACGACCTCCTGTCTCCGTTGCCGTCTTCTTCTCCGAAGATAGAAACCTCGGGCGCCACCTCTAGTTTAAAGTGTTGAGGACACTCGGAACCTGTAGGCGGTATCCCACAGGTGACCAGGAGCTACAGTCAGAGAAAGTTATGTCCAGGGGTCAGATGTTCATGAAGTTCGGACAGTCCCCTATCTCTGAAATATCTTAAAAACTCTATTCGGGAGAAAAATAAAACACACAATAACCATTAAACTTCTATTCAATATCTTATATATACATGTCGTACAGGGTATAGGGTGAATAAGCGGTGCAGAAGCGGGATGTTACGTGCTTTTAATGTCGAAACATGATGAGTGAGCAAAGTAAGAATGCGGGATGAAGCGGTCGGAGTTAGAATGAAGCAAGAGCGTAAGTGAAATAGTGCAAGTTAACTCTACGTTGCGTACAAGCGGCAGGTAGTAACATGGGCAAAGTCGGTTATTATAAGCGAGACTGGTGTTAAGACGGACGGCGGTTTGCCGGTATACTTTGGTGAACCGAGGAAAAAACTAAACCACGGAACAAGGCGACGAACACACCCCCGTAACCCCGGTGGGTGGCCTAGTTCGAAGGGGATCATACCGGACAGTTGTGCAGGATGGGCCGTTTGAAGCTAACATCGTACACCTCTTTACACTCGGAATTCCAGGAGCGATGCAGGCCGTTTGAAGCTAATGCATAATCTCCAAGAACTCGGGCGGTACGGTTAGGGAAAGGCGGGGTAAAAAAGGGGTAACAAAGGAACATACCTGGCAGGTGTGTAGAATGGGCCGTTTGAAGCTAACATCATATACTCCCGCACACTCGGAATCCCAAGAGAGATGCAGGCCGTTTGAAGCTAATGCATCACTTCTAGGAACTCAGGCGGTACGGTAAGGGTGGGCTGAGCTAGAGACGGCGGAACGTACCTGACAAGAGTGTAGGATGGGCCGTTTGAAGCTAACATCGTACACCCCTGTACTTTTAGGATACCAGGAGACATGCAGGCCGTTTCAAGCTAATGCATGGCCTCCAGGACCCGGGCGGTACGGTGGAAGGATGACAGGGAAGCATGTACGCGCCATTTGAAGCTAGCGTACACACCTACGCATACTGGGAAAGTCCATGGGGTAGTGTAGGCCATTTGAAGCTACTACACAACTCCACGGCGGAAAAAAGGGTATGTGGGAAAAGAAATAAACCGGCAAATTAACCAAAAGAGTAATTAAAATAATCATACCTGAGACCTTGCCCATGTGTAACCCTTGAATGTACTTACTATCTGGTATACTTCTCGGACGGTCGGAACACTCTGGCTTCATTGACTGAATTTACGAAATCGCTCGAATTTATACCCGGCACGGCCCTTTTTTGTACAATTGTCAAATGCGCAATTAAATAAATTCGGTATACGATATCCCCCCCTGACCTCACGTTGAAGACATCGCGATCCGGGAACACATGGATCCGCGCGGCCTGAAACTGATCGATTCATGTTACGGAAATATGAAAATAAATAATTCGGAAACAAAACTAATTGAAAATTTGCTTTGTTACAATCAATATAATGTTTATTCATATACAGGAAAACAAACTATTATTTTTATTAACCTTCGTTTCAAATAATTACAAATGAACGATAAATACTTCTAAAACTTTCAGGGATGGGCCATGATAGTAACATAAATGACGTCTGGCACTTTTATGTTGCAAATGCGCTATATGGGCAGAATAACCTGCCAGGAAGGCATTTCAGAACTCCAGAAGTATATGTCAGTTTCATGTTGGCTATCCTATATTATCTTCAACTCATTCCGCGATCATCAAGGTCACTTCAAGATCAAAAGCACTCTTCTAAAAGGGACATATTTCTTCTGGCCCCAAATATAAAAGCAACGAATACTCGATTTCCAATATCATAGGGTCTCATTGAATAAAAGTCTTTCAAAGTCAGCGCCACGGCCAAATTCATCATGGCATACTGGAGAAAAACATTGAAACTTTTTTGGGCAATATTTTCCTTAGAAATGTTCTGTATTTTTTGTGCCGATCCATTACTTTTGCTTGTTCAAAGTTGCGGGGGTTTCTAGGTCAGAAGGTGCTTGAGACTGTCGACAAAATAGTCTCGAGAGCAGTCTCACGCACTCTCCGACACAAGTCAATACTAGTCTCCGAGGCTGAACGTGTCTCAAGTGCTCAGATGAACAACGTCCTGAGATTGATCTCGAAACTTTCTCTTGAGATTTTATCTCAGGTGGACACTAACCATAACGTTACTCCACTATTGGTAATATCTTTGGTGTGATTAAACAGAATAACCAGGGGAGAGAGTGATGACCGCATGTGATTTTTGTGCGCATGTCGCAGTCACCCCAGAGTAAACGTCAATTTGTGAGTAGTAGTTAGAGAAAAGAGTTGTTAATGCGAATAATTGCATGATAATGTCATAATAAGTGGAAATACATTAGATCACCATCAAAATATTTGATCTCTGACGTTCCTTAAACATTACAGGTTGCATAAATAGTCAAATTCTGAAGTTCTATCCATGCTGACATCAAGTGTTTAATTTTCTTTACTGTGTCTGTTACAAGATGGGTATATATGATTTTGAAATTGATCGATGCGATGTTAGCAAAATACATCATGTCAAAATATTTCTTATTTTCACGCTTTTTCCTAACAGTACCTTCCGGAAATAGTGGCATATCTTTCGAATCGAGAATAGTTTGGTGCCCATTAATCGATTGGTTGCTTGATATAGAAGGATTTTTCAGTTTTATACACTTTTGTTACGATATAAACATTTTGTGTGAGCTGATTATTATGTGCAAGTAATATTTTTCCTTCAGAAATCAATTAACATACCGAGTGGTTTCAATGTTATGGCTTTCGAGAAATATGGACCAAATGTATATAGAGACAGGTTCACCGCCGAGAAACGATAATTCAGCAAAATAAGGGTATGCGGCGTATGGTAAATAGTAATTGAAAGACCTTTTTAGCGAATACCTATATTTCGACACCAATTTGTGTATGTATATATCTGCATGTACCTTCTACAATATGTATAATAGACATTATAACCATACGGGATTTGCAATCGACTGGGTGGTCTCTACCCGCTCAGTTGTGCTATGTTCATTCAACATTCAACTATTAAACACCTTGTATAAAAGTAGAAAACTCGTCCGAGGTGTTGAGAGAATTATGGAATGAATGCTGAACCCAAGTGAATGAGAATAGTCTGATTATTTTTTGGAAATAAATATATTCAATATTTTTCTTCACTGCAGGTTCCGCCACTGGGACACTCGTGTAGGATTAAATCCTGGTTCAAAAATCAATGGAGGCGCAAGAACCCCATCCCCAGAGCAAGGAGGAACTTCAAGAAAATATCTTGATTCTGTTTCCAGTAAAGAATACAAGGAATCCCGGAAAAGATCATCCAGTTCTGGAAACGGATCTTCTGATGGTAGTAATTTCAAATAAATGTTATTCAAAAAATGCAAATTGATATGTTTGTCACTTGTGATTCTTTTCCTTAGCTTCTTCTGTACTCTGTGTCAGAAACTTATTTAGAATAAAATAGATATTGAAGCTGTTTTTCCCTTTGAATTGTCTTCCCCTCATTTTACCTAATTATTCAGATTTTTTTATATGAAGTAGGAGGTACCCTAATATCTCAACTTTCGCTTGATTGTATGTTCTTAATCAACTTACGGATTTTACCACCGACAGCTCTTGATACCATTGGTGAGTCAAGGCACATGTTCTGTTCGGCTGTAAATTCAATTATATAATTATGAATTTTGGGTTAAAGACTTGGTTTTTAAAGAACACTTCATTTACAATAGAGAATATTTGAATATTCTGTGTAAACTATGACTATCGACTAAGGCTCTAGATCTATTTCTTCGCTGAAAGCAAGGAAGAAGATGTTTTTATACAAATATCGTATCTATAGGATGTGACTCAGTACTGCAGGTGTTCACTGCTGACTTGGCAGGCTGCAACATAGTCATATACGATGCTTATGGTTAATCTGCATAAGTTACATTGAATTAGTATGGGGTGCGATTACATAATGGGGTATTTTCCTAAAACTCAAAAAAAGAATTTAAAATTATTTTTGGAAACCATTTTCCATTGGTTAGTCACCACATAAAAGATTCCACTCAAAATTCAGTAGGAAAAAAAATATAGCCTTTGAAAAAAAATATGTGAGAGCTTGTGACGTAGAATGCCTTTACTAGAGTCTAGTAATTTTTGTGAATTCGACAACATCGGAACTGATCAAGAGGATATTAGATATAGAACTTGGAACATAAATGCATTTATGTATTTATGTTCCAAGATACAGAATTATATCTAACATAAATAAAACAATAAAAAACACTCGACTATACGTTTCACAATTTATTAAAATTATTCCTGAAACCGATGACAGTTTCTGACATTGTTTTAAACGTTCTTGTCAGATTGTTATAACTTGTGGAAATGGAGTCGAATTTTTCAAAAGCAAGCAGTGAAAATTTACCACCTGTAAACTTTTTCATATTGATGACTTTAGGAACCTATAAAATATATCAGCAATGCCTTCTTTCATCAACAATATCAGCCCAAGGAAGATCGAATATTAACTGACAATAAACAACCATAGACTCAATAATATATTATCAAGTCTATGGAGATCAGAAAACATTGATGAGAGTCATTGATGGCAATACACAACCATAGACGCAATAATATATGGAGATCAGAAAATTTGATGAGAAACATTGATGAGTGTTCCAACGATGCCGGATTGTAAAAGTGACGTAGAATGTTTCTGGGAGAATGCCTCCGCGATGTGAATTTCCGTAATTAAAAACAGGCTAAATACAACTGTTAAAATAGAAAAAAAATACTTCTCCATATATTTGAGATATGAGGATTTCGTTGATATATATTTTGAAATTTAGGAAAATACCCCATTCCTCCCTCCTTTGGATAAAGGTATCACCTTTTTGAGGAGTAGCTTTAAAATTATGAAAAACTTTACCAATTACCCAAATTATTGTTAAAATTATTATAAGAGTCAAAATAATCACAAATGTTGATATCGATGAATTCCATTTCCTGTCTTCAATTTCTTCTAGCTGGATATCTGGAATCGTTTCATCCTTGAAGTCTTCTTTTTCTTCTTCCTTGGAGTGATTAGTAAAAAATGTAGGTTTTGGTAAAACGATGTATTTTTCTTGGTTTTTAACTTGGATGGGGTGAATTTCCTTCTGATTGTTACTAATGATACACTTGGACTGGATTATAGCCATTGGCGGAGTAAAATGGTACTTTGTCTGCTGTTGGCATTTTTCTTGAATTTCCAAATTATCGATCGACAAAATATTTCCATCTTCGAATGTTTTTAAATTTGGTGCTGAGGGTGATTCTTTTCTGGAACAGCTTTCTAAATGAGTTTTCAAAACATTTTTCATGCATTTTGGAGGCCTGTCGAGGGAATCTTGATCACAGAGGTAGTCTTCTTCTACTTGATGACATTGTTTCGTGGACCATCTTGGTTCTTCGTCTCGAGTGGGCATATTGAGGTTTGTGAAAGGAAGCACAAATTCCGTTGAGGTTTGAGGTATATAGTAAAACTTGTATATATTATATTTTTCCTCATAAACCGTTGGAATTGCAATTAGAAACAACAATGTTTTTCCTTTAAAAATGACTTTGGTATAACATATCTGAAAATAATATTTTAAGTGATGCATTGGAATGATAGTATCGTTTTTGACAATTTCCGCAAATTTTGTGTGAGGGAGAATAGATTCATGCAGGATGTGCAATCCTGCAAAGCTCACTGCTGTCTGAATCTCATCCACAATATTTTTGATGTCTTTAATTTCAAAAGTCATGAGATGACTTTGTTCAATACGTTCTAGTTGAGGTACAGTACGAAGCAATTTGAAATTTTCAGTTAGTTTCTGAAATTTATTAATGTAGGTACTTATTTTTTAAGTCATCTATAATAGTAGCAATTTGTTTTTGATTCCTCATAAGTGTCTCTTCCTTTTTCTTTATACTTTCAAAATAACTTTGGTAAAGCTCTGCATCATCAAAATGTAATGTTCGAAATAATATCTTTGATATTTTGCCAACATTAATCAGTCCTCTTTTTTCTCGAATTCTCTGAGTTGAAAGTTCTTCTAATGTTTTTACATTTATTAAATTTGAATGCTGTAAATACCGATAATGTGCAGTCTGAGAAAACCCTAGTTGTTTATTTTTGAAATGATCAATCTCTTTTTGATATTTGATTATTAAATCTTCAATTTGGCTCAAATCAATATGATAAATCAATTGTATATGCCTTTTTTAATGTAGGCTTTTCCTAATAAAATTAAAAGGATATTATTTTCTAAGGGAATAATTGTTAGGTTTGTTATTAATTCTACTGCCTCGAGTATCATGAAAATAAATGTGACGTATTTCATCTTGATCTGACACAAAATATTCAATTTTTCTTTGTTTCAAAATTTTCTTATGATAAATGGGTTTATTTTTTTTATCCTGAATTATATGTGTATCGACTTCGCGAGCATCTACTTTTTTGTACACGGGATCGAGTTTACGCGTTATTGGATTTTTTATAAAAGTGAAGTTTTCATTCAGTCCATAAGTACTTTTTGCTGAACGTTTTTCATTTACTTTATCTAACTTTTCGGTTGCCCTCTTTTGATTTTTCCCCAAGTGTTTCGTTTTATCATTTAAATTCTCAATATAATTTTCAACGTAATTTTGAATTTTCTCGTTGTGAGTTTGTTCGATTGGTAAAGAATAATTTAGATCTGTCTTTATTATTTGCATAGGTGTTAATTCTAGGCTAGAATGATTTGAATTATTATAACTTAATGAAGCTTGTGCCAATTTACTTTGGAATGTGGAGTTTTTAGATTCAATAGTTCTCATTTGTTCGATCAGGGTTGAAATGAATCTTTCTACTAGAGCATTTGAATTAGGATCGTAATTAGTATTGTAATGAATACCAATTTGATGGACTCTGCAGAAATCCTGTACTACGCTATTTTTAAATTCAAGTCCATTGTCACAAGTTATTTTTATAGGAATGCCATATCGACTGAAAAAAATTATTAATTTATCTACAATTTCTGTTCCCGTTTTCTGAAGTAAAGGGTAACACTGACCCAACCTTGAAAATGAGTCTATAATGCTCAAGCAATAATTTAGTCCAAATCTTATAGTATCACAATAAATATGTGTGAAAGGTTTTTATCCTATCGCGTTTGGTTTAAACTGTAATTCAATGGGTGTCCTTTTGTACTTATTCTTTTGACAAATTTTACATGCATTAATATAATTTTGAACATCCCTATTCATATTCGGCCATTAATACTTTTTTCTCAAACTTATTAAATTTTCTCTTAAACCACGATGAATAGTCTTGGTTTCATGATATTGTTGAATTCTCAAAAGTTGTTCTTCTTTATCTTCTAGCAAAATATTTGAAATTTTGAAATTGAGGGTTTTATAATAGAATTTATTCTGTGAAATGGTTATAAAAGGTTTTTCTAATTCCTGAGACGCAAAATATATTGTGTATGACTTTTAAGGTTGTACGAATTCTTTAATGAACTGAAAAACATCTTTATCAATCGAACTAATGGACACTCTGAATCTAAGTTTATCTCCAAATAATTTAATTTATGTAACATTAAAATTTGATGCGGTTTTGAAAATAATTTGTAACGGATAGGCATTCACGCTTCTCTTAGTATAAGGAATTTCTAAAATGGGGTTTTCAATACCACTGTGAACTGCGATATGTATAATAACATTTCCTGTTTTCAAAACATCAAAACATTCTTCTTATTCATCATCTGATATATGATTAATCAGAGAAATCTCATCATCTTCGATTCCATTAAACTCTTCAATATATTTATTTTTTGTTCATGATAAATAATAAATAACTACATTAATTTTTGGTTCGTTAAAAATATATTTGATCATATTGAAAATGCATGACCATTCCAATCTATCTAAACCACTTGCTAACCGCGGTAATGCTATATATTTGTCGTTATTATATTCACATAATTCTTTGAGCTTGATTAAACATTCAAAAACATTTTCATAATTAGGTTTATTAAAATAAAATTCTTTTGTTATAAAATAATGAATATTCTTGTTGTCTTTTCTAATAGACGCGACTTCACCAATACCCTTATTTTGCAACTTTAATTCATCTATATTTCCGTATTTATTTTTAAAAATTGACGCGATACCTTTACTCATTTCTAGATCTCTAGAAACACAATGTGCAAATGAATACTTTTTTGGAGCTTCAAATAAATCACCTTCTTTTTCTTTAACATTATTTGATTCTGGAATATCATTACTTTCATTTAGTTTCAAAAAGTTTTCATACGTCTTCTCATTGTCAGATTTCCATATAATTCTACTTAATGCATCGGCCTTATTCATCCATCCTTTTCTATACTTGATTTCATAATCGTATTATTTCAACTTGATTCTCCAGCGCATTAATCTTGAATTTCTTTTAACGAAAATAGTCAAATTAAAGGTTTATGATCTGTATAGATCGTGAATTTCTTTCCGTAGAGGTATGGTCGAAAATGTTTACGTGACCAAACAATTGATAATAATTCTTTTTCTATTGTGCTATATCGAATTTCCGCGGGATTAAGAGTCCCACTTGCGTAGGCGATCGTAAGATCATCAGGTGGTTCTCCTTGGGATAAAACTGAACCTATCGCAAAACCTGACACATCAGTTTTCAAAACAAATGGAGCATTAAAATCAAGATATTGGAGAATTGGATGATTCAATGAATTATTTTTGCATAATTCAAAGGATTCAATGTAATCAGAGTTACGAATATTAATTTATGCGTTCTTCTTCAAACATATTGTCAATGGTTTGGTAATTTTTGCAAAATTTGGAAGGAATTTTCTGTAATATCCTATAAGACCAAGGAAAGATTTAATTTCCTTCTGTGTTTTAGGAATAGGATAATTTTGAATAGCTTCTAATTTATTTGGATTTGGTTTTATTCCTTCAGGAGTTATTACATGACCAAGACATTCAATTTCTGTTTTGAAGAAATGATATTTATCTAACTGAATTTTCAGATTTTCTGATGCAAGTGTTTCTAAAATATTATGTGTGGTGTTCGAGTGGAGTATTTGGAATGAAACATCTACAAAGCTTTTACAATTTAATTCTTCGTTGATATTCGAATACAGATTCTCTCTTTCAATCGCTTACTACATACCTACTAACTCTAACTTCTAATAGACATGTGCATATCGAATACATGAATACTTCATTTTGCGCATGACTATATTGTGAATCTAACGTTCAAACATCACAATTTTCCCCCTTTTTGAAATTCGTAATATCTCATTACAACCTACGCCGTAGAGAAGTTCGCTTCCATGTAGGTGACAAAGTTCTCCGTCGCACAAATCCGTTATCATCCGCTGTCGACAGTTTCGCAGCTAATATGTGGCCACCGGTCTGATCCCACAACCGGATGATCGATACTCCGGTGCGGAGCTGGCGGGCTTAAGCTCCCCTGTCCGGTGGTTCATCGAGGGATTGCTCAGAACCGATCCGATCCTTCGGCGACCTGCGGGGCAGTGGGATTGGGCTACAGCCGGCGCGGCACTGAGTATGGGGGCACAGATTACAGAGTAGAATAGATCTGACACTCACGTTCTACGATGCAAAATACAGTTTATCCCGCCCTCAGCGCCCCCATGCGGCTGCCACCCAACTAACCGGGAGAAATGTCGGTATAACTGGAAACTGCAATCGCATGGCGCGAAATTTAAATTAGCCCATTCACTAGTATTTTAGACGTCGATAGTATAATATGGATTATTAGGGCGAATTTTAAGGAGAAATAAAACTTGTCATGAAAAATATACATATATTGACATACCCAGCACAGGAAAAAAAAATATGGAAATACATAAGCTATAATTATGGCAATGAATATATGAGCAGAGGTAAAATGTCAATAGGGTCACATATCTTCGTAAGACAATAATTATAATAAACAGTAATAATATTAATAAAGAATGATCACGCCTAAACAGGGAGGCAATGGATAAAATAATGAGGATAAATTCAGATGCATACCACCCGACGATATGAATATCGACAAGCTGGCTAGCTCAATTCAGATCGTAACACTTGTCGATATTCATATCGTCGGGTGGTATGCATCTGAATTTATCCTCATCAGTAATAATATTGTTCATAGGAAATGAAGTTGAAATTATTATATGTTCAGAAATCTTCAACATTATCCAAAAAGGACACAATGTTTGTTGGGAGTCGGCAATAGAAATCAAAAACAGCATGCCAAAGCTTAGAATGCATGAATAATTCGGAAAAGAAAAAATTAGTTGCCCAAAGACCTATGTGGATTTTATATTTTCCTGCAGGAAAGATTTCAAAGTCTCTAAACAACAACTCCCTGTTTTATCTTCCTCACAGTTAGATCACCAGGAATGCACCGACATGAAATTATTAATAACTAAAGTTTTGAATGATGAAATAAAGTGTTCAACATTTGGGTTAGTATTCCTTACTCCATGTGCTCTAACGTACCCGAAAAAGTTTACTAAACAATCTTGATTGAAAGCCCCAGTGAGAATATATTTAAAGTGATAATCATTGAACAGTTTTTGAGTAAGGTAAAGGAATGCGTTCAATGTTGTCACTATATTCTTCAAAGTGGGCACCACAATGGATCTTTTCTTTCGAGGGCAATAAAATAAAATACTGTTGAAAATTTGTATCGCCTGCTCCCAAACAACATTGTGTTCTGTTTGAATACTAACCGTCTTCTTTAAGAGTTTCGCAGTGGATGTCCAAGCTCTGGATACATTCAACGAATCAAATAACTCATCCAAGAATAGTTATAACGTCAGCAGTGTCGATAGCCTCTCTGTGAACCTGAAGCGGATGCTTGATTTCTAAAAAGGAAAATAGTAAATTTTGGTATTATTATGTTTCAAAAAATACTTACCCCATTGAGAAATGAGCTTTATCATTGACCCCACGGAGTGGCCTAATAACTGACTACACAGTTTGACTTTCATTTCCATTAACACAATTTTTAAAGGGATTGGTTTAAGTATAAACGATTAATGTTATAATTACGTGGTTCTTTGAATCAAATATTTCTTACAAGAAAATTGATTTCCTGATAAAACTGTCGAGTTCAATAAATGGGTATTTTTAATTTACTCTCGTATAAGATCTCGTTTGTAAACAAGAATTTGCAATAAAGCATATTGACATTGACACTGTTGGCGTTCACAAATCCAATATGTCAGAATACAGTAATCTGTGGAGAATATGATATATATTTTCGTATGCAGTGCCACATAGCGACTGATTGCAGAACTAAAAACCGTATTTGGGGTGGGGGTAAGGAAGTGTCAAGCCCCTGGTATGGGGGTCTGGACGGGTCCAACCTTGCCACCACCGTTAATTCCAATGCCACCACCGTTAATTCCCATGCCACCACCGTTGATTCCTATGCCACCCCCATTAAGTCCCGTGCCGCCACCGTTAATACCGATACCTCCAATGTCCGTGTCTCCGTCATCCCCGCCCAATATCCCGGCCGCCGAAGGGCCTGTCCCAGTCGAGCCCATACCGCTATCTCCAAGTTTGGCGGCCCGACTGAAAGAACAGCCGGACTTCCGGAAGTGGTCCGCTTCTGTGAAGAAAAGGGTGGCAGCTCTCGTCCACGCCGGCGAACCAAAGCACCGCCGAACCCGTCACCGTTTTCGTTTTCCGTCAGGATCAGTCCGACGAATCTGGGTTCCACCCAGTTGAGGGAACAACAACCGTAAGGCAATATGCCCGTCTGTAACCGTCTTACTAATAAACATGTTAAGTCTGTTACCTCATCCAGGGGTGTTAACAAATCCCTCTTATATCCTCAGATTGAACACCGCTGGCGAGTATGGAGTGGAAAGTACCAAAACCTATACCACATCCGTTAGGACCCTTAGGCAAGCACACCACAAACCTTGCACCGCCGCCACCTGAAGTGTCAGCCCGTCTACCGGCGCCGTCGGCCAATTACCGTAAGAGAAAAGGATATACAGCACAAAAAAGGGACCACCGTACCTCCCCTGCAACCGAGGTCCCACCTACGAAGAGAACATGGAAGTTCCGACCAGACGACCGCCTGCCCAGCGTACCGTGGGGACCATGGGCCCAGATGTCTTCCTCGAAATCCGTCCGGGTATGTGTTGGCGCTGTGGACAAGGACAGCATAACAGGACGGAATGTACCGGTAGGGCAGTATTATTTTGCAGTAGGTGCGGACGCCTGGAAACTCTATCTAAAGATTGCCCCTGCCACTCAGACCGTCGACAACATCCAACCGTACCGACCAAACCCCAGGGAAGAAACCATCCGAAAATTGTCCGACCAGCTGATCCGCAATCAACGACCGACGAACCGCCACTTACGTTGGAGAGACTGGGAGGCCGTTTGCCAACGAGCAAAGAGCTAGCACTCCGCCCCTGCCATCGTTGTGGACCCAAAGTGGGATCCTGTAAAGAGAAGACCGACTAATTAAAAAACTAGAAACATGTTTTATTCCGTAACCTGACACCGTAGTAAAATCCAACCTGTTAATTAATTAAACATGATCCCCAGTCATGTGAAATTCCGTTTTATTAATTACTGTTCCGTTAACCATCCCACCGTTGATATGACAAACCTTTTGTCAATATCCTTACAGCAACTGTCACCGTATAAGATTTCATATCCTATTCAGTTCACCGAACAAATCAGAATCTACCATGTCATCTAACTAGAAACAATACTTTCTTTCTACATTTTGTTCAGTGGATTGATACCGTTCAAGCTTTGCATTTACATTTGGACATTATCAAATGGTCGAATTCATTTGGATATAGCCAATCCGTTCAGCAACACCGACATGTCAAAACGATATAAATTGTCATCTGTCTGTGTTTCTGAAAGGTACATCCTGTAGACAGAGCAAAGCACAGCTTGAAATCCGTTACATTAATTATTCTGTGAATTCACAAGGTTCCGAGACAAACCATTGCTTTAAATATTGTATTCAGAATATTTAAGATGAATAACGATTAACAAATACTAACCGTACTACCTTAAAAACTGGATAGATAGCCTGAATTGTATCTAGTTCTCTACTACTGTTCTCCTGTGTAACTTTTTCTATGAAATTGTAACACCGATACTGGTGAAAGTGCATATCCGTGATCTGTTCAATTAATTCTACCCAAGAAAACTGGAAAAAGCTCTGTGTACTGTCAATTTTGTACTGTTAAAACATAACCTATGTGGCAATTAAGTATGTTCTAGGATATCGATTACTCCAACAAGGTTTAAATGAAAGTTCAGCTGTTAACCTACCTAGCGGGGACTGTCGGATCAGAGAGCCTCCACCATTCCTCCGCCAGGGATTACGTTCCCAACTCCGAACAATATTCTGGCACACAGTGAATGTCCACATCCACCTCCAGTGTTGTGAGAGGGTCCAATTCACCTCCAACAACGAGTGATTTCAAGCTTGGGTACATTTCCACCTACAACGAGAACACAAGGTAGTGAACTGTTCTTCCCACTTGAAGTACTAATCGAAAGGACTTTGGTTTGATGAAGGGGATATTCGAAACTCACCTGCTTGACCCATCTTCGTAGTCAAATGATACACCGAACCAACATCCAAGAAGGAAACAGTGCCAACAAGTGGTCAACGTCAAAGATGCCTCATCAGCCCATTTCATCGTGAATAATAGTTCCCTAAAATCCAACCGTTAATAGGAAATGGAACAATCGATATGGAGTACTCACCGTTATATGCCGTCGATTTCATTTCCCAATTCTGGAGTAATTTCATTTCACTAAAAGCACGTTGTTTCTGACAGATACCACAGAACCAGCGACAGTCATAGAGTGCCACGGAAAAGGTTATGTCAAGCGTCTACCAACAATCGGATCAAAGATCACACGCACTTCGGTCCATAGCCAGGGACGACACCTATCACGGAGCGTAACGCAGAGCGCAGAGTATGGATCATGGATCATGGATCGGAGAGAACGACTACATGGAAGGAGCGCCTACCGGACGATTACTGAACTACGCCTGTGAGCAGATCCGGATATCACTTCTATTGTACTGTTCAGATTAGGATGAGAACTCTGTAAGGGTGAGATAGCGAGCAGTTAACCGATTAATTTTATTCTATTTTTTTTTTGATGGGCCAGTTACCCCTTATTAAATTGAACTTGTGTCTTCAACGCAACTTCAATTTTTCCCAGGGGAGGGGGATGTAACGAGACTTGATTGTTTTAAAAATCAAGCCTCGTTTTAAATATCCGTTTCCCTGAATTTTCCAGTTGAAACAATGCAACACCGTCTGATGGAGATTTCAGTTTCAATATAGTTATTCCGTTTCATTTTGGAAATATTTTTCAGAATCCTTATTAATAAATTCACATTCCGTATGATTGAAATTTCCATCATTAATCCGCCATAAGAATCCAAAATAAAGAAAAAGTGTCTTTCTGCATTCGGCGTTGTTTTTCCGTCCACAAAAACACACCGAATTCAGTATAAAACATCGTGGATTGCAGATAACGACAGTTTCTTTTACCGATAAAGAGATAACCGCCACCGAGAATATTTCTTCTGGGGAGAATATTCGAGAATTCCGAATTTTGAGTGCAATTTTGATCACGTGACCGTCCACATGTTGGAGAGTTAATAAATAGGGCCGCACCACCAGACGCGGATTATTATTCATTCATTGCTGTATCCCGTTACCGGGAATAAATCTACAAAAAGAAGAAAAAAAAAAGAAAAAAAAAATATATAAATTTGAACAGACTTGTAACTTCTCAGTGCTAGTTGCGACTGTGTGCCCTCCTGTGACTAAAGAGACCCAACCGTGACCTGCAGATCCTTCCACACTCAGGGCATGGATAGTCTCCAACCAGATCTGGCCGCCGCTGTATCCTTCTCGATTCTCCATTATAACTGTGGACCAAAGACCTCCACTGTGACCTGTCTAACGCTAGTTGTTCCCAGTTATGATTAGCATTAACTGATTTTAGGGATTGATGTAGTGTATCCTTAAACCGCTTATACTGGCCTCCTGGTTTCCGGGCTCCCTCAGTGATTTCGCCGTATAGAGCTATTTTGGGGAGTCTTGTGTCCTGCATCCTCAGAATGTGGCCGCTCCATCTGAGTCGGGCCCTCGTTACTTGAGTCTCAATTGTTGTACAACTCGCGCGCTGCAAGACTTCTGCATTCGAAACTTTGTGGAACCATCTGATGTGCATTATCTGTCTTAGATGACGTTGCTGCGTCTGTTCAAGCTGTTTAATATGTCGCCTGTAGGGAGTCCAGCTTTCGCTTCCGTAAAGAAGCGTTGGGAGGACCACTGCTCTGTAAACAGCTGTCTTGGTCTTCAGATTGAGGTCGTGATTTTGGAACACTCTGTCTTTCAGCTTCCAGAATGCCCGTGATGCCGAATTGATACGGTTGTGTATTTCCGTGTCAAGGTTAGCCCTAGTATTTATGAAGCTTCCCAAGTATTTGAACTGCTCGACCTGTTCTAGAGTTTCATTGTCCAGGCTGATATCTGTTTGAATATTATTCATTATTATTCATTCGGTAGTCATTCTGCGATTCTGTATTCTAGATTCATTTTTCAGTCTTGATTCGGTAGTGATTCTGTAATTGATTCTTTTCTTGATTCAGTAATTAATTCATTTCCGCTTTTTAAGTCTTTCTTCCTATTAGAGTTTTCTTTTGCTTTTCTTCATTTTTTTTCGCTTAAGTGTTGGTGTTACCGTACCGGAACAAACTGTAAGTCTTTTCTTGATACCGCATACTTCGTGATTCAAAGTTGCATTCTTCTATTTGTTTAATTGTGTTAATCCTTGTTGTTAATCCCCCTGTTTAACGCAGACTTCTGTCGCCTGGTTCTCTGGTGAACCAAGACCAGTCGACGGAAATCTCGAAGTTTTTCTAATGGTAATGTTTGGCGTGTGACACCCAAGGTTGCCACAGAAAGACCACAGTAACCTATCCCGTCCTACCCCATTTGTGTTCCGTTTAGACTTCCCGTTTAACGCAGACTTCTGTCGCCTGGCTATCTGGTGACGGAAACCAATCGGCAGAAGTCTCGAAGTTTTTCTACTGGTAATGCTTGGCGTGTGACACCCAAGGTTGCCACAGAAAGACCACAGTAACCTATACCGTACTACCCCTGTTGTGTTCCGTGTAGATTTCCCGTTTACCGCAGACTTCTCTCGCCTGGCTATCTGGTGACAGAAACCAATCGGCAGAAGTCTCGAAGTTTTTCTGCTGGTAATGCTTGGCGTGTACACCCAAGGTTGCCACGGAGAGACCACGATAAACTACCCCGTTATCCTGTAAATCGTTGCATTGTGTTTCACCTGCATCAGCCCCGTCCCGTTTATTGAATAGTTTCAATTCTGATTGGCCTGTACACTGAAAATCACTGGAAGTGCTCGGGATCAAACCCATTGCTAAATTAACCGATTACAGAGACTTGGATCTTTCTGAGACACCCGGTTGCTGTAAATTTTGTATAAATCCCGTACATCCGTCATTGTCTCTGAAGGAATCAAAGTAACCGCTATTAATTGTTTGCTTTCTTTAATACCTGATAGTTTGACTGAATATAATTGATGTGAATATTCTTTGATTCATTGATTTCACTTTCTGATCACTGTGACAAGTTATTGCATTTCTGTTTTCCTCATTTTTGAACTTTGTCATCAGCTATATATATATATTTTTTGACTTGGAAATAACTGTATGGTTCACTGTAAGTTAGATTGTTGTAATAAATTCGGTTTTAAAGTACTTGTTATCGCTACCACCTTAGATAAACCCGAACTCTGTCTCCGACTAGTAGGTACCTGGGTGGGTTTGCTATTTCTCCCTATTGAAAGAATAGCTGGCGCTCGAGATTAAACCCTTTTTCCGAACCAAACCCGTTACAGGATTTTCGCACAAAGTCACACTTTTCGGGGTTGAGACGAAGATTGGCTTCTCTCAACCGTCGGAATACTTCTCTTAAGTTCTCCAGGTGCTCCTCGAAAGTTTCTCCCAGGACAACTATATCGTCCAAGTAAGAAAACGCTTCCGGTTCCATTTCTGGGCCAATGACGGTGTCTAGGAATCTCTGGAAGGTGGCTGGGCTTGCATGCAAACCGAACGGCATCACGGTGAACTGGAACAGTCCCCTTCCCGGAACTGTGAAGGCAGTGATCGGACGGCTCTCCTTTGCTAATGGTATCTGCCAGTATCCTTGTTTCAGGTCCAGCGTGGAGATGTATTTCGCTCTTCGGAGTTTATCCAGAATTCCAGAAATGTACGGCAACGGGTATGCATCTTTCACAGACACTTGGTTAACAGCACGGAAGTCGATGCAAAAACGGTATATTCCGTCTTTCTTCTTGACCAGTACAACAGGTGAACTCCACGGTGACTTGGAGGGTTCAATCACTCCCTCAGCCAGCATACGGTCCACTTCCTGATTGAAGATCTCCTGCATTTTCGGGTTTAGGGGTCGGTATCGTTGTTTGATCGGTTCGGTGCCCGGTTTGATCTTGTGTTTAATCAGGTCGGTTGTACCATACAGGTCTTCGAACTTCTTTAATTCCTCAGTCAGAAATGCCTCCAGTTCTTGTTTCTGAGATTCCGTCAGTTCCAATAGGTGTTCTTCGGCGGTGTGAACTTCTGCGGTGGTTTCGACGGGAGTCATCGGTTTCGAGATCAGTCGGCCTTCCAGAAAGCACTCGGCGGTACTGAGATTTACGGAAAACATGAAAGTCGACAGAACATTCATCCCCAGAATAATGTCTACCGGTAAGCTTGGTACCAGTAAGAATTTCAAATCAGGCAGTGTGTAATCGGAAATTTGCACGGTGATGGTGTACAGTTTCGGTGTGACGGTGGTTTGTCCGTTTGCTATTACTGCGAAACTGTTGTGCATTGTTTGTCCTGTGATTCCTTTACTTTCACACTGATCTGATACGGCCTGACTGCAGAAACTCCTGGTCGCTCCGGTATCTATCAGTGCTCGGAAGTGTTTGCCGGCTATTCCGACCTCTACTAACGGACGGTTATCATTACAGGTAGTCGGTGCCAGTGGATTCAAGATTCCGGGAGATGTGGTCGACTCCGCCTCCAATCTCCTCTTCAGTTTCCCGAACACGGAGAGTCTCGTGAGAGAATGTTTTCCCCCTGGCATCGAGAAGAGAAGATTTTCGGTGGCCTGCGACATTCTCGACAGCATGTGGCCATATCCACCACATCGGAAACACTGTGTCTGGAAGGACACTCTCCTCCCTGATGATGATTGGGTCCGGTCAGCGTGGCTATTTTCGGCCCGACGGCAGGATTGCCGTGTTGAAGTTCTGGATCTACCTTCGGACCTGTCTCCAGGAGTCGGACGGTGTGATTCCTGTTGTTGGACTATTGACTCTCTGGACCTGGGCGGCTTTGGACGGCTTTCCCCCTGCGGAGGAAGTCGTGTCTGGTTGGCTTGCGTCGGCGGGGCTGATTCCCTGTGATCAGTTGTTTGGTGAACCTGTTCTCCGGTATCCACAGAAAAACTCGCCTGATATCGGTTCAGCTGACGGGGAGTGTACTTTAGGTGAGGTTCCTCCACGAAACCTGGTTTTGAGGGTGGCCGGGTGTACTGGCTCATCTGCCACTGGACCAGTTCAAAAACTTTTCCCTTACGGAGAAGTTCATCATAAGTCTTGTTCTCCTGGAAGGCCAAGGCTTGTTGCAAGGGCGGAATCAACCTCTGTCGGATAAGCCGGATCTGCTCCACCTCGGATGGTTTGGTATAGGTGAGTTTCTGGAATCAGTTCTGCATCCGGGTAACATACAGAAGCAGCTTTTCTTCAGGACCTTGTGTTCGTCTTTTTATTTCCTCCAACAGATTCTCCTCGTAGTTGACTGGCAGAAATGCTTCTTTCAGTTGGTTGCTAAAATCCTCCCAGTCTTTGAAAGTACCTCTCCTGGGAATAAACCAATCCCTAGCATCCTTTCGTAGTATTTCATAAACTGAACTTGTTCCAGGAATACTCTACGGGATTCAGCCAGCCTCTTCACTTCTTCAAGAAATTCGGTCACGCTTCCAGTGCCATCAAAGGAAATGTTCCATTTGTGCACCGGGAAAGTTGGTATTGTTGATCCGGACTCCGTTTCTGATCTGGCAGGTGTTGTGATAACTGGTCGGTCAGGACTTATCCAAGGTGCAGGTAAGTGTGGAAAAGACACCCTTCGTGTAGAATTAATCCATCTACCCTGTGTCGGACCGTCAGGTGTTATTGTCCCTCAGTCCTGTGACTGTGTGAGAGGTATCGCTGGTAACTGTCGCAGTAATGCTGTACATGTCTGTCTTGTCTCCTTCATGACCTGTTCTAATGTTGGATTCCTTACAGGTGTACTAGTACGTGAGACATCTACTACTACAGGAGGATCGACACCATCTGCCAAGTCGATAAGTGATGTCTCAACCCTTGACATCCTCTCCGGTTGGATCGGTGACACCCCAGGTGAACTGGGCACGTCCACATCTAAAAGAGACTTTTGATCTCGGTTGGATGGCTGCGTCTGTTCACGATTACTCTTCTTACGTAGCTCCTCCGGCGTATCCAACGCCCTATCTGTAGTTGCCTTCATTTGTTTAACTAGTTGTAACTGTGTTGTGTCTGCAGTGACAATAAAGTCCAGCCTTCCTTGAATGTGTATTAATGTGGTCTTAATTCGCGAAAATTCGTTAGCCGCATTCTCATGATTGAAGTTCGGTGAGTTTATTTTGGCAAATTTCAACCTCCAAGGCAGGATTCAATGATGTTGGGGGTAGTAGAGGTTCATAGCAGACTGCGTTTATTCATCACAGTACCCGGTATCGATTGTCCTCTCAGTTGTAATTCGTAGGTAAGTTCATCACTGAGTAACCGGTTCACATCCATGTTCGACATATTATATTCAACTAAGTCCGATTCAGAACGCACCAATATTTCACACTCGGTATGTCTTTCACAATCCGTTCTAGTTCCAAGTCCGACCCGGTAAGTTAATCGTTAGCCAACCTATTCACTTAAATTCGAAGTGGGTATCGGTGTACAAAAAAAAAAATCGAGTCTAAGTCTAAGTCCCGGTGTATCAGAAAAAAAAGTCTAAGTCCCGATGTATCACACTAAAGTTTTATAAGTCCAACGTTACTCGAAAAAAAAATTTCAATCAGTCCCACCAAAGTCCGAAATTATTCGAGAAATGCCGCACACACTCGCAAGTCGTTTCGTATAGTACGGAAAATGTCCCGAAATTCGAATAGCACCAGAACGCACAGGTTAAATTCCAAACAGTTTTTCAAGTTCAATAGTCGGAAAATAAATCACAATAATCGAATTTCAGTTTTCAGAAAAATCCGAAATACCCGGTAAGTTTCAACAGTACAGGTCAAAAGAAAATAAAAGCAGGTAGACAAGTTATCAACAGGGTAATAGATGATTCACTATTAAACTGATTGGTAAAATAAACCTATTAAATTTTACCAATCGTGACAATAAATTTTCACTGTTCGGGAATTCACACACCTTTAATACGAAATTAAAACAGTTCAATTCAATAAATCAGAAATAATAAGAAATCGGAAATAATTTTCATTGATATTAAGGCGCAACAACAGTTCAGTTTTCAATAACTCAATAAAGTAATCGGCAAAAGGAATAATCACAAATTATTTTCAATGGATTTCAACAATAGGAAAATTTTCAAAATATAGTCCAATTCAATTCACAGTACAACAGTTCAATACAGGGTGGCAAGGAATAAAACACAGATCAAGTTTATTTTTCACAGTTTTCCGTTCAAGAAATCGTTACTCACAGTTCTGAGGTTTTACTCACTGTTTCGGGAATTCACTCACTGTCCGGTCAATGTTTCTCGCCTCTGTTGTTTCCTACTAGATTTTGCACAGTCCCTGCTCGGGCGCCATTTTTGTAACGTGGTCACCTCGGAGAATACTTATCTCGAGCGCCAGCTATTCTTTTCAATTGGAAGAATAGCAAACCTACCAGAGTAGCTGCTAGTCGGAGACAGAGTTCGCTGTTATCTAGGGTGGTAGCGATAACGAAGTAGTCAAAATCAAATGATGTAAAAGTTCATTCACACCTTCGGAAACTGATTATTTGTACAAGGGAGATATGTGTAGGTATGAAATATGAGCAAATCTACAAGCGAACATACATTCGGGAAATTCTATCCGGTCACGAGCACTTTATAAAGTTTATACCGGGTGCAGTGAAAAATCAAAGGTTTAATAAAATGCGCCAACCAGAACTGACGGAATGAATACTAAGGACTTGCTATACGGTATCGGGAAGTAATTGTATTTCTTCAGAAATGAAACACAACCAGGGCGGATCTATTCGAGACTTATATTCGCTACCCCAAGGGCTATAACGCCCCATGACTGATAGCGAAGAAAAGGTCTATTGTTAGCGCAACTACGGGATTTCTCTGACTACGAGCGGTATCTCTTATACTCTACCCCAAGGGCTATAACGCGCCATGACTGATAGAACAGAAGGGATTTCGGATTTTTATGACGCGGACAGGGGGTTGGCGGGACTTTCCCTTCAGTACCCCAAGGGCTTGCGCACCATGACTGATAGCGAAGGGAAAAGTCAGACTCGCGAAACAGGGTAAAGAACGATGAAATACAACAGAAAACGATACAGTACAGCAGTGTCAAAGTCAAAGAAGTAACCGGTGTAGACCTAACAAAGAAACTGAACGGTACAGACGGGGACCTATCTCCTTCGTTTCAGGCACTCGCGGAAAATCAAAGGAAAGAGAAAAAAAACTAAAAATTAATTCTTAATAGCACTGATGCAACACAAAAATCATTCTCAAACGGTGAAACTCAGAAAATACGGAGCATAAACTAGCTGAAGTAAAAAAACTGAATCAAAAGCAGAAGTCACCACGTTAAAAACTGAAATCAAAGAGCGAAAAGTCAAAAGTCGAAGTACTGAAGTGAACGAGCAAAAGTGTAAAAGTGACCGTCGCGGGGGAAAATTTGCTTTTATCGGCAAATCCCCTCTCACGGTATAAATCTGAAAATTCCAGAATGCGACAAGAATGAAAAACGTCGTCAGCTCCGGTTTATCGAATATCAACATCAGAAAATCGTCGAAATCTTCAACGGCATGTAAGAAAAACAACGTTAAACACAGATAAACGGTTTTTTACATTTACTCTGCCTATCGGAATGAACGTACGGAATATTCGAGAATTAAAATATTTTCAAAGACGGAAATGTAAAACGAAAGGAATGCACTAAAATGAATTCCAATTTTCCTCAGAAAACTGGGGTTCATTACACCATATTTTTGAAATCAATTCTCGAATCGTATTTATTGAGAAAATCTGCTCCTATTATTTTTATGAAATTTGTAAAGAACAAAGGAATGACAATCATTAATTTTTAATTCGGAAAATGAAGGCAATAACACTTTTTCGTTTGACGTTTGAGATCTGAAACATGCAGTAAGGGTAGTTTCTTCTCTAAAAATATTTTCTTTAAAATTATTGTAAGCGAATTCTGGATCAATCAACCAAACAGAACATCCACTATCAATCAATAATTTACACGTAGGATATTCAAATACTACATTGGGTAATTGATTATGGTATTCTAACCTTTGGTTTAAGACAATGCAAGTTTTTCGGATGATTGACGAAAATTTTGTTTGGGTTGCATATTTGATGTAGAACGTTTCGATTGACTATAAAAATTCTCTTTTCGCTCTTCTTGTTCAGCGTGAGTCAATTTTTTTAACGTAAAATTCGGAATATTTTCATTACGATGATTAACATTTGAATAATTTTCATTGCGATTATTAGAAAGTTACTTTTCGGATTGACATTGTGTTGCGTCGAATAATTTGCTCGTTTTTGCGGGTAATTTATAGTCTGTATAGACATTTTTTCAGGCGGACTAATATTTCTATAATTTGGGTTAGGTTTTAAAACATTAACATTTTGATTTCGTTGTGGATTTGGTCTCTCGAAAGTTTCACGATATGAAGGATAATGAGTTTTCATATATTTTTGATAATTGGTTGAGGTCAGGGATGAAGGAAATCAATTAGATGAAAATTCTGCCGACGTTTCGATTTTATTCAAATCATCTTCGGGGCTCTGAAAGAGCAATACAAGGACATTACACAACAATACAGAATGGCCAACTCAAACAAAAATAAAAAATCAGGGATCCCGAACCTGAAGGATCACTTACTTTGAATAGCCATCCAAAAATATGAACATATATAGGAAACTTCACTGACAATCGGAATGAAACAGAATGAAAAAATAATAAAAAGATAAATAAACATAGGCAGCAATGAACAAGTAATCAATAAAAAACATTTTAAAATTAAAAATGGTGACTCACATCATCGGTTGACCCCTATTGTCCACTCAAAAAACACGTAAAATGCTGTCATTATAAAGTACAGGTACGGACGTAACATGAAGGACCGAGACATGAGGGGAACTGAAATACAACCACCGTGAAAAACCTGTTCTGCATTTTCAAAACGCAGTTTTTGATGTACAGTACCTAACTGCACAGTTTCTGTATTTGCAATTCTTCATTTCAAAAATCGAGTATTTGATATTGAGTTAATGATAGAATCATTATGCCAAATGATGGTATCACTGCTCTTGACGGTTGCGATCACAGGGTAGCATACACGTCTATTGCGGTGCAGCATACGCCAAAAGATGGCGCCACCGGCGACGCACTACTCTATATCCTCTACGTAACGGGCGTTTATAGCAGGCACGAACTACGCTGCTTCGGCGATTGACGTAGGAAACTCCTAGGGTTCATTACCCTCCACCCCCAATAGCAGGCCATTCCTCAAATAGCGTGAACTCAACCTTGCACTTACCGCCAAAACATCAAGTGATATTGAAAATTTCCGATTCGCAGAATAGATTTTCTGTTTATAACTAGGAACTTCTCTAGTAGAATATTGTTTCGTAATTGCAAGTTTCGATGTAGTTATTACACAGTGACTGCTATATTTAAAGAGCAGCTTGCTGTACAGTCTTTGCACAGTGAATAAACTGCATATAAAATACAGCTAGCTGTACAGTTTCTGCACCTAACTGCTGCATTTGAAGTGTAGCTTGCTGTGCAGTTTTTGCAAAGTGAATACTGCATTTAAAGTACAGCTTGCTGTACTGTTTTAGCACGTCACTGCTGCATTTGAAGTCATAGACAAACTATAGATAGGCAACTCCGGGGCAAAATTCGGTTCATGTAAAAGCGCCATCTATTGAAACGTATCGGAATTAATGTCGGTAAAATTCAATGAATGCTGACAGCGCCATCTATCGGTTCTTTTTGGCGGTAAGAAATATTGGTGTAATAATTTAAACATTTGTTTTCAGCGAGTTTTTAATTAGACCTGGCGACAACTTTGATTGTTGTCGCCAAATCTAATGAAAAACTCGAGTTCTTTGTGAAAAAGTAATGAATAATGATGCTGTTATGAAAAAAAATTCATTCAATACAATATTCATTTCTACTTGGAACATGACAATAACTTTGCATAATAATACTCAGAAATACATGTGTGTAATATTGGGGAATACATATAACAAACTTAAGGTAAATTCATGTGTTTCACAACAAAATTGTAAAGGCTCTATACTGTTTTCTCTATGGGACTCCAATTACATATAACAAACTGTAAAAGCTCTATTCGGTTTTCCCTATGGGAGAACAAAATTATAAATCAATATAAAAAATGAGTAGCAATCGTTTCAGAAATTAATTAATTTGAAGGAATTTAACAATTTACCTTCAGTACTTGAGATTGTTTGGAATTTCTAAATTTATGAAACGTAGAAAATTGTATGTATAGGATCAATTCATTTAGCTGATTTATAAATTCAATAGAATAAATAAATACAATATTGATAATATATATGAAATTTGAAATAAATATGAGGAGATAAATAGAATCATGAAAGGATAATACCTATCTCCTTTTTTTGTCATCAAGACAGTATCAACGACCCGACCCCTCTTCTTTTGTTTTTGGTTCATTTGTTGAGACATAAAAAAATTGAATGTTGTTCTGTTCACCCTGTTGAGGCAACCCAAGGTGTTTGTTTCTGCTCCTCAATCGGCCCTCCTTTCTTGTTAGATATGTGAGATGCCGGAACTGAGCAAGGTTGAGATTCTGAAAAAATAATGCCAAACATTACACTTGAAAATATACCAATAGAGACTGTATACCTTCTGGAATATATTTCCACTATATTTCTTCAGAATCTTCCTGTCTTGAAGGTTGACATTCTGAAAAATCCAACAATTACACTTTGTACAATAGTTACGAAAGATTACATACCTTCTTAAATAGATTGAGAAACTGTTCTTTCTGTTGCTTTCAAAATATCTTTCGCTTTTTCACTCCCATAACACTTTGTTGGAGCCAGAACCCTAAAATCTTCATCATGCATTTGGGAACACAACAAAATCTCGACATTGTGGGAATATAAATCGGAGAATAACTCGGCAAAATTCAAACTATCAGAGCGTACACAACATGCGTAGCAGGCAATGAAAAGAAAGAGTGAAATATTGGTATCAGGATATGGATTTTAAACACATAAACACAAAAGAAATGGTGTTTGTTGTTTACTTTTTTCCTCAGTCTGGACACTGACATGATATTACATTTCACACGCATGCGCGTCATTTCTGCTGTTTACGATACGTTCCGCTAGATGGCAGCCTTGTCAGCACATTTTAGCGGTTCACGTTGTTTCTAAGCGAGTTTCACCCCCCTGTTTGAAGTGCAGCTTGCTGTATAGTGATTGCAATACCATCGCTGTTTTTTAAGTGCAGCTGTGGCTGTATGTCGAATGCAGTTTGTACTGTACAGTAACTGCACAGTCCACCGGGACATATACGGTCCTTTTTGGTGCAGTTATTGCATTACCGTCACTGCAGTCAATTGAAGCAACAAAGTACAGTTTTTGTACAGTGACTGGATTTCAGTGTTTGCTGGGATACGGCACGCAGGTTGATAATGAAATTTGATTATGATTCAAAAAAGTTTCAAAACATAGTCATAAGGAATTTTCTTCCTAACGACCATACATTCAGCCGTTTTCTTTTAACCTGGCAATTATATTTAAATAAGCTGTATTCAAACTCTCAATATCCGACCACTTATCAATAGATTTGTTATTTTGTTGAATTGATACCATTTCATGTATCAATCTCTTTTTTAAAACTTGCTGACGTCCTATTACTCTTGTTCTCTTTTCTTTTGCTTGGGTTGTGCACATTAATGCTGTCTCTGCGATGTTCACTAATTCTCGTTTCGAGGTATCGACCCATCTGTCCAATGTAAACGCATTCACATTCCTTACAAGGTATTCAATAAATTGTATTGAACAGCATTAATTTTGGTGTCTTCGTTTTCAAACTGGAGTATAATTGTTTGACTGTGTTGCTTGGTTTAAGTGACACCATGGTGTTCGTAGTTTTTAAAACACCAGCAACTCTCTCAGAAAGACCTTATATATGGTATTGAGAAATACTTCAGTTCCATATCTTCCCTACGGTTCGCCATTGTACTCACAGACTCACGCTCAGAGAGAATCCTTTTTATCATGTTTAAAGGAAAGTTATTTTTCAAGAGGAAGTATCTTATCTTCATCATATTATGATCATGGAAACTACTATCTGACAAAGTAAGGGCTCTGTGCTTGATGTTTTTAATTAAATTGAGTTAATGGGCGAAGGGGTGTAATGAGTTATAGTTGAGAAACCTTTCCGAAAAGGTTTCCTTATGGTTCCAGTCCGTTATGAGTCTATTACCCTCTCTCACAACTAGGACATCTAAAAAGGGCCACCATCCTTCTCTACCTCAACTGTAAATTGCAAACGCGGATGAAATAAATTGAATGACGCCAATATAACATCAAGACAATCTGATGGAATTGAGGTTATTATATCATCAACGTACCTCCGAAGAAAAGTTACCTGAAAAAGCAGCCTAGAAAGCGCGTAATTCTGCAGTTCAAACATCACTATGTCCGCAGCTATTGGAGTCAAACAGTTGCCCATACCAAGTCCGAAAATTTGCCTGTAGATCTCATTTTCAAAAATGAAATAGCTGTTATTTACACACAGTTCTAAAAGCTCTAGAAGTTCCTCAAGGGTTAAGAGTGTATTTGGCTCAATTTTATTCCAATATTTTGTTACCAGGTCACAGAGAAGTTCAGTTGGTATATTGCTGAAAAGCGAAATCGCATCAAGTGAGATAAGGGTGTAATCGCTAGACAATTCAATTTCACGAATACTATTGACAAATTCAAGAGAGTCCTAATATCTATCATCTTTAATAAATACATGGTTCGGAAGTTAAGCTAAAAATTTGCTGAGGTTATAAAGCGGACTGCCCACGAAACTAACAATTGGCCGAAGAGGAATACCATCCTTGTGTATTTTAGGCAAGAAATAAATCTACGGACTTACGCCATTTACGCTACGCAAATATCTGTATGTTGATTCATCAATGTGGTTCTGCTTGTAAAGTCTAGATATTATTTTGTTGAGGCAGTTTTGAACCTTTCTGGTAGGATCAGAAGGAAGTTTTTCATACGTGCAATTATCATTGATGATCGAGTAAGCTTTGCTATTGTACTGGTTTTTTGTCATCGCTACGGTGGAGTTACCCTTGTCGCTTTTCAAAATTAATAAACCGTTATGATTTTTAAAAAATTGTTTTGTTTCTTTGATGCTCTTGGAAATGAAATCATTACTGCTGTAGAAATTATTCATATTGTTAAGATAATTAGTTGTTAAATTGATAAATTTATTCCTTTTCTCAACAGATTCACTCTCGTTCACACAAAACGAAAGAACATACTCAGTGTCAACCAGTAATTGTTTAAAAGGTGGAGGATTAAACCTGTTATAGGGCAAATTGAATTTCTCACCCAAACTCAGAAAGTATTGAACATTAGTTGGGATATCAATATCAGTAAGATTACGGAACCAACCTGTATTCTGATTTCAACCTGTGGTCTGATTTGGTAGCTGAGCACGCCTCAAGGACATCACTTTTCGCTTCTGTTTAATTTTTACTGTAGAAAACATCCGACTGTGGTAAACTTCCTGATGGATCGAGAAAGCGTCAAAAATATCTGAATTAACTTTCTACTGTACTTTTGAGCGTATATCTGAAAGAGATCTTTAAAGTGAGTCAACTTTCCAATGCATGTAAGCCACCTCTAAACGAAGAACTTTCCTTTTAAAATTGTTTACAACATTATTACAACTATTAACAAACGGATTACTTGAGTCCAACATTATTGGAAGTACTGTTCTGCAATATTTCTGAATGTGGACTGGAAAAATTCCTTGGTTCTTACCAAGTGAGCCAAAACTTTTTGTGATTCTGGTAGTGGGCCAACTTCCTATTGAGTGTCTGCCAAACCTTCATGTCGGTCATGGTCTCAGATCCATAGATTTCAGCGATCTGTACAAAGAAACCCCTTGCATCGTACATCCTGAGTCATAAAAGTTCTTCCAATTTGTATTGATAATATTAGTTTAATGACCTTCAAATTGATATATTTTTGATAATTGGTTGAGGTCAGGGATGAAGGAAATCAATTAGATGAAAATTCTGCCGACGTTTCGATTTTATTTAAATCATCTTCGGGGCTCTGAAAGAGCAATACGAGGACATTACACAACAATACAGAATGGCCAACTCAAACAAAAATCAAAAATAAGGGATCCCGAACCTAACTTTGAATAGCTATCCAAAAGTATAAACATATATAGGAAACTTTACTGACAATCTGAATGAAACAGAATGAAACAACAATAAAAAGATGAATAAACTTAGGCAGCAATGAACGAGTAATCAATAAAAAACAATTTAAAAATAAAAATGGTTACTCACATCACCGGTTGACTCCTATTGTCCACTCAAAAAACACGTGAAATGGTGTCATTATAAAGTACAGGTACGGACGTAACATGAAGGAACGAGACATGAGGGGAACTGAAATACAACCACCGTGAAAAACTTGTCAATATTTCATACGGCACGCAGGTTGATAATGAAATTTGATTATGATTCAAAAAAATGAGTTTTCACTGGCTGTTGTTGAATCTGAATCGGCTGAGGCGAAAAATTTTGCTGATTATTATAAAATCTATTAACATTATTTCTCGGCTGATGATTAAATGAATAATTATTTCGGTAAGTCGACTGATGATTGCATGCTTTATTCGACGGTTGCAAATTTTTGTTGCGACGTGTTGGTCAATGATGTACATTTAAATGAAATTAGGATGTAATTTTAGTTCTATGATCCAACTAGAGACAGCCATCTGGTTGGATGATTAAAAAAAAAATAAGGTTAGAAAAATGGTCGAAGGTTGTAAGTTGTAATGTCCGAATTTCAGAATAAAAGTGTTAAGTTAGAATAAAAGTGTTTCCATCATCCATCCGCCTAAAAGTAATAGGTTATGGGCCCAGGCACATAATTCTGGAAATTTTGAGCTATTCAAAAATATACTATCGATATATTTCGTCATCTCAACGAAAAGTGAGGTTATCCACGTTTTCGAATTCGAAAGAATATCGAGCAGGAAGGGAAAAATACTTGTTGGAAGAAGAAACAAGGCAGGTATTCGATCAGAATGGATGGAAATAATCAAGTAGCGGTCATCAAGTTGGAGGGAGCCAAAAACTGGAATGTCTGGAAGTTTCAAACGATGGTTCTACTGAGAGGACAAGGATGGCTTGATGTAATTCAGGGTGAACGTGTCAAGCCGGAACCTGACCAGGAAAGAAGAGATTGGGAGGTTACAGATGCCAAAGTTCAAACTTTGTTGGTCACCAGGATGACAGAAGGAGTTATGATACATATTATATCTTGCGAAACTTCAGCAGAAATGTGGAAGAAGCTGCACAGTGTCTATGAGCAGAAAAATGAGACAAGTATTCACATCGCACAACAGCATTTCTTTCAATACAAATATGAGCCTGGAATGGAAATGTCTGTGTTCCTAGCGAAAATTCAGGAGATGCAAAATCAGCTTGGACAACTTGGAGAAGAAATATCTGATAAATTTATAATCACTAAAGTATTAATGTCCCTACCAGATGAATATAAGCACTTTGTTTCAGCTTGGGAGTCTGCACCAGACGATAAGCAAACCATAGATAATTTAGTAGCTCGATTATTAATCGAAGAAGGACGTCTGAAAGAAAAGGCAGAAATGTCAGAGCAACAGTCTTCATCAGCTTTTTTTGTGAAGAATAAAAGATCTGTAAAATGCTATAGATGCGGCAAACTGGGACACATTCAGGGTGCCTGTAAAGTGAAGAAGGAGGAAGGAAATGGTGATGGAAAATGTTTCTACTGTGGTAAAGTAGGTCACTTCAAGGCACAGTGTCGCTTCAGGAAGAACAGCTCAAAAGGAAATCAACAAAGCAACGCATTCGTAGTACATGAAAATAATAACTCTCAAAATTCGAAGTGGTTAGTGGACTCCGGAGCCACCGAGCATATGTGTTATGATAAAACTCTTTTCTCATCGTTCTCACCAGACAATTCCAAGAAAACTGTAATTATAGGTAATGGTGACAGAATTAGTGTGCTAGGTTATGGTCAGATGGCCGTACAAGTATTTAACGGGACAAAGTGGATTGACAGTACCATAGACAATGTTTTGTTTGTACCAGAACTCAAAACGAATTTGTTTTCAGTGAACCGCGCAATGGACAAAGGTTATGTAATGATGACTGATAACAACGCTTGCAAATTTTACAAAAATGAAAAAGTTTGTGCTGTAGCTAATCGTGTAGAAAACTCGTACTATATAGACTTTCGTTATAAACCTGAAAATGCAAACTTCGCGAGTGGTAGAACTCAAAATCTTTTTGAATGGCATGAACGATTGGCCCACCAGAACTTTGAATTTGTAAAGGAAATCCTTAGGAAGAATATCATTGATGTCGAACAAACGACTAACCCAAAATGTGAAAGCTGTATTGAGGGAAAAATGCACCGTTTACCTTTTAAACCAAGTGAGTCATTAACCTCTCAAACAGGTGATATCATACATGCAGACATCTGTGGTCCGATGGAAGAACCATCGATTGGAGGTTCCCGATATTTTGTTTTATTGAAAGATGACTTTTCAAATTATCGTTCAGTTTATTTTATAAAAAATAAACATCAGGTCAGTAACTGCATAGAAAATTTTATCACGAAGGCTGAAAATGTGACTGGGAATCGAATAAAAGTTTTTAGGAGCGATAATGGACTGGAATTCGTAAACAAGGATGTAAATCGTCTGTTTACAAAGCATGGCATAACACATCAGACGACAGTACCTTATACCCCTGAGCAGAATGGCAGGGCGGAAAGGGAGAATAGAACGTTAGTTGAAGCTGCAAGGACTTTGTTATATGCAAGAGGACTATCAAAGCCATTATGGGCAGAAGCAATAAATTTTGCCGTATTTGTATTGAATAGAACGGGAAAAAGCAGAGAAATAGGCAAGTCACCTTATGAGATTTGGACGGGTAAAAAGTATGACATAAACCAGCTCAAGATCTTTGGTACTCCAATGTACGTACTTGTTCCAAAGGAAAAACGAAGGAAATGGGATAAGAAAGGAATGAAAGGCCTATTGATTGGATATGGTGAAGATACGAAAGGCTATAGAGTGTATTTTCAAGATAGAAACACAGTGGAACTGAAGAGAGATGTAGTATTTCTGGAAGAAGAGAAGAAAAATGAGGAAACAATCTTAATAAACTTAAATGAAATCCAAAAGAAGAATGAAGATGGTCATACATCTCAAGAAAATCAAATCCTAGTTACTGAAGAGAGACACCAAGAAGACTCATCGAGTTCATCGGAAAGTGAGCCACTACCAAGCGGGGATGAAGAAATACTGGAGCCAACAACACAACCAACCGTTGAACGAACTAAACGGGTAAGAAAACAGACTTCATTTTACAGATGTAATTATGGTTTCAGTGAGGAGAGTGATCCAAGTTCATACAGGGAGGCCATGAGTAGACAGGACGCCGACAAATGGAAAGAAGCTATGGACCAAGAACTACATACTCTGAAAGAAAACAACACCTGGGAATTGTGTGGGGTACCACCTAATGAAAAAGTCATAAACAGTAAGTGGGTGTTCAAAATCAAAAACTCTGCCAACACAAAACAGTATAAGGCCAGATTAGTAGCTAGAGGGTTCGAACAGGACGATGTAATCGAATTGCATGAAATTTACGCACCTGTTGCAAAATTGTCAACCTTTAGAGTATTTGTATCAATTGCTACCAAATTGAATTTACCTATACATCAAATGGATGTCACTGGCGCATTTTTATATGGTCATATTGATGAAAATTTATTCATAAAATTGCCTGAGGGCGCATATATTGATGATAATGAAAGAATTGTTAAGCTCAATAAGTCATTGTACGGACTCAAAAAATCACCAAAATACTGGAATGAAAAATTTAACTCAACTCTAATTAATGAGGGTTTCACAAGATCAAGAAATGATTCATGTTTGTACACAAAGGGTCATAATCAAAATAGAATTTATGTGCTAATTTATGTTGATGATTTATTGATGTTTAGTGAAAGTGATGAACAAATTAGTAAACTTAAGGTTAAATTAAGGAAGGAGTTTGATATGAAAGATTTGGGATTTGTATCAAGCTTCCTTGGTATTGATGTAAAACAAGATCTAGAAAATTATACTACCGAATTAAGTCAGAAATTTTATTTGGAAAATGTTTTAAAGAAATTTAATATGCAAAACTGTAAACCGATGTCAACACCTATAGATCGAAATTTCAATGTAAAAATCTTAGAATCAGATGATTTATGTTCTGATAAGAACATTGAAAATGAATGCAGAAAAATTATCGGCAGTCTCATGTATGCTGTATCAGGTACCAGACCAGACTTATGTTTTGCTGTATCGTTATTGAGTAGATATCAAAACAAGGCAAATAATGTTTTATTGTCAGCGCTAAAAAGAGTTATGAGGTATATTAAACACACTATTGATTATAAATTGATATATAAGTGTAATAATGATAAACTTATTGCCTATTGTGATGCAGATTGGGGTGGAGACTTGATAGATAGAAAGTCTACCACTGGTTTTTGTGTAATGTTTTCAAATTGTTTAGTGTCTTGGTGTTCAAGAAAACAATGCTCTGTTAGTTTGTCTTCAACCGAATCAGAGTACATTGCAATCAGTATTGCTTCAAGTGAAATTTGCTGGCTTGTTAATTTATTAAAAGACTTTAGCATTGAACAGGTCAACCCCGTGTCACTACTTTGTGATAACCAGTCAGCAATAATGGTTGCAAGTACGGAAAATATTAAAAGGCTCAAACATGTTGATATAAGGTTTCATTTTGTAAAAGATTTAGTTAAGGAAGGTAAAATAGGCTTGACCTACATTAAGACAGAAGATCAGATAGCTGATTTGTTTACAAAAGCATTGTCTGCAAATGTCATCAATAACTTTCGAAGGTCATTAGGGTTAATGTAATTTTTTTTAGAAATGTACTTGATTGAGGAGGGGTGTTGGTCAATGATGTACATTTAAATGAAATTAGGATGTAATTTTAGTTCTATGATCCAACTAGAGACAGCCATCTGGTTGGATGATTAAAAAAAAAATAAGGTTAGAAAAATGGTCGAAGGTTGTAAGTTGTAATGTCCGAATTTCAGAATAAAAGTGTTAAGTTAGAATAAAAGTGTTTCCATCATCCATCCGCCTAAAAGTAATACGACGAATAATTCATATTGTGCCATGTTGCAGAGATAATCCTTCACGGCATTGACCGTTTCGTCGAAAGAAAGTGCATTATTGGTAATCAAATATGTTCTCAATTCTACGGGGGCATTCGAAATTAGCACAGT